>NC_135480.1:108002633-108627633 GCF_052094955.1 Ictidomys tridecemlineatus
GAAAGATTTTAGGTGTTCTCACAAAACAAAATAACAGATTATGAATCTGTTAAATTCTTTATTGTAGTAAACATTTTACCATGCATAGATGTATCAAAAATCATTATGCTGATGGGTACAGGGCACAGTTAGCTAAGAGATGTTATAGAACATAACTCCTAATGTTCTATAACAGAGTAGGATAACTATGATTCACACAATTAATTGAATGTTTTAAAATAGGTAATTTGATGTTCACAGCACAAAGAAATGATGCATGTCTGACGTGATAAAAAATGCCAATTACTCTGATCTAGTCAATACATATTGTACACATTTATTGAAATACCACACAGTACTTCATAAATATATGTAATTACTATACATCAAATAAATATATTTTTTAAAAGATTTTCATTAAAATATATGAAGAAATAAAAGTGATACTCTCATGTCCATAAATTAGATGAGGAAAATATAAACATTATCAACAAAATAAAGCTGAAAACTTGAGTGAAAAAATATAATCATGTTGTTCACCTTAAGCTTCTACAATTAAAAAAAACCTTCCTACTTTTTTTTTTTTAATAATGAGATTCATTATGCTTCCTCCATACTGAGCACTTGTGCCAGGAATGTGGGTTTCTGTCTTCAAGGCTTCTGCCAACTGGTTAGGAAGAGAAGAGCATCCAGGATACAAAGCTCTTACTGAGATGCAGTTTGTTCTCCTTAATTATGTGTTCCCCTAGTTGCTGCAAAGTTTTTAGTCCCAAAGTTCTAAGAAAGTTAATTACAAACATTTTTTTCCAGTTTATTTGTTGCTTCTATGGATGGAGGAGAGGCGAGCTTTTAGAGTCCTCTACTCCGCCATTTTCGCTGACACCACTCTAAAAGCATCCTCCCATGACTTTTTCCCCATCTTTATCTCAGCTGAATGACAAGTTATATGGTCCCACTAAGTACTCAGACAAAAAACTGGAATCAGATTGATCCTGGTACAAATTCTAGTTAATCAGCCCTAGATGATTAACTTAACCTCTGAACTTCAAATCTCTTATCTTAACATAAGGATAATAATATTACAACCCAAAGAGTTGGGGTTATTAATGATTCCATTACTGGCACCATGATTAAAGGTATAAATTTATGATGCAATGTAGATTTCCTTGTCTTTACTACTACAACCTGAAGTTTAGAGACTTTCCTATTCCTAAGAAAAAGGAACACAGGGAAGATATAGTTAATGGCTTGGATATGAGGGAGTTCGATGAAATCAAATGAAACCATGTATTTTAAAATGCAACACTAAAAAAATATCAGAAGTATATATAGTATGCTCTCACTTTTGGATAAAAAAAGGCATATGAATCCATAGAAAAATATCTATAGAAAGATAGACATTAAGTAGTAAGGAATGATAATCATTGGTTAAGGAAGTATGGTGTTTTTAGTTTCTCATTTTTTTCTTATCTGCATATTATCATTTTACATGAATATATACTGATTTTGTATATTTTAGAGTACTTCTACATACAGTAATATTACTGTATTTTATTTTAGGTCACATGAAATCACTAAATTTAACTTGTTGAGTGACTGCCAAACTTCTCTATGGCTGCACCATGTGTACGAGTTCCATCCTTATACATCCTTATACACTTATACACTGTTGGCAGAACTATAAATTCGAAGTCATTAGAGAGAGAAAACATCATGGCAGTTGCTCAAAATACTAAAAATAGAATTGCAATCCCACCACTGGGTATATATCCAAATAAAATAAAATCAATGTGTTCGAAGGAATATCCACACTCCCACATTTATTGCAGCACTATTCACTATAGCCAAGACAGGGGATCAACCTAGGAGTCCATCAATGGATAACTGCATAAACAAAATTGTGGGGGGGGGTGTGTGTGGGTGCACGCGTAATGGAATATTATTCAACATTAAAAAGAACAAAATCCTGGCATTTACAACATGGATGAAACTGGAGGACATTATATTAAGTGAAATAAGCTAGAAACAGAAAGACAAATACCACATGATCTCATTCATACATGGAACCCTAAAAAACTTATCTCATAAAAAGGCAAAATAGAATGGCAGTTATTAAATGCTTGGTGGTTAAGGCAGAGAGAATTGGAAGATGTCAGCCAAAGGATATATAATAACAGTTTGATAAGAAGGAAGAAGGCCAGAATGGGACATATAGAGATAAATAAATAAATGATTTCCTGGATCTGGGGTTTGGGGGCAGGGTGAAGGAGGCAGATAGTTGTTTATTAGGGGAGAAATTGGGAATGACAGCTGATGGTTATAGAGTTTCTTTCTTGGGTAAAATTGATTGTAGTGACGGTTACAAAAAACTCAGAGAATATACTTAAAACCATTGAATTATATAGTTTATAAATTGATAAATGTAAAGATATGGGAATTACACTTCAATAATGAAGTATAAGGGTTTCAATTTCCCCACATCCTAATCAACACTTATTGCCCATCATTTTTACAACCTTCCTACTGGATGTGAAGTGGTGTCTCATTGTGAGTTAATTTTGTAATTCCCTGATAGCTAATGATATTGAGCCTCTTTTCATATTTTTTTCTTTGGAGAAATGTCTAACATCTATTTTCACATTTGTTGATTACATATTTAGAGTCAAATCTAAAAATTCATTGCCAAATCCAAGGTCATGAAAAGATCTCCCAGTGTTTTCTTCCAAAAGTTTTGTAGCTTTAAAAGCAATTGCTTTTTAAAATCAGATTTTACTCTGCCTTTTTGTTTGAAATGTCCCAAGACTTCCCAACAATCCTCTTGGGTATCAAGATAATTACCATCAATTGCAAGACTTTTTGCTTTGACCATAGGTTCACACTAAAAATGAAACCAAGTAAATAGTGATTTGGGAATCAAAGCATAAAATATAAAATTATGAAGCAATAAGAGTGATTGAGGGCTGGGGATATGGCTCAAGCGGTAGCGCGCTCGCCTGGCATGTGTGTGGCCCGGGTTCGATCCTCAGCACCACATACAAACAAAAATGTTGTGTCCGCCAAAAACTAAAAAAATAAATAAAGAAATATTAAAAATTTTCATTCTCTCTCTCTCTCTCAAAAAAAAAAAAGAGTGATTGAAACTTTTAGTGGAAAACTAACATGTAAGAAGTCAAGAACAAACTTTTTGAATTCCAGCATAAAGGAAACATATAGGAGAGAGATCCAATCCCCAAATCAAGTCATTTTACTTTTGATCTGTGAGAGTGCTCTATTCTATTTCCAGTTTTGCCTACCTTTAACCCTGACCTAATGTGAATTTTCCTGAGCTTCTCTGAACACAGGAAGGAGCAGCAACAGATCTCATCTTGTTTTCCTCTGCTCCCTTATTTTACTAAAAACAAACTATATTCCAAGTATAATATGCCCAAATTTTTAAGCTACAAAATTCTCAGTTGATATAATCTGATTCTTCTCTAGCAGAACACTATTTCCTATCTAGAATCACAATGACTGGCTTTTCAGCAATCCTAGGACTTGAGCCCAACTATCAATTTATTATATCCAATTTCAAATGCAAAGCAAACCTAGTTATTGGCATGAATATACAATGTGACCTCTTGCTTCTTTTTGTATTTTCTTTCATTTTCTACACCCAAAACACATACACAATCTTTCATAAATACATAACTGAAATAACATTAATGTTTTTGTGGGTGTGTATGATCCTTTGTTCTTTATTCTTTTCCTTTTTCTTTGATGATATTGTGCAAACATAGCCTAGAAGTACCTACAACAATTCCTCCATGGTCTTTTAACATTTATACCTATGTGCATCAAAATTAAATTATCCAAGTTTCATCAATACTAACACATATGACCTATCTGGGTGCAAAATTGTATACTCATTTTTTCTTGGTGTTAGGGATCAAATCCAGTACATGCTAAGCACTCATTCTATCACTAAGGTACACCCACAGCCTTGTGCTCCTTTTTGAAATGCTTTCTCAGGACCCAGCACATCATGTTCTCACTCTATCTATTTCCCTCTGATACAGGTGCTAACTAACCCCCTAGAAGTGAAAGGACACTTGCTGCATTAGGTCACAGAACTTTATAGAGAGAGAAAAACCAAAGGTGATTTACAGATGCTAAGGACAACTTACATTTCTATAGCAACTGAGCATTGGAGGGGAAAAAATATGTTCATGCACAGCTAACACTTTAAGGTATTTTTAGTCTTCTTTTGATAAAAGAAGTAAGCAAGTAGAATAACTATAAGTAGAACAGTAAGTAGAATAACTATAATCACGCTACACAGATTTGCGATAATGTTTATTTTACATTATTACATTCTGATAAATATTGTAAGATTACCTATATGAGAAGGAAGATCACTAAAGCAAAATATATGTACACAAAACCAAGAAACACACAAAAAATTATCTCTAAATATGTGAGCTGGTTATAGGTAGTATAAACTCCAGTTGCTGCCCACTTCCTCTAATCATCCTCATCTCTGAAATACTCCCTAGCAAGCTTGACTTCTAGAAAATGTTAGTAGTAAATAAAATAAGTTAAACACAGAAAACAGTCCCAAGGGGGATATGCTTGTACCTGGCCTTAGCAGAGGTCTCTAACCTAAAGGAGAATGGAAGCAGAATATTACTCTACAGACTGCATTCCCAGGAACAAGGCAAGAAGGCTTCCAAGCTCCTCTTTTTTGAGGAACAATCTATTTGAGCATCATAGTGGGAAACCTTGATCATTTTATTTTTCTTATCAGCTCCATACCTCTATGTACTACTTCATCAGAAATTGATTATTTGTGGACCTCTGTTAACTGTTTTATTATTATTCCTAAAATACTGATGAACTTTATATTAGAGAAGAACACAACTTTGCATTGAAGACTACATATCACAGCTCTATATCCTTATATTTGTCATAGCTGTTCATTACATGCTGACCAAGAGCTGCTGTCATTTCATCAAGTCAGCTCCCTGCCAATTGTTGTGGAATTTATAATGGGATTGAGTAGTTCAACAACTTGTATTAAAACTATACTTTTCTGGTGCTGGGGTTGTGGCTCAGTGGTATAGCACTCGCCTAGCATGTGTGAGGCACTGGGTTCGATACTCAGCACCACATAAAAAAATAAATAAAGGTATTTTGTCCATCTATAACTAAAAAAAATTAATTCTTTTAAAAAAATATACTTTTCTGAGTTACTCATCAACTCATCAGCCATTCCTTTTCTTATGCACTAGCATATATGATATTAATAAGACAAAGTTCTTCATGGCTCAATTGAATATTGTGGTCACTAGATTAAAGTACTTATTTCCTATACCTTTTTTCTTCAGCATCTTCCTCATCAGTTTCACAAAGGGCAAATCCAAAGTCTTCAACAGCAACTCTGTGATTCTTTTATAGACTGAGATTTTTAATGCTTCTGCCTTGTTTTCTCTTGGATTGCTCACTTCAGAAAAAGCCATATGCCTTGTAGTGAGAACTCTCAATCACAACTATGGAAAGGGGCATGCAGCAAGAAAGAAAGGCCTCCTGCCACACTGAACCCTTCTGCCAAAAATCATGTGAGTGAACTATCTGGGATTTGAATCTTGCAAACCTAGCCAAGCCTTCAATGAACAAAGCCAATCTCTTGAATACAACTCTGTGAGCAATTCTGAGCAACCTAGCCAAGTTGCTATCAAACTCCTGATCCACAGAAACTGGAAAATCATAAATGTTCACTGTTTGAAATTGTCAAGTTTTAAAGTATGTTAAATAGTTAGTAGAAATAAATGGTTAAGGCACATATAAAAGATATTCAATTAATTAACAGAAATTTAAATTAAAATAATACTATTTTTGGTCAGTATCCCTAGATATTCTATTCCTAGAGGTATAGTATATCAACTAAATTCTCTTATGAGACCATAAGAGGAAATTTACATTGATTGTGATACAAGGAGTAGGAGCAAAATGAGTGTCTGTCAATATACGACTGAGTAGGTAAAATGAAGTGTAATACAGTAGTGGAAACAACAAATTAGCTATGGACATAGCAACAGAGATTGACTTTAGAGGGACAATGCTAAGGTTTCAAAACTAAGAAAAAATGAGATATAAAACAGAACAGCACCTATGTATATTAAAATTATAAAGCACAGACTTTTGAGTAAAGTGCAGTACAGTAGGGCAGGTGAATGCTCCTGAAGCAACAAATAGAAAAAAATATATTACTTATAAAAATTGTATTTTGTGGCTATCAGGAAGCTATGGAAGAAATAAGAGTGAGATAAAGGGAAATTTCTGAGAGGACAGAACTATGCTGAGGCAAAATGACAATCTCCAGGAACTTTTAACCTACAGGAATCTTCTGCATCTGACCACCAACTTGTCATGGGCCTTGGTCCAAACACAGAGCCTCTGTTGGGGATAAATGAGCCATCAAAGCTTTCAAAGGTTGTTAAAGGAGTGGTGTGACATTTGGAAACTTGAGCGACTTCAAATACATGGCCAGTTTTACCCAGAGGACATTTGTTGAATGCTGGAGTTGTATGGACTGAGGACTAGAACAAAAGCTTCTAAAAATGCTAAGTGAAATCTCCTATACCTATACCCTGTGGTGCTTAGGAAACAAAGATATTTTTTGAGGGACTTGCATTAATATCAGTGATATATACTTTCTGACCTAGTCTCCCCTTCAAAACATTTGCCATATTTTGAAGCTACCTGAGGTAGAAAAATGAAGAGCTAAATGGAAATCCTCTAGAGAAGATAATAAAACTTCTAAGTCTTTTGAAAGGTAAGAGACAAAGACCCCAACAGTTTAACTAACTCAATAAAACATCTGGAAAGTGTGGTGAGCCGCCTCTGCCGTTTATGCAGACTATGGTCGCCATTACAAGATGGCGCTGACTCCGCTGTGGTATGTGACAAACTCCTTATTTGGGAGAATTGGCGCATGGTTTTTCAGCACCCTATGAGAAAGTTCCATGTGGCAGCTTCGCATTGGGGCTTGAGATGCTTTATTAAGGCTGGGAGGGGCATCCAGGGGATTATTAGAAGAAATATCAAGGGCCTGAATAAACCGCTGAAAGAAGATTCCTGAGTTGCGTCTTCCTTGCAGGCAAGGGGTCGCGACAGGAAAGGTCAAGTTTAGAAATGATAAAAACTAATATAGACTGAATCTTACTAGAACTCCAATACAAGTCTAATCATGTTCAGTTCCTGATTGAATTGTGATCAGTTCTCATTCCTGATGCCTAACAGAAGGAAGGAGAACCACCTTTGGTGAAAGATAGCATTATCTAAAAACCAAAAAACCATAAGTTTCATACACAATATTTGGTATATAACACATAATTACTCCATGTATAAAGAGTTAAGAGTATATGATTATATTAATCAACCTTCTGTTACTGTAAGAAATACCTGAAATAATTTATGAAGAGAAAAGTTTGCCTTGGCTCACAGTTTTAAAGGTTTCAGTCCATGATCAATTGACACCCCCCTGCCCCATTACTGTGGGCCTGTGGCAACACATCATGGTGGGAGTATGTAGCAAGGAAAATTGCCTACCTCATGGCTGGAAAGCAAAAGAGAGAGAGAAAGAGGAAAAGTCTAGGGTCCCACAATCTCCTTGAAGGGGCACACCCCAAATGACTTAAGACCTCTCACTAAGTACCACCTGTTAGCTTCTGCTACTTCCTAATAGTAGCAGGCTGAGGACTAAGACTTTAACACATGGGTCTTGGGAAACTTCCCAGATCCAGACTACAGTAATGACCAATAATGAAGACATGAAGTAAACAGTAAAAGCAAATAGAATTTTCCAGATTTGGAGTCTATGATAGATATTTTTAAATAACTCTGATTAGTAAAATCAAGAAAATAAAAGGTGGGTGAATTTGAAGTATGGGATCTCCACAAAAGAATCAAATGAAATTTTCTTGAATGATAATAATGCACTAACCTTAATGGAGTACAGATTACACAGGTGTATACATTTTTCAAACTCCATGCATGCATACTTAAACTTTGTGCATTTTACTATATATAAATTTTACCTCTAACAATATAGACTGTAAGAATGCAGAAATATAGTTAATTGTATACACGCAGAAATATTTAGGGAAAAGAGCATTAACGTCTACAAGTGTAACTCCCCTTCGTGTACAACCACAAGAACAATATCCTAAATTACACTCCATGTATGTATAATATGTAAAATATACTCTACTGTCATGTTTATCTAAGCAGAACAAATAATTTTTTTAAAAAAAGAGATGGCCATATCCCTATAGTGCGCTCTTTTAGGGTCCTCAGGGAAGAATAGAACAGGAAGGAAGAGCATGAGGAAAAGACTAACAGTAAACTAAGACGAATGGGGGGAGAGAAAGGGAGAGAGAAGGGAAAGCATATGGAAATGGTAGGAGACCTTCAGTGATACACAAAATTATAAGAGGTTATGAGGGGCAAGGGGGAGGGGGAAAAAAGGGAGAGAATTGAACAACAGCAGAGGAGGTAGAGAGGGAAGATGGGAGGGGAGGGGAGGGAAGGGGGGATAGTAGGGGATAGGAAAGGTAGCAGAATACAACAGTCACTATTATGCCATTATGTAAAAATGTGAGTATGTAACAGAAGTGAGTCTGCAATATGTATTTGGGGAGTTCAAAACCCAATTGAGTCAAATGTATGAAAGATGATATATCATGAGCTCTGTAATGTTTTGAACAATCAATTAAAAAAATGAAAAAAAAATGGATTGATGAGTAGATGAAGGGGTGGACAAACGAATAACAAAGCAAGCCAAGTACAATGCTAATGATAGAACTACAAATTACAGGTGTTCACTGTAAATTTTCAACTTTGTTGTTTAAATCACAAACTAAAATGTTGATATAAGGGGATATTATGAATGATGGTATTTCAATAAATTTGACATTTGCATTTAAAAGTAGACAACTTCTTCCAAAAAATCTCACTTATATAACACAGTGGTTTAAAATAGAACCCAAATTATTTGATACTTCTTCAAAATATAGAGCACATTTACTTTCCCTTGCAAGTGGGCCAGATTTAATGATTTCCTCCTAGTAAAAAAGAAAAAAACAGAAGTAGCAATTGCAATTTCAGAGATTAGGTCACAAGAGGCATTATGGCTAGCTGTTGTGTGTGTGTGTGTTTGTCTCTCTCTCTTTGACAGATTACCTGCACTGGAAAAATCAGTTGCCATGGCACCCTATGAAGAGACTCTAAGCCAATAACCACTGATTGAGTTTCAAAATACATACTGCAGCCCAGTCAAGCCTACAATAAACATCCTAACTCCATAGTGAAATGTTATAAACTTTCTTCCTAAGGAACAAGTCAAGATACCCACAGTCACATTTACATTCAGTATTGTAATAGAGATCCTAATCAATGCAATAAGGCAAGAAAAATAAAGGCATAAGGATTAGAAAGAGAAAAACTGATTTTTAATAGATGATATAATTATATAGATAGAAAATCCAAATGAATATACATTAGAATCAATAAATAAATGTAACAGGTTTGTCAAAAACAAAATCATTATATAAAAGTCAGTTTTATCTCCATATACTATAGACAATTAGAAAATCAAATAGTTTTAAAGATTCAGTTAGCAAAAATATCAAGAAATATTAAATATCTAGCAATATAAATTCAACAGAAGATGTGTAGAAATCCACTGAAAACTAAAAATTTCAATGAACAAAAATTTAAGAACTCAACAAAGGGAGGGACATGTTACATTCATGGATTCGAAAGCTTTGAGGTGTAAGGATCTCAATTTTCCCAAATTAAGCTATAGATTTAAAAGTTCTAATAAAAAATTCTGGCAGGTTTTCCCCCTGAAATTGATGAGTTCATATAGAAATGCAAAAGGTCAAGAATATCCACAGCAATCTTGAAAAAAACAAAACTGAGAGATTTACATTGCAGACCTTTTATAAAGCTACAGTAGTTAAAGCTATGTAGCAATAGTAGCACCAAAAGACAAACTGCTAACTAGAAGATAGTATTCTGATTTATGGCAATAATAAAAGTACATTACCACAAGCAACGGATCATCTTTTCAATAAATTGAGCTGAATCACACATGGAAAATACTGTGCTTTCACCTCCATCTCATTCGTTAAAAAAACCAATTCTAGATGAATTCAGGCCTAAGTGAGAAATATAAAACAAAATATTTTAAAAGAAGCTTATTGAATATTGGAATAAAGATTTCTTAAGTAGAATACTTAAAGCACTATTCATAAATAAAAACAAATAATACACTAACTTCTAGAAACACAATAAACACCATGAAGAGGATTGAAAGGTAACCAATGAGAGGGAGCCTCATAGCCACAATATTAAAAGGATTCCCACAAATCAATAAGCAAAAGAAAAACAGATAAAAGACTGAACATATACTTAATAAAAGATGATATCCATATATAGGCTATGGAGATATAGAGATATAGACATATATATCATTGGTTTTTAGCATGTTTAAAAGTTTATAAAAATGACTCTACTAGAAATACCCTGCAACTTTCTTTTTTGTTGTTGTTTTGCTCAATATATTTTTTAGAATTATCCATGTTACCATACCTCTAGTCTAATCATTTCCATTAATCTGTTTAATTCCATTGTCTGGCCATACCATACACATTTTAATATAATATGTAAAAATATCATTTACTTTTAGGGCTGGGGTTATAGCTCAGTGTTATAGCTTGCCTCATATGTGTGAGGCAGTGGATTCAATTCTTAGCACCACATTTAAATAAATTAATAAAATAAAGGTCCATCAACAACTAAAAAATATATAAAGTATATATTGTTTATTTTTAAATATGTAAGATTGAAAAATAAAAGATATTCAAAAGTCCAAATAGCCAATTTCATTAGTCATCAGAGAAATTCAAATTAAAGCCACAATACACTGCTTATACACACTTTTTGTAATAGTTTAGATCTGGAATGCCCTCCCCACTCCAGCAATGTGTAGAGGTGGGGCTTTTGGAAATGAATGTCTCACAGGGGCTCTAATCTTATAAATGGATTATTCTATTAATGAGTTCATAATTTAATGGACTATTAGGAGGTGGTGAAAATTATAGATGATGATTGTCAAGTTGGAGAATGTAGGTCACTGGGGGCATATACGGAAGAGTATATGTTATACCAGCTTCCTCTCTTCTCCTTCCCCCTTGTTCTGCCCCCTCTCCCCTACCTCCTTTTCTATCCCTCCTCCCTTCTGTCAACCAAAGCAATGGAGCTACCTGACTATGAATCTCTGTGAAAGCATAAGTCAAAATAAATCTTTCCTCCCTTAAGCTGCTTTTCTCAGGTATTTGGTCAGAGCAATGAAAGTTGACTAACACACCTTCTAAAATGACTAAAAAAAATTATTTTGAGAGAGAGAGAGAGAATTTTTTTAATATTTATTTTTTAGTTTTCCTCGGACACAGCATCTTTGTTTGTATGTGGTGCTGAGGATCAAACCCGGGCTGCACGCATGCCAGGTGAGTGCTACTGCTTGAGCCACATCCCCAGCTCAAAAAAATGACTAAAAAAATTTTTGATTAAAAAAAGTAATGCCAAGGATGTGGAGTAACTGGAACCCTCATAAACTGTTGGTGAAAGTGTACAATTATGTAACCACTTGGAAAACTATAAACATATGCATTGTGTTATGACCCAGCAATCCTCCTCAGTATGTACCCTACATAAAGACATACATGTATTTACCATAAAACACCTGATATAGTTCACAAAGCAATATTATTTTATAATATCGAGAATCCAGAAACCCAAATATCCATCAATTGGTGAATATATAGCCCTAATATCCAGAGTATACAAAGAACTCAAAAAATTAGACAATAAGTTAACAAATAACCCAATCAACAAATGGGCCAAGGACCTGAACAGACACTTCTCAGAGGAGGACATACAATCAATCAATAAGTACATGAAAAAATGCTCACCATCTCTAGCAGTCAGAGAAATGCAAATCAAAACCACCCTAAGATACCATCTCACTCCAGTAAGATTGGCAGCTATTCTGAAGTCAAACAACAACAAGTGCTGGCGAGGATGTGGGGAAAAGGGTACTCTTGTACATTGCTGGTGGAACTGCAAATTGGTGCGGCCAATTTGGAAAACAGTATGGAGATTCCTGGGAAAGCTGGGAATGGAACCACCATTTGACCCAGCTATTGCCCTTCTCGGACTATTCCCTTAATAATAATACCTTAAAAGAGCGAATTACAGGGATACTGCCACATCGATGTTCATAGCAGCACAATTCACAATAGCTAGACTGTGGAACCAACCCAGATGCCCTTCAATAGATGAATGGATTAAAAAATGTGGCATTTATACACCATGGAGTATTACGCAGCACTACAAAATGACAAAATCAAGGAATTTGCAGGAAATAGATGGCACTAGAGTAGATTATGCTAAGTGAAGCTAGCCAATCCCTAAAAAACAAATGCCAAATGTCTTCTTTGATATAATGAGAGCAACGAAGAACAGAGCAGGCAGGAAGAGCAGGAGGAAAAGATTAACATTAAACAGAGACATGAGGTGGGAGAGAAAGGGAGAGAAAAGGGAAATTGCATGGAAATGGAAAGAGACCCTCATTGTTATACAAAATTACATATAAGAGGTTGTGAGGGGAATGGGAAAATAAACAAGGAGAGAAATGAATTACAGTAGATGGGGTAGAGAGAGAAGATAGGAGGGGAGGGGAGGGGAGGGGGGATAGTAGAAGATAGGAAAGGTAGCAGAATACAGTCACTAATATGGCATTATGTAAAAATGTGGATGTATAACCGATGTGATTCTGCAATCTGTATTTGGGGTAAAAATGGGAGTTCATAACCCACTTGAATCTAATGTATGAAATATGATATGTCAAGAGCTTTGTAATGTTTCGAACAACCAATAAAAAAACGAATGCATTTCTGATACATACAGTGGCACAGATGTATCTCAAAAATAATTTAGACAGAAAATTCAAACACAAAAAATACATGTACATAAATCCTTGCACATAAAGTTCAAAAACAGGCAACAATATGGATGATTCTCATAAATACAATGTATATAGCAAAACAAGTCAGGTACCAAAGAGTATACATAGATAATTCTATTTTTAAAAGGCAAAAATCTATGCTATTTAAAGTTAAGATAATGATTACCTTTTGGGAAATGGTAATTATTATGAAGGAGTACAGAGGGGGATTCTGGGATGCTAATAATATTCTGTTTCTTGATCAGATGAAAATAGATTGAACTTCACATTTATTATATGTGCATTTTAATGATTCTATATTACACTTCAAAAATACATAAGTATTTTTTAAAAGCAAAAAATATACATGCATATAAACTAACAATAAGCATTAGACAAAAACACATAATTAAAAGATATAGAAATGAGAATGTAGAGAGGGTAATGGAGAATAGAAATAAAGGATTTCTTCTGCTATTTCCATACCTGGATCATTTCATTTAGTACACATGCAGCAACTCTGAATCAGAGTTGGCCTCTATCCTGTGGAATGGGAAGAGAGGCAGGCCCAGCCTACTCATTTGTGGGACCAGGAAAAAAATTCAAATAGAGACCCATATATCTAAAAAATTAGAAGTTTTAAACCAAGCTGTTGAGTAAAGTATGTTCCACTTGCCTGCCTGCCTACCTACCTACCTACATACATACATACTCAAACACACACACACACACACACACACACACACACACACACACACACAAACACACACATACCATAATGATCAGGAATTCCAAGTTCAAATTTAGAATCTTCACACTCTTCCAGATCCCTGGCCCAATCCTCTTCTCTTCTCATCCTGGCTAAGTCTCACTTTGCAGAAAAACCTCACAAGTGCACATATGGACACCTCAGTACTTCTAAATTCCATCCAAACTTCTGTATTCATCCAATCCTTAGGCCTGAGGGTGTACACCAGCAGTACAATCTTCCCTTGAAAAGGCTGCAAGAGAGGAAAAGGTTCACACAGGTGCTGAAACTAGGCTGAAGCCATATGGGCATGAATTACAGAGTCAACTGTATTAGAAGAGAGGTTTAGATATTGCATAGGTTCTGCATAAGCTCATGAACTCCTTGCCTCATAGGAAGGACATAGCCAAAGGCCCAAGCTGAAGAGCAATAGTAGAGACAAGAGTGCCCTATTCTCCCACCCAAACTCACCAAATTGAGCAGTTGACATTTGCTAATTACTCTGCTTTCCATCACTGTGACAAAACACCTAGATAAGCATCTTAATAAGGGGAAAAGTTTATTTTAGTTCATGGTTTCTGAGGTTTTAGTCTATTGTCATTTGGTCCTGCTGCTTTTTGCCTGTGGCAGCACAATTCATCATGACAGGAGTGTAGGGAAGAAGTTGCTCACCTCATGTCAGCCAGGAAGCAAAAGGGAGAAACAGGAAGTGGCTGGGGTCCCAATATTCCCTTCAAGGACATACTCCAGTGACCTAACCTCCTTCCACTAGGCTTTATTTCTAAAAAGGTTCCACTACCTCCCAGTAGCACCACAGGCTAGTGAACAAACCTTTAACACATGGGCCTTTGAGGGTCACCTATCCAAACCACAGCACTTGCCCTATACTTTACAATCTACTGTGAACCTTCACATATAATGATCTTAATCAGTTCCCCCACAATCTTGTAAGATTCTAACATACTTCCACTTGAGAAATGAGAAAACTGAGACAAAGTAACTTGCCCAAAATTAAGATTAAATTAAAAAGTGAGCACTGCTAGTCTCCACAAAAGGACTTTTCCTTCCAATCTTCAAAGGTCATACTCTTTCTATTATTCATCACTGCCATGTATCCCCCAATTGTCTAGAGAACTTATAGGGTTAAAATGGAATTGGAAATTTTAAATACATGGTTGAAATGTTTTGGAAGAAGCCCAGAGTAGGGAAGGAAATTTAACACCAAATACAGAGCAGCTTCTAGGAAAGAGCCTGGGACCTGAGCAAAATTCATCACTGGGACAAAGACTGCTTTATAGAGGTAGAAATCATAACTGAGTCCTGGGGGCTCCATTCCTACCCAAACCACAAAATTATGGCCTTTAACACATTTAAGCAATCCCCACCCAAATTCCACACCAATTACATGGGGGCCCAGCTCCATAGCTCTCCTCTCTTCACCACCCCGCTGAAAATACTTTATTAATGAAAGAGCAGCATAAAGCCACTAGGCTTGATCTACTCAGAAACAATCCAAAGACAGCAGCCTGGCACCAACCACAAGTGATACCCGACCCTCCTCTAGCAAGGACCTACTGAGGCTACGCTCCCCTCTAATTACCAGGGTGCCTGGCTCAGGGCTTAGGCAGTTATTTAGAGAAACATCGCCTGCTCCAAGCACAGATATCCACGAGGCTGGGGCTGCAGCACTGTCTGCTCAAAGCCAGCTGCCTAAAGCTGTTACCTCCTCATTCTACTAACCTGGGACACCTTGGCCCACCTGAACACCTTATCTCGTAGCATCATGTCTCTGGCACACACAGCTGCAGAGTATATGCTCTCTGATGCCTTGCTGCCTGACCGAAAGGGCTCCCGCCTGAAAGGACTGCGCCTAGAACTGCCCATGGACCAGATGATCAAGTTTGTTGCTGTGGGCTTCCCCTTACTGCTGATGTCTCTGGCTTTTGCCCAAGAGTTCTCCTCCGGTAAGTTGTTTCCAAGAGCCAGTGAGAGACCCCACTTCAATGTATTCTTTGCATGCGCTCTGAAGATAAATGGCTCCCATATTGACTAGGTTTCATGACTTTGGCCTGGGCCAAATTACCTAAAGGACAGACCATGCATGAGTTTAGGACACAAGCAAAGCAGAGGCACCAAAAATTTTAAAAGTCACCTCTGACATTTTACAATAATAATTAGTCATGATTTCAGTATTCTTATGTTTTATATCACTTTCATAATTAATATTTTACTTTAGTTTTCATATAGATAATAGAGGTTGGGGCCTCATAATCTTTTCAGGACCTAATCAGCCATGTTGTTGACAAGTGTCTTATTTCCTCTGAGCCTTCTCCGCACACCCACCTCCATTGTTACTGATTTGAGAATATATATTAAGGGCCGGACACAGCCACATTCAGAGGTGCTAAAAAAACCTACTGCTTTCTCCAAAAACCCCAGTCACACACAGAGAAACTAACATACACATGTTTATGGTGTTTTAGGTACTGAATTTATCCCCACAAATCCACTACCTCTATTAAAAAGCATATAGATTTCCTGAGAACTGGGATTTCTGGCTTTCTTTTTTGCCTATTCCATTTGCTTATTACATTTCCCAGTGACGTGTGCCTACGTCCCACTGCCCCTTCGTTCATCCAGAAGAAGGGGAAAGGTATTGGCTCACAGCTCTGCCTCTTTCTAGAGAATGATGGAAAAACAAAAAATAAGAGACTCTCCCCCAAGCCTACTTTCCTTCTAGTACCAATTGCCTGTTCTTTCTCTTTTGGGTTCAGAAATTCAGGTAATTAATCCTCTATGTTTTACAATCTAAACGATGTCAGCTATTTCAGGAAGGAGATACCACCATCACACTGCAAGTCTGGTGAGAAACTGCAGGTGTGTAGGGATACCCCATCCCCTGGGAATCCAGGGGGGAAAATTTCAGAGAAAAGAATAATCAGACCAGGCTGAGACAGTACACTGACAGGCAAAAGCCAAACAATAGGGAGCTATCCTGTCATGCCCTGTCCTCCCAAGACACAGCAGTGCCAACCCCAAAAAACTAGAGCATGAGAAGATAGTGTCTGCCACACACATAAATTCAGAGTTGTGAAGGTGACCTCTACAAAACCCTTAGACAGTGGCCCCTTCAAATTCGCATTCCCATTTCCAACTCAATGCTGCCTCAAAGTTGTATTCTTATTCCAGGGTCTCCAATCAGCTGCTTTTCTCCAAGTAACTTCAGTGTCCGGCAGGCTGCATATGTGGACAGTTCCTGTTGGGACTCCTTGGTTCACCATGAACAGGATGAGGCTGGCCAATACAAGATAAAATCTCTCTGGCCCCACAAGGTAAAGCAGACAGAGACTGTCATCCTGGCTTCAGAGCAGGGTGGAAGGAGAGAGAGGTATATCATTATATTCCTTCTCACCTCCTTCCCCCATCTTGCCCCAGTGGCTGACTTTCATGTTCCACGCATTCTTCAAATTCTGCTGATCTTCAGCTGCCCACTTTTATCTGACTGGATGCCTTGTACCAGTGGGTGAAGCTTGTCGACAAGCAGCCTTTAGCTGAAGGTGATCCCTTGGGTCTATTTCATTGAGGGAGAAAAAAAACTCAAATATCTTTTATCCTTTTCTTGGGCTGATCACTACTCTCTGAGAAGAGTCATTCAGTTCTTAACCTGTGGGGATGGGCAGGGCACAACTGGTTTTAAGCCTGGTTGTCAGCACTCTGGGAACTCCAATCAGTATTCATTCAGCTGATCCCCCATTCTCAGTATGGTTCCTCTGCCCTCAGTAAGCTCAAATAGAGAGTTTAATCTGGTTTAATCTCTACACAGTAAACTTCTATCCTGTCAGGAAGGGCCAGGTTGGTTGCCGGAATGCATAACATTACAGAAAAGAACTTCTGGTCTATTTCTCAACACAGATTTTTCAATTTTCTGCTGTTAGCCCTCCTACATGCTCATTGCTCAAGTTCTTCCATATCTCCAATTCCTTTCTGGCTCTGAGGTACAAATAGCTCTCTTGTCCCTGCCTCAACTCCCCACCCTCCCCACATGCTGGTGTCTTCTGATTTCTAGCTTTCCAATATTCTGTTCCTCATCTCCTCTCCTGTTTTGTTTTTGTTTGCTTGTTTGTTTGTTTGTTTCCTCTCCTGGTACTAAGGACTGCACCTAGGGGAGTTCTACCACTCACATCCCTGGTCCATTTTATTTTTTATTTTGAGACAGGATTTTGCTAACTTGCTCAGGCTGGCCTTAAACTTGTGATCCTCCCACCTCAACCTCCTGAGTCATTGGGATTACAGCCATGCGTCCAGCCTCTCCAATTCTCTTTGTCCTTTAAAATCTTGTCTTTCTTTTTAATATTTTATTGTCATGCTAGTGGGATTTATTGATTGATTGATTGATTGATTGATTGATTGATTGATTGTACTAGGGATTGAACCTAGAGGTTCTTTATCACTGACTGACATCCCCAGTCCTTTTTATGTTTTATTTTAAGGCAGGGTCTCACTAAATTGCTAGGGCCTCACTAAATTGCTGAGGCTGGCCTTGAACTTGTGATCCTCTTGCCTCAGCCTCTAGAGCCACTGGGATTATAGGTGTGTGCTTCCATTTCCAGCTTTAAAGAGTTTTACGAGGAAACAATGGTAACATGTCTGTTCAGTTCACCATGTTTCGTCAGAAGTTATTCAAGGGTAGTGATTTCTTAGTGATGATCACTAACAAGGTCTTCAAATACCATACTTCTAGGATAGAAGGATAAACACAATGGAGAGAGACCAGAAGGCCTCTGCCACTGGCAGTTCAAGCAGAAATTAGATGGTAACAAGTTCAAGATGTCACAGAGGGGATTTACAAGTCAAGAAAAAATTAGATACCTGATCATCAAAGTCAATGGGAAATTCTCTAAACCCAGATCCTCCAACTCCACCTCAAACCTATAGAAACACTCCACAAAGGTAAAAAGCTCAGTTTCAAGGAAAGTTATTTCTTGGACAGGAGTGAAAAGATTCTTTCTCTTGTATCCTCATATTTCTAACCTTCCTTCCTTAGTTCAGAAAGCAAGGGCACACACACACACACACAGATGCAATAAAATCCATACCCTCCTTTTTTCTCTCCAAACTCTCTTCTAAAAGGAAAAAACATCCTTAGATTAGGAGAAGGTATTGGTCAAGTAGTCATTAAGGGAATATGCTCCCAAATCACCCAGCCCAGCTATAAATCTTGTCACCCCTCCTGGGTGTGTAACCCTGTACAAGCACTTAATCTTCTCATACTTCAGTTCCTTTATCTGTTTAAAAAAAAAAAAAGATACTAATCATACCTACCTGAAAGCATCTTTGTGAAAAGCAAATAAAATAATGAATGCTAAATGCCTACCAAAAACATGACCTTAGAAACCTTTACAAGTAGAGATTTTTCTGTGAGCAAAATAGTAGGCCCAACCCAGTTTTGGGTTTAAGTATGATGAGGAAATCTAAGGAAAAGTTCTTATTATAGTTTGTTAAGGCTGCTATAATAAAGTACCACAAACTTTGGCTTACAGGACAGAAATGTACTGTCTCATAGTTTTAGTAGTCAGTAGGATTGGATCCTCTGAGGGTTGTGAAGAATGAATCTTCAAGGCCCTTCTCTTTGGTTTATAGATTCATCACCTTGGGTGTTCTCCCTGTGTGCACCTCTTCACATGATGTATGTGTATATGTAAAAAACATCAGTCATAATGGACAAGGAGCCTACCCTATTCCAGTTTAATCTTATTTTAAATTATCTAATTATATCTGCAACAACCGTATTTCCAAATATGATTTCATGCGGAGGTTCTAAGGATTGAGATGCCCACATATTGGGGAGGGAGACATAAATACAATTCAATCCATCTCAGTCCCCTATCCCATGTAGCTAATAGAATAGTTAAAGAGACAAGGCTTATGCATTTCTGAAAGTCAGTTCACAGATCTATATACATGAAAGAACCCCAAAAGAATTCCAAGATGGTTTCTGATGGTGTAATTTGGCATTACCAAAAATTGCAAAGATGCGAAAATACCAGTGTACATTACAGAAGTCAGGGAAGGCTACATGGAAGAAATTACATGGCTATGGACATTGTTGACATGGCCTAGGATGACATGGCACTGTTGGCTGTAACCTCAGGCCATCTACTCACCCCAACACATTTGCGAGGGAACAAGAAGGGAGATAGAGATACACATACACACACATATCCCATGCCCTCTCATTCTCACTCTTTCTCTTCCCCTGGGGCCCTAGATAGACCACAGATCAGAAAAACTATATGAATGTGGGGAACAGGAAGATCTGCTGTCCCTTTCCTACTGGACCTCATTATATTCTTTCATATTGATAGAGAGCCTTAGGTGGCCCACTTCCCATGCTGTCTTCCCCTTCTGAAATAGGAACTGGGGAGAAAAAAAGCCCTCACTTACTATGGTCACTCAAGGCTCAACACCCTGAGCCACCTGCTCAGCCAACTTTTGTCCTACAGGCCCTCCCCTACTCCCTTCTGGCCCTGGCCATGGCCATGTACCTGCCAGTACTGCTGTGGCAGTATGCAGCTGTTCCAGCCCTCAGCTCAGATCTGCTGTTCATCATCAGCGAACTAGACAAATCCTATAATCGTTCCATCCGCCTGGTGCAGCACATGTTGAAGATCCGGCAGAAGAGCTCTGACCCGCTTGTCTTCTGGGATGAACTGGAAAAGTGAGTTGTTTTTTCAGTCTTTTCTTGAAGGATACAGTTAAGCATAAAATGGTACCCATGCACCATAATCTTTAAAATGTCCTCTATGTTATCTTTCTTAAGGGAGCAAAGTTACCATCATCTCATGAACTGTCATTACTGTAAAGAGAGAAGAGAAAGGCCTGCTACCTGCAGTTTATAGATGAACACTCTGAGCCACAAAGGGATTAATCTCTCTAAAATATCACTTCTATACACTATTCCTCTTCTCAGAAACCTTAAATAGCTCCTCCCAGATCTACCAAAACTACCCAAAATCTCCTAAATATTTGCTTCAACATATCCAACTACTTTTTCAAGCATCTAACTAACTATACATTGAGTATTTCAAACCTAAAAATCCAATATCCATAATGGTCAAAATCCAAAAATTTTTGAGCATTTTTAGTAAAATTTATGCAAATATTCTCAAACCTGAAAAACTTCAGAATCTGAAACACTTCTGGTCCCAAGCATTTTAAATAAGGGATACTCAACCAGATGACAGAAACCTTTCATTCTACCTAAGCAGTCTCCCTCTTTTCCACTGGGAAAAAAAATCATTTATTTAGTGCATTATTCATACATCTGAGTATCAGAGACTATCCTGTGTGCTTTGGATACATGGGGGGGGGGGCAACAAAGCTATCATTATTCATGTGGAGCTTATATTTACTAGAGGGAAAACAGACAAAAAGTAGAACACACCAGTAAAATACATAAGGGAATGATAACTAGTATGAAGAAAAAGTAAAACAGGGGAAGGGGTTCTGGAAAGCTGAACAATTAACAGTAGCTTTAAATAGAGTGACCATAATTGAGCCATGATTTGAAATCATATTGTTTCACATTTATGCACACATCATATACTCTCTAAAAAGTTCCCCTCTACCTTTTGAAGCCCAGGTTTAAGCCAATATTCTCTTGTAAAGTTTTCTGTACATTCCAACCTGCACTGTTACTCCATCTCCTAACTTTTGTAATGACTATGGTTTGTATCAATCAATTTAGCAACATATCAAGTATTAATTTCATTGAATATTTGCATGTTTTGTCTACTCCTTCCCTCACAACAATACTCTAAGCTTCTTTGGAACAGAGACTGGTTCACCTACCTGAACACCACAATTCTCAACAAATACTTGTCATCACACTCGTTTGTATAAAATAAATTAACTGGTCCAAAAACCATACAGAGAATACACAGCCAAGAACTAGAACACATTTAGACTTCCAATCCAGTGCTAATTTTATTAGCCTATTGCTTCCAAAGGGTCCTATTTCTGCTTACAGTTTTAGTGTGTGACTTGCTGGGCAAAAATCCAAAGTGATCGTTCATTATTCATCAATCATCCCCCAGGTTTATCACATTGTACTCAGTACTTGGAGAAATGAGTTATACTTACATCTTTTGGAAGAAGAATCATGGTTATGCTTGGGGAAGGCAGATCTTCAATTAACAAAGAATTCCATAATGAATGCACATATTTGTTAGTTTCCCACATGACTCTTGGGATATGGTTCTACATATGGTGCTTCCTAACTTTCCTCCTTTCTTTCCCTGGCAGGGCCCGAAAAGAACGATACTTTGAATTCCCCCTACTAGAGCGATACCTGGCATGTAAGCAGCGCTCACATTCACTAGTGGCCACCTACCTCCTGAGGAACTCCCTTTTACTCCTCTTTACCTCAGCCACATACCTGTACCTTGGCCACTTTCATCTGGATGTCTTCTTCCAAGAAGAATTCAGCTGCTCCATCAAGGCAGGGTTACTACATGATGAAACTCATGTCCCTGACCTGATTACATGCAGGCTGACCTCCTTATCCATTTTTCAGATTGTCAGCCTCTCCAGTGCAGCAATATACACCTTATTGGTTCCTGTGATAATATACAACTTCACACGGCTGTGTCAGTGGGACAAACGACTCCTATCTGTATATGAGATGCTCCCAGCTTTTGATCTCCTCAGCAGAAAGATGCTGGGATGCCCAATCAATGACCTCAATGTAATTCTTCTTTTCCTCCGAGCCAACATCTCTGAGCTCATCTCTTTTAGCTGGTTGAGTGTCTTATGTGTGTTGAAGGACACAACCATCCAGAAGCATAACATTGACACAGTGGTCGATTTCATGACGTTACTGGCTGGCTTAGAACCCTCAAAACCCAAACATCTCACCCAACAGATGTGTGATGAACATCCATAGTTAGTATATAAAGAAACCATGCAATGAGAAATTCTGTGGAAAGCAAAAGTCTTTCACCATCTTTAAAAGTCACATACAGCAATACACACACACAAAAAAAATATCTACTTTAGCATTGCCAAGCTTGGATTCACCTGACTTACATAACCTTTATCTGTTAAGAAGATAAAATCAATATACAGAAACAAATGTGAAAGCTGGAATTGAAGAGTCAAAGAACTAAAAAATTAGATTCTAAAGGCTATTTATAAAGACTAGTTCTCCTTACTATATTCACTCCATAGACCTTCTAGGATGCATACATGGACTTCCCCCAAGACAGAAAGTAGAGCAATCTGGTAAGAGATTAATAAAGATGTGAAACTCTTTAGCATGGCCTAAAATCCTAGGAATTTGCCCAGACTGCTTTGGGGAATTCATCAGCCTTACCAGGCCCTTTGTGGTCTGTAAAATAATCCAAGAGATAATGATGGCTTCAATTTATAATCTGGTCTTAGAGTTTAAGACAAGAGAGGCAGGACCATGCATAGCCATGAGAAAAGTCTTGAAATGTCTAGATACACTTTTCATCATCAAAATCAAGGACTCGTTTCACCAAGGACTGGGATTATGAGCTACTATACCTTCACATACAGCCACTAAATAGCAACCATTTATAACTACACAGGATAAACAGTAAAGTACTATTGAGCCCCTCCTCTCCTTCTCTTATTCATCAATCCATCCTTATACTTAACTCCAAATCCTATGTCTGGATTTAATGGATCCTTGATCCAGTTCCATGGTATTCAGCCCACAATACAATGATGTCTCACATTTTATATTTCTTTTTAAAGCTGCATATTATCACTTCTTCAGAAAAATCATTGCATGGACCCTCCTTTCTTCATATAAGTAAAAAAGCTATGTTGCTTCTAACTTAAATTACCTTTAAAAAGCAAACACTGATGATGTACAGACATTCATTAATGACTTTCTATTGTCATTAAGAAATCCACCTCTTCAGTTGCTACACAAAGCCTTTCATGATCTAAAACCTGCCCACTACTTCAGTCTCTCCTCTTGCTTCCCATACAGCTTTCACTTGTATCAGCCACTTGCAGTTCCTGGGTTTTTCCTGATGCTCAGTTTTTTAATATATTGTCTCCACTGCCTGGGAGACCTTCCTCTGTTCTTCACTAAGCCAGCCACTACTTCTCCTTCAGAGTGTACCTGGACACATTTCCTTCAAAAAAACCTTCCTGTTTACTTCCTTCTTTCCTTACTGAATGCTGCCATATCAAACAAAACCTACCTCTGAAATAAATTTACTACATTGTATTAATATCGCCATTTCATTTGTCTTAAGTTTGCTAAAGACTTATTGGGTCATAAAATAAAAATTCTTCTACAAAAATTAGTAAAAGAATGCTCAGTAGCACCACATTCTTTGCAGCATGCAAATCCAGCCTTTGAATGGAAAAAACCCTGTGCACAAAGATGTAATTCACAGCAATTAACCAAACAGTCAAAGAACAGCTAAATACTTATGAAAAATAGAATACAGACACACTGTAATATTGACTAGCCACTTAAAATTATGCTTACAGGGCTAAGGATGTAGCTCAGTGCTAAAGCACTTACCTTATATGTGCAAGGCCCTAGGTTCAATCCCCAGCACTGGGAAAAAAAATCAAATTATATTTATGAAGAAGTCATAACACTGTAAAATAATGATAATCACAGTAAATGAGCAAAAAGAAAACCTAACATTTAGTAAGGTCTAACCTACATAAAAATTCATGAAAAAAAATTAACATGTTAGGAGTAGTTTTCCATAAGTTGCAGCATTATAAATTTAGTTTGTGTATGTTTGTGTTTGTTGTTTTGCAGTGCTGCGAATCAAAATTTTAACTTGAATTATGTGATCAAGCCTCCAGAATGATTTTTTTTTCCTTTGAAGAGCTGGGGATCAACTCCAGGGCCCCTGAATGCTAGGCAAGAGAACTACTATTGAGCTACATTTCCAGTCCCATAAATTTTATTTTTAATCCTCTTTGTTTTTAATTTTTAAATTTCTACATTTCTACTTTAAATTTCTAAAATTTGCAAGAAGTGTTTTAGAATTGTAAAAAAAATAAAGTTGTAATGAAGAAGAAACAATAAACATTTTTAAACTAATTCCATTGAAGTCCATTGGTCAGAGAAGCCTGCAAACTAAGAAAAGGATGGCACTTCCCTTCCACCCGGATAAGTAAGATACCTGTAGAAGATGAATGATACAAATAAAGTCAGATCCGAAAGCCTACAGGGACAAACACAGCAGGACAGCAAATAAACTAGAGTTAGCAAATATGAATTTTTAAAAGAAAAAAAAAAGAAAGTCTTTTCCTATTACTGAGGCTATTTTCAGGTTCCAAGGTAAAATTCCTATATGTATTATTAAAAGGCATAATTTGGGTATTTTGTGAACTGGAAATGGTCCTGGAAGTTGCCAAAACTGAATGTACATGGCCTTGTTAGGTACTTTTGAGCTGTCTTGTTAACACCCAGTCAAGTCCAACAAGGGCAACTTACAACATGAATGAAAAAAAAAAAAACTTCCATAAGCTTTATACTAAACCATTGTGCAAGCAAGATTCTGTCACCATTTTTACAATTTTCGGAAATGAATCAATTCTATACCTTTTATTGACTTCTGGTTGTTATTCATATTAGTGTTATAACATTTTTCTCTAGTAATTTCAGCTAACTTATTAACTATGTAACATTTTCCTGAATTTCCATATTTGATTCTAGAAATATACATTTCAAATGTTGAACGGTAATTATACTTTTTATCAGTACAGATTATAAATCCCAATCACCTCATAATTTTAGATATATTGTTATAAGACAAAAACAACTATGAGCCAGTGACTCACTCAGTTAGTTAGCAGCACTGCTAAAAGAATGTAATCCTGCCATTTGGCCTTAGGTGCTTGATGGTTTTGTACACTGTATCATCCTTATTTGGTAATTTCACATAGAGCATGGTTATCAAGTTAGAACTATGAAAGGATATGTTCAGAAACACACTTTCATTAAGAAAATATCTAATAAGTGCCTACTTTGTGCTGGTATTAAAACTGCTAGTTAAATCTTCCATAAATAAAAATAACGAACTGGCAAACCCTCAAAAAAAACAAAAAGAAAAATCTTTCACCTTCCCCACTAGATTCAAAACTATGAAAGAGCCAAGTCTTTCTATTTACCGTGGTCTTAGCTCTAGGAAAATCAGAATATACGAAACATGTTTGAGAACTGCATAAAGAAGTAGTCCCAGCACTTGTGTCCAGGTTATTTCCTACAACCCAAGAAGGCTGGTCAAAATGAAATGTGAAAAACAGGTGTTGAAAGGCAGTGGCCTGGGAAAGCGCGACCTAGAGTTCACGATGATAGGTTTTTATTTACTCGCGCCGTAACTCAGCAATAGTTTTCCTCCGCTATGCGCTAAGACACAGCGTCACTGACTGTCCTTTCCCGCCGCCGCCCCTTCCAGCGCTCCACGTCCCACACCCTCCACAAAATTGCGCGCCGCTCCTCAGAGTCCCAGAATCTGCCTCGCGGGAGCACCTTGAGCTCCCCGCCCAGGAAATTACACGCAGCCGGCGTCATTACGCAACTTCCGGCGGGGCTTACTTCCGAGACAGACGCGGAAGTGTTAGAAGGCGCCGGCTGCCGGTTCCGCTGCAAAGTTTCTGACCCTGTAGTCCTCCTTGAGGACATCCTGTAGAGCTAGTATCGTGCAGGCCCGATTTCGCCAGACTAGAGCAGACAAAGCCCGCGCTCTTCCCCGCCAGTAGGCCTCGGAGCTGATGTCGGCCTCATCCTGGAGTCCCCGTAGTGGGACCAGACCATGAGCCTCTGGTCTGCCTGGCCTCGTCGCCGCTGGCCCCGCTGCACTCCAGCAAGGCCAAGATGAAAAAGCTCCCGAAGAAGAGCCAGAACGAGAAGTACCGGCTGAAGTACCTGCGGCTGCGAAAAGCGGCCAAGGCCACGGTGTTTGTGAGTCTGACGGTCGTTCAGCCCGCCTCCGCCTCGAAACTTTGCTTCCTCGTGAAATCTTTCCCCAGGCTGATTCCCCTCCCAGAGTGACAATGTTAGCTTTTCAGTATACGTTACTACTTGGATAAAATCCATAATTTTCCTCATCCTGTTTTCTCGTCTGTAAATGAAAGCTAGTAACTAGTTACCCTACTGGAAATTAAATGAAAAATTGCTTGATACTCAGAAGGTCTGCCAATAAATTTTATTTAATCATTATCGTTATTACTGCAGAACTCTCAGAAATGCCTGAGAATTAGGCACTGTTGAACCCTGAAGCTCAGGGACGATTTGCCCAAGGGCACTGTGTCAGAGCCTTCACTCCAACTTAAATCAATTCCGCTTTATAAATTCCACTACACAGCATATTTCCCAGGTATCCCACTGCCCCATAACTGATCCCTTAACTAAACAGGCACATGAACCTTTCGATAATTTCTGTCTTGTTACCCACTTTGAGTCTCCTAGGTGTTTCTTAACTCCCACTCATACATTATGCCTTCTGCTCCTGCCTTTTGTATCGTCGGGGCATCAAGTTCATTAAATGAATAAACTGGTTTGTCTGATATAACTTTATGTTACAACATTCTGATTTGCCTTTATGCCTGGAAATAGGGGTGGAGTCCTCGAATGTTCCCTCATATCTGAATCAATAGTTTATCCCTTCATTCTACCAAAAGCTTAAACAACTCGGATTTCTTGGAAGCATAAGATTTTGTAAATTAGAATACTCCTTCCAAAAATATTCATTCAGCATTTTCTCTGTGCATTGGATAAAAATAAGAAAATTAAAGTTAAGAGAACTTGACATCTGATTGTTTCTTTTATCCCCCATATGCCAAAGTCATGAAGGAGGTTGTGTGAAGAAAAAGGATACTGCTTTGAACTTTCAAACTTAGAGGTTCCATCTGTGGGACATCTGGAATGGAACATTTCCTTCACAATTGGTGCTTAAGAGATTGAGTCATTGGAAAGATGGCACTGGAATATATACAAATAAATTATAAAGTTTAGGAATTTTAAACACTAGATTTGACTTCATTCCAGTTTGTCACTTTAGGGTATAATTATGGGATGCTTTGAGTTATATTTTGTCTTAAAAACCAAAGCTCCCAGACATAGTTCTCATAATTATGTAATAGTATGAATTTAATTAGTATGCCATTTTCTCTGCTAATGGTTATTCTAATTAAAGTGGCCATCTATCTTGGTTTACCAGGGACAGTCCTACTTTACCATATTGTTCTTGTATTATTAATAGTGGCCCCTTTTCACTCAAAGGTGTCTCTGTGTGGGTAATATATAATTAACCTACCTATAATAGAACCTGACTTTCCCTAGAGATTTATTGATAGCTTGTCTGGAAAACATAGAATAGCTCTTCTTATCCAGCAACAACAATCCTTGGTTTGAAATATGGATACTGTTCCCAGAACAATGATTCCCAGAACATAGAATAGCTCTTCTTATCCAGCAACAACAGTCCTTGGTTTGAAATATGGATACTGTTCCTAGAACAATCATTGTTTTTATTTATTTTATTGTGTTTAAATTTTTTTCTTAAAGGAAAATGCTGCTATTTGTGATGAAATTGCTCGTCTTGAGGAAAAATTTCTTAAAGCAAAAGAAGAAAGAAGGTGAGCCAACTTCATTTTGTGTTCAGAATCACATTTTTTGTGATTAACATTGTGTAATTGCTCTTGGGAATTTTCTCCCATTGGATTTTTATGTACTGCACAACCCCTTGACTGCTTGATCAAGTATAGAGAAAAAAAATCTGTGGAACTGGTTTCCAAACCTTGAAATCATGTTGGACCGTGATGATGAGACAACTCCTCTACTCATCTTTCTGAGTCTTCTTGCCATCTAATAAGTAATCTTATTATACCTCCCAAATAGCAAGGGATAATATTCTACAAATATTTGTTCAATCTTTACTTCTCTATACAAAGCACAATGAATATATATACATCCAACTGATGGTATATGCCCTTCCGTCACCTGACACTTTCCAACTTTAAGGTAGAGGAGTTCTCCAGGTACAAGAGAGAAAAGCTACAATCCTTATCCTTGTTTCTTGAAGTATTGATTATCTTCTGGGACTTTGTTATTTTGAGAGTTCAATATGAATCTTATTTTTATGAGTGTGATAATCTTTGTATATAATTCTGGCTTTTTCTGGTGTTTGAGTGAAGTATTTAATTGAGACAAAATGGAAGTTCATACCTCTGCCCTTTCCTTCCCAACCTCAGGTACTTGCTGAAGAAGCTCCTTCAACTTCAGGCTCTAACTGAAGGAGAAATACAGGCTGCAGCTCCTTCCCACAGCTCCAGTTTGCCCCTGACTTATGGTGTGGCCAGCTCTGTGGGAACTATACAGGGAGCTGGACCCATTTCTGGGCCCAGCACTGGGGCAGAGGAACCATTTGGGAAGAAATCCAAGAAGGAGAAAAAAGAAAAAGGCAAAGAGAACAGCAAACTGGAAGGTACATTGTGTTATCAGTTGCTCCCGTGGCTTAGCTACTGATGACAGACCTGTTACTGACTGTTAGACATATGGCCACATAAACACTTTTTAAAGTCTCTTGAGAAGTAAGTACCTTATTAGAGCCACCTTGGATGAATAGATTCTTGTTAGACCTGGTTAAATGTCTGAGGGAGCAGACTGAGACCCCCTCTTTCCCTCTTCCTCCAACTCTCAGGGTTACATTTGCTTCAGTCTTTCCAAGAGGCAGGGAAGTGGGCTCTGTGGCCTTTTGAGCACACTACTAGCTTGGGAAATTTCTGATTTTACAAATGAAGAAGACTTAAAAATGTAATGCTTTAGCTCCTAAGCACTAATATTAAAATTGGTTACCATCTAGGGGCACATTAGAAAAATATTCAAGGCTTTGGGAAAGGGGAAAAATAGTGAATTCAGTGAATATAGATGGTCCCAGACCTAACAGTGGT
Source organism: Ictidomys tridecemlineatus (assembly GCF_052094955.1). Classification (NCBI taxonomy): domain Eukaryota; kingdom Metazoa; phylum Chordata; class Mammalia; order Rodentia; family Sciuridae; genus Ictidomys; species Ictidomys tridecemlineatus. The sequence continues at coordinate 108,032,369 of NC_135480.1, forward strand.
TCAGCTTAATGATTTTTCAATTTTACAGGATGTGAAGGCAATATGCATTTAGTAGAAACTATACTTTGAATTTTGATCTTTTCCGAAAATAGCAGTATGTATAGTATGATGCTCTAGTTCCATGCTAGGCAGTGGCAGCAAGCCACAGCTCCAGTCAGCTACACAATCATAAAAGGAAACAACTGATATACCACACTGTGCTGTATTGCTAAGCCATGATATTTGGTAAGTTAGGTTAATTTTATGCATTTTCAGTTTATCCTTTGTTCAGTTTATGATGGGTTTATCAGTACATAACCCCATCCTGAGTCAAGGAGCATCTTATATAATACCAAGGCTGACTTATTACCCTTAGCGTTCCATGTATAAATTTTTCCCTTTCCCTCAGCTTTTGGGAGGGGCCTAAAGTGGGTGACCCCAGATTTGCGTTTCAGTTCTGAAGAAAACAATCAAGAAAAAGAAAATGGAGGGAGGTGCTCGCAAGCTGGTTCAGCCCATTGCCCTGGATCCCTCAGGACGGCCTGTGTTCCCCATCGGACTAGGGGGTCTAACAGTATATAGCCTGGGGGAGGTGAGTGAGACCAGCAACATATAGAGAGGAGAATCAGAAAAATCTGGGAATGGGGTTGAGCCTTCCCTCCTGGTTCCCATTAGCAGCCCCTTGCTGATCCATACCAACCCCAGAAAATCTCCAGTCCCTATGAAACCAGGTCAGATTTGTCTGCTACACAGCCAACACTTTCTCTATTCTCTATGTGATTTCAGTCATTCTTTACAACCCAAAGTGGTTCTAAAGACTACCTCCATAAACACAACTTCTAAATCCTCAGTGACCTCAATCCCAGGTTGGGGAAATCTTTTTTATAGATCATCACCGACCGACCTGGCTTCCATGATGAGAATGCCATCTACCCTGTGGGCTATTGCAGTACTCGGGTGTATGCCAGCATGAAGTGCCCAGACCAGAAGTGTCTGTATACCTGTCAGATCAAGGATGGTGGTGTGCAGCCGCAGGTACTCGATCAAATATAACCTCTATTTTTCTTTTCTTTTTTTAAAACCTTTCTGTGTTCCAGGCACTTAATAAGTATCCTAATTCTGACACTTTACAAAGTGGATGCTATATAATCACCATTTGGATAGCCCCAAGATACCAGAGAAGTAACTGGCCCTAAGTCATATCTCTACTAATAAGTGGTTAAACTGGAATATGAATCTGTATCTGATTCTCCATTAATGCTTTTCCATTGAACCACACTACTTTGTCACCACGTGAGGTTTGATCAAGCCTGCTTATATTAAGTACAGGCTCAGATACAGGGAAGATTAATTTGATACACCACCATTTCAGATTGAACCAAAGTGGACATAGCATATGGCTGCATATACTCTTAAGGACCTGGGACTCCTGACCCCTCATGCCATTCTTTATCCTTCTTAGTGCTAAAATGTAATGCAGCTCACTTTCCCCATCTGTTACCTCTTCATATTTGGGAAGAATAGACCATTTTCAGAGTTCCAGGCTTCACTGTCAGATGAGGTTATACATCACTAGAAAATTGTATGGAAGGAGGTTAGAGGCTACCTACCTCTAATATGAGCAAAAGGTGCTAGAATCCTGAGCCTGCCTGATTCTCGTGAGTAATATTGTATCACTCCTGTCATCTGACACTGGTAGGTGAAGTAGAAGTAGAAGAGTTCAAGTACCTTGGTCATGCAGCAATTCTCTTCAGAAAGTAGCACAGAGATCCACTGTTGTAACAGTGTATCCTGTTTATAACAAATCTGTAAGTGAAGTGCAAATCTTAATCAAAATTCTAATTGAATTTTTAGTAAAAAAAAAAAAAAAAAAAAAAAAGTCTTCCACCAAAAGATAAAACGCTAAAACATTTTCTAAAAATAAAATGTGAGATTTTTAGTTTTTAAGATCACTAACCTCAATTGGACATTATTTTTAGGTTATTGTGAACTAAATATAGCTTTAATTTTTTCTGCCCAACTCACATTGACTTCAGGCCAGGTGCGGTGGCACCAATCTGCAATCCCAGCAGCTCAGGGTGAGGCAGGAGGATTGCGGGGGGAAAAAAAAGTGAGGCACTAAGTAACTCAGTGAGACCCTGTCTCTAAATAAAATACAAAATAGGGCTGGGAATGTGTCTCAATGGTCGAGTGCCCCTGAGTTCAATACCCCCTACCTCTCCCCCCCCCCCCCCCCCCCGCAAAAAAAAAAAAAGTTACTTCAGGATACAAATTAAATACATAAAATACTTGGTTGTTTGCAGATGATGTTATTTCATTGATCTGTTTGTCAATACATGCCAGTATGACTAGAGGTGTATGTGTGTTTGTGTTTGGCATTGAAGATTGAACCCAGGGGTACTTGACATCTGACCTAAATTCCTAGCCCTTTCTATTTGAGACAGGAGCTTGCTAAGTTGCTGAGGCAGGCCTGAAATTTGTGGTCCTCCTGCCTCAGCCTCCAAATATCTATGATTACAGACATACACCACCATGGCTAGCCCCAATAAGATTTTCAGTTACTTGAGTATGTTTTATGCTGTAAATATGTTAAAGGAAAGTATAAAAGAACATTTTTAGTCTTAAAGTAAGGTCAAAATGTTCCTTTAGCAAGATATGGAAACACAGAAACTATAAAGGAAAATAATAACAGAGTCAACTTTTAAAAATTTAAATGCTTTGGCATGCACAGGGCCCTGGGTTTGATCCCCAGTACCACAAAAAAAAAAAAAAAGAAAAAAGAAATCCTTTGAAAAAAAGATACCACAGAGTTAAGCAACAAACAGGAAGAACATGTACACCATGGGATTGATGTCCAGATACAGTACTCCTATAGAATAATATAAAAATAAACAATCAAGTAAGGAGGAAGTCACACCTTATATTTGCCTTTAGGTACATATCAGACTTTAGTAATATCCAATCTTGGCCAGGGTATAGGAAAATAAGTATATATACATTAGTCAGAATGAAAACTGGTAATCTTTTTGGAGGGTAACTTGGCAGTATCAACAATTGTAATGCATATGTCCTTTGACCCAGAATACTTCTAGGTAATCTCATGTTTCCTAGAGAAATGTGCAAATGAGAATAAAGAATAACATGTAGCAGTGTACATGGAGACTGATCCCAAGTGTTTTTAAAATATCATTTTTATTTGTACTTAAGGATATAAGTAACTGGATAGGAAAGGGTCCAAAAAGGTATGGAATTAATTAAATTTTGACTGCTGGAAAGCTGTCAACCAAGAAGTGTGGAATTGAAACAGAAGACTTCTGTATAATTGAATTTTTTTTTTTTTGTGAGTGTGTGTGTGTGTGTGTGTGTGTGTGTGTGTGTGTGTGTGGTGGAGCTAGGGATTGAACCCAGGGCCTTGTGCATGCAGGATAAGCACTCTACCGACTGAGCTATATCCCCATCCCCTTGTTTGAATTTTTTTCTTTTTTTTTCTTTTTTTTTTTTTTTTTTTTTTTATTGGTTGTTCACAACAATTACAAAGCTCTTGACATATCATATTTCATACATTAGATTGAAGTGGGTTATGAACTCCCAATTTTACCCCAAATGCAGATTGTAGAATCACGTCGGATATACATCCACAATTTTACATAATGCCCAATTAGTAATTGTTGTATTCTGCTACCTTTCCTATCCCTTGTTTGAATTTTTAACAGCACTATAGGGAATTGTGTGAAACCTATATTCTAGTATGGATACAGCAGCTTCAAGTGAAGAAATGTTTGTAGGAGGTATGACTCTACTTCCTCCTTACAGATTAATTGTTCCTTTGTCATTCTCAGTTTGAAATCGTTCCTGAAGATGACCCCCAGAATGCTATTGTTGGCTCTTCTGCAGATGCTTGTCATGCAGAACTGCTCAGGACCATAAGTGCTACTAAGTAAGTTGACCAACAGCTTTAAAAGATCCCTATAGAGCTTTTCTTTCAGTGTGTAGAGATCCCTTTTTAATATACAAAACTAACCTGCTGTATCCTTCAGATATCCTAATAACTAGAGTTTCCAGAGTATCTTTTATCATCCTGTGTATTCATACCACTTTTCCATTCTCAAACCTATCTCCATCTCCTTCTAAGCTCTGAAGCTAAATTTCTCCCTCTCCTGTTTAGGGGGGAATTAATGCCTAACCTGCTTCCATCTGGAGCTGAATTTTTTGGATTTTCTCATCCAACTATTCACAACCTGATTCAGAGTTGTCCAGGAGCTCGAAAATGTGTCAAGTAAGTGTGGTCAAACTCATTCTGTTGAGAGAACCTCAGTAATCAGCTGACCAAGGACCTAGAGCAGCAGTTACATTGATCTACTATGTCCAAGACATACTTGCTTCTCAACAAGAGTGCTTCATCACTGACCCTTTTAGCCTCTAGGGAGCAGAGCCAGAAACCCCTGGACTTAATTATTACAGGTTCAATATCCTTTATCCAAAGTGCTTGGGACCAGAGGTGTTTTCGAGTATCTACATATACACAATAAGATATTTGGGACATAGAACACAAGCCTAATCATAGAAGTCATTTATGTTTCACATGCACCTTACACACATAGTCTGAATGCAGTTTTATACAGTATGTTTTGTGCACCTGTGTGACCTATCACATAATAGGAGTGGAATTTTTCACTCTTGACTTATCTGGGTACTCAGAAAGTTTCAAATTTTGGAGCATTTTGTATTTCATATTTTGGGATTTGGGATGCTTAACTTGCATCATTTTTTGTGTACTATAACAGCAAAAAGGATGAGAAGACTAGCAGAATAATGTATCACTAAAGAAGCCTGCCTATTTTACTTTTTTCCCCCTTTGGCTAATATATTTTTAGATATACATAGGAGAGGCCTTGGAGGTAGGAATGGATTATTAGAAGCAGACAAATTTGATTTCCCTTTGATCCTACAGTTACCAGTGGGTGAAATTTGATGTGTGCAAACCTGGAGAGGGGCAGCTACCCCAGGGACTCCCAGAGAATGATGTAGCTGTGAGTTTTGAAGCCTTTCAGAGACAGACCTTTGATGAAGAGCATAATGATCCCATTCTACCAGGTATTTTTTTTCTTTTAGTTTCAGGTGGGATAAAGTAGCTTTTTATGTATTTATATGTGGTGCTAAGGATCAAACCTAGTGCCTCACATGTACTAGGTAAGCACTCTACCACTGAGCCACAATACCAGCACCTTCTCCTTTCTGGTTTGAACATACTATCCCCTCTGCACCCATTATTGAGTATTCCATATATCTAGGCAGTAAGTGATGTAAGCTTTCACTGATCTAACCATGAAAGGTACTGAGTCAGAGGGGAACATGAGGCCTGCTTGGATTCCCAAATACTCACAGAAGTCACAGGAAGCACCTGTGGTCATTGCAAAAGGCAGGACATTCTGAGTGACCCTTTGTGGACCACTACAGTGTCTCATTCTATAACCTAAGTAAGACCTAAGTGGAACACCAGGGGAAGGTTTCTGTACAGGGAGTAAAATTTCAAATGAAGTTAAAGAATTCACCTCATGGCCTTGGTCCTACTGATGTTACTTGGATTGCTTCCCACAAATGGGAACATCAGTCAGGTATTCAGGCATTCAGATCATAATAGAGTTATATGTATGTAGGCAAACAACTTCATCTATTTCAGTTTTCTTCATGATAAAAGTAAACATCTGTCCTATTTTACAACCAAGGGAAAAATCGGACTGATAGATGCCAGGGTGTTAAGGAATTAAAAGGCTATTTATGTGCCTACACACTCTCCTAAGATTTCCAAGCAGTAGTAGAATTTAAGAAATTGCTTTCTCCAGGATCCTTGGAGCTCCCTGAGCTTCAACCTGCAGCCTTTGTGTCATCCTACCAGCCGGGGTTCCTGACACAGGGACCCTTGGTGGATACTCACCTGCAACACCTGAAGTCTCCATCACAGTGCAATCCAGTTCAATCTTCAGATTAAACAAAGAGGGATCAGAGTCCACATCGTTTTCATCAGGATGGATTTTTAACTTAAACTAAAATTTAGAATATATGGAAGAAGGCAGCAGTTCAGGAGTAAAGAAGACATTATCTTGTCATAGAAGTTTCTATGGTGACAGGTTACCCTGGAAAAACTGTGTTGATTTATTTTTAGTAATAAATTTCTCTTGACAATTTTGCTCATATTTCTCTTCTTGTAATCAGGACATAATCTTTTTTGTTTAGCTTTTCCTGATATAAACTTCAGTTCCTTAAAAATCAGAGTGAAAGACTGTTCAGCTGCTATTACAAAATGCCATTGGTTGGGTAGTTTATAATCAGAAATTTATTTCTCTTAGTTGTGGAGGCTGGAAAGTCTTTAAGTTCAAGGTGCTAGCAGAGTCAGTGGTGAGGGCTAGCTCCCTGGTTCATAGATGGCCATCTTGCTATAGCCTCACATCATGGAAGGGGCAAGGCAACTATCTCGGGACCCTTTTATAAGGACACTATACAGAATCCTCGTGACTTAATCCTCTCCTGAACACCCTAATTCCTAATATTATCTCATTTGAGAGATTAGGATTTAATTTATGATTTAATACAGATTTTGAGTCTTTTTTTTTTTTAATATTTATTTTTTTAGTTCTCAGTGGACACAACATCTTTATTTGTATGTGGTGCTGAGGATCGAACCCGGGCCGCACGCATGCCAGGCGAGCGTGCTACCGCTTGAGCCACATCCCCAGCCCCAGATTTTGAGTCTTTAACAGCTACTAATTTGTGAAGGAGATAAGATTCTAGCAACCTTCCACTCTTGATTTTGATCCCAGTTGAGGACTCCCAAATCCCCTAGCCCCTACAACCCAGGCTCCTGCTTTCTGCTCATGGCAGTATTGACAAACAGATCCTCTGCTTGTACTCAAGTTGCAAAGTCCAATCCAGGATACATTCATATCTTGAACATCGTTTAAGCACTGAGCTACGTTCCCAGCCCTTTTTGTTTGTTTGTTGAGACAGGGTTTCACTAAGTTACTGAGGCTAGGAGAATGTGCTTTTAACTCAGTTGAAACCACATGATTACACACATTCAGATATAATCAGGGATTAGTTCCATCCTCATTTCACTTAACCCATCATTTTGTTTTAGCCATCTAATTATATAACTCTGCATTCTATACAACTGAATTCTTTGGACATTGCTTATATAGCCTTACTTAGAGGCTTAACTATCTCTAATGACTACAACTCCACACTATCTATGGAATTCCTTAGCTCCCCATCCATCAGGTGCCCAGGGATGTCTGGAAATGAAAGGATCAGAAGTAGAATGGGGAAGCAGTGGTGAGAATGAATTGTTCACATGCTGTACTGCCTGACTACCAACTGAAGACAATGAATGGGATTGGCATTTTGTAGTAATAAATGTGACCAGCAGGGGGAGGGATCAGAAGGAGCAGTGTTGAGAGCACAGCAAACTGGCCTCTACAAATGAACAGCAACTGTGTGACTGAAGTTCTATAACTTTTAAAATGCAAAATAAATAGTGTAAAACTTGAATAGTAGCAAATCCAGTTGGGAGGGGATCAAAGCTGTTGAGATGTTTTAGTGTTTTATCTTGTTTCTCTGCATAAATTGCTGGAGCATATTTGCACTTATACCAAAATAATAGATGCTGCTTTTATCAAATAGCAAATGTTTTTCTATGGTATTTCAGCCTGAGTAAAACACATCCTAAAAGAGAATCTCATCTTAGACATTTAAATTATTTTAATAAATTAGTACAAGTTTACCAGAACTGTTTTTCAAATTACAATCAACCCATTAGTTTTTCATAAATTTTAAAGAGTCAACACCTACTTTTTTTAAAATAAAATAGAACATATTGAAACACATCACATGGAAAAAGATTTGATTTCAATTATAATTGTATATATGTATTTATATAAATATTTACAAATATGTATGGGGATATGTGAAATAATATTAAATGTTTTTGCTATGTACCGAGGTTTTTTAAAAACTTAGAAAACACTGCCAAAATGTATTTAAAGTATCTTTTCATCTACCAAATTGTTAAAATATTTTTAATTTGACAACATCTAATGTCAATAAGGGGTGGGAAAAAATACCTTGGTGGGAATGTGAATTGTTTCATCCTTTGGGAGCGTTAAGCTTGTAGGTATCACAATTTTAAACATACATTTTAACCTGTTACTCATGTTAAGAACCCTAAGAAATAACTGAACAAGTGAGGTATGATGTTTGTATGTATAACAATGCAGATTTCTAAAATATCCATATGCCTATTTTAGGAAATTGGTTAAATAAAGTATAGGGATCCACAGCTGTAATACTGTAAATTTTTATTTGCATCAGAAAATTTTGGTAGAATAAATTAAAAACAGATTACAAAAGAATATACTACATAGTGTACAATATTTAAGCCAAACAAATCAAGTGCATGTTTACCAAAATTGTGTTTCCCTCTTAATGATCTGGGGATGATTTTTCTGTGTGCTTTTCTTCAGTAGTCCAAATCTTCTACAGTGATTACTTCATTTTCAAACAGTAAAAAGTTCTTTTCATTGGGGGAAATATACTGAATTCCTACAGAATGTTTTAAATTATTCAACCACTAAAATTCATTTACATGTGGCTTCATTAATATAAATTACCTAAACCAAATTTTTACCCTGTGTATACAAGGTGACTGGGTGTTAAGGAACTTTGGCTTAGAGTTCCTGCCTGTGTTATGAGGAGCCACTTCAGAAACCACTCTAAATCTGAATTTCAAATCAAATAGAGCTTTATTTACCTGGCCAGGGACTATCACCCACTATAGAGACTCAAGCTCTGGGAGGACAGCAGCTTCCTGGCCCAACCAAGGAGAATATAAGCACAAAAACCACAACTCAGGGACTTGCTTATTGTCATGTAAGCTAGCCAATCACAGAAATTAAAACATTAATAAGTGGGATTTGTGGGCTCTAGGCAGGATTGGACTTTTCCAGTCAGCAAGCAAGCGATAAACAGAAGCTAAAAAAGCATTAGCTTTACGGTTCACTTGACCACAGTCCCAGGTTCAAGCAGGTGCTAGACAGTCATACACTGAACTTGAGTGGGGGTTGGCGGGGCAAGAATCTACTTCAAAGTCATGTAGACCCATAAGGGCATTCAAATCCAGGATGCAGCTCACTACCTCTGCATCCTGAGCAGGGTATAATTTGTGGGGTACAAAGTGTGGCAATTTTTTATAAGAAAAGAGCTTTAGTTTCTATTTCCTAGAAATGGGTCATGCAGTTCTCTCTTCACAGGGACAGTTACAAAGAAACTAAGATGGAGTTTCTATAGTCACATCTTTTTACTCAAATGACTACAATGACCCTATTCCCGTAATCCCAGAAAGGCGGGAATTGTTGCAAATGACTAATGAGTCTCTACCAGAGCAATTGCTTTATACACTCAGTACTAGTAACTTATTTGATGCCTACTTAAAACTACAGTTATCTTATGGCCTACATACACATTTTCATCTGTCATTTTACTAATATCTATAAACTCTGGCTACAAGATTAGATTAACATAGCAACTTGATCTAACGTTATCTATATTAACCTACTTGCTTATATTTATTTATAACTAAACTGACACACTGACTTATCCTATGACTTAAATCCTATGTTTTACAGTAACATGATTTTTCTACTATTATTTAGGTTTATTCCTGATGAACTTATGTCTTACTATCGCTTATCTGTTATCTTACCTTATTCCTATAGTCTTTAATCTATGTCTGTTGCATACTGATTATCTATTCTATCTTGCTTTATACCTATAACCTATATCTATGACTTATTGATTATCTTGATCAGTTCACAGCTGCAGGCTACTTTCAAATTAGAATAGCCGTGAGGCTGTGAGTATCAGTGCACTGTGTTGGGGGTTTTTAGCCCTCCCCCGCTCCCCCCTTTCCCTCCTTCCCTCCTTCCCTCCTGACCTGCAGGAGAGATTGGGGGAGCATGCCCAGACGTGGAGGACAATCAGACACGCCAGGGAGAACAGTCAAAGCAGGATCTCGTTTATTGAGAAAATACACACAGCTAATATAATGTACAGGAGCCAATCAGGGTAAAGGTCAGCAGGGTGGGGAGAGTTCACGTGTACACCCATCCTACAGGCAGTAATGGGAGACCTGAACTGTCCATGAGGGCAAAAGGGTTCTGAGCCTATCCTAGAGGTGGTCCAATTTTTCATCACAACCCATGGCAATGCCTTCTGGCTAATCGCCAGGCGCTTTTAGCCCCATGTGGCCCCAGGTCTGGGAAGCCTGTGGCAGCCAGCAAGTTAAGTTTCCTCTGTTCTGATGCAACATGCCCCATGTTACATCATGCCCTACACACTGGGCTGGGTGAGGAGTAGATAGTAACCTGACTTTTTCTTTTGAACCTCTCTGTTACTAGCATTGTGGTTCCCATGGGGCCAGATGCATAAGAGGTCAAAGTATAAGCATTAAGAGTTAATTTACACTAGGAAATCCTCAAGAGGAGCCAAACTTCCTAGCAGAGTGCAAATTTTTTTTTTTTTTAAGATCTTTTACCAAATAAAATCTTGACATTGATAAAGCTATTCCTACTCTTTGGGATAGCACTAGAATCCCTTGAAAGGCTGATGTGGAGAAAATAGTGCTTATTGCATTAGTAGTATTCATTTTTCACATTAAATGGTAATTCTTTTAAGTCCATTCTTAACATAATTTTGACTGATTATAAAAAGATATACATCACTAATCACAATAATTTTATTCCCAAATCAATATAGTTTTCAAGAGCCATATATCTGTTTTTAACCAACCAGTAAGCTGCATTATGATTCTTTTTATTTATTTTTAGGTGGTGCTGAGGATCGAACCCAGGGCCCTGCCCATGCTAGGCAAACGCTCTACCTCTGAGCCACAACCCCAACCCCATGATTCTTAATAGTACATACACACAAAAGCCCTCTTACATATTTATCCCATCCGCATTATTTTTCTGTAGGATTATCATGTAGCTTTCTTTCAAGCTAACTTTTTTCTTCCAGGTGGATTATCCTTAGTTAAACTCTTACCTCTAAAAAGCCTGAGACTCAGTTTTAATTCTTATGACCTATTTGCCTCAGTTAGCTTTACTTCTATTTGTCTTAGTCCTGATTCCTCTATCCCTGCTGTAACTATCACCATGTGCCTGCACTGAGCTCCTACCACAGCTGTTTCTCTCCATTCTTTAAGGCATACCCTTGGCACTTTCCAATATGACTGCCCAAGTGTCTGGTTGGTTTGTTTTTTTTTCTATCACATAAGGAAAAACTTTTGGAAAACAAAATTTCTCACAGAAAGGGTCAATAATCACTTGTCGGAGGTTTTGTAAAGAACACACGAAACCTAGCCTAAATGGCCTTTAAGATTTTCTTCTAACCCTGAGATTAGACAGTTTGGGAGGAAAAGTATCAAAACATTTCACTCCCAAAAAAATGAAGAAAGTGAATGACACTGAGGTTCAATTTGGTTGTAGTTCAGAATTAGCCCAAGACAGAGGCTCAGACTAACCAGGAGACAAACACAAGCATTTGAAGTTGCCCACCAGCCATGGCACTTCTAAGAATATAAAAATAGCCTCATGATAGCTGAGAATTGTTCAACAAGGCTTTCTATCAATGTCTTCATTTAAAAGTAACAGTTGTCATCATTTAAACTTCCAAATGCCAAATTCTAAAAGTCACTCTTGCATCTAATTGTCATTTGGCAATCTTGTTCTAATGTCCAGGGACCTGGTCTAAGATGAAGGCAATGAAGGGAGGAGCTGGTAGGGTACTGCTGGGGTGATATAGTGGACACTGCTTATATTCACAGGGCCATAAGGTCCAGGCATAGCGAAGAGCATCCACAGTGCCATAACAAGAATTGATATCCAAGGTCAGGGTCTGGGTGGAGAAAGTGCTCATAGGAACCGGAAGCCACTTGCATTGATGGTCACTGCAACATGAGATCTAATAAGAGTTAGAAAATAGAAATAGATCAATTAGAGTGTTTGAAGAAACTGGGAATTACTCTTTCAGACAGACTTAGTAGGGAGGGAAAGAGCACAGCTTAGCTAAAACCCATTTCCTACAATAACCAGAACCTAGTCCAGGTTGAGTGTGGTTAACAAAACCACAAGTTGATAATGTAGTCCTGGCTTGAAGAGCACCTGCTTGGCATACATGGGGCATAAAATAAATAGATGTTCATGTGATTGAATAATTTAAATCAATAAATAAAATATCAACTTAGGAAGGCAAAGAAGCATAATCACATAAAGCATTTATGAAAGACACCCCTAAACATCCTTCTGGTGGTCCCTCTTGTGAGATTTCAAAGCAGCCCAGCTGTTCCCTGGCATTCCCAGAGGAGATGCACACTAAGGAAGGGCACAAAGGAACTTTGGACACTGTGCCTTTCTTAAGTCCAAAGGCAATCCAGAAAAGGGAACATAAATTATCCAGGACCCACAGTTAAATTCTTCCCTGACCCTACTGTGTGGTTCCAGAGCCAGATAATAGGCAGACAGCCAACAACTGACAAAGAGGAGAACTCAGAATCTATAGCTTTCTTGAGTCTCTAACTCCAACTAAACCTAGCATAGCAAGAAGCAAAGTGGGACAAGTGCTGACCAGGAATCTGAGACAGATAGATAATATAGTTAAGACTCTGGAGAAGCTGTAGCTCTAGATAAACCCATGTGTGAAGTCTAACAGTGTCTCACCTCCTCTGTTGCCATATTTTCATACACCTTCTCCTAGCCTAATGACCTCAAAATTCCCCCAAGACAATCATTTAAACATTCCACCAAGGAATGCCTCTACCCTGTACACTCAACTACTTAAGACTCCTAATTACCCTCTTTAATCAATAGCCCAATTCCACTGCAGAATGATCCTTGCTAGGTATGAGGAAAAAAATAGTCTTGTTACATTAATTCATACTAAGTTACAATTTATCAAGCTTAAGCCTTTCAAGGGAGACACCAGATTTAAAGAATGTCTGAAATTAGCATAATAAAACAAAAAAGACACCCAAGGGTGAGAGGAATTTACTGGAGCCAGAATCTCTCAGTAGGTAACCTAAAAATAAAACCCTACCCTGAGAAAAAAGGGTTGCTCTGTGAGGGAAAATATGAAAAATATATATCATTTAATAGGGACCTTGTTTTCCCTTGATTATACCATCAAAATTGCCTCTAAATTAATGAATTAATAGCTGCTTACTTTTCTCTCAGATAAGGCCAACCCCCACCCATAACTATCCAAGATCTGCCACGTGGTTACATTGTAATGAAACATGCATATAAAGAGCTCTTGACTCCTGACAAAATGAATCCCACCCCCTTTGTTTTTCCTGCTATTCTCACCTCAAATATTTTGTCATCCTGCCTCTGCACCTGGACTTGCTGGTAATAAGTGAGGTTGAGCAGTCCCTTGTGAGCCAAGAGTTCTATATTCTCAGGCAGTGGTCCTTGAAAGATCAAATTCTTCTCACCGTAAGCCACAGCACGAGCCCCCAAGAGCAACCTATAGGCCACAGTCTCTTTATCTCGAGGGTGGATGCTATAGGATAAAGGAAAGTAGAGACCTTTGGGTTCTTAACAATAACCACATTTTTTTTTTCAAAAGAGATTATACAGAGCACCCTTTAAGAAGGTAAGAATGAGTTGCCTAAACTCAGTGCTCACCAGCTAGTCACCTTAAGAGAAATGTTAAATGGAAACTATAGATGAGGCTCTGGGCTTCCTATGGGTTCATGCTGAGAGCCATAGCTAAGTAAGAATGACGCATGGCAATTTCCTTGTCAGCCTACCCCATGTTGCTTAGAGGGAGGACTCTCCATTGTGGAAATGGGCTTGCCTTGGACCCAGGTCATTTGCAGTGACATTGCATGAAAGGTGACCCTGCTCAAGGACCAGGGTGGATCTGGGTTTAGGGAGGATCCTGCTGGATTAGGGTGGGTCCAGGTTTAAGTGTAACCTGCTGGGAATAGGGAGTATCCCGCTCCTTGGGTTTAGGGCGGTTCCAGGTTTAAGGTGGGCCCTGCTGGGAATAGGGCGTATCCTGCTGCCTCAGGCGCCCGCCTGCCCCTTGAGTTCCCTGCTCCTTGAGTTCCCGTTGAGTTCTCGGAGATTCAGAGAGTATTTTGGGATGCAGAGCCCAGTGGAAGTGTGGATTTCCCCAGAACGTGCGTGTAGAGTGCCGGTGTGAGTTCGGGAATAAAGAATTGCTGTTTGAATCTACAAGATTGTGAGTGGCTCGTGATTTTGTGCCCAGCCAGACTGCGGCAGGTTCAGAATCCTTGAAGCAATAGATGGCTTAGAAGGAAGGAATAAATGGAGAGAGCAAAGGCATTGGAACTAACCCAGAACAGCTATTATAAGGCTATTTCCAGTCACTAAAAGTAGTATTTTGGGACTGGGGTTGTGGCTCACTGGTAGAGCGCTGGCCTAGCATGTGTAAGGCACTAGGCTCGATTCTCAGCACTACATATAAACAAATGAATAAATAAAGGTCCATCAATAATAAAAATTTTTTTTTAAAAAAAGTGTTTCATCTGAATCAACTGTTCATTATATTTGGTCCTCTCTAGCTTTTATTTGTTCTTTCAGTAAATATCAAGTTCCTACAACAATCTAGACTTTATGTGCTGGACTTCATTTTATATTTGAAATATCTCTGCATCCTACAACTGGTGTGTAGTATTCATTGGAACTGTTCATGTTAGAATTCCATGGCCTGCTCTCACTGAAGCTAGTTGTGACCATATTATTTGGTTTGGGTTGGTTTGGCCAGTACACTGTGAGCAGAAGTGACTTATGTTGCTTTTAGATGGAAGCACTTAAATGCCACTGTGAAACTTAAGGTGACTATGGAAGCACAGATCAATTTGGAACCTCTGTTTCTCTGGGTTTGTGAGTAACTACAATGAGCAAAGTCTCTGTTGACCTTCTTTGTACATGAAGTGTGAGCATGAAATAAATTTTTCTTGCATCAAGGTATTGAGATGTTCAGGGGGATTTTGTTATTGCAACACAACCTACCATAAATAAGTTATATATAAGACATGTAAGCTCCAATCCTAGTCCAATCCATCCCCTCACAAGTGAACACCAGAGTGAAAGACTATAGGCAAAGAACTTTCACCAAACAAAACCAAGAAGCACCCATACCTGCCAAAAGGTGAGTTCCTGTCACAAAGGTCCATAGCTACAGCCATGAAAGTGTTGGGCATCTTTAGATTAGGGACAGAACCAAAATCCGCTGTTTGATGCCAGCGGATCTGAGGAAATCCATCGTCTGAGTTGTCATTAGATAAATATGAAGATAACTGGAAAGTAAAGATTTTGTTAACTTTTATTGCATCTGAATTTTCACTGGAGTTTTTTTCACTGGCACACTCTGCTTTTACTTCATTTGTTTATCCAAAAGCTCATTCAACAGTGTTTACTAGTTTCTGTTGTAGTAGAGTCTTTCCAGAGATGGAAGCAATGATTCCTCTCATCTCACATATCCTTTTACAATGCAACTTGCCACACCTCTCTCAAGAGTCTTATTTCTCCTCTCATTGAATTTTGGCCAGCCCTGTGATTTGCTCTGACCACAGAATGCTGCAGAATTGATATACACCTTCTGAGTCTTTGCCCTAAGAGACCTAGCTTCTGATTGACTCTCTTGGAACCATCCACTGGCCATGGAAAAATAGTCCAGCTACCCTGTAAGACAGATTATGCAGAAAATATTATGATCTTCATGAAAGACCATGAACATAGAAAGACTCTAGTGTTCCTTCAATCTCAGCTAAGCAACTCATTATGTTAATTCTAGATCCTCCAGTCAAACTCAGCCATATTGAGTGAATCCAGCTGATATCACTGACAAACATGGAACAAAGAGTAATCCTGGAAATAAAATGGATATTTTAAAATTTTGTGGTAGTTTATTGCAAAGCAATAGGCAATTGATACATCTGTATATAATATAGGGCTAGGCCTTCTGGAGAAAAAGAAAAGCATGTGCTCTTTAGTGTATGGTACCTTCCATGAAAAACCTTATACCCACTCCATGTTGCCATGTGGCTTTGCAATTCCTCCCTTAAGAAGAAGAATATATTTCCCCACCCCTTGAATCTGAGCTCAGCTGTGTGGTTTGCTTTGACCAATAGACAGAAGCACCGGTTAAGGTGTGATGATTCCTGGTCTCTCCAACAGACCTTGCATGGATCCACTTATGTTTCTACACTTCTACCATCATCAAGAAAAGGACATGGCTGAGTTAGCCTACTGCTCTGTGAAGAAGGATGAGAGCTATGCAGCAGAGCTGCCCATCTAATCCACTCCAGCCAACTGGAGCAGAGCCACAGGGATCAGAAAGAACTCAGTGGAGCTTAGCCAATATCGCCCACCCCAGCTCCCAAACACACAAGCTATAATAGTAAAGATCATCCCATGCCATGAAGTTCTAAGGTAATTTGCTACAGGACAATAACTAGCTAATATAAAAACTAAAGCTCTGTTGGGAAGACATATTACATAAGAAATAAATGTAAGAAATGTTAATGAACAATATCATAAAATACTATGGAATAAATAATAACAGTGATGGCCCAGACAGCAAGAGCTATACATTTTGAGTAGACCAAGATTATTATTATAGGAAAACATGGCCTCAGAATATGTAAGAAAAATATGAGAAGTTCCTCCAAGTAGTGCTGCTCATACATCAAATGTTAGAACCTTATAAGGAGATGTTTTGAGAGTGTACAATTTAGCAGTACTGAGATGTTGGTGATGGAAAGACAAAATTGGAAGGATAACCAGGCAAGTGTGTAGAAAGACCCTACTTTATTCTGTAAGCTATTGGGAACTATTGTAGAGATAAGAGTTGTACAACATTGTAAATGTACTTTATTCCACTGAATTGAACACTTTGAAATGGTTAAAGTTACATGGATTTCAATAGTTCACCACTGAAATTATTAAGGTAATTAAAGGACCATTTTAAAAGATTAATATAATGATTAACAGACTGATTAGTCAAGTAGCTACCATAATATTTATTATAGTTTATATCCTGAATATCCTTTAAAGGCCCATGTGCTAAAGACTTGGTCCCTCGCCTGTGGCACTATTGGGAAGTGATAGAACCTGTAGGAGGTGGGGGTAGTAAGAGGAAGTTACTGGAGGCATGCCCTTGAGGAGATATTGGGACAACAGACCTTCCTCTCTCTTCCTAGCCACCATGAGGTGAACAGGCTTCCTCCACCTCGTGCTTCCTGCTTGATGTACTGTGCTACTATAGGCCCAAACAAAACCAAGTGGCCATGTACTGAAGTGTCTGAAACAGTAAGCTAAAACCATCCTTTCTTCCATTTAACTTATCTCAGGTATTTTTTACAGTGACAGAAAGCTGACTTACTACAACATTCTAGGCACAAAAGACAAAGATCTAACCTAAAGGGATTCTAGTAGGAATGGGATTAAAAATGAGACAAACTGACAAAGCCATACAGCCAACTGAATATGAGGCACCAGAGAAAGGATTAAATCCATCACTTGGAATCTTTGACATCTGCTTAGGATCTAAGGCAAGCAGTACCAGAATACCTGTGGAATGACGTTGTTCCAAAAGAAGCCTGTGAAAGATCAACAGTTCATATAACATCAGTCATCTCATTTATTCATTAATTTTCTTAACAAAAGTTTACTGAGCCCCTACTCAGTGTCAAGCTTTAATAATGGCCCAGGAGACAGAGTGTCGAACAATACATAAGAATCACTTCCCATGCTTGCATTCTAGTGGGGAGGGAAAACCAATAGACATTATAAGAAAATTGTATATCATATGAAAAAGTGATAAGTGCACTGGAAAAAAAATAAGGAAAAGAGGAGAGTACACGAGTTGAACAAAGACTAGGAAGAGGTAAGAGAGGACAATATGAGGATATCTGGGTGTGTTAGGCAGAATCCAAAGATGACATGTAATGACCCATCCTTATATAATATCTTGCTTTTAACCAACAGACAACCATGGCAAAAGCACTAGGAGTTTACTCCCATGATTATGTTATGTTACATGGCAAAGATAATGGGATTCTATAAATGTAAGTAAGTTCCCTAATCAGTTGACTTAAAGATCATCAAAAGGGAAAGTATCATGGTAAGCCTAAATTAGTCAGGGGAGCCCTTTAAAAGAGGGTCTAGAAGTCAAGAGACTCTCTCCTGCTGACCTCCAAGAAGTAAGCTACCATGAGTTGTGTAACTTCAAAGAAATGAATTCTACCATTCTGCTGTTTTTCCCAGGAACCACTGAGATAACCAATGCATGCCTCACCAGAGCACATATCTAATCATAAGCAAAAACATCTCACATTGTGACCTACTGTAAACCTACTTAATGATATAATAAACAATAATGTACTCATGGTGCCAGTGACCTAATGTAATCTAGTGTTGTGAATAAAACCAGCCCCTTAGACAAGCAGCCATTTTTGCCTCTGCATCTTGCCTTTGTCTCCTTTTGTTTCTTTACACCAACAGTCATGTGAGCTTATAAGAGAACCTCAAATCTCAGATGAGATTAGCCCTAGTTCCAGCCAACGAAAGGCACCAACCTACCCTCTCTCTGTCTCTCTCTCACCAACCATACTCTAATGATAAATCAGACCCCAAATTGGGGAACAGTTTAGTTTGGGCTAGTATCCACATTGTCTTTTGACTCCATTTCAAAATCTCTGACCCCATCAGGGGCACTGCATTATAAACAGACTCTTGCACCGTCATTTTGCTCACATAGCCCAGGAAATACCTACATCATCTGTATAAACTTGGCCCAATGAAGCTTTGAAGAAAAGAAGTTTTTACTTTCCAAGTGGATCCAGAAAGACTGGAAAACCTGGACAAGTTGCAACAGTAGCAGGAAGGAGTCTTGGCTATGACATGGAACTAAGGGGATTTTTCAGCTCTTATTAAAATTCTCCTAAGCAAATCCGTCTTTCCATGTCAAATGATAAAGGACACTGGAGCTTCACAGTGGAATCTCATGAAAACTAGAAAAGGGAGAAAAGATCCAGTGAGTCACCCTATTTCTTCCACAAAACACCCCAAGACTGAAAACAGAGCCATGTTCACCAGCTACTGCCATGAGAATCACAGCAGCAAAGCCACCAGAAACAGTCTGTAGTAAGTAGTAGCCTGAAGCTCAATGAGACACAAAAGTCTTTTCCCAAAATGGCAGTTTGCAGAGAATTTCTGCAGCAATTGTTTATTATTTAATTGACTGCATTACTTGGCACTGGCCACCTGGGGGCACCAGCATACTCCACACCCAGATGAATTCTTGTGTTTTTCCTAATCTGAGATAAGGTAGAGCACTGTTCAGTCTCCCACTATGATTAGTAGAAATATTGTGCCACTAATGAATGCATATGCCAGCCAAAGAATATGAAACTGACCACATTAAGATTTTACAAATAACACTGCAGTTTGTAGTCTGTTCCTACAAACCCCCTTTTAAAAAGCATACCCCTAAGGATCCAGGTCCTAGCCTTCTGCTCATCTTTCTCTCATGTTCTGGTAACCTCTCTACCAATAACTCTTCAATACACATGTAGCCCTGGTCTCTCCATAGAGCCAAAGGTCTGTATCTCATTATTGCAACTATCATTTCAAACTAAATATTTCTATAAAGCCAATTAATCCCTCCTAACAGAACAACTGCCCCCTCATTCTGATATCTTCAAATAATAATAAACACTAAAATTATCTGGCCTATGCCAGGTTACATGAATTAAGTTATTTAATACCTAAAATAACAAAGAGGTTCAATATCTTATTCAAAATCACAAAACTTAAGGTATCAGAGCTGGAATTTTAATCCAGGCCGTCTAGCTCTAGACCCAGGCTCTGAACCATTATTTTTGTCAGATTGGATATTTCCTTTTGAATATATGTTTGTGTGTGTGTGTGTGGATATGTGTGTGTAGATATGTATGTATATATATATATATACACACACACATATATACATATTTTTTAAAGAAATATATTTTTTATATTTCCAGTTTTCCACGAGTAACCAACATATTTGTGTTAGTGATGATAAAATTAAAGCCTGGAGGTTAAGAACTTGTAAACTAAAAAACATAAAGGGGATCTCGGTGACATATTTCTAGCACCTCACAGTTATTTAATTAGTATTCAATATATACTTTTGGTTTGAATTACTCAAATCATGTTCAAATTACCACATACATAGACTAAGAGAGAAAAAATACAGTAATACAGAACTGGTAGCAGGAGCTGCTGTTTGGAAAATGAGAATCTTGTTTCAAAGTCAAAATGTAAGAAAAAAGAAATAATCACAAAAACATTTTAAGTGGAAAGAAGGTCTATAAAAAATCTTTACTCGAAAACAAATGAGGGCAGGCCTCAGTGGCACACACTTGTAATCCTAGCAACTCAGGAGGCTGAAGCAGGAGGACTACAGGTTTAAGGCCAGCCTCAGCAAATTAGTGAGCTCAGTGGTAGAGTACCTCTAAGTTCAATCCCCATAACCACAACAAAATGGATGGAGATATAATAAATCAGGACAAGGTGGAGGAGATGGGAGAATGGTAAGAAGAAAAGTGTTTGTGGGATTCAGGGAGGCAAATGTCTAAACTATATATGTCCCATTCATATTGTAAATCTATCTCTGCTACTGCACTGTAAGTTAGAGCTTGTTTTCATAACACTTTATGTGTTTAATTTCCTATGTTCCAAAAAAGCCAGAACTACCACCCTTCTAAAACATCAGATCTTGGGTCATATGAACAGTTAATACAAATTAATTATGAATTTGGTCAAATATATTTATTCCTTTTCCAAGGCTGAAAGCAAATATTTCTAAACTAGTTACCTCTAATCAAAAATATGGTATGTCTTGATTTTCTCATTTCGTGTATTAAGACATTATTAAATGAGTGCCAACCAACTAGATACTAGGAATATAATAAATGTGATCCAGGAAAATATGGCTATGTGCACAACTTATATGCAAGTAAAAATAAAAAGGAGAAGTAAAGGGTGCTAAGAGAACACATTATATGGGGGAGGAAATCCAACACCAGACTTTGGAGAGTCACAGAAGGTTTACTAACTAATATCTAGGCTAAGGCCTAAAGAATGGTTAAAATTAGCAAGGAAAACATGGGAAAGAAATGCTGTTCCAGGCAAGAAACATGGACAATGTCTACGAGAGAGAGAGTGGCACATTCTGGAGGGTGGAATACACAATAGCAAGTAAGGGAGGATATAAAGATCCCATGTAAGATGCTAAACGTAAAAACTTATATTCATAAATCTCTACAGAAAAATGGGGATATTTTCAAAACCTTATAAAGGTGTAGCTTTTGACCCAGGAGTTTCATTTCTGGGAATTTATCTTATGGAAATAATTAAGCTATAAGGAATCAGCTACAAAGAAAACAAATATGCCACTACTTATAAAAAGCAAAACATTGAAAACAACCTAAGTAAGAACCTATCTATTAAGAACTTATCAAATATATCAGAATTAATTCTACTGTCATCTGTAAATAAAAAGAACAAATAAAAAGTTTTTACAAAGGGAAAAAAAAAGAAGAACTCATCAAACCCAGGTCCAGTGTCCCATGCCTGTAAAATCCCAGCTACTCAGGAGACTAAGGCAGGAGGATCATAAGTTCAAGACTAACCTGGGCAATTTACTGAGACCCTGTCCCAAAATAAAATAAAAAGGGCTGGGGATGTAGCTTAGTGGTAGAGCACCCCTGGGTTCAATACCACTAAAGTATAAAAAATTTTAAAAAGAACTCAGTAAATACATTACAATACAACCATATATCAGAATATTCTGCAATTGTTATAAATTGTGTGAAAGATTAATATTTGTTGACATTAAAAATGGACACAGCACATTAAGATAAAAAGCAAGATAGGATATAGTATTGTGGAATGGATCCTCTTTCAAAACTATGAGCAGAAAGTCAAGTCATCTTATCTTTAGATTATAGAATTCTCACTGGTTATAGCTTTTCTTTTTTCTTTTTTTGCTTATCTCTTTAATAGTTTTTCAGAGAACCTTTTTTTAATAATAAAAATATATCAGTTGCTTATTGATTTTTTCAAAAAGATTGTCTCATCAACGAACTCATGAATTAAGCCTTAATTCAGTTCTAGTACTGGCACACTATGAAGGGGGAAAAAGGAATATGAATTCCAGGAAGAGAGCTAAATAGCACCTCCTACACCAATGCTCATAAACCCTCTTCCTCTCAATACATACCTGGACAAATCCAAATGGGAAGAAACGTTCTGTCTGCCCCTGGGAGCCATGATGGAAAGTTTGGCGCCAGTCTTCAATGAGTGCAGGGAACGTGCAATTGTATAGGTCCCTATTATAATTCATATTGGACTCCCCTAAAAAAGCAGCCAAAATCGTGAAAGGAGTCTGGAGTAGAATTAAGCTTACATTACTGCCCTTCCCCTATCCTTGCCTTGAGAAAGTAGCCTTCCCACAGTGCTTAGGAGTGGCCTTGTGACCTTCTCTAGCCAATGAGGCCTTGGCAAAAGTGATGTGGGCAAAAACTTGAAAAGTGCTTCAGCTTTGGGCTTCACTCTCTTGAAGCAACTGGACCCCTGAAATTACTATGCAAATAATAAATGAACCGGCTTGTGAAGGAAGAAAGGCCACCTGAGAACCTGGTGCCCAGCACATAGCCCCAGTCAACAGATCTGAGAAAGAGGCCTGCCAGGTGGCCAAAGATATGTAAGAAAGCTCAGGGGGAATTAGCTGAAGCAACCCAGACAAAAGAATTACACTGCTAACCCAGAGAATTGTGAACTAAATAGAATTGCAAAATTATTGTATTAAGCCACTAAATTCTAGGATGGTTTGTTACACAGCAAAAGCTAGTTATATGATGGACAATCAACAAACAGAGCACTCACCCTGGTACCATATCACCCCTTTCAGAGTCATATTTTGTAGCGGATGGATCATGGCATTCCAGAGAACAGAGTGCTCACTGGGACCAGTTACAGAATCCTGTGGAATGGGCCTATAATCAATGAGAAATACATATGTCACCAGAAAGCTAGTGATTAATCACATGATGATCCCTAAGCTAGGCATCTATCCACTTCCACATGGGACAAACTTCTGATGAAAGCAACATACAAGTAAATTGGTTACTCAGTTTCACTTGAAAATATGTAATTAGTCTTTGAATTTCACCTCCAGGTTCTTCCTAGGTTAAGGGTGTCTTTCTATGAGTTCAGAGTGGCCATACCAATTTCCAAATGAGATGAGTGAAACCAGAAGGGAGAAGTGATTCCCTGTGAGTTCTCACACAGGCAACAAGTTTATCTACTACTCAATAGATGAAGACTTAGATTGATTTAAACTTTTTGTTTTTATAAGCAATGCTATGATCATCTTCCTTTTAGCTTAATCATTGCATGCATGCTTAATTATTTCCTTAAGATAAATTTCCAGAAATGAAATTGCTGGGTCAAAAAACATTTTTTTAAAAAAAAACTTTAAACAGTCTCAAATTTCCTTATAAAAAATGTATGTGAATTTATCTTCAAGTAGCTGAATACACCCACTTCTCCACACCCTTATCCTTCCCATCCCCAGAGGTCTATAAGGCCTAGACTTCAGACCACCACCCCCCACCATGTGCTAGATCTGATCCTTCCTCCTATTCTACTAGAGGTCATTCTTTCTGCCCAAAGCTAATGTCTTCACTGTCCCTCAGGCAAGCTTTTACTCAAACCCTATCAAGAACAAAGTCCTTCAATCTAATGTATGAAATATGATATGTCAAGAACTTTGTAATGTTGTGAACAACCAATAAAAAAAAGAGATAAAAAAATAAATAAATAAATAAATAAAAGAAGAAAAAAAAAAAAGAACAAAGTCCATCCTCCTCCCAGAGTGACTCAGCCAGTGTCCAGGACAACATGTCACATCCTGCTCATTTCCATGTTGGCATTAGTATCAGGATTTTTATTAACTAGCCCTTTCTCCCCTAGACATTCTGTCTGATCCAGATTTTCCTACATGGGCTTTCAAAGTCAGTATATTAACATAGTTTTTAGTACATCTTCATTCATTTGTTCCTACACTATTTTATTCTCCAGGAAATACAGCCTAATGGTTAGAAGCACACACTGGAGCCAGAATGTGCCACTTACTAATCATGTCCATAAGCAAGTTCCTAAACCTCTCTGAGACTTCATCTTTATCCATAGGATGTTAATAGTATTCTACACTTCAAGGAGTTGCTCTGAGTACTAAGTGAATTAATATATATATAAAGTACTTAGAACAGTGCCTGGCATATAGGAAGCTTTCTGTAAGCATCAGGTATGGCTATTACTAAGGAAAAGGACCATAACTCCTTCTTGGCATGTTCTCAGATGATTGTGGTGGTGATGACACCACACTTCACCTGTGCGTGAAGAAATCCCATACATTCAACACATATGTGGGCATTCAACATATACTTAACCCCCCAACAAAGACCATGACCTTCTCTCTTACATACTTCTCTGGTAGGCTTTCTTCCAGGAGAAATTCTTTCTTACCCTTGATTAAGAATTCCACAGGCTTTCAGGGACCTTCCAGATGACCAGGCTTCAATGGGTGTCCCACCCCAGCTGGAGGAGATCAGTCCAATGGGATATTGCAGAGTGTCATATAGGTAACGCCCAAAGAGCCAGCACACTGCTGACATGTACGTGAAATTTCCCTGGCCTAAGTTTTCTGTCCAAATAAACAGTAGAAAAGGGGAAAGAAGTGGACACAATATGAGCTACAGCTACTAGATGGGTCTAGGTAAAAAGAGTGAGTTTGGATCATCCCTTCTGTACCTTTCTGAGACATTGAAAAGTAAGATAAGATTGAGAGGCAATGAGAAAATATAGCACCAAGACCAAGCATCTCTCAAACCTTCCCTAAGGAGAATCTTATCCAAAGGGAATACTATAGCCTTAGTGATGGTTTTCTTTTATCTGTCTTCAATTTTTTTCAAATGCTTAAAATGCTTCCCATAATTAGGAAATAATGCTCTCAGCCTGGCACAGAGGCGAATAATAATTTTACTCTCAATCTGAGTATAAATAATATACTTACATAATCAGGGAGCCAAAACTCTCCAGCCAGGCAAACAGGTATCCCCATTTTTCCCCCATCTACTCAGGTTCCTTAGAATCTAAGAATGTTAATACTCCTCCTAGTGGGTAAAAGTGGCACAAAGGCCCCTGGGTTCCTATATTATCCTTTTTTCTGCCTTTGTTCTTACCTGGCCACTCATTTCTACTTTTCTCCGTGGAAGGGAAAAGCAAGGATACAATAGGTAGAAAAGAAATGTGTATTTTTTATGAGTGGTTTTATAGTCAATTTTATAGCTATGGTAATTAAGACATGGACACATAGTGATAAGAAGTCTGACCAAAAG
Organism: Ictidomys tridecemlineatus; assembly: GCF_052094955.1. Taxonomy (NCBI): domain Eukaryota; kingdom Metazoa; phylum Chordata; class Mammalia; order Rodentia; family Sciuridae; genus Ictidomys; species Ictidomys tridecemlineatus. Next base: position 108,057,879 of record NC_135480.1, read on the forward strand.
GGAAAGCAACAGAAATGAAAACCAGTGCTTAAATTTTCAGCAATCTAAACTGTTTGTCCATATTTCCAGTAACCAACACAGGCTAGAGTGAACAATTTCCATGTTATAGGAAAGCTGACAAAGAGGGGAACATGCATGTACACACAACTGATAGAATCAAGTCAACCCAACATAAGACCTCCTGGCTTAGCCCTGTGAAGATCCAAATTCAACACAGTATAATGCTGGAATCCCAAAAGTTGATAATAGAATAGTAGAAATTCAAATCAATTTCAAATCAGTTAAAATTGATTGAGCACCTACTATGTGTCAGGAACTACTAGATGGTTGAGATATAGCAAAGAAAGAGATCTGAAAAGACTTCTCTTCTTAGGTTTGCCGTTTACAGAATAAGATGAATATTCTGCTGAATAAAATACAAAGCAAAATACATTAAGTGCCTCAGAAGATACAAATAGTTATTAAGGAATTTTAATACCAAATAAAAAATGTCAAATGAAAGTCAGATCATGAAAAGCCTGATAAAGACTGACCTCCCCTCCCCTGTGCTTCCATAAACCCAATACCTAGCTCTATCACTATATTTCACTACAATAACCCACTCAGTGTTTCCCTCACCCACAACACCACTAGCCACCTGAAAGTAGGTCTTCATCTTCCCCACATCTGTATCACCAATGTCTAGGACATAATAAAGTGTCAGTAACTGTATATTGGCTGTTGTTCAGTAGCTGTGGTAGCTGGTTTAAGGTGGATCACTGAGGGGTAGGTAGAAGATAACAGTAACTAGTAGGGCTGAAGGGAGTGGAGAGACCTTGAAGGATAGACAGAAATTTAATAACAGAACTATGATTCTAGGCAGGAGGAAAAAACGTGTTAAAAGCATGTGAAATAGGAAATATCTGAAAGTATTTGGCTGAAGCAGAGATTTAAAAAGGAGAATAGTGAAGGTAAATCTGGAGGGGAGGTTGGAGCTACATCTTGAAGTAATGAAAATGGAAAGCAACTGGAAAATGAGAATGCATGGCAAACAGAAAAAAAACACAAATATGTGTACAGCCTAATCCCTGGAACCTGCATACTCTCCCATGGCTGGAAGGCTTTGTAGATGTGATTAGGGATAAGGGATTGAGACAGGGAGAGTGTTCTGGATCAACCAGTTGGATCAAATATAATTATATGAGTCCTTAAGTCAAAGCAATGTGCCAATAGAAGAGTAAGAAGAGATTCTAACTGTGGGAGAGACGTGACCCACTATGCTTTTCTGCTGAGATCCACATTGCCTCTTTCAGGTTATTACTGAAATGTCACCTTTTTCAATTGGGACTCCCCTGGCCACTCTAAATTGCAAGCACTACCCCATCCCAACCTATCCTTCCCTACCAATCCTTCCATATGGCCTCCTTTCCCTGATGTATTTTGTTTATTACTTTTGTCTCACTAGCACACATAATCATCTAACCTATCCTATGATGTCCAAATTTATTCAGTCTGAGTTCAGAGAGCAAAAGGAAATGATTCCTGAGTTTCAGATAACACATAATAACACATATTAAGAGTTCATAAAGCAAAAAAAAAACATTACCCAAAAATTAACCTGAATCCATTCTGTTCCAGAGCTCTTATAGGGGGAGAGTTCAGACAGTGTGAGACAGAATACCATCAGATACTACATATGTGATTTACTAATTATTCATTTTCCATATTCCTTCACACTAGACTGTAAGTACCATAAGATCGGATATTCTTGTCTATTTTATTGACCACTACACCCACAGCAATTAGAACAGTTCCTCGACCATAGTGGGCACTTAGATATTTGCTGAATATATTAGCTCTTGAAAATGTAGGAGAAACTGAGGTCACCAAGGTAAAGCATATATGGACAGAAAAGAAAAGGACCTAGAAAGAACACAGGAACCACATTTGAAGAAAGGTATTAGAAAAGCAAAGAACAGGGAAGAAGATAACAGGAGAAATAGAAAAAGGAAGTACCGTGCAAGCTAGGAGGAACATGCAATTTCTAGCAGGGGTGATCCACAGAGTTGAATGCCACAGAGGTCTATGGAGTTCAAAATGAGAAGAGTAGTAGCCTTGAGTTGAACAAATTGTTGAGATGGAAGCAGAAACCAGATTATAAAAGAACCATGGCAAGGTCATGAAAAGAATGAAAACAAAAGATGTTCTAGAAAAGTATAAAAAAGTAAAGGAGAGAGATGAGGCTTCATGAGAAGGGTGTTATGTTCAACTTTCTTTGTTAGAATAAAAGGCTACACTCTGTGTAGGGATTATGTGTCCATCTTAGTCACTGTTGTGTCCTTGGGGACTAGCACAGAGCTTGACACTGAGAAGGCATGAAATAAAAGATTCTATGCTGAATAGACAGTGGGGGAGAGAACTGAGCCTAAGGGATAAGAGAAGGCCCTAGAAGTAAGAGCCATCAGAATTAGCCCTGAAAGGATACCAGTCAATTGTCCTTAAACACAGAAAAGAAGGAAGAGAAAACAGAGGGTTAAGGCAATAGAGAGAGATACTAGCACAGCTCATGCTGAATAGCCTCAATATATTCACCAAAATTAAAGGAAGAGTCTTTTCCTCAAGGAAAAGGTCTTTTGGAGTCTTGGAGAAAAAAAAAACAAGTGAAACATGACTATCAGGAATGGAATGAAGAATCAATAACAAATAAGTAAAAGGATAATTCAGTAATAATAGATAAGAACCACATTGGGGCTTACAGATTCCACTTAAAGCACTGACCCATCTTTAACATACAGTACATGCTAAAGTGCTCACATACCAGAGGTAGGTTTAGACCATGGCAAGTCAACCGCATCAAGGTCCTCCAGCTCCTCCTCTGCCTGAATGAGCGAGACAGAGAGGATGCGAACAGACTGATAGGCAGCAGCACTGGACAGTTCCCTTGTAGCATTAAATATCTAGAAGAGAAATTGAAATGTTATTTAACCTAATGGGTGGTGAACTGGCTGCCGCCTCTTAGGAAATACTTCCTACCCACTGAGTTCCTTCTGAGCCTTCAATATACTGAAATTAAGTGAAATAACCCGAACTGGTAATGAGCTGGACTGTACCACCTTGATCCACTTTGATTAAAAGAGACCATGATGAATCATGTTCCAAGGAGGATTTGAATGTAATGAACCCAATGATCTTAGGAAGCAGGTCTATGATAGACAAGAGGGGGTTGCAGTACTTTAGGCTACATATTGACTAGTAAGTAGAGACCACTGGTATCTTAAAACTAAAATACTTCTGCTCTGAAAAATTATCTGATAATGGAAAGCCATGGCAAGTAACTTCTTTTTAAAAAATGATGCTTAGAGAGCCTATATGGAGCCAAAAAGGCCATGGGGAGGTAGATTTATGTAATATAATCCATATCATCCAAGAAAAGTGTATTCAAAAGAAACACACCTGGAAAGTGATAGTTGAAACATACTGGAATCAATCTCACAGTGCATACATTCTCATCTTGTCATGCTAAAAAAATCACTAGAGAAAAGCATGGGTACATGGCAACCTGAAAGGTGGTGTTCAGGATAACAGCTCAGAACAGTCCCAAGAATTTAAACATAGAAGATATATCACATTATACTAAATCATTTATGAATCCTCATCAGTTACCAAGAATATGACAGGAGTGGCTAAGGGCTTTTCTGGATAAAAATATGTGTACAATACTGAGTAGTTTATTCATTAGTCCTATTAAACCTCATTCCTCTATGAGGTATACACTGCCATTTCCTTAAATCCTGATTTTTTAGTTAAGGTTTTCCTTTATTTTAAAAATAACTAGATAGACAATATCTTGCTTTACCTTTTCAGTTATGTATTTTCTCTTGACTCTTCCTTAACCCCCTGAACTAGTCCTGCTTCTCCCAAAACAAAGGGCCAAAGGAGCTTGAGAAAGACCAGTTACCATTAGCCCCAGGGAACAGGCGCTCCAGCTGAGTCTGGACCGCCACAACAAGCAGCACAGAAGGCTGGGATACTTTCCATTGGCCTCCAGCCACAGAGTGTGCAGCTGGCTGGCTCTCCCTCCCACCCACCATGGAGAATACAGCTGGCCCTCCAGCCCACAGTAGAAAAGAAATGATGGAGCAGCCAGGGTGCCCCCACAGAGAATTTCATTGAAATATGCTGCCCCTGGAATCATCTTTTGACTTGCCACTGAGCCTACTCTGGCCAATGAGATAGCCAGAATCAAATGAAATGGCTCTTTTGGTCACAATGGGAATTCTGGTCTGAAATGCCTTCTGGGTAGCAGCAGCTCCAGCCTGTCCAGGTAACTGGTCTTCCTACTTTCAGGACAGATTATACAGTCTCAGTAAAATTCCACAGGAAATCCAGGCCTATTTCTTCAGGATCTTGCCTGGCAAGGTTAATGTGAAATAAACATTCAAAAGTAAAAACAGGCTAATGCACTCACAGTATATTCTGGCAGGGAAATTATTTTTCAGAAGCAAGTACCTGTAAAAAAGTCTCCTTCCTTGGAATTCAGTTCTGCACTAAGCACGAAGGATCATATGTTGCTTCCATGGAAACAGTGGATGAAACTGCTTTCATCCTCTCCACCCACACTAGCTTCCGCACTGACTGGGAACTCAAGCGCCTCATAGCAATGAGATGCCAGCTTGGGGAGGGAGCATGGGAGAACATGCTACTTGTCTTTTAGACTCATTGCTAACAATTAGTGTACTGCCAGGCCAATGGAGTCAGAGTGGCTGGCATTCTCCTGTATTGTTACCAGCACATGGAACTGGATCCAAAACATTGCCTGGAAAACTTCCATTTTCAAACTCACACTTGTGTACTATTTCAAGCCAGAACTTGAAAATCACAGAAAGTGTTAACAAAAATGGGGATGGGGGAAAATTTTCTGCTGTACCTCATGAAAATTACTTCTGAAACTGGTAGCCTTTCCCAATATTACTAGGCCTTTTTGATGGAAGCATTTCCTCAGGGATATTGGCAGCAAACTCAGGAATAAAGAGATTTCAGGAAGATTTTCATTTAAATGACACTTGGTTTCCCTGCTGATGAAAGGGGAAGCCTTACTCCATCTGCTGAGATCAGATTTCATCTCATCAAACACCTCAGTGTAATTATTTTTCTACCAAGTATTTAAATGAGGATGTAAATGAAGACCAAGGTATTTGAAGTCATTAATGCTGCTGAGGCTGAGGGAGAGCACTGCTGCCTCTCTAGGGACCAGACCGTTAGCCATCAAAGCAGCTGCTCACCGGTGTTCATTTTGTAACCTTTATACCACATTCTTGAATTAATGAAGACACATCAAGAATCTATTTCCTCAGAGGATCTTGGCATGGGGTCTGCATGGGAGAACAAGGCATGCATGTGAGAGCATGCATATGTGAATGTGTGTGTGCATGTGCATGCACATGCATGCATGTGAAGGACACAGAGAAAATTACTGACTTAAAAGAATCTGGATATTCTATAAGTTACTTTATATTCTACTATAGCATAATACAGTTATCCTAAAGTTGACATAATAACTATAAAGAAGCCAGTCATCAAAACTCCTGTGAATCTTTTACTGAGATATGGTATCAGTCCTTCCTTTCTAGATTTTAATTTCTCTACTGGTAAACTAAGAATATGGGGAGTGACAACCTATGGAGAAATGGGTTTCCTGTCTGATATTGGCCATCTTTTTCTAAGCCTAACAAGAAATATCCAAGTCGTAAGACCTACCCTGACTTAGGAGGCAACAGATGAACATTTAGATTTTTCTCCATTTATAAACATCTCACTCAGTGTTATAAATAACATTCAATTTTAAAATTCCACTTTACCCTAACAACAAGATGGGCATACAATCTGCCATTTCCTTCTTTGAATGTGAAAAGTGGTAGGTTATAGTGAGAATTTTACCTCCTCAGAAAAGTCACATGGGAAGGAGGGAAAGAAAGACAGTGTTTGATGCAAGCTTGAGTGCATGCATGTTTTGGGGGGAGGTTGGGGGGGGGGACCTATAGGGGGAAAAGAAGCAAAAGAATAAAAGGGGAGTCATAGATCCTTCTGATCAAAAAAATAAGATTCTACTGACTGTTAAGAGACTAGAAAACTTGGCTTTCAATACCATCAGCACCTAAAATTCTGTCTTGCAAACCAAGTGCATGGTTTAAAATAAAAAATTAACACTTGGATATTTCAGATGGAATTTTTTTTTGTTCCCCTACATCTCAGAGCTCATAGCACTAGCTTAGTACAGAAGATGCTTAAGAGTAAATTCTAGGCAGAAAGAGTGTGTTTACTCGTAACAATCAAGATCTGATTTAGCTTGACAGAAAATGGGATAGGATTCCTTGGCATAGACTGCTATTGAGAAAGTGACTATATAGATACAAACAGATCTGGTCCATGCCTTTCTGTGCAAACATGGAGCTGTAATTAGAGCATTAAGGAAATTACTGTTTTCCTCAATGAGTTAACAGCAATTCCTCTATACAAAATCATGCTTTCTATCAAGAGATAAAGCTTCAATTTTATGTCCATTCACCTAAATTGAAGAGTCTAGTCAAAATTCAGTTTAATAAGCATTTCAATTCAAAAGTTTTCCATATATTTAAGTAAGGCAAGAACTATAAAAAATAAAATATTGGTTAGGAAAACCTAAATATAAGAATTGAGATTCTTGGGGCTGGGATTGAGGCTCAGAGGTAGAGCTCTCGCTAGCACACATGAGGCACGGGGCTTGATCCTCAGCACCACATAAAAATAAAATAAAGATATGTGTCCACCTATAACTAAAAAGTAAATATTAAAAAAGAATTTAGATTCTGAATTAGAAAACTAATGATGAAATGAAGTAGATATGTCCAGAGTGAGATCTTTTCAAATAGCATTATTTAGTAATAGGGTTTTTTTTTTAAGCCACTAAGAAGAAATTATAAGGAATAGAAGCTAGAGAAGAAAAAAGAGACTCTAATCTGAAAGGACTAAAATTAAAAAAATTTTGAAGAGAGCTGAATTGAGATCATGATCTAATTATAGAGATTTTAAACCTCAAATTTAAATATTTCTCAAAGATGGGAAAGTGTATAATGAAGGAAGGAAAAAATAAATAAATAAAAAGAAACTAGAAAAGAAACTCAGATTGGTAGAAAGAGTAAGGGAAAACAGAAACATTTCCAAGTTCTTAACCTGTTAAAACAAACAAAGTATAGAAACATACTAGTGCCAATCAATTACTGCCAATTTAATCAAACTTACTTATTAAGGTTGTTAAATTTAATTTATACATGAAGGCACTTAACAGATCTTGACACATGGTAAATACTTAATAAACAGAAACAGCCTTCCTTCTCCTTATTGCACCCTTTTCTTTCTTCTTTATCATCAATATTATTTATTGTTACTACTCTGGAACATTACCTGTAATACAGTCATCTGCATGTTACTCTGCCCACTGCAAAGCCAGACATCTCCAAATAAGATATCATGGACTTTCAAGGTAATATTTCTTGTCCCAAAAGTCTGTTGTGCCATCATTTCAAAAGGTCCACCAGGCTTCATAGGATCCAGTATCACCATCCAGGTATTAGAGGGTGCTAAAATAACAACAGGTCTCCAAGGAGTTAATCAGTCAATCACTTCAAATGAAATTAAAGCCCAGTTATACTCATTTATAGCTATTTCCAGACTGTGATAAACTGTATTCAAAGTTATAAAGATTGGCCATATTTCAGAAAAAATAGATAGAACTGACAAGAGCAGCAGCATTTTTATCTGTAATCTGTACCAATCCCTTCTTATTTTTAACTGAAATAAGTTGCCCAGTTATAATCCTAAATGAGGACAGACAAAAATACACACAGATTAAAATTCAAGGGAATTTAGTATAAAAAAAACATAAAACAGAAATTCTTGTTACACTATCCAACTGTCAATACTAACATAATCTAATCTTTTCTCTGTACCCCAAACTAATTTGTAATTATCCAATCAAATGTGAGCACAGATTATAGAAAAAAAATCACTTATAATCTGAAACTCTCCCTTATAGTACAATCACCCCTCTTATCAACCCCCTCCTCCTCTCATGTTCCTAACAAGAATTAATACCACCAGTGGTGCTGGGTTCTCCTACAAACAGGTGCATGAAGAAACTGATTCATCAAAAATTAGTGGGATGAAAATAAGAAACTAGTAGTGTAGTGGAAGGGAAATTGACATGATGGGAGGAGGGAAGGACATGAAATGAAATCTATCAAACTATGCTATGTCCAGGTATGAATTTACTGCAATGAATTATATATGTGTGTAATATAATATATGTATATATTATATATGCATATGTAATACATAGTAAATATATAATAAATCAATACATATAAGCAATTGATACATATAATTATAATGCATTAAAACAACAATGATAATAATATAAGGGAGATCCATAGAATAAAGCAAGCAGATCAAGGGAGGGAAAGGGAAGACACTGAAATGAGATTGATCAAGTCATGTTGCATGCAAGTATGAATGACATGATGAAACCAATATTATGTATAATACAGTACACCAATAAGAAAGAAAGCAGAAGACATACAAATAAATCTCTCTGTGAAAAAATTATTTTGATTTGTCTAATTAAATATTTTCAGAGTCATTTACAAAATTTAAGATGTTTGAACTCAATTAAGGAGCTGAGAAGCTATCCAAAACCCTATTTCAGACATTCATAGCTTTTTCCTTAGAAACACCCCCACCACCACCACCATCTTCCTAACTTCTCAAACACACTGCAGGGGTCACCACTGCCAACATCATACTCAGGAATTTAGGAAAATACCTTCAAAATAACAAAATTATTCCTAAAAGAATGAAACAATAAGCAAAGTTGAAGAAATAAGAGTAGAAAAATAGAGAAATGAACAATTTAAAATAAAATTTTTTTCAAAGAATATGAACTAATTTATAATACCCATTCAATCAATGTTAATGTGAAGGAAAAGAATGGTAAAAACTGGAAAAAGCATTCTGAAGTTATTGTACCCAACCCATGAGAAATAATAATTATAAAAATACCATTCCAAGTGCCTCCTATTTGCCACATACTGTGTGGTTCTTTCTAATCAGCAAGAACTACACAGAAACACGAGAATCTCACATACATATATATAAGGAGATAAGTAAAAGTCTAAACCGTAAAGGATTATTTTCCTGGAGGAAATGTCCAAAAAACCCCAAGGTATCAGTGAAAGGGTGCATGTTTGCTCCTCTGGAAAGCATAATTCACTAAGCTTGCAACTCCCATCTCTAGGAGGTCAATTAAGCCCAGGACCAAATGTTCACAATTGTTTTTCTCTCACCAATAGCCAGACACCAACATATTAAATGTATAATTCACCTAAAGCAGAAAAATCACTGTTTTGGAAACAGTGGGCAGCTAGTACAGATTGTGTCGCACAGGTGTGATATGCTCCGTATGGCTTACACTTCTGAGCAGGCAGACGCTCCAATCTGTCCTAATAATCTTGCCAAGGTCTTTCCAGGCTTCCTATACTGACATATCTCACTAAAGCTCTGTCCTTCTGCCACCAACATTACTCATATAAGGTGATGTGGCAAACCCCCAGAAAACCCAGGATAGGACTATTTTGTAGCCTTCCACTACTATACAACATATTCCTAATCACTGCTATTAATTAGAGACTTATCCTTAACCTCAATGCAGGCCACATGGCAGGTGAAGAAAACTACCCTTACACCAACTTCTGAAAAATTTTACTGCCCAAGTATAAAAAGACCGTAAGGGAGTGGGAGTATGAACAATTTGAGTAAAACATGGCAACATCAACCTAATATAGCTGGAGGGTAGGTTTCATGTTGGGCTAGAGCCTGAGGGGAAACTGGCATTAAGACTTGAGCCCAGAGAAATCTGCTTTTGACTTCTTCAAAGACCCCAAAGAATTTCCTTCTGTTCAAAAGCCACCATGTTTCACGAGGAGAGCTGGCTGGTCCTTGGATTGTCAGTTCAGTTCAGTTTGGTTAAAGAGGAACTTACTGTAGGCCAGTAAAGTCCAGTTAAGAGGTTTTAGAAGCTGCACTCACCATCAAGCCCACCAGGTTGAGTACAAATAATAAAATTGATCCACTGACCACAAAGGGCTCACCATTACCAAATGCCAAGTTCACCATCCAGCTGGTTTTCTGCTGATCCTGATAAGCTTTTTGAGCTTTAGTTCCTCCTTCAGGATCCTAAAACTACCCTTACCACAACTTCTGAAAACTTGCTATCTTGTTTTTCTCTCACCAATAGCCAGACTCCAACATATTAAATGTATAATTCACCTAAACCAGAAAAATCACTGGTTTAGGTGAATTTACCAATCCTGGCCCAGATATCTATAAATTCTCATTTTTGTTGCACTTAAATTTCTATTCCTTTGCATTTTTTCTTCTACCATCTAGGAAGACTAATTTCCTTTCTTCATTATATAGCTACTTAAGAGTGCTTACCATGAGCCTGGCACTCCATCAAGTAAATGTCAGAAAATAAACCCCAGTCCCAGGTTACACTGATGAGAAAGCCAAGCAATTTGACTAGGGCTTTATGCTTCATGCATAACAGCATATTTGGTGGCCTGTTTCTTATAGTTGCTCTTCATATTCCAGCTAAAGACATAAGTAAAGAACTATGTAATCTGCACTTTCTCTCCATTTCTCCAATTAATTGCAACTTCAAAATGAGAAGAGCAAACAATCAAAGGGAAAAAATGATCATAATTTGCCCAGAGACATGATTAGTCATAAAAGTGCTTTCTTGCTTTTTCTTTTTGCTATTCACATCAGATGTTGTTTTGAAGGTTATTGTGCCAAAATCTTAGAAGCCAAGAAAGAGAAAAGGAAAAATTATCCATGACCTTTGCCTTCCCAAGAGAGAAAAACCTAGAGCTGAAAGAAGCAGCCCTATTCACTGTTCCTCATGGAACCCTGGATCTTCACCAACTGAAAAGTGTGTCAGTGGTTTTTGGAAGTGGCTTGAAGGTGAAAGTGGTTTACTGCCTAAACCATCCCTTATTTACCTACATTTACTCTACAACCTGAATTTCAAATCCAATACAACCAAATATGAATACAAAATAAGCCAAATTTAAATACTTTTCTTTCAATAAAACTGCTCATGCAAGTTACTTAGACTACACATGCCATGGCAGACACCCCTTAGGGTGACCTCCAAAGTCACAGACTTATTATATCATCCCCTCCCTTCAAGAGAAAAGAGAGCCTGTGATTTACTTTCAATCAACAGAAAACAGCAAAGATGAGATGTCACTATTGTGATTGTTATATAGAAAAGGTGAAGGGATTTTACAGATGTGATTAAAGTCCCTAATCAGTTGATTTTCAATGAATAAAAGGGGAAATTGTCCTGGGTAGGCCTGACTCACCAAAGCCATTATTAAAGGGTTCAGAGGTCAGAGATTTGAAGCAACAAGGATGCTGCCATGAAGTCTGCCCCTCAAGAAATTAATTCTGCCAAAAACCTAGAGGAGCTTGGACCTGGATCACTCAATAGTCACCCCTCCAGCTGAGAACACAGCCTGGTCTTGACTTCAGCCTAGTGAAACCTGAGCTGAAAACATAGTTAGACCATGGCCAGATCATAGATATACAGAGATTGAGAGATAGTGAAGGTGTATTATTTTAAGCACCTAAGTTTGTGGTAATTTATTATGCAATATAAAAAATTTAGTATGCATGTCACCACTGCAAGCAGGAGTGGGGAAGGGTGTTGGCTTTTTTGTGTGTTTTTCTAAGACAAAATTAATCTGTTTTCCTTAATCGTGATGACAAATACAGAAACACCCTCATTTTATCACCTGCATACACACACACACACACACACACACACACACACACACACACACCTTGCTATGTTGTTAAAGTGAATGATATACCTATTCTCCCTGGCTTTATTCCTTGTGTCTGCATTACTTGACAACATGATTTGAACAGACCCAGTAAGTGACCATATTTGGATCATCCTTTAGGTTTTTATTGTCCCAATGCTTAAGTGTCAGTGTGCTGGACAAAAACCTATACGTTGTTAAAACTCCACTTTGTTCTGGGTCCCTAAGGAATAGCAGGTAATAAGGACAGGTAAAATTTAAGGGGCAGACCAAGTGGGAAATTGAAGTAGTCTGACAGAAAATCCCAGAGTCCTCATCAAAATTTTAAATAAAAGCCAGGCACAGTGGCGCATGCCACTTTCTAAAATCCCAGTGGCTCAAGAGGCTGAGGCAGGAGGATTGTGAGTTCAAAGCCAGCCTCAGCAAAAGCAAGGTGCACTAAGCAACTCAGTGAGACCCTGTCTCTAAATAAAATACAAAAAATAGGGTTGGGATGTGGCTCAGTGGTTGAGTGTCCCTGAGTTCAATCCATAGTTTAAAAAAATAGTTTTTTTAAATAGAATCTAGCTGTTTAATATCCCCTGTAGTGTCTCTTTTGAGCAGTTTTTTTGTCTGCACTATAAATCTTCTTTCATGTCTGCCTTCCTTATTCCAAATAACACTTTATGCATTTTGCTTCATGGGCAGAAAAGAGCAAGATGCCTATTGAAGTAGGTTTTCTGACATCTATAAATTAAAATACCTTTATTCTCTACAAGTAAATGTGGGAATGCTGATAAATTGATCTGCCACTATCACCACCAATATTACCAACCCCTTTTCCTGTGAAATTATCATCAAGAGTCCATGAATCACTTGATTCCCTTAAGTACTGCTGGTTATTTTAACTCCAAAAATATATATATATCACTTTACAGTGAAGCAACTGGAGCAGTATTTGAGCCTAAATCATTAAAATATGAAAGGAAAACATGAGAGAATGAGCTTCAGAGGGATGGGCACTGTTTGCATCCTTCTTTGTATTTTCCTGTGGTTTCTATGACAGTGTTTTATATGCACTACGCCCTTAATAGATGATTATAGAATTGAAATTAAGATAAATTAGCAGGTTTGCAATCACTGTAAAGAAAAAAGGAAGTTCATCTCTGAATGATTACATTTGATGCCTTCCCATCACCACCTACCCGCCAGCTTTATCTGTGCCCACCTCAGATATTAGTCCTGAAACAGGCATGAAGGGAGTAAAACCTCTAAAAATAACACAGAAGAACAATCTTTAAAACTAAAGTGCTATATAATATAATGTATTCTGTATATCTGTCTCTACAGTTTTATGTAGTCTCTGTCTCCTATTTACTGGTAACATTATTAGTACCAAAGAAATCCCATATCTTATTTTTAAACCAAAATCAATGTCATTTACTGAGAGGGCCACTATTTGCACACAATGCTGCTCATTTCTAAGAGGAACACAGCACAAACAGAAAGCACTAGTTCTGGAATTCTTCATTTTCAGCATATCCTGTGTTACCAGTAGCGTTTAGCTCAAGAGACAACCATGTCTCAATCAGCTGAAGTTTCCCTTTCAGGTCTCTTAGTTTCACCCAACAACAGTTTTACCTTAAAACATCTTTAAAAACTGCTAGAAGTTCTTACCTTGCATCTATGCCTGGTATGCATTTTCAAATGTGTGCTGAATGAAAATTTTCTGGAATATGAAGACAACAGCACTGGGTCTGGAATACTCTAGATTAGATCATCAGTTCTGATAACTGATAAAACTAACAAGGCCATCCTTGTTTATAGAGGCCAGGAAAGTTTCCACCAGCTTCCCTGTCACATGTCTATTTTAATTGCTCAAACCACCAATTCATATGTTAACTCCAACACCCCCTTCCCCAGTAGTGTCTTACCTACCTCAATGTCACTTCCACATTCTAAAGCTGGTAAGACCCAGCCCTGAGCACACCATCCTGCATCCAGGAACTTCTAGCTTTGCCTCATCCATACTGTCTTTTATATCTCGTATCTCTTCTAGAAAGAGACCCCTTTATAATATCTCCCTGCTCATGAAAGCTGCTAATTCTCATCTTTTTGACCATCAATCCTCATTGTTACTCTTTTGGGTCAAGCCCTCATTTTGTATTGGCTGGATAACATAATAACATGCTAACAAGTCCCACCAATGCTTGAATTGAAGCAACTGGAGCATTATTTGATAGCCAATCCACCTTCCACAGTATTGCCAAAGGGATCTTTCTAAAATACCAATTTGATCAGGTTATTTTGCGCTTAAAATCAATTGATCCAAAGTAGAGAATCTACTAATTAGCAAAGACAAACAAGCCTCCCTACCTCCCCACCTCACCTTCCCAATCTCAGCTCCTCTTATCCTCCACCTCTCACTTACCCACCTGCCTGGCACTTCTTCAGTGACTCACCTCCACTCATACCTCCATGCCTTTGCCCCAGCTGCTCCCTCTCTCTGGTCTGCCCTACTCATCTTTCAAGACCAGCCTCATAACAAGTTCTTTATCCCTACCTCCCTAAGCATTTCCATACATTATGTCCTTCCTCATTGTGGCACTTATCACACATTCTTTTCCTGTCTCCTCCCCTAAATACATTGGGCAGGAGGCACTTCATTAAGGGAGAAGGCATATCTTTTTTGCTCATCACTATATCACCAGTACTCAGCACAGTATCTGGTACATGTGTTAATTCATTTCATCCTTAAAATAATCCAATAAGTATTATGACTATCTCCATTTCACATAGAAACTATGACACAGATTTTTAATAGCATGTCTGAGGACTATAAAGTCATTAAATGACAAGAGTCAGACCCAATCCCAGACAGGAATTCCAGAGCCAAGCTTCTTAACCATACCTCTATAGTGCCATAGTTAAATGTTTCTCTTCTATATTCCATGACAGCCCTATATCTTCATCAAAACATTCATCACAGCACTATATGATTTGCTATCAATTTGTATTGTTCCACGAGCTCTGTAATATCAGGGACTTTGAGCCTTATTTTTCTCTGTATTCTAGGTTTCTGCCATTTAGTAAGTACTCAAATAACACTGATGAAAGGATGGATGGATGGATGGATGGATGACCTGGGCTGGAGCATAAGCATTCATTTTCAGATAATCCAGCAGGTGGCAGAAGAAGACAAAAGCTGAACAGAGGATGGGCTGCCTTACCTTTCACATGGGTCACTTTCTTCATATTGATTTCTTGACCTTGGTACAAGGTCACTGTCACTATGGCTCCAGGTATACCAAAGCCCCAGATCACTGCTCCTGCAGGCTCCTTCTGCAGCACCATGTAATTATCGATGTACGAAGCAAAGCGAAAACCAACACCTAAAAAATTCAGCAAACTGGTACATTATCAGGGAGTTTCAGCACCAACTGGATCAAATGAAATAGAAAAATACAGTCTATACCAAGGAATTCAAGTACATTCAAACCTTTTAATCTTTTAAAACTAGATCTTATTCCTCCTAATTAAGTAAGCAATATAACAAGAACAGTTCCAAACAATATATATCATAGTACAATATGACCTCTAAGGAAACCAGTGCCTCTTTTCCTTCTCTCCCCCTTCAGAGTTCTTGATCTTCCTTTGCTCTCAGACTAGGCCCTAATACTTCTCCCCACAAATCCCTAAAATGTTCCTTTCATGCACACCACAAATGGTGTTTATAAGAAAACGAAACCATTTCCTTCCCTGACTTTCCATTACTACACCTATCCACAGTAGCTGGGAATAAAGAAGCCATCCTGTCTCCATCACAGCTTCTCTAATATCCCCCACCCTTTATCTCTAACCAATGTTAATTTCCGTCAAATAAATCCCCCTTATTATGGTTTTTTGACCACCCCCAGTACTGCATTTATGAATATTTTTGAAAAGTCTGCTTCTTTCTCAGGTAAATTCAGATAAATCAAGACACAAAAATATGGTCAGTAAGAGACAAAAGGTCAAAGTGTCTAAAGAAAGGTCTTTTGTTACAATTTTGCCTATTTCACAACCTTAATTCTACAAAAAGAAAAGAGAAAGCACAATTGAAACTGGATTCTATTCTACAGTCGATAACAAGACTGAATAAGAATTCACTTTAACAAGATCACTCCTATTTTTAACTTCCAGCCTATATCGAAGTATTTTTTTAATAAAATCCAAATGATCTCATTGAGTTCCTCATCAAAATTTTAGCATGGAAAATAATAAAACTTATGCCCCAACTTGTCTGAACAAAACGGACCAAAAAAAAGTCCCTAAAATAATTTACAAAATTAAGTTTAAGGGTTTTAACCAAAAATAATAGGCAGAGAAAGAATCAGAATTAACAAAGCTGACATTTTCCTCCCTGGAAGCTATAAATGATGACAGGCCCCTTAGGCTACACTTAACAGCAGTACAGCTAATGGGTCTCCTACACAAACTTGGTGGCCTATACTGCTCTTGGAAGCCCAGTCCCTAAAAGTCCTTAGCTAGTGCTCATGTACCTCACCCCTACCCTCATGAGCTAGTTTGATCATGATACCTACAGTGACAATCAGAGATCACCCAGAAGGCCTAACAGGCTGCAAATAACAGCAGCCATGAACAAAACACTCTAAGAGACCACAACACCCCAGAATTGCATAAGCAGGTTGGCAGCCTGCTGAGGGAAGGGGGAGGCACAAGTGTGGGAGGGCCCTGTCTTGAGTAGGTACTTCACATGGAACAAAAACCAAAAATCAAAAGCATAAATAAGAGCTAAGTAGAGAGAGGGTAGGAGTGGAGGAATGGAGTGAAGAAAACTAGCTGCTATTTGCATATCTGAATGTGCAGCCAATAGCCCATAGACTGGGGAAGTACCTTTTCAAGGCAGTCTGTGTTGGCCAATATCTTTGTTCATGGCTATATTATGAATATCTTTGTTCATGGCTATATTATGCTGAGCTAAAGAATTTTAGAGGTGAAAGCCTCTTAGAATCATGTTTGTTACTGATCAAAAGGTACTGACCAAGAGACTAAGACCTAAATAAATTAAGCAATTTTTAAAATAACTTTTGCATATTTGTTAATTCAACAATACTTATTGATTGATGCTTACCATGTGCCAGGCACCATTTTAAGTATCAGGGATAGAACAGTAAAGAAAACAATAGATAAAAATCCTTATCAGCAAGCAGCTGACATTCTAGTAGGGAGCTTACTGTGGCAAGCACAATGCTAAAGACACTAAATATTAAACTTTGACAATGGACTTAAATCACAAGGTAGTTTATGAGAGGACTATTAGAAACTGAGTTACCTGAGTCCAAAGTTATTATTATTCTGCCACTGTCAGGTAATGATGGTTCATCATGGAAAAACCAAATTCCCTGTGCTTATAAGGTTTAAATTCCAACCTGATTAGACAGTGGAACATGAAGACCAAGGAATTGAGCAGTGGACTAAGGAAGATTGAGAGAACAAGACTGGCAATTGCTTTTGAGTCAAACACAATACACATTTAACATTTGTTTTTTTTTTCTTTAATTTCTCCCTTTATTTGGGAGTAGAATTGAAAAAAAAAAAAGGAATGAGTGCTTCAGGGAACAGACAGACCATCATTACAAGTAGACTAACAAAATTAGGATAGTGATTACCTCTCATGGGGGACCTGGCAGATGCAATGTGGAGGAAAACACTGGCTCAATAAAACTCAGTATTTTAGTTCTCAAATTGGGTGGTGAGTTCATGGGTCACTTCATTGTTACACCTCAAATATCACATGATAAACACTGGCAAAGGGGGTTGAGTGGTTTAAAGGAAAGACCTCAGGATATGAAAGCAAGTAAGAAAGATGGGAAATTTAGAACATGAATGAATGAATGAAAAATATAGTCCTTATTAGTGAAGGTTATATAATGATATGACCCAAAGGAGTTGATACTGATATTAAAGATAACCCTTAACAGAAAAATTAATAAAATAATGGCTCTATTCTCTTTACCTTCTGCTCAAATTGTATGATGGTTCCCAATGGTCACTGAGTGGTGATGAGTCAGGGAATGACAAGCAGAGTGCTACTAATTGTGAAAGGTTAATAAAATAGGTACTTGTCACTCCGTTTTTCTATATGCTTAACAAAACACTGTTGAAATCTTAAGAACTGTTTGCTAATCTTATTGAACTCTAAAAACTATTCACTATGCTGCCTGTGTGAATGTGGGTATTTTGAAGGTGCTTCAGTAGAGCAGCAGTCATATCATTCTCTCATCTCAACTTATATTTAACAGAGATCTCTGGGACTCAACAGAGATCTCTGGGACTCGGTCTTTGAGTGGTCTGAAGAAGGAAAAATAATTCAGCACTATCACTTTACTTTGTATTAGCAGACAGAGCCCCCTTTTCTGGTATCTCCATGCTGTGACCCAGGGTTCAGCCCAGGGTATTCAAACAGCAGGCTCTGACCTGCACAGTGGCCAATTTGAATTACTCCCCTTCCCAACACGTATCAACCACCATCCATATTTCTAAGCTGCACCAGAAATCAAAGCTGAGCCTTAAATTATTCTGAGCTAGTGAGGGGGTTGTATTTCTTAGCCCTAATAACCACTTAAACGAGTAAAATTTAATTCCCCCAAGGAACCCAGGCTGATGCACAGCCTCCCCAAAGGCACCACTGAGGGGGAAGCTGCTGAAATGTTTTGGATGACTCAGTCACCTGTTTCCCAATAGTTTTTAACTAGCTTCGCCCCCTTTCCTCCTAGCTCCCCTGAGGGCCTCCGTCTGGGCACATTTGAGCTTCCTCACTCTGATAAACCTAACTCTTTCCCCTCCTCCACACAAGTTAAGGACAGCGGGTGGGAGCGGAGAAAGCGAAAGGGCTTGGTCTCCGGCGCAGCAAACATCCGCAAGCCAGCCAGGGTCGCAGAAAACCGCCCCAGGCCATGGGCTGGGTCCCAGACCTAGAAGGCCGGCGCGGATCGGGATCCCGAAGAGGATCCGGACCTCGGAGCCTGAGGCCCCTGAGGGGTCCGAACGAGCCGGGCCGCCTCACCTGCACTTCTGTCGGCCAAAAGGATTAATGGCAGAACCAGCCGGAGTGCAGACCCTGGGGCCACCATGCTTCCGACGGTCTGTTGGCAACCCGCTGGACTTGGGAAGTGCACCACAGCGGGGGGTGGGGCGGGGACAGGGGCGGGGCGGGGCTTGTGAGGCCGACTCCACCCTCCCGGGGACTTTCAGTCCGCGAAACCAACGCGGCCTCGGAGGGAGGAGCTCCTCTCTCCCTCCGGGCCGCCGTAGTTTAGGGGGAGGGAGGAAAAACGGTTACCCAGCAACGAGAAAAAACAACCGGAACCACCCGCACCAGCTCGGAGAGAAAGCAGAGGTGAGGCGGTTTCCCCCACTCGCTCTCCAACACAAAGACCTCGCCTTTTACCTTCGTCTCTGGTATTCTCTCAGCATCCCCTACACACACTGGGGATCCGGGAGCAGATTGGGAGCCAAGGCAGCCCATCCTTCGAGAGTCTGAAATCCCAGGTCCTCGACGGAATCACACTATCCGCCCTCCCTCCCCAGCCTGGTTCAGGGTCTCACCTGTCCTTTCACAACGTCTGGAGGAAGGTCTCATCTCCTGTTTCCTCTACAAAGGGTGGGCGCGGGGAGGACTTGGGCGTCGTTAAACCCTCTTGTCTCCCAACCTGGACCCCCTATTCAGCGCTGACTCACAAAACAGGCCAGGTCCCTGGGTATTCTTTGCATACTCAGTAGTCCAGCCCATTGCTTGGCAGCTACCTTAATCTAGCCTTGTATTCTAAGACAGAAAGAGAAGGCCTGGTCGAAACAAAACCAGACAATAAAAGAATCCCAAAACTTCGCAACCTGGGATTTCAAAACCATGACCTTCTTTTTTCCTCTCTTCAATGCCATTCAAGAGTGCAAAGGTGTTTCAAGACATATAGGTCAGGCTTCAGAAGTGGCAGCTAAGAAAAAAAAAATAAGTGTGAAATTTAATTTAACAAGTTGAAGTAATTTTTTTTTAGACCTTAAACAGTGTCTTCTCAGCGATCAATAATGAATTCAGTTAAAATACCTTTCTTAATAATCGTTCTGTCTAAATACTGTGGAATAGCAAAATTTACCCACATCTTTTAATACCGGAAGACAGAGGCAGAAAAAAGTACTTAGTGGCATAGTAAATACTGTGGGGTTTAATTTTTAAAAAATTATTTAGTCAATTGAATGAGTCTATATTTGTAATATTCTAATTCAAAATGAAGAATTTGTCCTCTTTATTCTGCCCTTATAAATCTCAGAATTTGAAATTCTCTGCAGGAGTGGAAATATATGGATTTGGGGTATCTTTAGAGAAACAAAAGTTGAAGTCCAGGAAATTTGGGTCTCAGAAACATTTTGTTGTCATAATTGTGATTATGTAATTAATAATTAACATCAGAAAAATTTAAAGATAAGTGCTCTTTAATGAATCTCTAGGTACTCTAGGCAATTCTTCCCAAGGAGATGTCGATTCCATTCTCCAACACCCATTATCGAATTCCACAAGGATTTGGGAATCTTCTTGAAGGCCTGACACGTGAGATTCTGAGGGAACAACCAGAAAACATACCAGCTTTTGCAGCAGCATATTTTGAGAACCTTCTAGAGAAAAGAGAGAGTAAGCTTTTTTTAAATAGACATTTTTAAAATAAAAGACTTAAGCATTTGGGTTATGGTAAAACTTAAGACCATCTTTATTCTACAACAAGCCTTTAAGCAGGTGACTTCACATAACAGTTCTTGCTATTGGAAACAATATATGCCTCCTTGACAGCTTCTCTTGATTCTCTTATTCAACATTACCTGTTTATTCTGCAGACTTTCTTCACTGTGTTTCTCATGGACACACGGTGTGGAAGGGGGCACCTCTAAAGATCAGACAAGTGTTCCTCTCCACTATCTAAGAGACTGCTCTTGTGCATACTCAATAGTTGACTTTCTGTTCTTCCTGAGAGGGTAATTTGCAATTTTCTTTAATTTTTGATTCTTCTCATTTGAAGGTATTATAAGTAATACAAAAATAATTCAACTTGCCTTAGATTAAATAAAACAGTCTTCACTGGGGTATGAAACCGTTCTTCAATAAAGGCACAGAAACAAACTATTTTGAAAAGTGAACTGCCAACATGGGAAGGTAATTTATATTCTTTATACTCTAAAACTCTCATCCTGCACAGACAAAGATCTAAAGGTAACTCTCTGATTGAGAACCAAAGCAAAGCTCCTTCACTACCATGAATAAAACTTCCAAATCCCCAGTCTTAAAGGTTTGTGACTATCATGACCTGACCCAGAATCAAAATTGGGAATTAGTAGTTATATGTTTATACTAAAAACCTATTCTTGACTATAAAATTCATTTTGTATAAACTGTTATTGTTACTTTCAATAATAGTATTCCAACAGAATGGTAAAGGTGACTAGAAATTGCCACAAGCAGACAGATATTCCATTGCAAATCATTTTACAGAGGGAAGAATCTTAGCCCAAGGCTCAAATTCAAACAACTCACATGCATGGCACAGCTCCACCCCTTGTACTCTTTATTCTGCCCTTATAAAGCTCAGAATCTCTGCCAATTTCCTGGCCATTGCTAGTTTTTTCCATGTCCAGTCAAGATGAATATTTGTTGCACAATCTTTTTTAATATTTTTTTTCAGTTTTCAGAGGATACAACATCTTTATTTTATGTGGTGCTGAAGATCGAACCCAGCACCTGGCGCATGCCAGCCGAGCGCGTTTTTTCGCTTGAGCCACATCCCCAGCCCTGTTGCACAATCTTATTTATACTTTTAAGTTGCACTAAAAATATCTGACAAACTATATTTAGGGAGAAAAGGTTAGTAAGAAAAATGCTTTGGGGAAAGAGGTAAATTATTATGAACACTAATTTTGTTATTATAACATTAATTTTACAAATTCATGCAGTAAAATGCCTTTAGTCATTTGTTTAATTTTAAAACTCAGAAACATAACATTACAGAAACGTTTGAGTCACCATTACCAGATCCCAGTAATAAAAGCAATTTCATTATTCAGATTAATGGCCTGGGAATACTAGCTCAGTAATAAACAACCAGTAAAACCATTTGAAAAAATTTTAAGCACCATACCCACTTCCATCCATGTTAACCAAAGGTGAATTATCCAACTGATATAAGTATCAGAATGTAGCATCTCGAAAAAGGCAAAAGAAATCATGGAATTTCTTCTCAGTATCCCATACAATGCAAGAATTCCCTTACTATCATTCATCACAGGTGATTTTGTTTTAATGTTTATTTTTGTGACAAAAAACATATCAGTATATAAGTGGTATCTCAAATCACTAGGGAAACAGTGGGCTTTTTATGAATTGATAGTGAATTAAAGAAGTTAAGAATAAAAGTAGACTGATTCAGAATAAATTCTAAATTGGTTGGAAATTTAAATATTAAAAAAAGAAACCAGGGTCTGGGTCTATGGCTCACTGGTAGAACACTCACCTCACACATTTGAGACCCTGGGTTCAATCCTCAGCACCACATAAAAATAAATAAGTGAAATAAAGGTATTAAAATATTTTTTTAAAAAAGAAACCATACAAATACTAAGAAAAAAATATGAATGAGTTTCTTAATAACAAAAAAATGCTAAGTTGCTTTAATGGCTTCAAATTCCAGATACAATTATGAACAGATTGATAAAACTGATGTCATAAAAGTAAACTTTTACATAACAAAAAGTACCAAAAAGAAAATAAAACTACAAGTGACAGGAAAAAAAAAATACTTGTAATTATTATCCCAGTGGGTTAATAAACCTAATAAGGAGCTTGTAAAAACAGTGTCTTATGACCCACTTCTAATGACAACCATATTGAAAAAAGAAACAGATATGAATAATTCAAACAAAAATAAATGCAAATGGCTCTTAACTTGAAAATCTACTCAAATGCTGCAAGTAGAGGTTGGGATTGTAGCTCAGTGGTAGAGTGCTCACCTAGCATGTGCAAAGCCCTGGGTTCAATCCTCATCACCACATGAAAATTAATTAATTAATTAATTAGTTAAATAAAGGCATTGTGTCCAACTACACCTAAAAAAATATTTTTTTAAATGCTGCAAGTAACAGAAGTCCAAAACTACACTGTTACCAACAATCACCCCTCCATCAAACTTGCAAAATGCTGTTTGCCAGTACACTCTAAGCAAGGCTAGGGGAACATGCACTCACACAGTGGAGAAGCAAAATGGTACAACACGAAGGACAGAAACTCAGTAGTACCTACCAACGTTATATATGTATTTAATCATTGGCCCAGAAGTTCTACCTCTACATTTATGGAAACAACTTAAATATCCATAGTAGAGATTTTTTTTCTTTAGGTACTGGGAATCAATCTCCAGGACCTCATGCACACTAGACAAATTTTGTACCACTGAACTGCACACTCAACCCCATAATAGTAAGAGTACTCAATGTAATAATATATAACTTAAAAAAGAATAAGGAAGATCTCTAGATATTGAATGATCTTTAGGAATCAGTGGGAAAAAAAACAAGATGAGAGAAGGTGTGCTTAGTATCCTATTATCTAACAAAAGATTGATACAAATATATAACTTTATTTTAATGTAAGAATAAATCTTTTAAAATTAACATTTTCCTCTAGCAAAAGGAAATAGGATAGAGGTAACAAGATAAAATATAGTTTGTTTGGGTTTATTAATATTTAGCATAGTAATAAGATTAAATTTAAAAATTAAGCAATTCCTAACACTTAAAAATGAAGTTAAACAAATGAACTAATAGTAAGTAGGTGACACAAACACAAGGAAGAAAATTATTTCAAGTAAGTACATCACACAGTAATTTTACTGTACAAACCTGGTAGGTATAGCCTAAAATCAAAATAAACAACAACATAAAAACCTTAAAATGTTTTCAGTAATCATTGCTAATAATATTGTAGTAGAATGTTATAATTGAATCAGAATGTCCCCCACAGGTTCATGTGTTAAAGGCTGTCCCCCAGTTTGTGGCACTGTTAAGAGGTGGTGGAACCTTTAGGAGATGGGGCTTAGAGGGGAGACTTTAGATCACTGGGAGCATGGCCTTAAAGGGAATTGTGGGCACTCTCTCTTACTTGGTCAAGAGGTAAACAAGCTTCCTCCATACTCCTGCTTTGATAATGGCCATAGGCCCAAACACTGGAGCCAATCATTCATAGACTGAAACCTCCAAAATCATGAGCCAAAATAAACCTTTTCCTCTTTTTAAGTTTATTTATCTTGGATATTTGTTACAGTAATGGAAAAGTGACTAACAGAGGGTTATTCTGAACACTATTTATTTATATAGTATAGAATAAAGCAGGTAAGCAACTATGCTAGTGCTATGAGGAATCAGTATTATTGTAGGAATACTGACCTAAAATTTTAAAAATGAAAGAAGTTTATAAAATTTTGCAGTTCTAAATTTCATTTTACTTATTTTATATATTTGTTGGTACTAGGGATTGAACCCTGGAGTGTGTTGCTACTTAGCTACATCCCCAGTCCTTTATTTTTTATTTTTTATATTGAAAAAGTTCTCACTAAGTTGCTGAGTGTCTTCCTAAGATGCTGAGGCTGACCTCAAACTTATGATCCTCCTGCCTCAGCCTCCCAAGTCACTGGGATTATAGGCATGAAGGGCCCCATATAATCCTAAATTGTAATTGAAAAATATCAATGTGATTTCATGATACATTTTCTCTTTTGAGAAATGGAAGTAGTTTTCAGCTTCATACCCCAAAAAAACCTTAGAACAATGACCAATTCAGTACCAGTGGGCACCTAGCCCCTAGATTTTCATCTCTGAATATCGTTTCCGATGACCCCCGGCTTCTTGGGAAACTAGCTAATTCTATGCACTGGTCACAAATACAGAAGATGAGGCTGACCATCTTGTCATACAAAAAAAAAAAAAAAACACTCTCAAGGATTACTAAAGTAGTTTGCAAAGGACTTAGGAGAATCTGAGCACCTGAATTAAGCTCCCTCTGGCCAAATTTTGAACAATTACAATCAGTACTGGAATTCATCCAGTTGGTTAAATATTCATGACTTCATAATTAAAACAAAACCACCATTCATTGGACATCTTGAGAGGATCTTAGGAAACCAACTGATTATTTTGAAAACTGGCAGAGGGGAAGAAAAATTTTCTTTTCTGTAAGAGCTGTATTTCAGGGTAACCAAATAGTTGAAGAGGACAACCACTTTTTTTTGTTGTTGTTGAGTTTCTTCAAAAAATAAAGAGGTAATGATCAAATTAGAGTATTACAATTTTTCAACCCCTAAAGAAATGATCTTAAGTGATTTATCAACACGGGACCCACAAATATTATAAAAAAAGAGACAAGTAGATATTATTTATCTCCTGATTACACAACTCTACTGATCAAGTATTCTTACCCCAAAAAGTCAAACCTCAATCAGATACAATCTATAGGTCTGCAGGACATTCAAAAGCAAAGGAAATTGTTAAAAGCCACCATGGAGATAGAGTCATAAATATCCAAACTGTGGAAAATTCCAGAGGAAAAATGACCCAATTCCATCAACAAATAAATTGCTGCAAGGAAAATAATGGGTGGGTGGGGTTCCATTAAAGCAATTTAAAAGATATAACAACAAAAGGCTGCACATGCACATTTTGGCGGGGAGGGGGGGTGTTAATTTGATCAAGAACAAAATATACTAGACAATGAGAGAAATTTGGATAGTTGACTGGATAGTTGATTATATTAATAAATTACTGTTCCTATTTAGGTATGATAATGTTATGGTTATATTTTAAAGATAAAGATCCTTTATCTTTTAGAGATAACACATTCAAATGTTTGTAAATAAAATAATAAGGTGCTTAGAGTTGACTTGAAAATAATAGAAGAAAAGATTATATGTTAAATAAATCATGAGTTGATAATTGTTGAATCTAGGTCATACACATATGGGACTTTGTTATATTATTCTCTCTACCTTCTAAGTTTGAAATTTTTCATAGTGAAATGTTAAAGAAAATTTCTGTTTAAATATAAATACCTCATCCCATCACATCAACTATCTCTATAACATGCCTTATATTTTAAAAAAAAAAAACCTCCCATACTTCACTTTTCCAAACTTCTTGACTACTTAGCATTTATTTTTAAATACTTTTCTGTATTTACTAATACATATTTATTTGTGCCTATATTCATATTTAAATATTGACATTTGTTCTCTCATTTTGTTATAAATTCTATGAAAGCAGAAGGAATGTTTTTTAGTGCTAATGTAAATATCCCCAAGGGCTCATCTAATGTTTAATTGATCATCTTATATTTAATGATCACTGGTTGTGTCTATAGTACTAGACCATATGAATTGTCAATAAGATTTTTGACTGTCAATAAAGAAACTGTAACTTGGAACAAGAAATTTTTGTGTGCTGCTATTCAGGATTTACTTTAATGAACTCAAAATAAGTGAAATTATTCTTTTTATTATTTAGAAACCAACTTTGATCCAGCAGAATGGGGGGCTAAGGTAGAGGACCGCTTCTATAACAACCATGCATTCAAGGTATAGTTCTATGAAACCATTGAATTTGGCTATTTCTTCTATCCAGAAAACAAATATTATTAGATTCTCCCCAGAATTGTGAGAATTAACATGAAAACTTTTTAATTACACTGTTTTTTCTAATAAAATTCTTTTCTGAAGTATTTGACTCAAGTATAGATTTTTAGGTTAAATTTAAAGATTATCAATAGACAGAAGGTGCTTGAAAGTTATAGAAAAATTATCCTGCCTGAAATTCTTCAAATTTCATTGAACATTACAATGCTTAGAAAGAGCAGATACTCAACAAATAAATGGATGACATTGTTAAATGAATGGATGACATTTCATTAAATAAAACAACATTAGTTCAAATATTTCATTGTCACTTATATGTTACAAAAGACTAATTAGAATTAAAGATGGTAATGATATAAAGTTTTCTCTATAAAGCTAATCTCTTCAGAATCTGAACCTATCTATCTCAGCAGTATTCTCAAAGATAGCTTTTCTTAACAAGGTTCCTCAAAAAACTTAGGCCCTAAATTAAAGCACCCATTACATGTCTTGCCTTTTTAGCTAATATAATTCTAGTTTTGTAGCATCCTTGGGAAAACTAAGAAAAAAACCACCACTCAAAACATTCTCTGTGTTCTGTGGTTCAGATAAGGAAGGATGGTTGAGAAAGATTATTGGGATCATCATCATTGGGATCAACTGGGAATTTAACAGAAATTTATAGTCTCAGTTTCTACCCCAGTTCTACAAATCAGAAGTTATATCTTAACGTGATCCCCAAAGTAATTTGTAGATATATTAAAATTTGAGAATACTAGCTGGGTATGGTGTTGCATGCTTATTGTCCTAGCCACTCAAGAAGTCAAAGCAGGAGGATCACGTGAATCCAGAAGTTCAGAGCCAGCCCTGGACAACATAGTGAAGACCCTGCCTCAAAATAATGGAAGGAGACCCTCATTGTTATACAAAATTACATATATGATGGTGTGAGGAAGAAGAGGAAATAAAAGAGAGAGAAATGTGTCACAGAAGATTGGGTAGAGAGAGGTGATGGGAGGGGAGGGGAGGGGAGTGGGGGATAGGAAGGGCAGCAGAATACAACAGACACTAGTATTGCTGTATGTATCAACGTGGCTGTATAACCAATGTGATCCTGCAATCTGTACATGTGGAAAAATAAGAATTCATATCCCATTTGAATCAAATGTATGATATGTCAAGATCATTGTATTGTCTTGAGCAACTAATTAAAAAAAAAAAAAGAAACAACCAAAACGTCCAACAACAGACTAGATAAATTCATGATACATTGCTCTAGTCAAAACTCCATAATCATTTAAAACACACACACATTATCATAGGATAATAAATGATGTGGAAGATTAAAATAATAATAATAATAACAACAATAACAATAATGATTTGAGAACACTACTTTGTACAACTGAGATAATACCATCTTTTGAGTAATTAGAATTAAAAGGAATTAACAAAGTTCAGGTTTTGATGATGTTCTTCAGTAGATTTGGGGAAGGTTCTGCAGCAGTAGCTGTCATTTATTCCAGTGAGTTCAAAAGTGAAGTTCCATTCATTTGTGCCTACATATATGGAGATGATCTATTTATTTCTATTTTACTAAATTCTCTTTTGTGAAATAAAAGGGATAATTTTGAAAAATATTTTTCCTTGGGTCAAACAGTAATTTCAGATTGTTTTTTTTTCTTTCCTTTTGAATTCTTAAGGCTTTATTTTATTTCCTTGTATATTCTCAATTTTCTGTTTTATGGTTAAAATGAAAGAGGCCCTTCCTACAGATGGTGAATTAGCAAAACCTATATATTTTTTTGTTTTGTTTATTTTTTTAAAACCTGTATTTTTAAAACACTTTGAGATAGTTTTAATTATTCTAGTTGGACACAATATCTTTATTTTATTTATTTATTTTTATGTGGTGCTGAAGATCAAACCCAGGGCCTCGAATGTACTAGGCAAGTGCTCTACAGATAAGCCACAACCCCAGCCCTTAAACCTATATTTTGAAGGAACACTCAATAACCATATCAAAATTGGTGGAGCTGGCTTCTCTTTTTATATTTAAATCACTCTCTACAGGGAAACATATTTCCTTGACTTGTTTTTAATCTATGAATTTAATTAAGTCAATTTGACATTACACTATGCATCACAATGGCATTTATTTTATGACTATTTTAGAAATCATTGATACCCCTTTTTTGGGCTTTCCTCAGGATTCATTACCTCACATTATTGACTTTTACTATGAGACAATGGTTTGTTTTTCATGTAAATCAGTGATGAATTCATTTCAAAAGCAGAACAGCAAGCATTTTTGCCAGATCCTTGGTCTTTGAAATGTGTGTATACATATTCCCTTGAGAGCTTTCATTTATTTCTTCTTGTTCCAACATGTTTTACTTAATAAAAGATATATATTGACCCTTTCCCTTTCCCATCTCTCTAGGAGCAAGAACAATCTGCTCAAGAAAAGTCACAGACATCTGTGAAAGGGGAAGACATAGAAGACATACCAGGCAATGCAGAAGTATGTAATTTTTCCATTTATTATCAGATTTCTACAAAGAATGATATTGCTCACTTTAAAATTATGCTCCAAATATGAATCAGTCTATTATCTATATTGTTAAAATTATAATTTTGCTTTATAGATAATTAATGTCAGTGATAAATTGGTGTATTATTTTCACCCATGCCTTTTATAAAGGAAAACTCATTCTACCTATTAAAAATATAATCTTATTTTCCAAGATTGTCAGTGACAGAAAATCTTCCCTTGGGGAAATGCTAACAGAACTTAGAGCCCCAGTCTCAATCTTTCAGATTCATCTGCCACTCTGGGAATTTTTCACTAATTGTTACTGTCACCACGTCACAATGGCAGAGGTTCAGAGATTACAAAAGGAAAAATCATAGAGAATTACATACAGGGAAATAAAATGACTTAAACACAATGTGACTGACTCATCTTCCATGCATAGACCTCTACAATAATGCCTTCCTCCTGACAGCCTACATCCAAGGTGCAGAGACAAAAGGAAGTTTGCCCTGGATACCAATCTATAACTCAGTTATATGCTAAAGCCAGCACTCAAGAGACAATTATACACATCTCTACTCAACTTCAAGTTCAGTAATATGGTTTTTTTTTTTTTTTGGTACTGGAGATTTAACCCAGAGGTACTTTACCACTCAGCTACAGCCCCAGCCCCTTTTATCAATTTTTATTTTGAGACAGGGTCTCATTAAGTTGCTTAGGGTCTTACTAAATTGCTAAGACTGGCCTCCAACTTGCAATCAATCCTCCTCTCTCAGCCTCCGGAGTTGCTGGAATTGCAGGTATGCTTCACCATGCCCAGCAATAATATCATTTTAATAGCCACTTGAGCATACTAAGGCTATGGAAAAAAATAGAAATAGAGCTTTTTTTCTTTTTTTTTTTTTGTCTGGGATCAGGGGTTGGAGTGGGGGTTGCAGGCAGTTGTTAAACATTTACCAGCATATCACTGTCTATATTGTTTATAGTTCAGAATCAGGAGGACCAAGCCTCATGAGAAAGAGCCCACTCTGTATAATGTCAAAGGCCAAATGTCCCAGTTAGTTATCCAGTAATTGACACCTAAAAATGGACGTGCCCCTTAAGAAATACCTTGTTTCTCACGCAATGAGGAGCAGATTTTCCCTATAATATTTACAAAATTATTCCAGAATTATATTAGTACAATCCAATAAGCCTAATATTGGTAGCAGTGTAGTGGGAATTCAGGGAAGAAGGAAAGGGACTATTCTTTCCTTATATCTTTCACAGATGCCCTTATAAATAGGTTTTCATGGGTTTTAAGTTAGAATTTCATTGATTTCCAACTTGAGAGTAATTTGTTTGCATATATTGGGCATCTCAGAGGATTTTATACCATTCTTTTTGCATTTAATTGCTATTTGTCTCATTGTTTGACCATGGAGGTAGTCAGGGAAGGATGAACAACCCATAGGTCCATCAATAGGAGAATGATCAGAGTTATGTAATAAATGATACCATAGAAAAGGAGAACTAAGGTACATTGTTACATGGAAAAACTAGATGCAGAATACCATGATTAGCATGATCTCATTTTTAAAATAAAAAGGTATGTATACATTTTTAAAATAAAAAGGTGTGTATACACACACACACACACACACACACACACATACACACACATCTTCATATAAACATTTTTGCAAACAGAAATTTTGGAAGGAGACACACACTTAATCCATTATAATGCTTAACCTATTAGGAAAGAGTTTGGGAAAATGGAGAAAACTTTTCACTGAAAGTGATAAGATTTTTTAAATATGCATATGTAATTTTTATGATTTAAAAATGTAGGGCTGGGACTGTAGCTTAGTGATACAGCACCCACCTCACACATGTGAGGCACTGGGTTCAATCCTCAGCACCACATAAATAATGAATAAAGATATTATGTCCAACTACAACTAAAAAAATATTTTAAAAAATAAAAGTATATTAAGGGCTGTTCAACTTACACTTAGGATCCATGCATTTTGCTGTCTGTAAATTATACCTAATTTTTTTTAATATGTCAAAGTGCAACCAACAATGATAGACCTAACATTACTGGAGTAAATTAATTTATCTTTGGTACTCCACTCTTAAGTATCTGATTTTAGCCAGGCACAGTGACACATGCATGTAATCCTAGTGGCTCAGGAGGCTGAGGCAGGAGGATCGAAAGTTCAAAGCCAACCTCAGCAACAGGTGAGGCACTAGGCAACTCAGTGAGACCCTGTCTCTAAGTAAAATATAAAAAAGGGCTGGGGACATGGCTCAGTAGTTGAGTGCCCCTGAGTTCAATCCCCAGTACCAAAAAAAAAAAAAAGTATCTGATTTTAATTATCTAATTATTTAGAAATTTTAAAGTTAACATTTTAATCATCTTATGTAATCATGATTATTTTTTAAAAGTTCTTTTACTAATCTTCTTAACAGTTTTACCATGTTTCAAGGATTCCTACTTATTTCCCACCCCCCCCCAAAAAATGTTATTGCTCAGGAAAACTGTTAAATAGGAGCTATTTTGGAAAAAAAAGAAAACGAAAAGTTGGCAATGATCTTTTATTGCAGAAGCATATTAAAGAGCGACAAAACAAAATGCCTGCTATTTTGGCATTTGCTGTTTAGTACATCTACGATGTGACAATATATAAAAATTCTCTCAGGAAGCAGCAGATCTCTGAAAGTATATTCTTAAATTGATTAAATTTATGCCCTTATTTCTATGGCATCAAAAACACATTGGATGTTTTAAAAATCTCTTTTTCTTTCCATGAAGGAGTTGGAGGAAGAAGAAAAAGAAAAAGAGGAATCTGCTGCTGTCAAAATCCAGGCAGCCTTCCGGGGACATGTAGCCAGAGAAGAGGTAAAGAAAATGAAATCAGATAAAGTTAAAGATGAGACAGAAGAGGAAAAGGAGTAAGGACACTGGTTTCCCCCCAGAACACTTGAAAAAATAATCCAAATCCATCAACCTTGTTGGGATTATCGGGGTTTTTTTCCTTTAGTAAGGGAAATTTGATGTTGTGAAATAACATTTGTTGCTGTTGTGAAAAATCTGTCATGAGCATTTGTTTAATAAACACGCCATTGAAACATACCACTTGAAGACTTCTCCAAGATCATGGGAACTGTTTATACTTGCCCTAAGTCTACACATAGACCCCTTTGGATTCAGCTATAATACTGGAATATCTGAGTTTTCAGAGATATCAGAAGTTGTGTGGTCTAACCATTACCTACTGAATAAATCATCTCTATCACATCGCTGAAAAAAAAAAAAAAGATTCTTTATCCCCTGCTTCACTTCTAGCAATGAAGAATACTACTGCCCTTCAAATCCTCTTCAGAGTGTGTGTGTGTGTGTGTGTGTGTGTGTGTGTGTGTGAGAGAGAGAGAGAGAGAGAGAGAGAGAGAGAGAGAGAGAGAGAGCGCAAATGAGAATCAAACCCAGGACCTTGATTTTGCCAGACAAGTGCTCTACTTACTATTGGGGCACATCCCAAGCCTCTAATTTTTGAATAGCTTGAATTATTAGAAAAGTTTAAAAATCTGCCTACTTGTGTTACATTGGTTTTCATTTGTCATACATGCTTTCAATCATTTATCAAAATGTATTGAGCCCTATTTATGCATTGAGACTTCACAGTGAAATGTTCTTTCCTTCATGCATCTTACAACTTATTATTGTTTGCTCTCTAAAACCAAACAGAATAAGACTAATAGTATCATATTTGAAAAGACAAAAGTTATCATTATGTCATACTCCCTTCTTTAAGTAAAACTTCCCAAGTATCTTTAATGTATAAATGATGATACTTGTTTCACAGTCTAAGAAGCCTTTTTATCTGTTATTTTTTCAGTGAACCATTCAAGTCCCAAGCACCTTATTTTTAGAAAGTTCAGTTTCTCCTTTTTGAGGGCTCCCTTTTCTTGAATATCAAAAAAACTTGGGATTCATGAATGAGATGAAAGAGTTCAGTTCCCTTCTGCCACTGGAGAACTTCGTGCGAGCTAACCTCCTAATATCCACTGTACTCTTCCTCCCATTCCTACCCCCCTCTCCTCCAGGCTTAGAGATGGGGGAAAAAAATAGTTTCAGCTATTCATTCCACTATGCACTTTTTGTTTTTGACATCAACCTGCAACACCTTTCCTTCTTGAACAAAGTCATCCTGGTCAAAGAATCATCAAGGGAACCCAGAATTAATGTAAAGACTTAGCTTCCCTGTTCTAGAGAGGAGATCAAAAGAGAAAAGATTTTCTTTAGTGAATATATAACAGGTGAGGAAAAGATACCATTTAGTTTTTTTTAATAATTCTCTGTTATATATGAAAAAATTAATACTGAGTTTTCCATCTAGTCAGTTCACACACATACACAGACGCACATTTAGTGGGAGTTATATTTATGAAGGAGGAAAAGAAAAAGAAGATGGGGAGCAATGGATGTAGTCTTAATAACAACACATATCAATAACATTTTGTTAGCACTTATCTAACTGCTGTTCCTTCTCAATCCTTTGCATAACTCTTCAGTTCCCCATCCACTAACCACTACATTTACCAGTTGATCTCATCCAATCTCATGACTTTATAAGCTATCTCCATACTCATCACTCCCAGACCTTTCTCCCTTCTCCTCCAAATTTGAATGTTCAACTGCCTACTTAAAATCCCTATTTGGATATTTATTCCCCCTTAAAAGAAAAATGTCCAAAACACCTCCTGATATTGCCTCCCAAATCCCAATTCTCTGGAGTGTTTCCCATCTCAGAAAATAGCCACTCCATTTTTCCATTGTCCAAACCAAAAACCTTGGATTCATCCTTTACTTCTCTGTTTCTCCCCAACCCACATACAATGTTAGCAAAGCCTATGGGGTCCACCTGTACATCAGAAACCAAACACCTCTCATCACTTATGTTGCTACCACCTTGGTCCTAGTTCCCATCAACTCTCTCATGAACGTTTACATTGGCCATCATTGCCACATTACTGTTGCATAATCCATCCCAAAGTTGTCTTTTCCCATGGATAATTGTGAAAGCAACAATTTAGCTGAGCTAAGCTGGATCCAAGACTTAGGTTCAGATCTGCCTCTAAACTGAGGGTTTGTGGGTTGACTAGGGGAGTTATGCTTCAGGCTATGGGCCCAAGGGTCAACTAGTAGTCAACTAATAGTGCCTGTGCTTCATGTGTCCTATTTAAAGCCCATGCTGAAGCCCAGGACAAACTCTTTTCATGGTGCTCACAGAAGTAAAAACAGGAAAACCCAACATGCAAGAATATTTAAAGCTTTTGCTCTTATCAACTCTTTCATCCCATTGACCAAAGAAAGTTGTCTGACTAAGCCCAAAGTCAAGAAGGTGAGGAAATTGACTGCTCCTCAAGCAACCATAGGAAAGACCTCTTGTATGCTTAATACTACTACAGGGTAGTAGTAAAGAATTGGGACCAATAATCTACCATATTGTGCTCTCCGGGTTACAATTATTCATATCCTTCCCACATGTAAAATATACTCATATCTCAAAACTCCTAAAAGTTGCATCAAATATTTGAAGTATATGATCTCATGATTTACCTCAAGTCCAAATATAGCTCCTATATTATAAAACCTATGAATTAAAAGAACAAATATCTTCTTCTCATATACCCAACATACAACAAATAATGGAATACAGATAATATAATCATTAAAAAGTTATCTGATTCAAAAAATAATGGAAGCAAATAGCAGTTACTGATCTGAAATAATAATGAAATCCCACCGAGTGAAGGGTGTCAGGTTCCTTTATATGCTGGGGTGAGGAATAATGTTCCATAATAAGTCCTGGGTTTGATCTTTCAGTTTCTAGCACTGAAAAAAAAAAAAAAAGAGTTTTGAGTCTATCGTCCATAAAACTTTTGGTTCTGTACTCTAGGAGATCATTATTTTTCCATCATCTTACTTAGTCCTTTGCAATGGACATTAGAGATATACCCTTTTTGGTGGATAAATGGGTTTCTCAGACTATTTCCTATCTGTGGAAAATTGAGAATCCAAGTGTCTATTTATATCTTCCACAGCCTAAGTCCCTCTTGGTTGATGGCAGTGCTTCTCCTAATAAAGTTCTTTTTAAAACTATGGATTTTCTATGTGTTTGGCTTTAGTCAACTCCATGTGACAAGAGCTGGAGCTGTACCTACAATTTCTTTCAAGATTTCTATCTACCCCCCAATTAAGAGCAGTGAAAAATTTAAATCACTATTTCAATATACTAACAGTCATAACTAGTATTCCTGCTTCTACCCTGTCTTAGTCAGGGTTCTTTAAAGGAACAAGCCAATGGGCTACAGAGATATAAAACAAGGGAATTGGCTTATGCAATTACAGGGACTGAGAAGTCCACAATATGTCATCAGTGAGTAAGAGAACCAAGAACTAGTGGCATAATTTGATTCAAGTCTGAAGGTCTAGGAATGAGGGGAGCCAAAACTATAGCTCAGGCCAAGGCTAGATGAGATTCTTTGATGTAAGTCCTAGCATCTCAGAAGTCTCTCATGTCTGAAGTCAGGAGAAGATGACTTGTCCAGGTTACAAAAGAGAGAACTCACCCTTCCTCTGCCTTTTTGTTCTATTGAGACCCTCAGTTCTGCCCACCCAGTATGATCTTTACTCAGCATACTGATTCAAATGCTAATCTCTTGGAGAAATACCCATAAATATGTTTTTGTGGCTCTCTGGGCATTCCTTAACCCAGTCAGATTATCACATAAAATTAACCAGCACATACACTTTCCCCCTTTCAATATAGCAGACAAAGGATGCCATTATAATCCTCTCTATCATCCCCCAATATCATCTCATTTCTCTAAGAGTAAGAGCTAAAGTCTTCAGAATGGTCTACACAGCTCTCTGCAGATCTTTATCCTATTATCTCTGACCTAATCTTGCTTGTTCAAGGGCTCCAAGCACACTGATCTTGAAGTTCTTCCTTATTCATTCCCACCAAGCTTTCATGTGAGATTCTGTATGTGTCATTCCCTGCGTCCCTGCCTGGAAGGGTTCTTACCAGACATTGTCTCATTCTTCTGCTCTTAACCCAAAATGAACAAATGTCAGTGAGATCTTGCCTAGGACACCCTATCTAAAACAGCACCTATGCAAAAAAAGCACTCCTCTTTCCCCTTCCCTTCTTAATTTTTCTTCTTAATTCTGAACACCATGTAACGTATCTTATTTGCTGCCTACTTCCCCTAGTAGAATTCATGCCCCATCTATAGAAGTGGGAAGAGCCAAAGTATCTCCTTTCATCTAATTGGCTTCTATTGGGTTATACATGTATCTCTGAATCAATCGCTGAGCTTCTGAGAAAGGAATATGCAAGTTGTCTTATGCCTGTCACCACCAGAACACGCCCCTGCCAATAGGAGGTCAGTTCTGCCCCCAAAACCTGGCTAAAGTGTAACAAGTTTAAAAGCTTCTAAAGAAAATAGAGTTATGTTTTTAGGAAGAAGGGATAGCAGATGCTGGACAGGCATAAAACAAACACACCCCACAGTAACCACCACATGGCTTCCTGCTATACCACATGGTTTATTAAATGGTCATTGAAACCAAAGATTAGTGACAGGAATGAAAGGAAAGGGGCTGGGATTGTGGCTCAGTGGTAGTGTACTTGTCTGGCATGTGTGAGGCACTGGGTTTGATCCTCAACACCACGTAAAAATAAATAAATAACATAAAGGTATTGTGTCCATCTACAATTATAAAATATTTTTTAAGAAAGAATGAAAGGAAAAATGTAAAATATTATATGAGGGGTTAAAAAGCCATGGCAATATGAAAATTTGGGTAGCCTTTCATATAAATTGCATTGCTAAAGGGTGTTTTTTGGAGTTGGGCAATGCAAACGAGAAAATCCCAAAAGAAGAGCTTTGCCAATTAGGAGAAAATGAAAAATCATATGATTTAAACTGTTTTAGAAATACATGCAAAATTTGTTCTGTGGGAAGCTAAGTGTGAGAGTTTGTAAACATGAATTTTTTTGTAAAACATTATGAACACTGTACCTTTAAAAATGGAGTCTTCTGTCATGATTATAATCAGTCCATTTTAATACAGAATAACCTGAAAGGACCTGCTTTATTGCTCTGTGATATAGAACTTAATCAGTGTCTGTGATTCAGGAGTGAACCCAGGTTAAGGACCTAAATTTTCACTGTCATTCTGCCTCTTAAACATGTGATATCATGCACTATTGTTCTAAAGCAAACTAAACAGTGATTTGTCTAGTGTCTCAAAATTAACCCAGCAGTTTCTCTTTATACTTTAAAATAACTTGAGCTTCTTAACATCTGGAAACATTTTAGCAGATTCCATATTTCATGTAAATTTTGTTTTTTCTCCCATGAAATTTTCCCATGTCCTTGTCTTTTGTTTTTTGTTTTGTGAGTTCAAGAATGTATAGAAACCAGGTACTAATTGCCTATATACCCTTCTTTTGGCTTGAGACTATTTCTATAGAGTAGATTATAAATATAGACTGATTTTTATCATTTCATTTTTATTCCTAATTTTTCCCTCCTATATATTTGTGATGAACATATAATGGTTACCCATTTTGTGTCGTTTCATGATGTTGATAAACTCATTTCCAAGTGCTGAAGTGCTTTGTACTATAGCTGCTGGGATTGGCAATTACTGATGTCTGTGAGGCTCTTAGAAGAAGACTGTACATTCAGAATACAATATTTCAGAATGTGAATTTGTGTTTGTTAATGAAATATGCTTGGAAGCAAACAGCCTCTGTTATGTAGAGCCAAAAAATTAAAGACTGCTGGGCAATAACGTTATTCTAACTAAAATCTCCAGAGCCACCACTCATTACCATACACCTTAAGAAAGATTATCAATACTCCAAGAACAGCACATCACCTCAGGAAGGGCACAAATACACTATCCCAAGGGAGTCAAGATGTAATGGTGAAGTATGATAATCTGTCATCATTCTCCCCCTAAAGACATACTCCTGTCTCAGAAGCCTTCCAACCAAGAACTAAAGCATCTTGTTATGTTGAAATTAGATTACTAAGAAGTAGAGCCTTGTTTGATAAATCAGACATTAAACCTAGTTTTGGAAACTATCTGAAAAGCTTGTTTTTGAACTGTTTGAGACAATAGAAAATATGCTTGCCTAAAGACTAACAAACCACTGGTAGAAAAGCAAGGTCACTGTGGTGACTCCCAGGTAATGAGTTTAGAATCACTGACTTCCAGATTGTTTGTGCAATATAGAGAATGCTATGTTGTGTTACCCAGCTCTGCCTTCGTCACTCTCCTCTTTTGAGCCTGAAGATGGCTTCCTTTCTAGAAACTGCTCTCAACGGTAGGGGCTCCTGTACCTTAAGTTGCACCTTTCTTTTGGGTAGCCTCATCTACTCAGTGCTACTTACAAGGGCTTGATTTGCCTCAGATTGAAACAACGGGCAGACTCATGCCAGCTCCCAGCTTGAGAATGTTAAGAGCTTATAGTTAAGGCTTACAGTTGATTATTGGGTATTAATATGAGAGAAGGGTGACAATGTTCCATTAGCTGCCACTTTGAGCCTCAGATTAGACTTCTCCAGGGTGACCAAGCGATCCAGCATAAATTCTACCATCCTCCTTTCTACAGTACCTAGCTTTTCTCTTTCGTTTTTACCCTTCAGGGACATAGAACAAAAGTTAGACAAATCTGGACATCAATCCAGATTGGTTTAAGCCAATCAGCACTTTCCATCCTGCAGCAGGCTCTCGTGATTTCAGAACTAGATGTGTAATTTAGGTCCATCTAATTAGGATAATAACGGCTATAGTTTGAATATCATTTGTCCCCACCAAAGCTCAAGTTGAAGCTTAATTCCTCAGTGTGGCAGTATTGAGAGGTGGGGCCCAGTGGGAGGTTCTTGGGTCATGCAATGGAGCCCTCATGAACAGATTGATGTTGCAGCTCTGGATTAGTTACCTCAAAAGAGGGTTGTTATAAAGCAAGCTTACCCTTGTATTTTGTCTCTTCCACACATGTTGCCCATTTGCTTCTCTGCTTTTCTGTCATGCATGACAGAAAGCCCTTACTAGAAGTTAAGAAGATGTCCAAAACTAAATAAACCTCTTTTCTTTGAAAATTACCTAGTCTCGTGTATTCTGTTATAGCAACAGAAAATGAACTAAGATAGAAACTCCAGGGGAGTTTCACACCTCAGGAGACATTTGGCAATTTCTGGGGATATTTTGGTTGTCGCAGCTCAGGGTGGGGAGGGGTAGTTCTGTATCTACTACGGATAGACTCAGAATGCTACTTAACATCCTACAGTGCTCAGGACATACCACTACCACCACCACAAGGAACTACCCATCCCAAATGCCTCTAGTACCAAGATTAAAAAATCTGAATTAGCGATAAAATTTTTATTTATCTCCAAGGGACAGCCCTGGAGAGGGCTGACTTAGCCAGAAGTAGGGCAAAAAGAAATACACCGCATCTGTTTCTGTAGTGATTACATTAGTGATCCACTGAATCAAAGCTGATGTCCTTGGACTTTCACTTGTATGAGCCAATTAATCCTTTTTATTTTTAATAGTTTAACCTGAAGGAAAATGTGATAATTCATTTTCTTCTAAATCTGCAAATCCTGAGCAAAAGAATAAAAAGGGAAATCAGATATGAAGAAAAAGGAAAAGGAAGAAAAGATACAAGACATCAGCTAGAAGGAGCAGCATATAGAATGGATATGCAGAGAATCACAGCAAATACTGCCCGAATGTGGGCCTGCTGGAAGACCTCAGACTTTCCCTAGGAGAGAAGACACACGTTCAAAAAAGGTACACAGAAAAGATAGAAAAGAGGGTTTCTAAAATACACCACAAAAAGTACAAACCACAAAAGAAACATCTGATTACATTAAAATTTAAAATTTTTCATATATTAAAAACACCAGAAGCAAAGTAAAAAACACAGCACAGTATCAGAGGAGATATTGTGATTCAAAATGCATAAAATTAACAAACGATTAATATCCAGAATATAAACTCCCACTCAGTATAAAAACTTTTTTAAAAATATTTTTCTTTTTAGGTGGATACAACATCTTTATTTTACATTTATGTGGTGCTGAGGATCAAACCCAATGTCTTGTGCATGCTAGGCAAGCACTCTACCACTGAGCCACAACCCCAGGCCCCTCAGTATAAAAACTTTTCATAGAAATGGTAAATACTAAATTCACAATAGTGATTATTATGGAACACTAGAGAAGACTAAAATGTTGGAAGAAGGAAAAAAATGTGTGTGTTGTGTATATAAATACATATATATGTATATATGTATATGTTTTGTTTCTTTAAAAAAGATGTAGTTAAGTTTTGGTCAATTGCCTAGCATGATACAGCCCTGGGTTGATGTCCAGTACTACAAAAAAAAAAAAAAAAAAAGAATGAGGCAAATAAAACAATGTTGGGATTTAAGGAAATCAGGTAATGGGAACATGACATTTTTCATATTATTTTCTATTCTTATTTGTATGTTTCAGAAAAAAATAAGAATTCTTGAAGATCAATAAGAAAAAATGGAAAATTGGACAAAAACACGAGCAGAAGAGAAAACCTGAGACCAATAAACATATGGAAAAATGATGTTCAGTCTCATTGATAAAGAAAAGATAAATTCACAACAGTGAGATATGATTTCTCATTCATATACTGGCAAAATTAAAAAGTCTGCCAATAACTAAGTAGATGATGTGAAACAAGTGGAACCTATTCATATTCCTCTTAGGAATATAAATGGGCACAATAGTTAATAAATCTAACCATAAGCATATTTGGGGGGCACAGGAGAGTTGATATATAACACCCTTTTCCATCCAACCCAAATTCTGAACCAGATGAGGAAAACTAAGATGGAAAAAAAGTGGTCCAAAGATAACGTTTAAGAAACAGAATATGGAAATGGGGCTATGATGGAATTTGACAGGTAATTAACACAGCCCAGAAATAGTGACATTGCCTGCCCACAATTGGGCTTGGGATTTGGGTATTCTCATTTTGAAGAGAAAGTGAGAATAACTCTGTTCATAGAATCAGAGCTAATGTTATGATTTTTGTGGAAATTCAAATACATTTGTAGGGTGCCTATGGATCCTGAATAGCCAAAAGGGTGGACCCTTCCAGGTAGTAAACTATTATCTCTCAGCTTTGAGGACACCTTCTAGTCAGCTTTGTGATGCTGGGCTCTGAAAAACACATTTCTCCTTTGCTAGCTGAATCCTTTCTAGGCTCTGGCAATAGATCCCCTTAGAAAAGACTTCAGGGAGTAAGGAGGGGGCAGGAGGCACATGTTCCTTTCTGTTTCCTTCCTGTTAGCTCCTTATGCCTATGGGTGTCACCCAACATTGCTTTTTCCTCACCCCACAGGATTGATCCAGCCCCAAACATTCAAGTTTGAATCCAGCTTTCTTTTTTTTTTCTTTCTTTTTAATTTGTTTTAATTAGTTACACATGACAGTACAATGATCTTGACATATCATACATTTGAATCAGATGGGATATAATTTCTCATTTTTCTGAGTGTACAGGTTACAGAATTACATTGGTCGTGCAGTCACGTATATACGCACAGCAATAATAATGTCTTTTTTATTCTGCTGTCCTTCCAGTTTTCTAACACTCAAAGCCAGCCCCATTAGACTCCATCCAAGGCAGCCAGCCACACAGGGCCCATCAGTGCTTGTACTCAGAGGTCTGAGTTTCATCTCCAGCAGACCAAGTTTTAATAATTCCAACTTTCCTTTGTCTCTTCCGACTCAGAGCAGTTGTTGCTTCCGGTGTTTCTATGTCAATAATAGCTAAGTTTTCTCTCTTAGCATTTTCAGTCACTATGTTAAAAATTCTTTTTACCTGATTAACAGTTCTCTATATTACAATAAGTATGGTGGTTTCTGAGTCCTTATTAGACTGTGATTGATTTAAGTGAGAGTCAAAAAATTATATTTTTTTTACTTAGAAACTTCTAGATTAATATGGAAAACTAAGCCCCATTAAAACAACAGCAAATTATTTTATTTTTTTTAAAAAAATCAATGTGGTTAGGGCAACAGGAAATGAGACAACATCAACACATTGTGAAGCTGGGAAACAGATTTATCTAGCAGAACAAAGAGAGGCAGTTTCCAAAACCACAGTAGGGAAGGTTGGAAATTGACACAACTGCACCACAAAATTCACAAAATATATGGTGGTACCTGGTACTTGCAGAATTCGAAAGTACCAGATACCACCAGAACTAGACATAAAAGAGGGGTGGGGATAAAACAGTAAAAGCTATCTGGGAAGCAGTAAGATTCCTAGATTCCTTTTCCCACTCCATGTCACTCTTTCACCCTAGCAGAAATCTGGAGGGCTATAGTCCAGAGGGAATAGAATAATCTCTACACCAGTGATATCAGGCCCTGATGGAGACAGAAATACCATGCACAAAGAAGAGGATAGAGTGACCCAAGTACATACTGAATCATAAGAGACTCCCAACCTTTTCTCAGATATGCCCAGAGCACTGGTAGAAAGATCCTCACTTTCCAGATAAGAGACTGGAAAGTCCATCTCTGAAATTCTGTTCTAAAGATAATAATTGACATTAGGAGTTCTCAACAAATATTCCAGCAATTCACTTTGAAACTCAGAGCCATAGAGACCACTCACAGGGTCAAGACCATGATCTGACTGGCTTTCTGTTCCTCACTATTTTTTGTTTGTTTGTTTGTTTGGTACCGGGGATTGAAATCCAGGCCACTTAACCACTGAGCCACATCCCCAGCCCTTTTCTTGTATTTTATTTAGAGACAGGATCTCACTGAGTTGCTTAGTGCCTCACTGTTGCTGAGGCTGGCTTTAAACTCATGATCCTCCTGTCTCAGCCTCCTGAGGTGTTGGGATTACAGGTGTGCACCAGCACACCTGGCATAAAATCACTCTTGATAGGGAGAGGATTAGGGGAAAGCCTAATCCTCTAAACCTAATCCGACAGAAAGCCTAACCCAACAGAAAACCCAGGGGTAGGGAAGGTGTGTGATTCTTGGTTTTTTTGTTGGTTGTTTTGTTTTCTTTCAGCCCTCAGTTATGTTGTTGTTGTTGTTGTTGTTAGCACCTATTATGCCCTAAATTCACAGGGAATAGGGTCCAGCAGTTCAGGCTGCTGAGCTCATATAGTGCACTTCTCTCGGCATCCAGCAGGCTGGCACTTCCTTTTTCTGATCACTTTCCTTCACACATCCCAGGAAGCCATCTCAGCTCTTATCATGCTCAAAATGCACACAATATTGACAAGAATCTTGTCCTTACTTTGTTACAATGGTGCCAACAGATGTTGGGTAACATTGCAGGGGTTTCCAGTTTGGGGAGGGGGTTGTTTTGTTTTTTGTTTTGTTGTTGTTCTTAAATACTTATTTTTTAGTTTTAGCTGGACATAATATCTTTATTTTTATGTAGTGCTGAGGATCGAACCCAGTGCCTCATGCATGCTGGGTGAGCTCTTTACCACTGAGCCACACCCCAGTCTTGCTCCTCTAGTTTTGCCCTAGTAACTCTCATGGGGAATCCCTCTTTGAACAGAATGGGAATCCCTTTTTGAACAGCACACACTCTTTTGATGTCTACAATGTCATTTTCCTTGTAGATTCACATGCATGTGGCCAAAGGAACAACTCCATGTTTTCTAAAAGGCCTGGAGAACATAGTGTCTCTCTTCTTTCCCTTTGTGTTCTTCATTGTGCATGGGGCAAGAGGGGTTACTGGGGATTGAACCCAGAGCCCCCTGGCATGCTAGGCAAGTGTTCCATCATTGAGCCATATCCTCAGCCCTGTGTTCATATTTTGGCAAATTATGGAAGATGCTATTTCTGGCCAAAAGGCAAGTATTATGGTCTAGATATTAGGTGTCCCCTCAAAACTCATGTGTGAGACAATGCCAGAAGATTTGGTGATGAAATGACTGGGTTATGAAAGTCTTAACCTAATCAGTGACAGAAATTAACAGAGCCATGATGTTGTGTCTTGCCTCAAGCCCAGAAAAATGGAAACAGCCATCTATGGACTGAGAACTCTGAGGCCATGAACCCCCAAATAATCTTTTCCTCCTCTAAAATTGTTCTTGTCAGGTCTTTTCATCACCGCAGGGGGAAAAAACTGACAAAAACAGCAACAGAATTGTTTTGGTAAGTTAACTCTGTGAGACAGACTATACAAAGAAGAAAAAAATTTTAACAAAAAGTATTGCTAGGCTGGGCATGGTGGCACATACTTCAGGAGCTCAGGAAGCTGAGGCAGGAGGATCATGAGCTCAAAGC
This sequence comes from Ictidomys tridecemlineatus, assembly GCF_052094955.1. Taxonomy (NCBI): domain Eukaryota; kingdom Metazoa; phylum Chordata; class Mammalia; order Rodentia; family Sciuridae; genus Ictidomys; species Ictidomys tridecemlineatus. Next base: position 108,102,380 of record NC_135480.1, read on the forward strand.
CAGCCTCAGCAAAAGTGAGGCACTAATCAACTCAGTGAGATCCTCTCTCTAAATAAAATACAAACTAGGGCTGGGGATGTGGCTCAGTGGTCAAGTCCTCCTGAGTTCAATCCCTAGTACTCCCCCCACCAAAAAAAGTATTGTTAATATTATCAGAGGAGAGATATTATATTCAGTTTTTTCATATAACTGCAGAAAATATTTTTAAAGAGTTCAAAGAAATAGAAAAACCTGCCAACAGAATTTTAAAACTAGAGTTTGTCCAGGTATAGTGACACATGCATGTAATCCCAGCAACTCAGGAGGATGAGTTCAAGTTCCCCCTAAACAACTTAGTAAGACCTCGACTCAAAATCAAAAATAAAAAGTGCTGGGGATATAGTCAGTGGTAAAGCACCCTGAATTCAATCCCCAGTACAAAAAATAAAAAACAAAACTAGAGTTTGGCAGTCTTCACACAGTTAAACAAGGAATTACCATATGACCCAGCAATTCCATTTCAAGGTATACCCAAAAAGAACTGAAAACATAATGCTGACATAAAAACACTGTATATGAATGTTGATTATAAATATGCTGAAATCCCAGGAGGGCCTCCAAAATAAATAAATAAATATACTGAAAAATCCTAATTAGAATAAGTTATACTCCACGTATGTGCAATATGTCAAATACACTCTACTGTCATGTATATCTAAAAAAAACAAATTTTTAAAAAGAGTCAATGATAGAATTTTTGCCTAGAATTGCTTATTCATCTAGATATAGTAGAAAAATGATTTTCTAATGATATGCTATTAAAAGAGTATGAAAAGTGCTTTAAAACAGATAAATAATGTATTAACAAAAATTAAAGTTTGAAAATAAATATACTGAATACCACTGGTGAATTTTATATTATATGAAGCATATCTCAATTTAAATATGCCATTAAAATAAAACTCAATAAAAGGATTTTAGGAAAATATTGAAAAAATCCCCAGGAAAAAAAAAAGTAAAATGATATAGAAAACAGGAGAAGTTGGGTGTGGAGATACACCCCTATAATCCCAGCTACTTGTGAGGCTGAGGCAGAAGGATCACTTGAGTCTGGAGCTCAAGGCAAGTCTGGGCAATATACTAGCATTGTTTAAAATAGCCAAGAAGTGGAAGGAATCCAATTTTCATCAATTGATGAATAAACAAATGTAGAATATATATATATAATGGAATATTATTCAATCATAAAAAGTAATGAAGTATCATTACCTGCAAGCATATGGATGAACCTTAAATACATTCTGCTAAGTGGAAGAAGACATAAAAGGCCACATATAATATGATAACATTTATATGAAATGTCTAAATTCATCTACTCTCTTCAAGTTCCATTGACTTCTTCCTCCCCTTGATCCTTTAGGCCTCTCATCAACATTTCCTTGGAGTTTTTATCTGTTCCAACATAATTGGTTAACTATGGAAACATCAATGTTGCAGAGCAACCATCTTTTTCTCATAGAAGTATGGTTCAGCTAGAGCTTGGCTGGCTTAGGTTAGACTCAGTTGGACATCTTTACTTCATGCTTTAGTAGCTCAAACAGCTATGCTTCCCACTGAAGAGTCTCCAAGTGGTTGGAGCAACCCTCTTCCTATCTCTCAACCTCCTTAGACTGGCAAGTGTGTTTCTGTCCTGGAGTGGTAGAACCTGTAAGAGCAAATAAAAACACTCCTTATCTTGCAATGAAATTACACTCTATACATCCAACTTCATAAGTTGAAATGTTCATAAGTTGAAAGTGCATTTAATAAACTTAGCAGATGTCACTGCCCAATAAATATACACAGAATGTATATACACTGTATGTATTCTGCCTTAAATATACACAGAATACATACAGTGGCCTATGGTTGGGCAGAACCATCTAACACAAAGCCAATTTTAAATAAGTGTTGAATATCTCATGTAACTTTTTGAAAACCTGTATTTTAAAAATGCTGGCAACACAGTATTGATATAGAGTATCAGTTGTCAACCAACATGATCATGTGGCCAACTGGGGACTGCAGCTCATTGCCACTGCTCAGCATCACAAGACAAGACATTGTGCTAGCCTGGGAAAAGATCAAAGTTCAGCACCACATAAAGACAAATAAAATAAAGTTATTGAGTCTGTCTAGAACCAAAAACATAAATATGAAAAAAAGATCAAAGTTCAAATTTTGAAGTATGAAAGTATGATTTCTACCAAAGGTGCATCACTTATGCACCACCATAAAGTTTAAAAATCCTAAGTCAACCTATCATAAGTCATGATCTGTATGAGGTGTCTCTTAAGAGCTAAGCTTGGAACTGATGCATTCACTTCCCTCCATAACCCAGGGGCCTAAACAAATCCTACACTCATGCCCAGAGAGAGACATGAGTCAGGAAGCACACACCACCATAATGTGGGCATGAAAAGGTGATGGACACGTATAAGGATGAAGGACTGAAAACAATTATTCAGCCTTCTGCCCCTGATTACATCTTTATACAAATTTCCTTTATTAGGGGCTGGAGATGTGGCTCAAGTGGTAGTGCGCTCGCCTGGCATGTGTGAGGCACTGGGTTCTATCCTCAGCACCACATAAAAATAAAGATATTGTATCCACCTAAAACTAAAAAAAAAATTTTTTTTAATTGTTTTTAAAAATTTCCTTTATTAAATCCACCCCAATTACCCCTATTTGAGTGTGCCACAGATTGCATTCCATACTGCAGATAGATGCAAAAAATAGATACCAGGAGAAACCCAAGAAAACAGACCCCCAAAATATATCCTGCTCTCATATATTTAAGAAGCATGCAATTAATCTTCTTACCAGAACAAAATGGAATACTGGTAATTCATGGCATTCAGTGCAATAACAGTAACTCAACTTATCATTGGTGGTAGCAAGAAACAAATTCAGGTAGAGGGCAAGAGAAATAAAGTGAGGGTGGTACTTAGTCACCATGGTGACAATAGTGATTATAAAGATTGCAGAGTCAGCTGACTATCTTTGATGGCTCTAAAAAGAATAAACAGGGAAAAGGAGATATTTAATGCCTTAAATACCTAACTCAAAATCTGATGTGAAAACAGAAAGTCCCTCTGGTAGCTCTAAAGGAGTCCTCCTTTATTCACTGAACTCACATCAATGAGGACCAAGTCTAAAGAATTCTTATAACGGTTGCAGGACTGCAAATTCAATTAAAAAACCAAACTTTTAGTTTCTGTCTCCTACAATAACGTAAGGGTACTGATGGGAAAGTAGCAGATCACTGAGATATGGAGACAGTTGTGCAGACATGGATGAGACTAAGAATTTGTATGCATAAGTCCTCCTAAACCTCCACGAGAAGGTTTATATCCTACAATCCCATCTCCACTGAATAAAAAGTTTTTGTGATGGCACTTTGGGAATTTGCCTTACAAGGAGCTGTGATTTTCTTCTGAACTACCTCCACTACCCCTCATTGCTTCCAGACCCGTGAGAACTAGATGTCAGCATAGTCCAAATTATAAAGTACAAGACCTAGGCTAGATAGAAGAGATAGACTTTATGACAAAAGAGTTGCAAAATTTCATTTAACTTATAGCAGTCATCTGGGGAGCATTACTTATATGGTTTCTAAGGTTGTTAGACTAAGAAGAATATAATTTAAGACTTAGTTAAACTAAATTTAGTGAAATGGATGCACAATGGGGAATCAGGGTTTGCTGTCATGGTTTGGATACTTGACAATTGGCATTAATAGTCAACCTCAGCACTAAGCTACAAGTCAGTAAAGTTGCGATGCCAGAACTTTCCTGGCATATGACAAAGAAGTCTAAATGCTAAAGGACATAAGGATGGATTTGAAATATGCACCTTAAACAAGAATTCTCTAGACATATCTTTTTGGAGGGTAGGAGGATACTCCCTTCTTCAAGCATTAAGAAATGAATTGAACTGGCCCTAATGATAAAACCCAAAATGCCACTTAGGTTCACTAATTAGAGTATGCATATGAAAATCAGGCAAATAATTAATTTTGGGTCTGAGTCCCATAGAATGATAGATCCATTTTGTGATTCCCAGCTTCAGAAGGTATAAATTTGGAATATATATACTTAGTAACTGGGAGAATCCTTATGTTGGTTCCCTGACCCACACAGTGAGGTCTGTGGCCAGAAGGGAATACTAAGTAGCAAGTAGAAGCCCCTAGAACCACCCATTCCAACCCACTTTCTCTTGCCAAGCCAGTAACCCAAAAGCAAACCCACAGCCCCAGAGGAACTGCAGACTCATTGCTACTATGAATGACTTGATAGAGGCAGAGGTATAATTCTATCCACATTCCCATTTGGATTCCTTCTTGACTTCAGAAAAATCTGAATGGTCTTGGAGAATAGCTGAAAATTATCACTCACTTAATCATGGGTGCTATTCATCATTGATACCAGATGTACAATGTAGCCCTTGAAAGGTAGTGCATAGATATTTGAAAAAAGGAATTCCCCACTAGTCCCATTCCTATCTGTGAAGATAATCAAAAGTAAATTGACTACTTGTGGGAGGGACATCAATATATCTTCACTCTCATACCTCAACCTATCTCGATGTTCCTGATCTTTGTCCTAACATAGTCTAGAGAGACCTTGATTGTTGTTATTCTTTGGAACTTCACACTAGTTCATTCATGGGTAACATGATAGAAAGTTCAAAGGCTTACCACCATGGAGAAGGTCCTAAGGGTCTAGTAGTCTACCACATGTCATAATATGTTTTTAAAGTAAAAGACAATTAGTTGTATCTACCCACAAAAAGAAAAAAAAAGCTATAATTCTTGGCCAGCCTGTTTGGATTTTAGAAGCAACACATACCACATGGTAATGCGTTGCTTCTACCCATTGATGAGGAAACTTATAATAACACTGTCATTTTTGAGGGGTGTGCAGAACAGAAAAAGACTTTCCCACAGCTCCTGGCAAGTTCTCCTGCCACCTTTAACTGTACCAGACAGCACTGACTAAATAGAAAGTGACTGGGACAAGTCAAGATTCTCTACAAGGATTATTTTGATCAGCTATGGTCAAGGAAAGCATCTTGCTGAAAGAAGAGGTACAAGATGGATGCTAGAAAGAAAGGTGAGTGCATCCAGTCAGCAAAATCAGATAAGCAGCTCACAGATTTCCATATAACCTTATTTCAGAAATCCTGGTCTCAGAAGTACCATTCCTAAATTAGAAAAATCACCCAAAGGACAGAGTTTTCTAATGTAACACAGACTTGCTTTCCTACAACATCTCTCCAAAGTCTGAATGTTTTTTTTGTTGTTGTTTGTTTGGTACTGAGGCTAGAACCCAAGGTTGCTTAACCACTGAGCCACATCCCCAGACCTTTTTAAAAATGTTCTATTTTGAGGCAAAGTCTCCACTAAGTCCTTAGATCCTCACTAAGTTGCTGAGGTTGGTCTTAAACTTGCAGTCCTGACTCAGCCTCCGAGTCACTGGGATTATAGGCATGCGCTACCATGCCCAGAGAGTCTAACTGCCTTAAAGAAAGTCTTTACTGCCAATGTCATCCATGGCTGAGATAATATTGAGAAGTGACTCCCCTGAAAAAGAACATATCATATGTCAAATGTCTGCACAGCATAGTAGATATTGCCACTCTTCCCTGGATATCCAAGAATGATTTTTTAGTTTGATTTTATTTTTTAAGTTCCACATAGGAATATAAACTAATACTTATTTATTGGGTACCATGTGTTGGTTTTTTTGTTGTTGTGTTGTTTTGTTTGGTACCAGGGATTGAACTCAAAGGCGCTTAACCACTGAACTACATCCCCCCTTTGTATTTTTATTTTAATTTTGAGACAGGATCTCCCAAAGTTGTTTAGGGCCTTGCTAAGTTGTTGAATCTGGCTTTGAACTTTCGATCCTCCTGCCTCAGCCTCCAGAGCCACTGGGATTACATAAAGGCATGCCCCACTGTTCCCAGCCCATGTATTGTTTTGATACGTGTAAACATTTTAAATGTTTAAACCAAGGTGATCATATCCATCTCCTCAAAACATTTATCATTTCTTTATAGTGAAAACATCCAGAACCAAGGATGATTTTTTAAAAACTGGTTCTATTCCAAAACAATCACAGTTCTTTGAAGCACAAACTCCTGCTTTGGCGCAGGCTATGGCTGTCCTAGAGGTAGCTTGTCTCTGGGACTCCTCCCTAACAGTCCCCAAAGCAGCACTGAGAGCTGGAGGAAGGCAAAGAGTGGGAAAAGGTGTCCTGTCTACTTTTGCCTTACCTCAGGCTATGGCAAGATTGAATATAAGTGGTACCATATACCCCTCTTCCTGACAGCTATGAAAAGATGGGAACTCCTATGGACCAAATGATTTTGTCCCCCAACATTTCATATTAACCCCTAATCTCCAATGGAATGGTATTTCAAGATAAGGCCTTTGGAAATGATTAGGTCATAAAGGTGGGGCCCTCATGATGAGGTTGGTGCCCTTTTAAGAAGATGAAGTACAGCTTGCTTTCACTCTCCCCCCCCCCCCCACACACACACACGGCTTGCCATGGGAGGATACAACCAAAAGATTGTTGTCTGCAAATCAAGAAGAGGGTCCTCTAATCAGGCACAGAATCAGCCAGCACCTGGCTCTTGGACCTCCCAGCCTCCAGAACTACAAGAAATAAATGTTTATCATTTAAGGCAACCGGTCTGTAGTGTATTTATTACCAGAGCCAGAGCTGGGTAAGACAGGAGCCAGGGAAGTCTCCACAAACAGCCAGTGAGAGGTGGACATCCCTTCTCAGACTTTCAGAAAGGAATCTTGAGACACAGGTTGAAGTGAAGCCCATCTACCACATGGCTTCTGCCACTGCCTCCCTCTCTCCAAGAGAGGAATGGTATCAGAAATGATCATCTGCCATGGGAGTCCTGTGATGGCTGAGGAACCTGGGTGAAGAGCATAGTAAATACTGGGCAAAGTTAGCAGCCTTCAGAGTGGGAATGGAGAAGGGAGTGATTCCAGAGCAATATGGAGACCAAGCAGCCAGCACATGATTTTTGTGCCTATTCCCAAGTAAAAGGGAACAAGCCTGAGGAGGCTTCCAGCACCTCCCAGCGGAGCCGCAGAGCCAGAGCCGAAAAGAGTCAGAGGGTGGGGACAGCTGGGTGGGAGTGGCCGCGACAGCAGGGTGGCAGCAGTCAGGTTGCAGGAGAGGCAGGGTGGCAATCGCGCCCACGCGCGCGTGGGGCCCTTTGTGTGGGGAGCAGTTCTGGGACCGAGATGATGCAGGAGGAGTTTTAGGCAGCATAATGATTTGTTGCTCCCGAACCACGAACCCCACAGTTGTCAGTGACGGCGCTGTTGTTGTTGTGGCTTAGCGTTTGGCAGCGCTGCGCCTCCTGCGCTGTGCTCACTGGCTCTCCGCAGAGGTTCCCGGCAGCTCTCCCACCGCCCTTCTGCACAGCCTCCCCAGCTCCTGGCCCGGCAGGCCTCCTGATGCATCTCCCCCACTCCTCCCTGTCCCAGGGAGTGCGCAGCCAGGGAGGGGGCAGGCGAGATGCTAAGGTACTAATTGTATTAATGAAAATGGCAAACACACATCCTTTCCATCTGGCTGCACAAAAGCAGAGGCTGTTGGGGATGCAATTACCCACTACAGGAGAGAGTCAAATATTTGTCAGGTTTAGCAATAAAATTAATATTCCCAATTACTAGAGTCTTGCTAATGAGATGAATACAAATTGCCTTTCCTAGTTGGAAGAGGAAGAACCTGTCGCAAAAAACCCAAAGTGCCATTTTTCGCTAAGCCCAGGAATCTGTGCCACTGAAACAGGCATTTCATGTGTTTGAGGATTCAGGGTAGTGAAACTAGAGATGATGTTCTGATTGTCAGTGACACACACACACCAACATAACAAATTGGGGGTGTGGGGGGTACATCGATCTGGAATCTGTGGCCCCTAAGATGCTAGGGAGCCCTGGACATGCCACATAAAATGGCCAAGGATCCCACACACTCTGGGCCACCAGTCACTCTTCCCAGTCCATCTGTGCAGCCTTCCAGGTGTCCTACAGCCGGCGGTAGTAGCCCATTTACGGTCAGATATTTTTGCAATTTCCGACATTTTTTTTTCCTTTGTGAAATTTGTATATAGCAAAAGCTGGGTTTGCTTTGGGCACAGCATATGCTTCATATTTATTGGAATAAGTTTTCTAGTTCCTTAGCATTCTGTTCACTGATATTCCGTATGTTAAAAATATCTCTGCTTTCCCCCCTGATACTCAGTAGTAGGCAGCCACAGTTTTCCTCTATAGTTTTTCTGGGTAGAAACCAGAACATACACTCTCCACATCCCAGGGGAGTTTTCTATACCTTTGCAGAGCTTGACCTGATTTCCCACCCATGAAGAGAAATACAATTTTCTTACTCTCTACCAGTTTTACAGAGAATGATACCAGTTAGCCTGATTCCAGGGAGCAAAAGACCCTTATTTTAGAAAGAAAAATGGTAAAGTCAAACACTCCATTTCTCATTAAGAAGTCAAAAATTTTGATCCCTTTTGCGAGTTTATAATGTGTTCAAGGTGAGAAAAAAAAGAAAACGATCTAAACACTGGAGAGTCTGGGGCTCCAGGAGATGGCAAATGAGTTCTGCAGGTGCACTCTTCTGAAGAGTGAGCTATGATCTCCTTGGGACCTCACCTGCTGAGCGCACAGCTATGATGCCTCTGGGATTTCCCAGCAGTCCAATGTGGAGGCCATCACTCTTGCTGAGCCCCTAAACACACAAGAAACTACCGTTTCAGCAGTGGAACATTGATATTTACAAAAAAAAAAAAATGAACTGGCACTATCCACATTTGAGAAACAGAATTTGAAGTTAAAACAACAGAATCAATTCCCAAACTCATGTGTGTGCGCACATGTTCAAGAGAGACAAACAGAGATGTGGGTGGATGTTCACAACTAAGAGGAAAAAACAAATGCCTTGAATTGAACACACCCTTTATCTGTGCTGCTGGAAGATTGGGATAGAGAGTGGAGTTGCCAAGGCCAAGACTGATTACCCACTTTACTGGCCCCAACAGCCCCTCAGAGATCTTTTGGAAATAACACATACACACACACACACACACACACACACACACACACACAGTCCATTCACAGAAATTCCTGCAGCCTTATTGTCTTGACTGATCCAAGGAGCTGTCCAGGGTCTGAGCTACAGGTCATGGGTTGGTAAACTCACTAGCACATCAGGAACCTATCCTGGCCCTCCTGCCCAAAGAGATCTTATAAGTGAACTGGACTTAGGAACTCATTATATATTTCAGATACTCTTTTTTCCACTGGTTATTTATAATTTAAAATGCTTTTTCTCATATAAACAACACTCAATAAACAATTGTCTATTGAGTTCTAACCATACCAGGTGCTAGGGAGGTGACAGTAAAAAACAGACACGGAGGTGACATTCCCAGATCAACCCATGAAAACTTTTTAATCAATAATAAAGGTAAAGTAATTTTTGAGTGTGGGAGAATTGCGTTCTGCACTCCATCTTGGGCTACCTGGAAAATAGCATTCCCTAACTTGGCAATAACAGTGAAAATTCCCACCTGGTCCTTGAGCAACTGCAACCACAAGTAAAAAGTGTAGAAACCAATATTTGTTTAGTGCCTACTGTATGTCTGGCTGTGCTAGCAATTCATATACATTTAGGCAATAGACATAATTGCTCTCATTTTACAGATAAAGAATCCAGTACTCAGCAGCAAAGTTTTCTAAGGTCGTATAGTTCCTAAGCTAGAAACTGAACCCAGGCAGCAAATACCAAAGCCCATATTCCTTCCGGCTATTCATCAACTGACTGCCTCTGTTGGGACTTTGTCCAGGAAGGGTGGGACAGCATGGAAAGACTGAGAGTTAGGACATTCTTAAGTGCTCTGGGGAATCACGGGGCCATGGGGAAGTGAAGCATGCAGATATATGTATATAGATTACACACAGGCCAGTCATTCTGAAATCACACTCTGAGTCAGTCCATCAGTTTTCCTGACATGATCCGTTGCTATCATCCACCCTCCTTACTACCCTGGAATCCTCAGGAGCAGCCATGTACTCAAGTCCCCAGTACTCAGTTGGAACTAAGAACCCTTCTCTTCACTGTGTTTTCTAGGGAGATGTAGGAGTCTTGCAGGAGGAAGCCAGAGTGTGAGTAATGAAAGAGTTGCTTATGTAATAGGGATCCACACCATGGAGGGTGCAGGGACTTCACTGGGATCCAAGGAATCGGATCTTTTCCAAATACTCTTCCAAGTTCAACCACACTTGGCTCTGTCATCTTGAGCAAGTCCTGCCACCTTCTCCAGTTCCCTGCTAACCTTGATATTGTGATATTCTTCCCCTTTTCCATCAAAAGACCCCCAAGGAGTGCCTGTGCATAGTAACAGGCAGGGGCCATGCGGCAATTGTTTCTACCCATAGCCAACGCTCCTGTCACTTTTAGGTGCTTAATTTTGCATCGCACTCTATGCGGGCTGTGGTTCCCATTTGTCTCTCAAATATCTTCAGTTTTACTGGAAGTGCCTAAGATGACTGTTCCCCCGCCTCCCTGCCCAGGCCCAGCAAGGTTATCATGGCTTCTAATTATCTAGCTGTGAGCAGAGGAGGAATGTCAGCAGCTTCTACTTAAAATGAAGTGTCTCTGCCTGGATACCTGTTTTCCAATTCCACCTCCACCACTAATTAGGTTTGTGTCCTTGGAAATTCACTTACCTCTCTTGACCTCAGTTTCTTCATTTGTAACAAGGGAATTGAACCAGAAGTCTCGGAGAGTCTTTATAGTCTCCAGATTTTGTCTCCCTTACCTAGGAATCTGAGCCATCTTCTACCTCCTTTCATTTCATAACCTTAGGATGACAAAGCTTTATTACTGAAGTGGACTCACAGAAACATTCATACAGATGCAAGCCCTTTCCAGCCTCACACCAACTCATGCAAGACACCCTATTGGTTCTCTGCAAGGTACAACCCAGTTTCTGCATCAGGTTATCTCAAACTGCTGTCTCCTCTCCCTCTCGCTGCTACACCTTTTCCTGGCATGGGGTCCTCTGCCCAGTCCAGCTCACAGAGGGTTTCTTCTGCACAGCAAGAGGCTGCTCACCAGCCAGTCCTTCTCAGAAGCTGTAGAGGCCCAGCTGGAAGAGGAGACTGGTATCTCACCCTAGCCACCCATGTTCAGCCTCGGGACAGTTCTGCTCTGCTCCACACGCCCTGCGTGGGTTGGCTCCTGTTGCTAGGAGAACCTGACCATTTGCATTTCCTGCTGTTTTTATTTTAGATTAGCAGCCGCACTGCTGCAAGAACACAGGGTATTTTAAGAGAGACAGAAAGGGAAAGGGTAAGGGAAGAACCTAACATGGGTCCTCCTTCCCTGTGGGCATCCTTAACACTCAGGCTGAAGTGACAATCATCCAAGACCCTATCCCCACCCAGGCCTCTCACCTCTGCTTCCATGAGCAGCACCATCTCCTGGTACTGACACTCCTGGCACATTCACAATCACTCCCAAGCCACACAGCAGCACAACAGCAGTCTTCTTCCAGGAAAAGCAAAGATCACACTTAAAATCAATCTAATGCATACACGGCACAGGTTTTCCCGTTTAAAAAAAAAATACTTCAGATCCCATGTGGATGGTCCAATCCCAAAACACCTGATGTCCAAAAATGATTCCTACTTTCTTCTTTTTCCTTTTTCCTTTTCTCCAGGCACTGCCCTAAAAACAAATGGGTAACTTTTCTACAAAGGCCTCGTACAATCGGTGTTGCCTTCCTAGATTCCCTTCTGTGTTATATTAATCTATCCCTCCCCTGCTCTAACAATCTCTCAACCTTCTCACATTTACCTTTTTGTCAAATCAGTAATCTAATCTTCTGTCTCCTCCACTAGACAGTGAATTCCTAGAAGCCAGTGTCTAGGTCACCTCTAGTGTTAACTCCCTATTTATCTACTCTTGCTCAACATAGATGCTCATTACCACTTTAAAATTTGTACATTTCCATCAAACACATATTAAGCCCAACTAAGAGTTGTAGGCCATAGGTGGCCATAAAACCTACTCTATCACTAGAGAGCTCTCAGCCCTGTGGAAGAAGACACAGATGGTTTTAAACCATGTGGTAAGTGTTGCAATGAAGATACAAAGGATCACAGAATCACAAAAAGGTTCCTGGGGTAGTGTCGAGGAATAGAGAGGATGTACAAGAGAAATCAGGAATAGTTTCATGGAATGTACTCTTGAAGAAGAACTGAGAGTCTACCATGGAACGTTCATTCCAATCAGATATAACAGTTTGTCTCAAGCACAAAGACCTAAGAACGGACTGAATTGAATACATCCTTCAACATACACACCTGGAGCCCTAACCAGGAAAACTGGCTAGTTCACCCCTCCATGCCTACACCCATGCCCTTCCCCATTTGCATTGTTCCTGAAAAAGGAAAAAAAAAATGTCTGCCCTTTCCTTAGCCACTTCTTCTAGGAGGCTATAGGAAGCAAAATGCTTCTAGGAAGAAGATCAGAGACCAAAGCTGTTCCTAGACACATACTGCAAAGCCCCCTACAGGGCCTCATTCCTCAATACAACTGTCACCTCTTTTTAGCCTCCTTTCAAACAGCCAGTCCTTAGTGTGAGGCTAACCCTCCCAATCTCACTTAGGGTGACCAACTTCTGAAGATCAACTATCAGCTTAGGAGTGACTGATGCAACCCAAACCCAAAGCAGGCTTTCCAATGCTAGTCTTCTTCCTGCTGTCAGCTTTTTCTGGGAGGTGGGCTAGAAACCCTCCCAAGATCTCCCTCCCTCATATCAGAGATTCTTTGTCTTGAGACAAAGATTACAACAGAAGTTCCTAGTCTCTACCATTCTTTTCTCATTTTTCTAATTGACAAAAACAATGGTTTATATGGATCTACAACAATGTCAGCTAAAATATCATATTTCCCAGTCTCTCTTGCAGGTATTTATGGACAAAAAGAAGGAAATGAGTTTCTGGGGAAACTCATTATAGGGAGACTTATTTCCCTGCTTCCATTCCCCATATTTTCCTGCTTCTTACCCAGAATGTATTTCAGCTAAGACTCTAGCAGTCACCTGGAATCATAAGATAACTTCAATAATGGGTACTATGTACTGAGCATGATACTGTGGGTCATACCAGCCTTGCTAGAAATCCCCAACTCTCCCCCGTCAAAACTATTTATGTACACACAGTTTTTCAAAAAAAGTTCCAGGTTTTCTTAAATACATTTTTTAGTTGTAGATGGATACAATTCCTTTACTTTATTTTTACATGGTGCTGAGGATTGAACCCAGGGCCTCACATGTGCTAGGCGAATGCTCTACCACTGAGCCACAACCCCAGCCCCAGATTTCCAGGTTTTATGAGTCCTGAAACTAGCCTTTAGACTGCATTTTTAAAATCCTGCTTAATGCCAGGCACAGTAGTGCAAGCCTGTAATCCCAGAGCTCAGTAAACTGAGGCAAGAGGATTGCAAGTTCAAAGCCAGACTCAGTAATTTAGTGAGGCCCTAAGTAACTTAGCAAAACCCTGTCTCAAAATTTTTTTAAAAAGGGGGGGAGGCCTGAGGTTGTGGCTCAGAGGTAGAGTGCCTGTCTAGCATGCATGAGGCACTAGGTTCAATCCTCAGTACCATATAAAAATAAAATAAAGGTATTTTGTCTACTTACAACTAAAAAATATGTTTTTTTAAATATTTTTAGTGTTGACAGACCATTATTTTATTCATTTATTTATATGTGGTGCTGAGAATTGAACACAGGGCCTCACACATGTGAGGCAAGCACTCTCTACCACTGAGCTACAACCCCAGCCCGTAAAAAAATATATGTTTTAAAAAAATTTTTTTAAATTAAAAAGGGCTAGAGATGTGGCTCAGTGGTTAAATGCCCCTGGGTTCAATTCCTGGTACCAAAAAAATAAAAAAATAATCTTTTTAATTAAAAAAAAACCTGCCTTACAATGGAACACACAAGTAACCTGGTATGTTTTAGACTTTGTCAAGACAGTCTCTGAGATGCAAAAGGATCCCATCAGCTGTTCTGGAGCTCTGGTACACAGTGGGAGGAGACATGTTTTCAACTATTGGCCATCTATATTATTTATTTAATTCCTGTTGCTTTGTACGTTGTGTTTAAATCAAAAGAGCTTTCCATCAAAATAAAACTAAAAAAAAAACCTCTCCTTAAGAAAGGTGGGGAGCCAGCACCACCCCAATTTCTTAGATTACTATTATTAAAGTGAGGGAGAACCCAGTATTGTGCTGTGACTTTGTCCTCTGTGACCTGACAAGCCCTGCTTCCCTTTTGCCAGCACCCCTACCCTCCCTGTCTGGTTCCTCTTCATTGTTCTGATGTGGGGCTGCCACCACCACCCATCTCTCCTCGCTTTCTCCCCCCTCCCCAGGTATTCTCCCTGGGCTGCCAATCCCACTCCAAAGTCACTTTATACCTGCAAGGAAATTAGCATTTATGTTGGGACAGAAAGTGACACTGCTCAGTTCTCACTGTCATTCTGCTCTTAATTAATATTTAACCTCAGAGAGATTGTGTAGCAGACGGAAGTGGCTGATGGGAGAACAAAGCCTGGCTGGCTCTCCTTTTCAACATTGCCTCCCCCACTTCCAGCTCTTTTCCCTGCACACCAGGGCCCTGAAGGACCCAAAGGCCCGGGGGGTGAGAGGGGAACGGGGAGGAGAGGCACGGGGTGCCCCTGACGACCCTCGACTGTACTTTATGGATTTGCTCCCTTCAACCTGTTGTCAAAAGAACCCTTGTGCCACAAAAAGAGACCAGCTGGGGCCTGGAACCTGATTCTGAGTGCCCAGAGCTAGACCCACGCCTGGTGTGCCAGGAAGGATGAAGAGACAGGCAAGAGGGGAAGACAAGCAATGCAAATGTGCCCCTCAACAGATTATATTTAATGCACTATTTTTAGTTGCCTTCAATCCCTCGGGGCTGTCAGGGCGGTTGCAGCCCCACTCCCCCGGGAAAGGAAATGACAGGCATTATTACCCAGCCCAGGAACACTGGTGCAGTGCGTGGTGGGTGGGGGAGGTGCTGCCTTGCCAGCTCCAAAATTTGGGAACTTAACTTCCAACGGGAAATCGAGGACACGGAGAGAGATGCAGCCGCAGGACCTCCTCCTCCGTTCGCAGCCAGCCAGCCAGATCAACCCCACGTTCGTGTCCACTGGGCCCAGACCAGGAGTGTGGGAGTCTCCTCAGTCCCCAAGTTGTCTCGAAAAGTAGGTTATACAACATCCTTCACTGCCAAGTTCTTCCTGCTCTCTAATCTTAGCCCTGCCTCCGGTCTAAGCCCGTTTCCCCTTGCTCTGCATGCAGAGGCAAAGGAGGACAGCTGGCCATCATCCCTGGGCAACGGCCCTTCTTTGTCTTGAAGAAAATGATTCAGTTTCCTCTCAGCCCTCTCCTCTCCCTCCTGAGTCATCTCAGTGCCTTTAACCTTTCCACACACATCATGTTTTTTTAGCTCCTCTCCTTGTCACTTTCCTAACCCTGCTCTGAATATAACCCCCAAGTTCCTCCAGGGAACCCTGAAAGGACGCCAGATTCTTCCCCAGGGAGCACCTGAGCATCAGTTTGAAGGAAGGAACTTATTACCCACCATCATCTTGGAAAGGTTTGCCAATTTTCTTGGCTAACTCACCTCTCCACAAGAAGTAGCTCCTTACTGGCTGCATTCTGTGCCCCCACCCCTGTGATGACCTCCCTCATCCTCCTGTGTACCCATCAAAGTATGAGGTTTGTAAGATGTGGCACATAACTTTTCATGGTCAAAGTGAGGTGCATACAGAAAATTTTTTTGGCAAAGTACTTACAATTTACCTTCTAAATTATGCAATGGCATTCAAGTTAGAATTCCTTATTATTGCAGTACATACCAGACCTTTGGAGAATGCTTTGTAAACCATATAAAATATAGCAATATATTACATTCATTCCTTCAATAAATATTTATCAAGCTGCTACCATATGTTAGGCACTATGCTAGATGCTGGGATGTCAAAATGAAAGGCAAAATCCTGGTTCTGTAACATTAACAGCCTGCTGAAGAAAATAAGATGTAACAATGACTAGGCAATGTAATAACTGCTAATAATGTCCACACCAGATACCAGGGGACACAGGAAAGGACAGAACAGGGCACAGCTCTATGCTTTAATGATTCCACCTTGTTAGGAGTTAACATGTAACTTTTTTTTTTTACACCAGGGATTGAACTCAGGCACACTCAGCCACTGAGCCACATCCCCAGCCCTATTTTTTAATTTTTATTTAGAGACAGGGTCTCACTGAGTTGCTTAGTGCCTTACCCGTTGTTGAGGCTGGCTTTGAACTTGCGATCCTCCTGCCTCAACTTCCCAAGCTGCTTGGATTGATTATGTCCAGAGACATGGAATGTTTTTGACTGCCAGCATACCTTCCTAGGGTTGGCCCACCCCCTCCCAGAGTCTCTATGGTCCTGGAGTGTTTGTCATTAATACAAGTGCTATTGTTTGGATCTTGCATGCCTTCCAAAGGCCCCAGTGTTAAAGACTTGGTCCACAGCCTATGGTGCTACTGGGAAATGGTGGAATCTTTAAGAGAAGAGGCCTAGTGGGAGGGAGTTAGGTCACTGAGGCTGTGTTATTGAAGGGGATTTTAGAGTCCTGACTCCTTCCTGTCTCTCTGCTACATTCTTGCTTGCTCTGCCACATTCCTGCCATAATGTATTGTGCCACCACAGGTCCAAAGCAACACGGTCAAGCAAGCATGAACTGCAACCTCTGAAACTAAACCAAAATGAATCTTTTCTCCTCATAAATTGATTATTTCAGGTATTTTGTCATAGTGATGGAAAACTGATTAACACAATAGGCAAATGCTTAGAGCCCTTTTGCAACATTTATATATGGATGCATAGAGAAGAAGATGGTCTTTTTTTCTTTTGAGGGTTTGGGCTGTCAGGCATGTTTTTTCCCATACCATGCAGAAGACCTATCTGAAGGTATATCTAGCACAGAGAGCCTTGCTGAAAGATGGGGAGGAAAGAAACCACATTATTCTAAGCACCACATCCAGGCACACCGGCCCAGTTAAGTGGCCTAATAAATCCCCATTTTTGTTTAAGCATATTACCCAAGAAGGAAGCAAGATCCTCAAAGAGTCCTCAGTGCCAAGATGATCTTTCCTAGAGGACAGAGGGATTGAAGGTGTTGTCTCATGTGCAAACTTGGAACATTCTGTTTTAATGGCTTTATGACAGTAAGATACACAGACTGAGAAGAAATTCATCAAGACAGAAATAGCTGTATAGTGGAGCAGCTTTAGAGTTAGGTAGACTTGAGTGGAATCCCAGTTTTGCTGCCTACCAGTTGTGTGCCCTTGTTCAAGTACTTAACCTTTCTGTTTCCCCACAAAATCCTTATCTATAAATACTGTTTGCTCCATTGGATTATTGTGAACAAGACTTGATGCGATATACTAAGATGGACATAACGTTCATTAGTAAGCCCCGTTCACAATGTCCCCTTCTTTTGTGGACCTGTTCTTCCCCCATTCAAACCAAATGGTTTCTGGAGGCCCCTGCCAGCCATAGAATCCAATTGGCCATGTGGTTGTGCCACATGTTGGGTCAATTATAATACTTCATCCCCCTCTTCCCAAGGATTGGTACAGGGATAGGCAAGAGGCCCAAGTCAGGTTTATCAGAAAACTATCCTGAGAATGCTTAAATTATTGTTAATGAAGTTGGGGTTGAAGATTATATTTTCTATTTGGTACAAAAACTATAATGGTTTAAATTCAGAGTTTCCTGTAGCCAAAGTCCCAACATTACAGAGATGGCAGCATTGCACAGAATGAAGCAGAGATAAAAATAAGAGATTCTATAGACTTTGCATTCCTGGACCTGGTTGTTCCTAGAGCTCCACCTCTGCCCTCTCAGTGAATCAAAGCTTATGCTAATGTGAGTTGGGCTTCTATTCCTTCCAACCAAAAGAGTCTTGATGAATGCAGCATGGGATCCACTTAGTATAAAACAGATGGCACATAATAAATGCTCATAATAAATATTTGGCACAGGAAGTACTCCCAGGAAAATGGTTTGAGACCTTCCAGACTTATAGAATCTTCACTTTAATTAAAGATAAATACAGGGGCTGAGATGTGGCTGATTGATAGAGCACTGTCTTTCACATGTGAGGCCCTGGGTTTGATTCTCAGCACCACATAAAAATAAGTAAATAAAATAAAGGTATTGTATCCAATTACAACCAAAAAATAATAAAAAACAATAAATACATAAGCCTGTGTGTGAGTGTGTGTGTGTGTGTGTGTGTGCACTGACTTACAATAAAAATAAAAGGAAGAAGTGCCCTCCCATTGTTCCAGAGGTTTCTTTTTATTGGTATAAGCAAATTTCATCTAATAGTGAAAAGTAATACCTATTTAAAAGTAGATAACAAAGGAATGGGTAGAGTCTTTGTCCTAATGGTACCTACTTAATTCTTCAGAATATCAGAATAGCTAGATTGATGAGTGCATATGGACAACCAAGAACTGTGTGGTGGAGGACAGGAGTTATCCCCTAAGGTGCTCCAAAAGTTGTACAAACAAGGGATTCTGAATGAACATCCATCAAACTCCTTCCATTGCTAACTTTGGATGGCTTTATTTTGATATCAAGAGAGTTTCTTCATTGGGTGATCTGGCATGGCAAGGTTGATGCCACCTCACTTGAATAGGTTTATGCTAATGTCTTCTGCCTACCAGGCCAAATCAGTGGCCTAGCTGGGTACTCCTTGATTCCTCATGACATATTCATTCATTTTCCCTCCTCATTCAATAATTAAAAAAGAAATAGTTTTTTCAATGATTCAAACAGAATTTATCCACTATGCCCAAGGGTGCTAAAACTATAGTGCTTAAAAAAAACTCAATTCTTTCCTTATTTTTTTCCTACCTAGCACTATTATAATACGATTTTAAAAAATTATGTATACACAAGTTATACAATGTGGTGAATTGATAAATGTATACATTATGAAATAATTATCACAATGAAATTAATTAACACATTCATCACCACACATAGTTATCTTTTTTTGGTGTCTATGCAATAAGAGTATTTAAGATCTACTCTCTTAGCAAAAGTCACCATGCTGTACACTGTATCACCAGAATCTCCTCTTAACCAACAGAACTTACAGTTTAATAATCATATACTTGAAAAGAAGTATTAAGCAGTTCTTATAGCTCAGAGATAGATAATAAATGATAATCAGGAAATCATAAGAAATATAGACTAAATACATTGAGGGATGGTTTGAGAATTGTTGATGAATGATGGGCACAATGGAGTTAATTATATAGTACTTTACTTACTTTTGCATATGTTTAAATTTTTCTAAAATTAAAAAATTATAAGTATTAATATAAGACAATAAATGATAGATATCAAATGAATGGTATAGCCATGGATCACTCCAAGCTTCAAGTATCAGCACAAAGAAGGATGGGGCTGGGATACTAATCACATACACACATTCCAAGAGATGACCATTCTGGATGATTTCAAGATGTCTCCACCTTCTGGATAAGAATTTTTCCCCTCTACCCTGAGGTAGACAACAATAGGGGAAAAAGAGCTGAGAGTATAGCTCAGTGGTAGAGCACTTTCCTAGCTTGTGAGAAGCTCTTGGTTCCATTCCCAGCTTTGAAAACACACACACACACACACACACACACACACACACACACACACACCTGTACTTTTTTTCATCAGACTATAAGAACTAAGAGAGTACAGATTTTGTCTGATTTGTTGACCATGTGGCTGGCTTATTACACTGAGTACAAATATTAGAGGTATTTTAGAAGGAAAAGAGAATTCTAAGTTAGAACTTCAGTGTTTCAGTCCTCCTTCTGCAGTACATTAGAAGTCTAACACCACTCAAGTAACAGGTCACTTAACCTCTTTCAGCCTCAGTTTTGTCTTCAGAAAGAGAGGGTTACATCCCCACATAGTCCTTAAGACTACCACCTTAAATAACACATGTGAAAGCACTTTGGAAAGCATTAATGTAATGTATTCTAATGTAACCTAGTAGCTGGGGATGTAGCTTAGTGGTAGAACATTTGTCTAGTGTGCACAATACCCCGGGTTCAATCCCCAGCACTGGGGGAAAAAAATTCCCAAATGTAATTAGTACTCACTCAACTCTGTTGGTTCTTTCCTCAATCTTACCAAGAACCGTCATCTCTCTGTATTCCTGGGGGACTCGTTCCAGGACCTCCACAGTTACAAAATCTGCAGATGCTCAAGTCCCTCATATAAAATGGCATGATATTTGCATATAACCTACGCACATCCTCCTGTATATTTTAAATTCTCTCTATCTTACTTTTAATATTTAATTCAATGTAAATTTCATGTAAATAGCTGTTATACTATAATATAACTTGTGGAATAATGACAAGAACAAAGTCTATACCTGTTCAGTACAATTTTATTTTTTTCTCTGAATGTTTTTGACCTGCGGTTGGCTTAATCTACAAATGCAGAACCCAAACCCATGAATATGTAGAACCAATTGTCTAATATAGCAAGCCTTCTATATTATGCCCCTAGTAGCACTCTGCTCACAACAGAAGTTTAAGAAATATTTACTCTTTTTTCATAATGCTGCCAATATAGCAATGCTGATGATGACTGAAAACAACTACTGATGAAGATAAGGTGATGGTCGCCTAATATCCAGCAAACCCGATTTTTAAATTTGAATGCACCCTTTAAGCCATGTCCTTTCTCCCTCTTTTCTTTCTGACATGTGGGGTGATGGTGCAAAGAGCCCTCCAGTCTAGCAGAGGCCCCTTTAAAAATGTACCAGGGCTCCTCCTCTGCCAACCAGGTTGCTAAAAATACTACTACAGCAAAAGCTGAAATATTTGCAGAGAAAACTGAATTTCCTGCTACCCCCACTCCCTCTACTAAATGGGTAAAATCCTGACCTAAGAAGCCCCCAGTCAGCTCCACCAAAGGCACAAGCCTCCTACTTTCCCACCCCCTTCTTATTATGGAGTCCCTCTGTGGGCTTGAGCTGGGATGTTATGTTCAGAAAGTGCCCACTCCAAAGAAAGGAAGCCATGAGTAAGTATTGGCAAATAGATTGTCACGTGCCTTGGCTTTTCTGTCTGCTTACTAGGACCAGCCCTCTCCAAATCCCCCTCCATCTGTCCCAAGGATCTGTATTGGACCACAGAAGCTTTGCAGTAATCATATTTTATTCTTTCTTTTGTCTCCATCTCCTCTTCTGCCTGCCTTGGCTTCTATTCTTTACCTTCTACCTCCACGCTCCTACTGGTTCCAACCCACGGCACTTACATGACCCAGCTCCCTTTCTAACCCGGCCCTTCTGGAGCTTATCTCCTTTTCAGGCCTGCAACCCTTTTTCTTCAGTGGTTGTGGGGGCTGGCAAATATAGAGAAGAGTTCTCAAAACTGAAAGTGTCAAGAAGGACTACAGGATCCAAGTCCAGCTGGCTAATAGGTAACACTCCAAAAGTTGGCCTGTGACACTCATGATACAGGCCAGGCAAGCTACCGCAAAGAATGTTACCTGGATCACCATGCCAAAGACAATAACTGTGGGGAGCCAGGCTCAGGGATTCCATTCTATACCTGTTCCTCTTCCTAGCTCATCTAATTTAGAATCATAGCCTCTGAGTCCCACCAGCTCAGCTTGCTGACAGAGTCCTTCCACCTAGTCCAAGAGAGGGACTTCTCACTGAGTTTGGTGTTCACTCCGAGGCCATCAGTGGTCCAATCTGAGATGTCATTGTGTGACATCCTGCTCAGGGTGTGCGTCTCTGTGGATGTGCATCTCTGTGGATGTGCCTTTGACTCTGAGTATCTGTCATTTGCCCCTAGGTGTTTGAATTTTTTGAGTATCTGTCTTCTTGTTCTGGTCTCTGCCTTCCTCTGTCTGTCTTCTCACCTCAGAGCCTGCCCATCCCCCAGGGCAAGCACTGTGGCCAGTTCTGCGTAGGCGCCTCAAGTGAGCTGTTGATGAAATGGTTGTTTTGCGGATGGAGCTGATAGTTGCTGTATCTGTTCTCCCATGGGTCCACCAGTATTTAGACATTCTCGCCCCACACCAAGGTGTCTTTCAGAAAGAGGGAAGGGCTATGCTGCCTGTGTGGGAGTTTAGGGGGAGGGGAATGTTGTAAAGATACCCCCTTTTCAGCTCTGACCAGCAGGAAGAAGGGCCCAGAGGCAGCACAGCCTGCAGAGGGATGTTGCCTAGCAACTTGGGAGACTTTACTGCAAACTCACCAAATACTGAATTCCTTGGCTCTAATTTGGGAAGGAAAAGCAGAGTCCAGGCCTCACATCCTCTCTCTTCCTCAATTTCCTCTTTCCCTCTTTTCTCTGGATTTTGGAACTGAAGTACAAGGGGAATTGGCATAACTTAAAGCTCCAGATGTGCCTATCATTTAGGCAAAGGCCTGAGTTCCCAGGACATCCTGCCATTTGGTGGAGGTGGGGGATGAAGGATGTGCCAGAGACAGATTGGGGAACAGATTTTCAGTTACAGGGGTGGGTGGGTCCCAACAGGCTGGGAGAGACACCCCTACACCCCAAGCCCTGGAATCCCAGCCAGCCTCCAGCTCAGCTTAGAGCCCCAAGCTGGTTAATCCTATCTCCATCCTGAGTGGACACTCATTTCCCCTCCCACTCATTTTCCCTTTGGTAAAGAAAACATCCAGCCCAAACATTTGGGTGGGAAGGAAGCATGTAACAGCCATGCTGTGAGTGGCCAATGACTGTAGATTTATTAGAACACTGTTCCAGGGTCTCCTGTCCCAACAGAGCCACAGTGCATTTCCCCCTCCTCTACTCTGAGCAGTAGTTCATCATTTTCTCCTTCCTCCCTTTGGGATCTTAGCTGAGAAAGACTTTCTAGTTTTCTCAGAGATGGTCCATCCTACCCACACAACATGTCACAATGGCAGCTCTGGTACCCTGACAAGCTGGGAAAGGTGGGTTACCACATAAGTAGCAAACTGTCCCTGGAGATGTGCTTCCACATCTCCCCTTCCCAGCCTTGTTGAACACCATAGCCTTTCTCATCATGGACCAAAAGGGCCAATAATTTTTGACAATTCTGTATACTACTGGGTTTGCGGTATTTTTCTTCTTTCTAGGACCAAGGATGAGGGTAGTTAAATTTTGTCTTCTTTTGACGCTATGGATTAAAAGGGAGAGTCTGGTATGAGGAGTGGAAAGGGGGTAAAAGGTGTTTCTTCAAAGTTTGTACCAATATACAAATACATACAAAACAGGTGTTGTATGTAGATGATTTTGTTTGATGCACAGTTGATAGATAACAGATGGTGAATGGATATACAGATAATACATACTGTAATCTAGACATCTTGAGTAGGGTGATTGTTATGTGTGTTTATACACAGTGCCCTCACCCAAAACATAGGATGTCTGTGTATACTTTACATCTGCATAGCTGTGTGTACAAGGCTTGTGTCGTTGTTTTTGCAGGTTGTTTTGTAGTGTCTGTCTGTTGGAAGAAAAGCATATCTTAGTGAGCCTGGGGGAGTATCATATTTGTACCGGTGGGGCTTGTAAACTTTTGTGTTGATCTGTGTTCATCACCAGGTTGCGCACCAACAACTCTTCACTGCATAGCAGGCTAGCAGGCGTGATGATAGGACTTTTTTTTTTCCCACACGTCTCTGGAGCTTTTCTTTGCGGACTGAGGGGGAGGGCAGTTAGAAGAGCCATATTTGGGGCTCTAGCTAAGTTGTGGAAGTGGAGGGTGGTGGGTAGGGGGTTTGTGGTTTTCTATCTATGGCCAGGAAGGCGTGATGTGCCCAGATGTGGGTCTGTGCTAGGAATGTCGGAGGCCTCCTTCTGCCTACTCCGGCAAACATCTGCCTGGCAGTCCAAGGTTTAGCAAGCAAGGGGATTGAATTTGGGAGGGTGGGGTGTGTAGGTGGAATGGATGGAAGTGAGTAGGCGGAGGGGTAAGGGAAGGAGCCGGAGCAAGGCGGAGAGAACCGAGAGAGCGGAGAGAGGGAGTGGTCCTCCTTCCAGTTCTCCCCGCCCACTCTGCTGAAGGCGTCTCCTGATTGGCTTCACGACAGCAGGGCTCAGGTTACATTCGCGAGCGGAGCTGAGCGCGGGAGACCGGACCTGAGAGGAGAGCTGCTGGTTCTGCGCCGGTCCGCCGGCCTCGGACAGCCCAAGAGCTGCCACCCAACATCACACAGACCCCCCCACCCCCGCCCTGCGCCAGGCTCCACCCCAGCCAAGGACCCCCAACACTAGCATGGACTGCTGCACGGTAAGTCAGAGGGCCTGGGGAACTGGCACTCAGCTTGGTCTGGGGCAAGGAGAGCTCGAGAACCACCTGCAGGGTGAGTGAAGGATGGAAGTGGGTGCGGAAGACCTAGGAGGACGCCTGCTGAGACGTGGGTGATGGGTGATGGAAGGCGCTCGCCTCACTCGAAAGCCCTAGGAAAAAATGCTCCCCAACTAGCGGGGGCGTCTGAGCGCCCATCCGCCAAGCAGTCTAGGTTGGACTTCCAGCTGGGCAGGGCTTTGCAGCAGAGAAACTGCAGGTTAGACGACAGGAGGAACTTCCTCCTGTGAGACGCTGAAAATCGTCGCCTAGCGAAGCTGCGGCGAATTCTCTCCTCTGGCATTTGTTCCCTATACCATATAATAGCCCACTGGCACCGTTGTCGGTGGGTGGACATACTGATCTTTCCGATCCTCGGAAGATCGCCTAAGTCCCTGCACAATGTAGATGGAGGTAATCGGTCCATACTGGTCTTAGTAGTGAGGATGGGCAGCAAAAAGCCTAGTCAGTGTGGTTCTGGAGAGGAGTTGGCCCGGCCCCCAAAGCCTTCTCACTCTGAGGGGGCTGGGTGAAGTGACCGCGAGAGAGCCCTGCTGGCTAGGAAAGGAAGCGTCTGCAATTTGTCAGCGCCCACACGGAGACCAGGATGCAGCAAGTGCCTAATGCAAAAGTAGATTACTGTTAAGGTGACCCTGTATGCAAGCACCCGGCACAGGACCTGACTCCTGGTCACTAGAGGAGTACAGTGATCATGCGCATAGAAATTTATTTTATCCCCTACATACAGAGAAATACTTCTCCTTGTATTCTATTAATTGATTTGTCCTCTCCCTACCCCATAGTGTACAAAAAGGTGAGGGGAATGAGCTTGGGAATTAAAGAATACCCCAGTTCCGTAAGAGGTGAGACTTTGAGATGTCTGGATATCAAGAGGCTGAAAAAACTTAGAAGCAAGTCATAGTTGTGATTTTAACTCTTATTAGTATCCATAATAACTGCTAGTTTGTGATTGCTCACCGTAACCTTACATTTTATATTTAATCATCACAACTCTGTGAGGTAGGTGTTATTTCACAGATGTGCATATTGAGGCTTCAAGAAATTATTTTCCCAAGGAGGCAGCGCTCCTGGATATGGAGACGGGATTCAAGCAGAGCCTT
The DNA here is from genome assembly GCF_052094955.1 of Ictidomys tridecemlineatus. NCBI lineage: Eukaryota > Metazoa > Chordata > Mammalia > Rodentia > Sciuridae > Ictidomys > Ictidomys tridecemlineatus. The sequence continues at coordinate 108,128,020 of NC_135480.1, forward strand.
TTTTCATTCAAATAGCTATATGTTGACCTCTCCTCCAACTATATTGTCTTTTCCTCATTATAAAAGCAACATGCATATAATAGTAAATATAAAGAACAGAGAAAGTATAAAAAGAAACATGTCAATCACATACAGTCCTGCCCCCTGGAGAACACTGATAACATCGTTTTCCCTTTGCTTGTTATTCTTCAGAGACTTATTTATTTTTGTATTTACTGTGCTGGGGTTTGAACCTAGGGCCTCCTTCATGCTAAGTATGGCTTTCCCACTGAACTCCATCCCCAGATCAAGAAACAATGTTTTCGGTTGCGAAAGGAGAAATGGAGGTTTCTGGGATCCACTGAGGAAGAACCTCTCAACCCGCAATGTTTTATAAAGTAAAGTAAATAAATGAATCATGGATTCAGAGATCTGAGTGAGTGGGGGAAGGGTATTGCTGAGGACGAAGGAATAAGATGAGAAGATCCAAATGATAGGGAAAGGAAAGCAGGAGGCATGGTCAGTGGAAAGAACAAAGAATCCAAGAAGGCAGGGAAGGAATGTAGCCTGTCACCTCCTGTGTCTGCAGGAGTAATAAGGGAGGGGTGTGGAGTCCACCTGAAGGCCCTGGTCAGCCCTGGGTGGTGCTTGTGAGTGCCCAGGAAGCCATTTGTGCAGGGCAAATAGCTAGCTAGGTAACAGATGACAGGTGTTGATAGATAACATCTAAGGACCTAGTAGACAGGGTTGCATTCAGTGTCTCCTAAAAAAAGGAAAGGACACCCACCCAAAAAATATGAAGGTGGCAGATACACTGATCCCAGTGACCTAGGCTCTGGGGCACCTCTTCCAGTGCACCGTATACACAGGAACTTTCCTTTTTCATGTTTTAGGTTTTCAGGGCCAAAGGAACGAGCAAGAGCAGGCACCATACTTGGACTGTGCAGGACAACAGGAAGAGGGAAAAGGGACGGACGCGGAGGTGAAGGGTTAGAGAAGGATGGGGCTGGGGCCAGACATTTTCCTACCCAATTCTTTGGAGGTCTGGGTTCAATGCTAGGAGGAAGCTGTGATATGTACAGAAAGCAGTCAGTGTGCCTCTTCATTTTTCATTCTGGAACTCCTCCATGACCACTTCACCTGGTCACCTGGTCTTTAGGAAGACCACTAGCCTTCCTCCTTCTTTCTTCTTGGTCACGAGGCTGATACACAAATGGCAGGGGGCAGGGGGACAGGACAGATCTCCTTATTTTTTTAAATCATTCATATATATATATATATATATATGAGATTTTCCTGCATTCATTTACTATGAAAAAGCAGAGGAACATATTTTGGATCCTACTCCTTTCTTTTGCTTGGTCTAGTCAACCTGGTCCAGCTGAATTCATAAAATGATTGCCTGCCTTGAATCAGATCATTACATTGTTTATCAACTGTGCAACCTCAGGGAAGTTACAAAATATCTCTGAGACTCTTCCCAGACTTCCAAAATTGGGATTGAATAGGTAAAATGTGCAGTGTTGAGCACAGGGCCTGACACATAATAAGCACCCAGCAGGAATAATTCTTATAGTTATTAGGATTTGGGAGCTCAAGGAGACTTTATTAATCTCAACCAAGTTTTAGTTGTGGCTGAAAATAAAATAAGGTTCCTAGAGGGAAAATGATGTGCCCAGTGGGACTAGAAACCATGGCTCCACCTTCACATCTCCTGCTAAATGTCACCCAGTTCATACAGAGTTCTCCGGGATACACCATCAGTCTTGACTTTGGAAGGCACCCGCTTACTGTGACCAATGAGCCTTTTTCCCTATTCCTACTACTCTCCCTGCAGATCTGTGAACAGATCTGGAACAGGCCACCTCAAAGCTAGCTCTATCCTGAGAACTCAGCTTGAGGGAGAGGGAGCTGATTCTGGGGGTAGGTTTCCATTTTGGATCCAGCTGGGGTGGGTGGTGACAGCAGGTGGGGTCTTGGGAGACTGGAGAAAGATACCCTTGCTCCACTCAACTTCCTCACACCTCCATGACTGCCAAGGCCCAAGAGCCTAGTGGACTGGAATTTTTTTATTAATAGTTGTTGCCCCCTTTTGAAAAGAAGTCTCACTGTTCCCAGAGAATATTCCAAGAAAGACTTGAACTCTGAGAATCAAAGAACCCAAAGGAGTTGTTTTAGATTTTATGTGAATAAAAAATAAAAGGTCAGGGAGAGATTGAGACTTAGGAAAGACAAAAAGAGGGCCCCTCTACACAATACCAGCTGCCTGGAAACTCCTTGAAATTGTATTTATATCCATGGATTGTGAACATCTCAGCACAAATTGAAGAACCATGAAAGCCCACAAAATGAGGACAGCCTGGGAAATCCTGGCAAGGTCATCCAGAATTTAAACATGTACTCCTGGGTCAACCTGTCTGGGACAGTGATCATTGAAGCCTCACTTCTAAGACTAGATAACTGACCAGAAGGGGGCAGGAGTAGAACTGAGTTACCATTTTTATGTGAGACCTTGATCAGCTACTGTCTGAGCAATGCATGTCCTCGGACACATTCCTAGAAGCCATGGGGCCAAAACAAAGGAGAAATGGTCTTCTAACTTGCCAGTAATCATCATCATCCCAGTCCACACTGATGCCATAAGTCATGTTAAGCCACAAAGGAGCTAAATACTGAGACTTTCTCTATTCCAGCCTAACCACTGAAATTCATTATATCAATTCCTTAATTCTTTCTTCTGTCAGCTAGGGCAGGCCATGAGAGAGACAGAAACCTACTTTGGGTATGGGATGGTCAGATTACAGTTACACATTCCCTAATGATGGTAACAGGTTCTGAAAAATGTGTCATTGGAATTGTGCAAACAATATATAGTATAATTACCCCAATGAAGATAATTATGACAACATTAAATGATATAATCTTATAGTATCATCATTATATGAGATCTGTCATTGACCAAAACATTATGTGGCTTGTATTTGTATATTAGAGTGAACTTTGTAAAATTGTTATTATATGACCACTTTTGGCATACAGAAGCAATGATTTTGCATCAATATATTATATAAAACAATCATAATATATAGCTACCATTTATTGAGCAACTAGTCTGTGCCAGAAACTTTATGCATATCATGCTATTTATTCTTCCCCACAACCCATAGAGGTGGATATTATTATCCTGGTTTTTCAGATGAAGGAACTAAGAAAAGATTAGATAACTTGCCCAAGACAACACAGTTACAGCATGTGGTAGAGCCCTGGTTTGCTTTCTGGGTTGCATCTGCTTATCCTAAGTGGGGGTTAAAAATGCACTCTAGACCCTGATATACAAAGGTTCGAATTTTTGGTCCATTAATAACTTTCTATATGACACCAGATAGGTTTTTTTCTTTGTTTGTTGCTTTTTTGTTTCACCAGATAGGTTTTTTAACCAATCGCCAGTTTTATCATAATAAACTGGGGTAATAATAAAAAGATATGTCATTGCTTTATTTTTGAAAGCTAAATAAAATAATGCTTGTAAAACACTGTATTATTCCACCTGGAACAACATACATGCATAAATGGTAGCTATTGTCCTAATTACTTTCTTCCAATGAGCACACCAAGGAAAGGGCTTCTTGCTCCTGCTGATCTTTTCCTTGTTTGTTTGTTTGTTTGTTTGTTTAAGTGATAGATTTTGTCTGTCACTTATTCTGAGACTCCAGGTTGTGAGGTCAACCTGGGGAACAGTGGGAAAGTGAATAGTCCATGGGAAAACAGTCTCTTGGCCTCTAACCCATATGGGGGGGGGGGTAGAGGGGAGGCAGATTCACTGAGCTTTGGCCCCATCCTCTCCCTAATTCCAGTTGAGCTCTGGTACCAGTCTACTCAGGAAAAGGCTGTCCTGGTGAATCTTTTGTACCCAATCCCCAGAAAATGCTAGGCTGGGAAGGGCCCCTTCTGAACTGGAGGCAGCCGTTAAAAGCAGGGGGATGGGTGGCCACATCCGGGAATGCCTGTTTACTTTGCTCCTCCAAACCCGCAGTCCACTCAATTCTGCAGCGCCCCTAAATTGGCCACAGGTAATGGGCCCTTGGCTCACTCCGGCTGTCTGGATTTCTTGTACCCCTTCCCACCATGTATTTCTTTCCTGAGGTGAGTGCACAACTGTGTCCACATCATAGCCCTGAACCTTCCTCTTTTCGTTGCCCAGGGAGAAACACACCAGTGTGGCTTTCCTCTCTTCCACATCTGCTACCCCAGTAGTCCTGCTCTCAATCTCCCGAGACTCTGGTCCTAACCTACCCTCTCTGGGTCTCCGACCCGACCCGCCAATAAAAACCCCTTCCCCTTCCCTCCCCAGGAGAGCGCCTGCTCCAAGCCGGACGACGACATTCTAGACATCCCACTGGACGATCCTGGTGCCAATGCAGCCGCTGCCAAAATCCAGGCGAGTTTCCGGGGCCATATGGCGCGGAAGAAGATAAAGAGTGGAGAGCACGGCCGGAAGGGCCCGGGTCCTGGGGGACCCGGCGGAGCTGGGGGCGCCCGGGGAGGCGCGGGCGGCGGCCCCAGCGGAGACTAAGCCAGGTGAGGCTGGCTGGAGGGACGCTGCGAGCTGGAGGCCCCTCTTTCCCAATGCTCCTAGGAAGGAGCAAGGGAAGACTAAGGGCGTGCTGAAGGTAGAGAAAGGTGTGGAAGGAGCTGGGGGTGGGAAGTAGAAATCCGCCAGGTGAGGTGGGTTGGAAGAGGCTAAAGGTGCTGAGATTTCCGAGAACTCACCTGTTTCTCCCTCTCCACCCTGCCTTCTGCCACGCCCTGGACTGAAGAAGAAATGAACATTTTAGAAGGTAATGAATACGACCCAAAGCGGAGAGGTTTTGGGGAATGCTAAGTGGGAGGAAAGGACCAATTTCCCAACCCTTCCCCTGTCCGCCTTCACTCACTCTCAACCGGGGAACGTGCACCCTGCACCCGCAGGTTTTCCGACACATTGACAAGCCTGAGGCTGCGACAGGGTCACACCTGGATTAACGCAAACACGCAGTCACCCTCATTTGGCCGCACAAGCCCGGCCGAGGGCTATAAACACACCTGGTCTCACTCACGTATCTTTCTCGGGGCTCATTTCAGCTCATTGACTCGGGGGTGGGGGGGGTCTGAGTGACTAGGGACCCCTGGCACTCCAGGCCCTGGTATCCTAGTTCAGAAAGGTAGAAGGGACGGGGAGAGTAAATTCCAGGAGAGGGCAGGTTCTCAGACCTTCTCTTTCCTCAGTTCCCAAGGAGAGATGGATGCCGTGTCCCCTTCGCAGTGACAAGACTTCCCTACCGTGTTTGTGATCCCCTCCTCCCCACCAGCCTGCCAGCTTCTGGAGCCCCCCTGCGTCCCAGAGACTCTTTCTTCCAGGCAGGCTTCCTCGCGGAGTCGCCAAGTCCGTGCCCTTTTAGTTAGCCCTCCAGTCTAGCGTGGTCCCTGTTCGCCCTTCCTCCCCCTCCGATCCCCAAACCCCGCACTCCCAAATTCTCCTCCTTTTGCTTCTCGCCCACCTCTCCCCGCACCCAGCATGCAGCTCTGCCTCCGCAGCCTCTGTGCGCTTCCCTGCGCGCACTGCGGAGGGCGCCCTAAGCGTCGCCCAAGTACACTCAATTTAAAAAAATAATAACAGTCCTTTGGTTCTGTGCGCAGCGATAGGGGGCGCCCTGCGTCTCTGTGCGATTCCCGCCCCAGCCTAGCCTCAGAACTTTAAATCTGGGACATGAGGAAGGGAGAAAAGTGTTTACATGGTTTCGGATGCCCCTTCCTCTGATCGGAAGGGAAGTCCCTATCCCGCACCTGCCTGTCATGTTCCCTTCCTTTTCCCCAGCGCACCCTGAGAGCCGCCTCTCCAGCTCTCCTGTTTACGCAAACGCCGAGCGCCTGGAGGCTCGGTAGGAGGAGTCTTCCGCGGCCCCGCCCCTGCCCCTTCCGGCTTCGGCCCCGCCGGGCTCCTGGGGTTGTGGCCGGAAGGTTTTTAATCTCGGTGTGTGCATGTGACCGTTCTGGGTTGGAATGTGAACAATAAAGAGGAATGTCCAAGTGTTCAGAGGGTGCCGGGAGGGGAGGGAGTTTGGGTGCACAAGGCCACCGGTTGGAGCCTGAACAAATCTCTTTTGATCAAGCCAAAAAGCAGAGAGGAAGTGAGATGGAGAAACCCTTAGATTGAAATCTGCCCTTTGACGCAACCAAACTTCCTGCTTATAGCATCATCTCTGGGATTTAAAGCCCAATCCTTCCCTTACTAGTAATACTCTTTGGGCCGCCTAGAGAAATTCGCCAGAAAGAGACAATATGGTACCCAAAGGTTTTAATTATTGATCTTCCCCCTCACTGCCCTCAGGGATCAGAAGTCAGACAACCATAGGGAGCTTGGACTTCGTGGTCGTCACAGTACTGGTAGATGGGGACCTTTCAAGGAGCCCTTTGCTAGAATCCACCTTCATAGAAGATTGCTCAAAAATCCCAGGAGCCGTGGCATCCTCCCTGATGGATATAAGCAAATTTTTACTGAAGCTAGAAGCAACCTCCAGACAAATGCTGTCTTGTAACCCAGGAACTTTTACATTTTACTATGCCTGAGAATTGTTTGTGGAACTTTTGGTTAAAATGAAAATTCCAGGGCCTGTCTCCACCAACACACACACACACACACTCACCCAGAAATTTTACTGTAAGAGGGATAGAAAGTGACCTGAAACTGAATGTTTAATAAGTTCCTGGTGATACCTTTTTAGGTAACCTGAGGACCACATTTGAAGAAATTTTGCTCTGATAAGTGGAGGACAGAGGAAGCTTTGGGCTCTTTTCCTGATTGCCCCACACAGAACTAAACTCAGCTAAGTGATCAGGATAAATCCAATACATTTAAAATACACACACACATACACACAAACACACACGCCTTAAAAACAGAAGAGTAAACATTTTTAAATTTGAGAAGGGTTCAGGCTGTCCTGTAAACTGAGTCATCCATGTCCCAACTTGTAAACTAACTCCTTCACCCTGTACACATTGTTCACACACACACACACTCATGCATAGGTTATATTGCATCTGCCACCACTAAATACCAGGAACGAGCAGTAATCCCTACCCCCTAACACTTCTAACAGTGTCAGAGTTTGAGGGCTAAAGGTTCCACCTTCAACCCAAACCCTTTTCTCCCTCTCTGCACCACCCTCTAGCCCTCCTGCTCACCGAAGTTCACTACCCCCATATGTCTCCTTGGGCTTCTTCTTCCTCTCTTTCTGGAATCTGATTAAACAGAATGCAGCAACTGACAGGAGCAACACACCCAGGAGCACCCCAATCAGAGTTCCAGCCACTCGACCTTTGGAGGAATCTAAGAAGACATAAGGCCCTCAGAGCTTCAGAACTTCTTGACTCATCCTCAGACCACTTCATGCAGCCTCCCCAACCCAAGCCTTTCAGTCTGGCCTTTGCTGAGCATTCCCTACCGGTCACAGAGAGGGTCAGCTCACAGGATGAACTGCCCATCTGGTTGGTGGCCACACAGCGGTAGGTGCCCGAGGAGGTCAGGGAGAGATTGGTGAGAATGAGCTGGCCAGATACCTCATCTAGAGGGAAAAAAGGAAGTGTGTCACCTCAGTCAACTGGATGAGCACCTACTATGAAGAAAGCTCATTCATTTTATCCTTACAGCAGTCCTGCTAAAGAGGAACAACCTGATACCATTTGTGAGAAATCAGACTCAGAAAGTAAATAATTTCTAGAGAGTAATTCCAAAGCCACTTCAACTTATGGGCTCTTTCCACCTCACATAATACCTTTTTAGGCTTAGGAAGTTTGGAAGTGATTCATGACCCTTTAGAAAATCTCCCAAAAGTAGACAAGTAGGAATCATAAGAATGCCCCTTGCTCTCTACTCTCTTTCAGGATATCAGGAAAATATTTAATTTGAGAAATAACTCCCAGGAATGCAGCCACAGGCTGCAGTAAACAGACGGAAAGGGAATAATATAGGAAAGAGACAGGGAAAAGGTAGAGTGGTTTGTCTCATCCTCAGTAGTCATAGAACTGATAATGTGGGTATATGGGATTTAGAGACCACATTTGTACAGGTGTGCAGTTCCCTCTTTGAGTCCCTGGGCCCTTACCTTGAACCATGCTACCAGGAGAAGGTGTAGGAGAAGATCCAAGGCGTACCCAGTTGTACACTGGCTTCGGAGCTCCCTCAGAAGAGTAGCATCTCAGTTCAGTAGAGCCCCCCACAAAGGTTGGCCCATTCTGAGTGCATAAGGGGTTACTGGGGGGTACTGCAAAAATCACAGAAGTACTTCAGCAATCTTCTAATCTCACACCAACTAAGTGCTACATATCCTGATTTAATACCCCTGCCAAATAATGGTCCATTTCTCTCCACACACCACTGCATCCCCAGGAAGTGATTTCTACTATTGGAAATTTTGAGTATTTTAAAGGTCTTCCTCATGTTGAGCCAAAGTCCATGTTAATAATATCTACCCTTTGATTCCAGTTCCTTTGGGCCCACAGTGAGAAATTAAAATCTCTCCTCCACATGACAGTCCTTCAGATATTTGAATATAGCAGTCACACAACATCTCCTTGGTCTTATCTTTTCCATCTAAACATCTCTTGCCTCTAATAGTTTCTTTGATTGCTCATCTCTGACCAGGCTGTGATTTGGGGTGAGATGGAATTTCTGAACAAAGTGGTGCACAGTGATAGGGGACTTCTTCCTTTCGTGGCTACCCTCCTTCTCTGCCACTGACTATTGGGAGGGACAGAATTCAAATCTAAACTATCAGTGGGAGGTTCCTGGCTAATGGAGCTGGTAGGGGTATGACTCAGACCCCATATAAGGGAAGGGCTTTTTCTCTCAGACCCTTTGTTACTAGGGCCCTAAGGGAGGAGACATTGTGGAGGGCAGAATAGAGTATGACTGACTATACAGATTAGAAGTCCTCAGAAGGGGGATTTTTTTTTTTTAAGGTCCCCAATGCAGTTGTGTCCTTCAGCTGGAAATCAGGATATGGAGAGAGTTAACAGGGACTGTACACACTTTCAGAGTACACGGTTAACTGGTGGGTCCCCAGTTGGCCTTACCCAGCACAGTAAGGTTGATTAACCCCAACCCATTGGTGTAGAAATCTGGTGGATTGTTAACATGACAGAGATAGGTTCCAGTATCTGAGGGGCGGACATCAGTCAATCTCAGGGTGGCCACCCCTCTTGTGGGGGGGTTCTGAAGTAGACTGGCCCGTTCAGCCTTAGAACCAGTGGGATACAGATGGCCATTGGTGAAGTACAGGATCTGAGAAGAGGCAGAAGACATGCATATGTTCCCCTTTCTCTCTGGCACCCATTCCACAGTGCTTCCACATGGAAGTGGGAATAAGTCCACTCACTTGCACTAGTGGAGGAGGTTGATACTCTGTAGCCTGAACTATTAAGGGGCAACATCAATGTATCGTATCAACCAGCAACACTTCAGCCTCAATGGGTTCAGTAATTCCAACTGGGACTTCACTAACAAGGGGTTTTAATATAGCCATGGGAGAGGTAAGGATAATATAGGGTCACACAGACTGAGAAGATTTAGCAAGAGCCCACTTACCTTTTCATCCAAGCAATACTGATCCCCAAATGTACCCCCACCCCAAGCCCTCATTCTTCCTGGCCAACCCCACTGGGGTCACAGTGGCTCTCAGCTCACGGGATGGGAGGCAGAGATGGGTTTTCCAGGCTGCACAAAGCTCCACTCCAGGGCGAAGTTGTCTCCCACTGATGTGCTGTAACTGCAGCTCAACTCAGCAGTCTTGCCCACGGGCACGCTCAGGGGCTCAGTGGGTACCTTCACCTCCACAGCTATCCCTGGGGCTGAGGATGGAGAGGGAGGCAGAACCACAATCCTGGTGATCTGGAAGGACTGGCCTATATTTCAGCGTCTACATCAAGAGCTGGGGGCTCTCTCCCCACAGTGCACTCTTCTCAAGCCAGTCCCTCCTTCCTTCTTGAAACCTGATGTTTCCGGGAGGGAGGTGCCCACAGCCCAGCCGGATTTTTGTAGGTAAAAGGGCCAAGACTGGGCCAGGTATGAGGATGTATTGGCGGAGAAAAGAAGACAATAGCCCTGCCGTGGTTAAGGAATGCCAGCCGGTGTGCCCCTCTCCTCTGCCCTGGTGGCCCTCAACCCCTGCCTGGACCAGCAGGCTCCGCCTTAGCCCCAGAAGCAGCCCTAGCCCACACCGCAGGGACTGGGCAGTCCTTAAAGAGCCCAGGAAGTCAGGACCCCACCCCCATCTCTCTCACCACTCAGGCACACAAAGCCCAGCAGAGCCCAGCAGAGGAAAGGCCCCGCAGGGAGCCCAGTCACGGCCACCTCCAGCTGTCCTGCCATGCGTTGGTCTGTCTCAGTGTCGGGGTCTGGGGAAGGGAAGGTAGTACCCAGCGGGTAGCCTTGTCGTGCCTGGCAGGAGCGAAACTGACTATCTCAGAGCAAACAAGGGGAGAGGCTGGCACCTTCAGGTAAAGAAATGCTCCTCCCTCCTCCAGGCCAACTCTGAAATCACTGTAGCCCTCCTTCCTTTTCCTTCCTCTTCCCTCAGTTTCTGAAGCTGTCAGGCCCTGGTAAAAGAACCGGCCTTTGGGTGGGTACCCTGAGGGCCAGGGCTCAGAACTGGAGCTCTGCAGGAGGAAGAGAAGGCAATCTAACACTGGGACTTGGCAAATACTTCACCAACATGGGCTCTTGAAGTGAGCATGTAATTCTGGGCTCAGACCCTTTCTGACCCCTTCAGAGATTCTTGTTCCTCCAAAAATTCTTCTGTTCACCACATACTGGAGTAAGAGTCTCCATAAGTCACACCCACCTCCCCATTCCCAGAGCCCCTCCATTGTACAGAGAAACTGAGACCTAGAGGCTCTCACCATTGTTAGGAAAGAACATGGCAGAATTTTGACATGTATCTGCACCACATTCTACACTCAGCTCTCTCTCAGTAACAAGAGGGACTGCTACACCATAGGCAAGAGATGTGTTTGTTAAGGATCCCATTGTGTGAGAGAAGGAAGCACAAAGGAGGTTCCCCTCCCCAGCCCCATTGAGGAAGAAGAGAGGACCCTCAGAACTCCAGCAGAAAGTGTACCCTTCCTTTTCATTCCCTTACTGCTCAGATTGGATTAAGGAATTGGGTGCTTTCTCTTTACATATGACAGCAAATGACCTTTCTAAACACTCTAGAACTAGAGATATCCCAAGCCAGTAAATTCAGGCTGTATAGAGAAGCTTCCTGCTTCCACAGCCTGGTTAGGTTCCACTTTGCATCCTCCTGAAGCTCAACTTCTGAGAATTCCCAATTGGAAAGGATATGTGATTCTTATTTCATATAAACACAGTGTATATTTATTGAAATTTGCAAAATAAAAACAAAAACACACATTTCAAGTTAGTTTTTAAAATGTCTTTCATATTCCCTGCCCCAACAAATCCAACCAAGACAGCACAACAGTTTGTATTAATGCAGGGAGCTGGATGGAGTGGCAGCAAGGGATGTCAGTTAGATAGGGGTGGGTTACAAATCATCAGGCTGCGGCCTCTTTGACTGGCAGTCTCCTCCTCCAGGGCCCTTGGAGGGTAGCCAATCTCAGCAGCATTCAGCTTGCTTCATAGGAAGAAATGGGGGAGGGGTGAAGTTTCCCCTCAATCCCATCCTAGGTTCACTTCCTCTTTTTTTTTTTTTTTCCCTTTGATCTTCTGAACATTTGGGTCTTCCTGAGACCCAGTTTTGCTATAGTAAAGAGGTAGGAGCAGAGGACTGGAGGTCTGGAGTGTGGCTACCTTCCCAAGACTCAGGCCTCTGTCAGTGCTAAGGGTAACCCTTATAGGAAATAGAGACACCAGATTGTTTACCCTTGAGTGCCGTCACACCAGAGACCCAGCCTGATTCTGCATAGGCACTACTATGGGCACAGCACCCATGTGATTCATGGTAGAGGAAGAAACCCCACCAGGGATAATGGATACTGGCTGAGAGTGAGCCCCATTTGTTCTGGGAAGTCTTGGTGAAGATAGGGCCTGGCTGGAGAGACTAGGTGTAGGGGTCATTGCACCAGGCCTGGGAGAGGCATGGGATGATCGGAGGGCTCGTGCTGAGGTAACGGACGAAAGAGTCCCATTCTTAGAGATTGTGTCTGAGCTCTTGGGCCAGGGCAGAGTCCGGGGAGCAGTGGCATCCTCCCTAGTCATCAAAGAAGTAAAAATACATCAGAAGCAGAAAGGAAAAGAAAAGAAAATTTCTATATGTTTTGTTTTTTATCTCCACAAATGCAGACTTCAACTCTTTTCCTTCTCCCATAAAATCTGCCCCTAGGAAAGATGATCTGCCCACTCTTCTATACTATGAGACTCAAACTCTGTGAGGGAAGTTAGAAAAGCCTCCATCCCTGCGAAGATCAGGAACACTTACTTGATATCATTGGCCAGCTCCTCTGGGGCCTTGCCTCTGCGTTGGTACAAGAGGACCAGCCCAGCAAGCAGCATCAGTCCAACCAGGCTGCCCACAACTGCTCCAGCAACCACAGCAGCCCTGGGTCCTGGAAAAGCCTTGGTGTCAGAAAGGAACACTCATCTGTCCCCTACCCTTCAATTCTACTACCCCACTGCCACCAGATACATTCTTTTTTCCTGTTAAGAAGAGAAGGCACTGTCAAGCAGAAAATGGCCTGTCACTACACAAACATTTGTAGGAAACTTTGACCAGGGCAAGCTCCCTGTCCTGCTACAATGAAAGGCCTCAGCTAACAGGCTTTCTTCCACTTGCAAACCCACCCCCACGACTGACCACTCTTCTTAACCACACTTACCCCTCACTGACCTGTGCTCACTTCCAGAGTAACATTGCACGTGGCACTGCCCAAAATATTGTGAGCTTTGCAGACATAGACTCCAGACATGGAAGTGGAAAGGTTGGTGAGGCTTAAAGACCCACGGATGTCATCTGTAGATACAATTTTGCCATCAGTTCAGTGACTTTTTTTTTCCCCCATGTGAAAAAGAAACAAAAAGTCCTGCCCTTTCTCTAGTATGTCCTCTTTGACTCTCTGGGACTCTTATCTGTTCCCTGATGGAAGGGAAAAGTGTGACAGCTCCCAGTTACAGACCAGCTAGTTCAATATCCCTCTCCATTTCTGCTCCCCAGTACCCCCAACTGTTATCCGAAAGGAAGTGATATATAGAAAAACCCCAAACACCATCTTTACTCTTATTTCTGAAAAGCAATGTGATGACAGAAAAAGAAGGCTAGGAACTAGAATACCTAAGATCCAGAATAGGCTATGTGACCTTAAGCAAGTTACTTTAAATCCCCATGTCCCCATTTCTTCATCTGTAAAACTGGGGTAATTGATCTAGCTGGTGATGTTGAAAGGATTACATGGACTAATTATTTGAATAACTAATATTTATTGACTATTTATTCTATAAAAAAAAAACACTCTTAAGTTTTTTACAGGTACTAACTTACCAAAATTTCACAACAAATTTGTGAGGTAAGCACTATTTTTAAAAAAAAAAATTTTTTTTTTGGTTGTAGTTAGACACAATACCTTTGTTATAATTATTTATTTTTATGCGGTGCTGAGGATTGAACCCAGTGCCTCACACTCTACAGTGGTAGAGCTAGGCAAGTGCTCTACCACTGAGCCACAACCATAGGTCCAAGGTAAGTATTACTTTAAAAAAGAAAAGGACCAAGTGCAGTGGCAAATGCCTGTAATCCTAGTGGCTCCAGGGGCTGAGGCAGGAGGATTGCAAGTTCAAAGCCAGCCTCAATAATTTAGTGAGGCCCTCAGCAATTTAGAAAGACCCTGTCTCTAAATAAAATATTGAAAAAGGGGCTGGGGAGGGCTAGGGATGTGCCTTAGTGGTAGGGCACTGGCCTTGCAGGTGTGTTTGATCCTCAGCACTACATAAAAATAAATAAATAAATGTGTCCATCTACAACTTAAAAAATATTTTTTAAAAATGGGGTGGTAGGCTGGGGATGTGGCTCTGGGTTCAATCTCTGGTACAAAAAAAAAGTTTTTTACATGAAAATAGTCAAGTGAGACTGGAGTATAGCTCTGTGATACAGTAAATAAATTGTGTCCATCTATATCTAAAATAATAATAATAATAATAATAAGAGCTGAGGACATCACTTAGTGGTAGAATGATCCTGGGTTTGATCCCTAGTCCAAAAAGAAAAGTGTGTGGGGGGGGAAGGGTATGAAAATCTATATATCTGCCACCCAGATTTAACAGTTGCTAATATTTTACCATACTTATTTCATTTCTCTTTCTCTAAGAAATTTTAAATACTTAAGTATGCACCTTCAAAAAAATAAGAACACCGTCCCACATAATCACAATACTATTGCAATTAATAATAATTTAAGCAATTAATAATAATTCTCTAAAACCATCTAATACTTCATATAAAAAATGTTGCAATTGTCGGTAAAAGATTTTTTTACAGGGCTTGGGTTGTGGCTCAGTGGTAGAGTGCTCGCCTAGCATGTGCGAGGCCCTGGGTTCGATCCTCAGCATCACATAAAAATAAACAAATAAAAGCCTAATGTTAAAAAAAAAAAAAAAGTTTTTTTTTATAGTTGATGTGTTCAAATCAGGGCTACTAATATCCAGTTTTACAAGTGAAGGAATAGAGGCACAGAGTCATAAAGTTAGAAATCAGAGCTAGAACTTGAAGGCAGATAATTTACCTCCAGAGCTTCCTTAGTAACAGTACACAGCACATGAAAGCACTGGCATCTGGTAGAGTTTTTTTTTTTTTTTTTTTGTACTGGGAATTGAAACCAGGGGCACTTAACCACTGACCCTTTTTGGTATTTTATTTAGAGTCAAGGTCTCCTGACTTGTTTAGGGTTTTGCTAAATTGCTGAGGCTGCCTTTGAAATTTTGATCTTCCTGCTGGGATTATGGTGCACTACCTAGCCACTCCCCACCATCTGCAGCTGTCTTTCTCACTTCCTCTTCTCTTCTTCTCCCTCTCCTCTTCCCTCTGCCCAGTCCTTTGCAGTATTGCCTCTCCTTTTCGCCCCAGTCCCCAGGGCACCTCTCATCTTTTCCCTTCCTCAGTCACAGTCTCAGTTGTTAAGAAATTCCCTCACCTAAAGCTGGTGCAAAGAAAATCTGGGGGGATGGGGGCAGCCGCTCCCACTGATATTCAGCTGCAGGCTTACTCCTTGGGGACTGGCAGCTCAGGGTCACGTTGTTCCCCACATGGGGCACACCCAGGAGGCGGCAGGATGGAGGAGCTGGAGGAACTGGGGAAGGAGACACAGGTTAAAGCCCACACCCAAGGGAGCCATGGATCCTCCCCACCCCCATACCCTTTTGTCACTCCATTGGCCCCACCCCCAAACCTTATACTCAGCCACTTGGGAGAAAGACCTCCTCACCTCCCTGTGGTTGGGGAGGGATCTGGAAGTGTGTGCTTCTCACTCACCTAGCACTTTGAGCTCTAAGGTTTTGCTGCTGTGGCCCCTGCTTTTGCCTTGGCTGTCTTGCACATTCACATAACAGCGGTAGGAGCCAGAGTCTTTCTCCTGGAGGCCCTCCAGCCGCAGGGACACATTCCGGGAGGGCATGGAGTAGACCAGGGATGCTCTAGGTTTGCTTGACAAGACCCCATTGATGTAGGCCAATACCTAGGGGCAGTTCACTTCCGGTTATGATTCCATGATGCATGTGCCCATGGGTCATCCAGTCCCCCTCCCTGAAACTGGCCTTCTTCACATGCTGCTCCCCCACACTCATCCTTCTTACCTGTACCAGCCCCTATCCACCATCTCCCCAGCCACCCTCTCACTGCACCAGGTTCCTTCACCAAAACAGACCTTATTCCCCCTTGCATTGTGTCTTTATCTCCCATTTGGAGTGCTTTAGAAAAGTGGCTGAATGAGAGAAGGGAGTGGATAATGTAATAGGGAATTTGCAGAGTAGATTCAGGTTTTGTAGGGCCTGAAACTTACACAGTTGGAGGAAGGCATCTTTAAGAAAAAGATTTTGTTTGTTTGTTTTTTAGTGCCAAGGACTGAACTCAGAGGGGCTTAACTACTGAGCCACATCTCCAGCCATTTTAATTTTTTAATTTGAGACAGGATCTCACTAAGTTAATGAAGGCCTCAATAAATTGCTGAAGCTGATTTGGAACTTGCAATCCTACTGCCTCATCCTCCAGAGCTGCTGGGATTACAAGCATGTGCCACAAACCCCAGGCTAAAATTATCTTTAACAAAACAAAACAAAACAAGATCAAATGATTTCTTTAAACATATTTTTTCCAGGACTTTGAAAGCTCTCCCTGTAAGTAGGGGCCTTGAAAACTGTTTCATTAGCTTTTGGGTAAACCTGCCTCTGAGTGGAAGTCTTGCATTAAGAAGGAGGAAAAAAGGGAGAATGTGGGAGGAGACTGCCTTTTGCCTCTCCAGGTATAAAGGAGAGTGGGATAGATGGTAATTATTGGGGAAAAGAAGTGGCCTGTATTTCCGAAATATACAGAATGGGAACACAGTTTCCGAAATATACAGAATGGGAACACAGAAACATGGCCAACTTTTAAATGTTTGCTACTTCCCATAAGCTTTCCCCTTTTCTCAATCTCCACTCCCCTGCTCCACCACTACCATAACAAAGTAAAATGTCTCTGCTATTACAGTGTTCGGGTACCAGATTTCTAGGGGAAATTGAGGGAAATGGAAGTCTTTGGGGACATCTTTAAGATGGGGGAAAAAACACTGAAACTAAGGACACATGCTTTTCCCTAAAACTCTTTCCTCAGCTTTCATTCCCCTGCCACTTCTCCATCTCCCCAGATCTTCCCTACATCCACAGTTGGGTACAGCTTGCTACTAGCTGGGATGCCCTCCCCCTCACCTGTTTTAAATCCTTCCCGTCTTGTTCCAAGAACCACATCACAACTGGCACTTCCCATGGTTGGACGGCAAACGCCTCGCCTTGTATAGTGTACCAAGCTGGGAGCACCACTTCCGTTCCCTCTGCCACCTGCAACTTGGTGAGGCCGGTGGGCACGTGTAGCTCCAGCTGGGCTCTGGAGAGGGACACTGGAGACAGAATGAGGAGGAGTGAGCGCTCTGGATTAGCTCCCTGCTCAGACCTTGGACTCCCGACCCGCACTGGCACTGCGGGTAGGGAGGCTATACGAATCTGAACAGACTTCACCATGACTCAAGGGGAAGCCTTGAAGAGTACTCAGGGACCTGTAACCCAGTGTCTTGCGTCTCCTCAAAGTCCATGGGTTTGTTGTAGGGATGAGAACATATTCCTATGTATTTATTAGTACCCAGAGGCACAGATTCTGAGCACCAAGAAGAAGGATCAAGAATGTAGCAGGATTGGGGCAGGTCTATTTTTCATTTACACCCCACGTTGAACAGCTGCTCTCTAAATTTCCTTGGGGGAGAGATAGGGAAAGTGACGACGCTAGTCTGGAACACCAGGTCTCCTCACTCTTCAACCCGATGGGCAGAGGGATTTGGGAGGCCACCGGGTTACCATTCCTTCTGAACCTCAGGTGGCCTGAGAGGAGTTCAGCACCCACGCCTGACCCAGTGACTACCCTGCTCCCGGGCCTCCAGCTCAATCCCAAGGAATCCTCCCTAAGAAAATAAGAGAACTGGGTCTTAGAAACCTGTCAAGTTCCTTTTGGGGATCCGGGTGCTCTGGGCAGGTTCTATTAGGTCTCTAGTAATTACAGGTAGGGGAAAGGACAGTATTCTGACAAGCACGGAGATTCCCCCACAGGTGCACAGCGTTCAGGGGGTGGACTGGGTGTCTGTTTCACTTAGAGGGATGTGGCTTGCACCATGGCGCATAGGGACACTTGTTCTTTTGTCCTTCAGAGAGGCAATGAAATAGCCTAATGCTGAGTCCTTTCTGGGGTAAATAATTTTGGACTAATACCTGGCTAAACCTGAGGACGCGGTGGTTCCTGGTCCTGGGCTCTGCTCTTTCCCAGCCACAGCACTTTGCACCGGAGTAGGAGACGCCACCTCCGCGAGGTGAGCTGGCGGCCAATCCGCAGGCAGAGGCGGCAGACAGGCCTAGTTCTGCGCCCTTGTAGTGCTGGTCTGAAAGCCTCCAACCGCCCGAGAGCGGATCCCGGCAGGATGCGCGCCACCCCCACAGCTTCCCTGCTGCACGTCTTTACAGAACCCCCTCTCAATTCCTTGTCCTTCCTAGCACCCCCCTTCCCATTTCCTGGCGGGTCCCTGAAGGCTGGGCAGGAAACTTGTGCCCGGAGATAAGGCAGAAGACAATGAAGGGGGGCGGGTTGGACCGGAGGCTTTGCAGGAGAAAACAACCCCAGCCTCAAGGAGCTCGACGCCCCATGGGGACCTGGCCTGTAGGTGCCCACTCCTCCCGGGCCTTTCTGCAGCACACGCCGAGTGGCCAGAAATGGTTCCTGCCCAGAGACTTGTCTGGGTCCAAGAGGGGTGCAAAGTTCCTTCACCCCAGGCGCTCCAGAGACCTACTCCCTGTCCGCATTTATAAGTGCATTTTGCAAAAGGTAGAGCGGTGGTTAAAATACACAATGGACACAGAAGGATCAAGACAAATGCTTCCTGTCCTACACCCTCGGTCAGAAACCAGGAGCAGGAGAGTGCCACTGGCTTTTCCTCCGTCCTCTGTCCTGCGTGTCTGCTGCCCTTTTGGTCCTGAGTACCTCTGAGGGGGAAGTGGGGAGTGATTGGGTCCGAGTGAAAGGCGTTGGAACAGCCCAAGAAAGGGACCTCTCTGGCCCACTGTGAGACCAGAGTGAGAAAGCAGGCAAACGCCTGTAGAGAGTGAAATGGGCCGGCTCCCCAGGGCTACTATTTTTAGTCTCCTTCATTCTCTGAGAAATTCCCCCCATGGGCTTCTCACGCCCCAAGGGCAGCAACGCTGAGCCGAGGAGCCTGTGGAGCCAGAGGACCATGTTGAGTGGGGGCGAGGAGCAGAGTAGCGCCTGCCTCATGCCCCATGGTTCAGAGCCCATTTAACCCTCAAGAGGACAGCAAGAGCTGGGCAACCCGCAGGGCAAAGGGTAGGAGTGTCAAAGCCTTCAGTATTACAAACTGAAGATCAAAACTAGGATAGATGAGCTGCAGGTGGTCGCTCAGCCAGTAAATATGAATTTTCCTCTCATGCTTGGAGACCTCCTTCCCAGTAGGAATGGGGTTAGGGAAATTGACAGAATGCAGAAAGGAAAGAGGAACTCAAGTTCAAGTTGGGAGGGCAGAGCTGAGAAGCTGTGTCCATTGAGTATTTTAACCCCGGCTCTACCTTTTGCAAAATGCAAGTATAAATGCAGGACCGGGAGTAGGTCTCTGGGGCACCAGGGGTGAAGGAAACTAGCACCTCTCCTGGACCCAGACAAGTTTCAGGGCAGGAACTGTTTTCTGGCCACTCTATATCAAGAGGGCAGAAAGCTTACCAGGCTTTACGGCTAGGGTGCTACTCTTAAGACCCATCTGTCTAGGGATCCTGATACTTTATGCCTCAATACCACTGGCTCACACAGCAGGCTAAAAGGGAAGCAGAGACAGAAAGGAGCTAAGAGGTCCCCATCATTGGGGTGCACTTTCACTCTACATCCTTTTAGGCCTTACTTGCCCTGGCATCCTCCTAAAATTAATTAAAGCTGATGTTAACATCCTTGTGATTCTTGGAGGGGGACAGCAAAAAATTCTGAGAAGCAGTAAAGTGAAACAACTTATGATGAGCTCAGTTCCTCCTGGGTCCTTTTCTCCAGGTGTAGCACTGAGCCACTTAGCTCTTGAAGCTATTGCTGCTGGAAGCTTTTAAATCTCAGCACTTTCTAAGAGGTTACCTTCCTCTCTGGGAAAACATAAGGGTGGTAGACCTGGAGGAGAGTCACAATTCTCCCAGCATTTGAACCCTTCCCCATTTCCTGTGTCCAAATGACCTCATGGACATGCCTTTGGGGCACCTCCCTTGATTTCCAGGGCAGGAAGCCAGAGGGGACAAGAGGGAGGAACTGGGCTGGAGAATTGATGTTAAGTACGTGTGTCAAGCCTGGGGGCCAGGGCATTCCCCTATCGATCTTTCCAGTCAGCTGGGTGTACATGGAGGGTGGGGATCAGAGGGGGGACGGGAGTTAAGTCCTTAAGCTCTTTAGTCAGTGTCTCATCTAGCGCCTCAGCTCATCCAGCTCTGCTGGAGTTAGAGAGGAAAGTGGAAGGGGGAATGGTTCCAATAACTCATCCCAGAGATATCCTGGTCTTGTCTGGAGATGCCCTTATCTGGAGATGCCCTTATCATGCCTGGAGATGCTGCCTCCACCCCCAACACATACACCACACCCCAAACTGGGAGTTGTCCCTGCCTTATGGGGAGAAATCAGCACAAGCCAGTGATGCTCTAGCATGGGGGTGGGGGACAATGGAAGAAGGGCAAGAGTCTGAAGTTGGGAGTCCTGTCAAATCCAGTTCCTCCTCAGTGCCCAAAGTCCTCCCATGGGTCGGATTCATCCTATATGACATCCCAACTCCCCTCTTGGTCCCGAGTTTAACTCACCGAGAGTACTTAGCCCTAGGAACAAAAATCGCAGCAAGGGCGTCGCAGGAGGGCCAGGTAGAAAAACCATGGCCCTCCCTGGCCTGGACCAAGTCAGGGGCGCCAGTTCCAGGATACACCGTCGGACAGGTGCCGAGCTGTGCGACAAGCCGACAAGCCGGAGCGTGCGCAGGAGATAGGCCACTGACACCAAAGGCAGTCAGCCCAAGTCTGCTAGTGAGCCGGTGGTGGGGTGGGGACCAACTGCGACAGGGGGCGGGGCATTTAAGAGGGCGGAGAGGTCCCGGGCGGGGCCCAATAGTAACCCACCGCAGGGGGGCGCTTCTAGTACTCAAGCCGCGGGATCACGGGCTCTACCCAGTCAAGCTTCAGGTTGGAATAGGGTTAAGCCATGGTACCCCGCCAGCCAGTCCTGGGAAGCAAGAAGGAAAGAGGAGAGTCCTGAACTATTATTTTGGGTCAAACTCATCTCCTTTGCCATTGCAGGGTTGGAAGGGTGACTCTAAAGGGAGTTTGGGGGGACTCTCCGAAGTCCAGATGCCACCCACGCCCTGACAATGTAAAAGCCCTGGGGCTCCAGGTCGAATAACCCGTTTTGAGCTTGGGGGTATCTAATAAAGGACGGGCTTTCTGGAGGAGGAAGGGGGAAGCGCGTTTCCCCGCAAAGCTCTGGGACTTAGTGTTTTAAGAGGCAGAAAGGTGTTAGCGCTCCGAACCCATACTGCGGCCGGATTCAAACGCTTTCCCAGAGTCAGGGGCAGGCACAGCCATCCCAGCAGGCAGGAAGGGTCAGTGTCACACCCACTTGGCACACTCCCAGTAGCCTGGGTCTGTCGGGGTGGAGGTCCTGGACCGCATGGCAACAAGCCAGCACCTGCGGCTCTACCAGGCAGGACGGTCTTTGTGTGGGCAGGGAGAGCGGCTTTGAGTTCTCATAGACCCCCTAAAACCCTCCAGCCTTGTGCCTCACACCCCGAGCAGAGAAGACTGGTGCAAGATATCACCAGGAGATGGGCAGGAAACTGAGGCAGCTATGAGTGTTATTCCCAGCTCTTCACTCCTAGAATAAACTGCTTATAGGTCTTAGGCTGACTGGGGGGGAGCAGAGGGCGGCTGAAGGTAGGACAAAATTCTCCGTTTCTTTATCCCCCCTTGTCTCAGCTGCCTCCCACCCCTGCAATGAACGGCTCAGGCCTGCTTTGATCCTTTAATTCCCAGGACTAGATCTTGTTCGTTGTGAATTTAATTTAACCGCCCCCACCCTACCCCCCACCATTCAGCCAAAAGGCATCCCTGCGCCCTCTGCTGGCCGCTTCTTCACGTAAGCGTATGCACCTGTTTTTGTTTCTCTGCCCAACCGCCAAAAAAAAAAAAAAGAGCTCAGTCATTGAGCAAAAGGGGTCACAGAGGACAGAAAGTAACCACGAATTCCAGGCACTGCCCCCTTTTATTTTTTATTCCCAGACAACTCTGGGACTAAAAGGCCTACTGAATTCTCTACTCCACACATTGAGTATAGTCTTGGTGCCCACACCGTGCAAGGTGTTTTTCTACACAATGCCCTATAGACCCTCTGGGGCTTCTTCCTTGTGTAACCTGCCTGGCTCCTCTTCAAATACCTGC
This sequence comes from Ictidomys tridecemlineatus, assembly GCF_052094955.1. Lineage (NCBI taxonomy): Eukaryota > Metazoa > Chordata > Mammalia > Rodentia > Sciuridae > Ictidomys > Ictidomys tridecemlineatus. The sequence goes on from NC_135480.1 coordinate 108,150,230, forward strand.
TGTGCGGTGGCTTTGAGAAACGCCTATGCAAACCCTAAACCACTCATGCCATCTCTGGAATCTAACAGTTGGCAGCTCAATGGCTGCAAAGGCAACAGAAATAGCTGAGAGCTTCACAGGGATCTACAAACCGCAGGAACGAAAAAAGATGGGGGAGGGGCCCTTGGTTTGGTTTTCTTATCCTATCACACTTGAGATTTTTTCAGCTTTAATATACACTGCAAAGCACCTTTTAATTTTTATTTATTTATTTATTTTTAGTTGTTGATGGACACAACACCTTTACTTTTATTTTTATGTGGTGCTGAGGATTGAACCCAGTGCCTCACATGTGTGAGGTAAGCACTCTACCACTGAGCCACAACTCCAGCCCACAAAGCACCTCCTGTAAACTCTCCTTTGTTTCCAGACCAGGATTACACCACTCCAAATAAGTAACTCCTTCCAAGAAAGACGATACAAAGTCTTAGTTGTAACCCTGAAATGACAAAGCATACGATCACACAGGTGTCCTATCAAGTGCTACTTAAGGTATGGATGGCCTCAATATTCACTCCTTAGCTATTCCTTCAAAATTCAGATTTCAAATAACTTGCTATGTGGGAAGCAAAGCAGGAACCAAGGATTAGTGAATGTATCCTTGTGACACAGGAGCAGTCTCTTCAGGACTTTTACCCCAAAGAATTTTCCTGTTTCAACCACTTCTTTCTTCTGACCCTGAGGGAATCAAGTAGTAGAAGGTAGCAGAGCAATTCTATTACTTACTTCAAGTTTTTGCCAAGATGTACTTCAGGGTGGACATTGCATTCTAACCTGGTGTAAGATGAGAATGTTGGCACACATCTGAGCATGATCAGAGAGCTGCTTGCATACACATATGCAAAAGCTAAATCTAGCTTTATATGTTCCTTCCAAACACACTTTATTTCAGATCGCCAAAGAATTCTAGTCTTCTATTTGAATATAGTGTCTCCACCCTCCTTGAATCTGTTAATATGGCTTAGCTACCTCCACAGCTTATTTTTTTGAGACAGGGTCTTGCTAAATTGTCCAGGACGGCCTTGAAGTTGTGGTCCTCTTGCCTCAGTCTCCTGAATTGCTGGGATTATACAGCCATGTACCATCACTGCCTGCTTTTTTTTTTTTTTTTGCAATGCTCAGTTATCTGACAACCTGCTTTCTTCTATTATAGGCTGTTCTGGCCAAAGACACTGGATACTCAGTATCGGCAAGCTATTTTCTTGGCAAGCCTCCATTTCCCAAAGTTTAGCTTTGTCCTCTTCTCCCTACCTCCACCCTAACCCATCTCAAGCCAACTGGTAATAACTCATACTGGATCTGATCTTTGCCATCTTCTCCATGTTGGACAGTGGTCTAGCAATGCTCTGTTCTCAGTAACGTTAAGTAGGTCTAAAACATCTTCACTATATGTCCCTAAAATACTCTGCCCGGCTGAGTACCTCAGAGCAGTGGCAAGTAGGATGCAGGAAAAAAAAAATGCATGAAGTATTAATGTTAGTTTTGGGTTTGGTCAGGGGCAAAGTTTTGGGGATGCCATGTGGTGGTTCTGATACTAATGCTTTTTTCTACAGAGTTTAACAATGAATATTTGAGATTATTGCTATAAGATGGACTATAAATCCAAGTCCCAAAGAGTAAACTCATGAGAATTTCCTAAGGCTCCTGCCTACACACTCTGCCCAGAGAGAACAGGTGCTACACTCACACATTCTCAGGATATTTATACTCTCCCTGAATTTACACCTATTTTTAGCAGCTTGCATCAGAAAATAGCCAACTCAATAAGCCCAGATGCAAATAACATAAAGCAAAGCCATCCCATTGATTATAAGGCTCACTAGTCATTAGAAAAATAAATAAGCACAAAGAAATCAGAATCACAATGAGAAATTCACTATTCAGATTATGGGAAAAGAACATTTTTAACAAAATGCAATTTTATCTTCACTGGTATAGAAAAACACGAAGAATTACATTTCTTACCTGGAGCTGCAGCCCATTAAAGCAAAGCATCTGAGAGATGTTGAGGAATCAAAAATAAATAACCAATCCAATGAGTTCCTATCATGACACCAAAGTGATCCTTGACTATTCTACTAGTAAACTCCTCTTAGCTAAGAGTACTAACCTCTAAGTGGAGTGGTGACTAACCCACTGGAACTCTTGAAAAAATGGCAGTCACCTTCATAATAGACTGATACCTTACAATTTCTTCTCCTATGGATCACTTTTTAAGGTTTTTGGGGTTTTGTTTTCAATATTTCTACTGGGCCCTCAATTCCCCCTCTTGTAGACCCAGCAAGAGACATCAATTTATTATTTGCACCCCTTGGGAAGCTTTCTCCTGATTACAAATTTATGTTCCTCAGGTCAGATAGAATATCCTAGTCATTTTTTTTTTAAAGAAATATAAAATGCGATGTCCAATGACCTTTGATACTGACAAGAAATAATGACAGTTGGTCAATGGGTGGGCACTGAATGAACACTGCCAGTGGATCCTGCTCTGTTTGTTCTGTTCATTATTAGCAGTTAAGCCAGAGCATAGTCCCCACCGCCAGTTTGGCCACAATCTGCTACAAAAAGCGCAACTAGCACGCCAAGAGGCCAGGTATTACTTTAATTTTTTTTTTTTTATAAAAAAAGTTTAAATGGCAACACAACCATAAAGTTGGTACATCACAGAAACAAAGATCTTTGCAGGCAACACTGATTGGAAATAGCAAAACACTTGGCTGGTGAAAAAAATGAAATTCTAAATTATATACAATAGTAGCTAAAGGTGATATTGCAAAACAGTCTTATTTACTGTGACTCAAGATTTAACTTGCCATTATCTATTGCTTATTTATTCAGGGTTGTAAATAATACTTATATAGAGACATAGAGATGTGTAAAAATGAAACATTGTGAAAAAAATACAATTTTTCAATTTCATATGAAACTCAAAGTATAAGTTTTGTCCAATATGGAATGTACCTACATTTATTTACATTAGGGCTCTAAAATCCATTTAAAAATTTTTTGTTTTAAAAAAAGAAACAACTGACCCACCATGCAAGTTCACTATATATCTTGCTTGCTCAAAATGAGCATTTTTGGTGGGGTCTGTTTTTATCTGCCCAATGTCTACTGTTTCCTCAGAAGTTGTACTGGCCCAATCGTGGAAAGAGTTCTCATGAAGAGTCTGATGGCAGCATCTGGATGAGGGCAGTCTAGATAACATGGAGTGAGTAGAGAAGAGGGAGGTAAGAGCCCAAATCCTTATGAAGGATGACATTCAGTTGTTAAATTTTAAGGGATATCCAATGGCTTTTTCCAGGCACTCTACTAAAGAGCCAGCGGAAAGAAAATCCCTCTCTACTTCTACAAATTTGATATAGATGGATTTGGGGGAAACTCCAGGATCCACAATACAGTTCTGAGACAAAAACCCATTAATACCAACCCAATCTTTGCTGAAGGTTTTGGTATTTGCTTGGAAATGTAAAAATAAGCATTGCTGTAGAGTCCTGACCTCAGCAATTCCGAGGTAGCAATAGGTAATTCGAGTGGGTTCTATTTCCACCTGTAACGAGGCTTGAGCTGAAAGAGTTTCCAGGTCAACCCGGCCCTCTTTTCCTGGGTCCAGGGAGCGACGTTCCATGTGGGGTGAGAGGGGCCTCTCAATACATTCTTCATAGCCAATGGCATAAAGGCCTGGGCTTTTAGGAATGCCTCCTGGCAATAAATATTGAACAACATTCCCACCAGTTGGTTTGGAGTGGGCAATGGGTATCCAGTCAATTTCCATGTGCAGCTCTAGGCACCTAGCTTCACTAATAGTAATCTCTAAAAATTTGTAGTAAACATTTTTCCAGTTCATTTTTTGTACTCGGGTCATAATGATTCGTCCCTCAGGCTTCTCAGAGTTGAAATATTCCCGAAGTCGCTTGCCAAGGGGCACCTGGGAGCTGATCTCAGCATAATGGTAACGGATATCCTCTTTCCAACGGGTATTATAACCAATTCCAAAAATGGCCAGTTTATTAGAAAGATGGAGCCTTGAAAAGTCTGTCCAGCTCTGAAATAGTTCCCATTTCAACTGTACTGATTCCAAAATCTGTACAATATTCTGCATGATGTCTCGCTTCCTAGAAAGAGAAATAAAAGTCAAATTCCTCAAGTGTCCAGAACATCACTACCTAATAAAACTTTCTGTGATGACAGAAGTGTTCTATATCTGTGCTGTCCAATATGGTAGCTGCTAGAACTTTAAGATGTGGCTAATGCAAATTTAATTAAAATCATATTTAAATTAAAATCGCATTTGTATAGACACATGTGATTAGTGACTATGACATTGGATAACTACAGTATTGAAATGTAAGAAAGACTTACCCATCAGAAGTTTCTAGAAATTATGGTAAAATCTTTCCATTTACTTTCTAAAGTCTTGTTGTAGCAAAAATTAAATATTAATAAAGATCCTGGGATTTCATAAATCCAAGGATGTTTTTTTTTTTTTTAAGTGACTGTTATAATGCCTATGATGGCCTTCAGATCTAAGTGCCAAAAGAAGGTGAAAGATGCTTTATCCAGAAAAGCATCCAGTGTCCCTCAAAATATTTAACAATTTAATTTCTAACTTAGAAATTCTCCAAATTCAATAATTTTGGCCCATGTATGTGAACTGTAGGAAAACATACAATTGATTATGACTAATCTGATATAAAAACAAAACATTTTCGTAATAATTAAAAGAACTGCCTAGTTAACACATTAAAATCTGAGAATTCAGATGAAAAAGGTTCACACTAGGCTTATGTTTTAAAAGAAAAAGGTTTAAGATGAACTGATACTATTCTAGAAAACCCTTTATAAAGGGAGGCAAAAATATAGAAAGTATTTCAGTTTTGACATGTATAGTTAACAGAGTAGGATAGAAAATGCCAGTAAATTTTTGTTTCACAGACCACTTAATCATGTAATTTGTTTTTTTTTTTTAAAGAGAGAGTGAGAGAGGGAGAGGGAGAGAGAGGGAGAGAGGGAGAGAGGGAGAGAGGGAGAGAGAGAGAGAGAGAGAGAGAGAGAGAATTTTAATATTTATTTTTCAGTTCTCAGCGGACACAACATCTTTGTTTTGTATGTGGTGCTGAGGATCAAACCCAGGCAGCACGCATGCCAGGCGAGCGCGCTACCACTTGAGCCACATCCCCAGCCCCTTAATCTTGTAATTTGTTAACTGATACTTCTTGTAGTTACACACGTGCACACACATACTCATAAATAAAGTTATGAGTTTGTTTCTAATAACTTTGATATTGGAAGACTGGTCTGTTAAATATAACTTGGCATCAAACTATTATACTCTACATCACTGACAGATTTAACGTACAAAAACATTGAACTGCCACATTCACAATTAAACAAAGGCATGAAAAGTGGATTTGCTATCAACTTCTGGGAAGGAGATCATGAAAGAAGACAAAGCCTTGAGACTTTCCTATTAAATTCTCATGCCTTCTAGGGGAAGAGCTTCAAGAACATTCTCGGGAAGGTTCAGATAGCCATTGCCTGTCTCCTCGCTCCCCTGGACTTTCTTCACAAGATGACAAGAACTAATATTCTGTTATCAGCTGCTTCTTGGGCCTAGGACTGTCCTGAACTTACTCTCCACCCTTTTGTTTGTCTTGAAAGCTTCTCAAGCATCAGGATGGCCATCTAGATGAAATCACTGAATTCCTGGGACATCTATCTCTTCTCAGGGGACACGAAGGCACTTGACCACTTTTTTAATATTTTCGACTGTGGTGCTTGTGAGGCTAAGATACAGGACTATATTTCTGCATGGGTCAACACTTTAAAGGAAAACTTTCTTTCATAGCTACCACATTTCCTTGTCCTCTTGAAATGATTTATTGATCAAGGCAGACTCCATGAAGGAGTTGGGATGGGGTGCCAAGATTTTTTTGTACATTTTGCTCACAGATGTACTTCAGTGCCTAACATTCAGTAGGCAAGATATGTGTTGAACAAATGACATTAGGAGATGTTTCATGGATGAAGGATGATGTATTTTACTATAGGTATTATCAGTTAGTTCAGCTATACCACATATACCTACAGAGAACAAAACTCCACTGCCTAAGTATAGTTATTTTATTCAGCACTCTCTTAGCCCTACATTATTAATGGTACAGTCAGACACTGCAAAGAACAGTTCTGAAGAAACTATTGTACTGGGAAATAATGGCCCACTAGGAAGCTCTTCAGAACCCCCCAAACACACATTAAGCTGAACCCGGAGAAAGAGTAGCACAGGCTAGAGACAGCCACAGCCTGTCAGTTTCTAGTCCTGCTAACCTGAGCCCAAAGCTGATCTGAGTTCAAGGCTCATAGCAGTCTCAAAGTGAGAGAACACCATGAAAATCAGACCCTGTAATTTAAATAGTTCCTGGAAAATATGTTACATTTCCTGCTTTCTGAAGTTACAAGCACCAGAAAAGTTCAAGTGGTTTGAGGTTGGTAACACCAATTCTGTGAAGTTTTGAGTTCACAGACAGTTACATCAACTTCTTTTGGAGAAGACAGGTTTAAAGGAATGAACTCCCAACAGGAGAAGTCTTTAAACTTACTTTTTGCATTATATACTACTTCTTCTTCTTCTTCTTTTGCCTCACATGTGCTAGGCAAGTGCTCTATCACTGAGCTATCCAACCCAAGCCTCATATATTCTTCTTTTTTGAGGACCAGAATAATGGTTACAATTTTGGGAAACACCTCTGATCCCTGCTTAACCTCTTCCCAGACATAAAATCAGATGACACTGGGAATTCTTTTATTTCAAAGACATACTCTGACAAAGAAATGAGTGTCTGCAAAAGGGTGATGGGGGTGATGATGGTGATGGTGGTGATGATGGTTTGTTAAATGCTTGTTATCTAGCAATCCTTTTATCTTGCCTCTTTGTCCTTTTCTCCACTATTCTTAAACATGAAGACCATAATGTGTGAAATCAAACATAGAAGAACAAGTGGGTTCTATAAATGCTTCAATGTTACCGGTGGAAAAATGAATGATGTTTTTTACTTGCTCCCTAAATTTTAACTTTTAACCTATACTCTTCAATAGATTTAATCAGAAACCTATTCAAAGATATTAAGAAAGAACTGTGAGCCAGGTGTGGTGGCATATGCTTCTAATACCAACAGCTCAGGAGGCTGAGGCAGGAGGATCACAAGTTCAAAGCCAGTGTCAGCAACTTTGCAAGGCTCTAAACAACTCAGTGAGACCCTGTATCAAAATAAAATATATAAAGGGCTAAGGATGTGACTCACAGGTTAAGAGCCCCTGGATTCAATCCCCAGTAAAAAGAAAGAAAGAAGGAAAGGAAAGAAGGACAAAGCAAGAAAACAAGCAAAAAAGAAAGATCAAACTGTGAACATAAGAGATGAGGAGCTCAGGACATAGCTCAGTGGTACAGTGCTTGCCTAGCATGTGTGAAGCCCTGTGTTTGATACCCAGATGGAGAAGGAGGAGAAGAAGAACAACCACCACCACCACCCCAACAACATAACAGATGATGCTAAACTCTCAGGAGAAAGAATAATAATTAGAACCAGTGGTGGACATTGTCCTCAGACTTTTTCAGTTCTTCCTCCAATAGCTACTTCTTTTCCAAATGTACAGTAATCTAAGAATTTGCTTTTTTTTTTTAAGAATTTTTTTAATATTTATTTTTTAGTTTTCAGCGGACACAACATCTTTGTTTGTATGTGGTGCTGAGGATCGAACCCAGGCCGCACGCATGCCAGGCGAGTGCGCTACCGCTTGAGCCACATCCCCAGCCCCAAGAGTTTGCTTTTTGATCCCCAAACTGTAATACTATAAGGAAGTTAAGTGTAACTTTGGCCTCCTGTCATTTTACCTAAACCCAAATAAACTCCAGTCCTTGAATATCTAGATATCCACATATAGGCAACTACCATCAACCTATTTATTTTCAAGTAACACATTTATTCCTTCTTGTGGTATATGAAATTCTCAACATTTCAGTTCACCACTGGAAAACTGAAGCTAAGCTGAGAGAGGATGGGACAAACATAGTGTGGTGTAGCTGTACTTCCAGAGCATGTCTAGTTTCTTACTGACCCTCCCTCGCCAAGGTCATTAACCTTAGGCAGACACACTATGAGGAAAGCAGCTACTTACTGTGCTTCTTCAGAAGACTCTTGTTTTATTTTTAATGTTCTCTTTGTGACAGGTATTTCATCTGAAAAGTAAAGATTTAAAACAAATTATAGTTTCCAGTTTTATCTACATACATTTATATAGTTAAGTATTTCCTATTATTTCCATACTTTATAGTACCAGGCCTTAATACTAGTATCCAACACTGTCCAAAGCCAGCTTTATAAATATATCTGTTATATAATGAGATGCATACATTTATATGCAAGATCAGAAACCAGCTCTACAAGTATAAAATTCTTCAAGGTCACCAGTGGATTTCTAGCTAGGAGCTTAAAGCTTAATTTCACTGCAAACATGATTTTAAAAGAACAAGAATGAAAATAATTCTGTTCTATTTAGATTTTCTATGTGGGTTTTACAGAGCAATTATTACCCCAACATCAGGATCAGTGTATTTTGCATGATCCTCCCTGCCACTAAAGGTTTTGGTGACTTCAACTCTGTGGCACAACCAGTATTATGAAATGCTAAAGTAATTTAGACCTTATAATTTTTTTTTTTAAAGAGAGAGGGAGAGAGAGAGAGAATTTTTTTTAATATTTATTTATTTTTTCTTAGTTCTCGGCAGACACAACATCTTTGTTTGTATGTGGTGCTGAGGATCGAACCCGGGCCGCACGCACGCCAGGTGAGCGCGCTACCGCTTGAGCCACATCCCCAGCCCAGACCTTATAATTTTTGTAAAATTAAGAGGCAGTGATCACTTAGCATCTGTCCTTCTTATCTTTAAGTCCCTTATACGCTGTTAGTCTGACAGTTTCATAGTTTCTTTCTTCTTTCTTCCAATATCTGAGATTGTTTAAAAACAGCACTTGTAAGAAATATATTAATGGGGCTAGGGTTATAGCTCAGTAATAGAGCACTTGCCTAGCATGTGTGAGGCACTGGGTTTGATCCTCAGTACCACATAAAAATAAATAAATAAAATAAAGGCATTGTGTTCACCTTAAAAAAAAAAAAGAAAGAAATATATTAAGTTAAGCCTTTTTCTTTTGAATTAGCATTTCTCTATCATCAGGTATTCTGTAAAAAACAAACAAACCAGGGCCTACAGACTTTTACCTTAAGCTAGAAAAACACATTTTTACTGCCAATCCTACATATACTTCCTTGGGATTGCCTTAGTATCTCACTGCAGAAGATTTGCTTAAAAGTGAAAGTCCATTATACAATCTGTTCTTTAATGTGCAATGGCTATAGCAAAAAAACTGATCAGTACTTCCAAATTATGAAAATAAAAATTGGAGCACTGAATGCAAAAAAAAAAAAAAAGACATATGTATGTGTGTGTGTGTGTGGATTTTTTTGGTACTGGGGATTAAACTCAGGGCCACTCAATGACTGAGCCACATCCCTAGGCCCTTTTCTGTATTTCATTTAGAGACAGGGTCTCACTGTGTTGCTTAGAGCCTTGCTATTGCTGAGGCTGGCTTTGAACTCGGGATCCTCCTGCCTTAGCCTCCAGAGCCACTGGGATTACAGGCGCGTACACCATCACACCTGGCTGACACATATACTCTTAATTAGGTCACACAAATTTAGATTTGATGGCCAGGAACTGCATCTTCCATTTTGAATGCTTTCACTGTATATAAAACATTTCAGCTATTGTTGGAACAGGATATCTCAGGAGGTTTGAAGGAGAATGATCACTGACATGGCTCAGATATCAATCTTTTTAGTAAAAGTCAAGGCTTTCACTCATTTTTTGTTCAGTCTATAAAGTCTGGGAAGAGTCTTTCCCATATCAGAGATAGAAAAGAAAAAGTATTTGGAATGAAGGAAGGAAAAGATAGATTTGCTTAAAGCACTTAGGACAAGAGCCAATACTCTTAGCATCTTAGAACTAGAATCTTAGAATTAGAAGGTTCAGAGTATTAAATTTCATAGGATTCTGTCACTGAGCCTCCTTGTGTGGCTCAGAATTAGGAATTCTTCTATCTTTAGGAATCAGGGTGGTACTCAAATAATGAAAGCACTTGTTGGCAGTTGAAACCTACACCAAAGATGCCCACATTGACCCAAATAAACTGGTGACATGTGCTTTGTGCTGACCCTAGAAACAGCAGAAGACATCACAGATGACAATAAGTACCAGTACACATAGCAAGTAGATAAATATACATAAGGATATCATATATTTTAGCTTTCTTACCCAATTCCTGATCTGTTGGATAGCCATGGAGATCCTGACTGTGATTTCCCCAGTCCTCCTGTGAATAGTCCTCCATTGTGCTGCCATCTGACTCCAGCTCCTGGTACAAGCCACTACTGTTAATAAGTACAGGCTGGCAGGGCTGAGCATCCCATCCTCCCTGACCAAACACCTGTTCCAACTGTTCAAATGTGTAACTGCTCTTTCTTTTCCCAACACCATGTTCTTTCACCCGACTGTAACACCTGCGAAGGGTCTAAGACACAAAGTCTTTTGTTATTCCTTTAAAGCTGTACTTCCTCTTCCAGGTACGGACCACAGATATTAATTACTATTAGACAGACACAGACAGACAAACAGAGACACATTGTTACAGGAATGCTAGATTTCAAATTCATTATTATATTAGAAAAAATACTAATTTAGCATTTACTCAAACACGTTATAATTCAAACAAATTATTTTGCAATTAATTATCCATTAACAACAAGAAACATTACAACATTATTGCATGTACCCCATACACATATTTTTATACCCCCTCCCCCGTTTAAAAAGAATAAGGGGGGAAAAAACAAGAAATACCAGCCAGCCAATAGGATGCACACCTGCCACAGAAGAGAGAGAGAGCTGCTATGGTGCCCAGAATTTGGAAAGTGTGAGGAAAGGAGGACAGAAAGAAGAATTTCCCAAAGCAAAGAATACCTTCCTTACTCTTAAGAAGGAAGACAGGGTAAAAACAATTGCCTAAATAAATTAACTAATAAAACATATTATTTACATAATCTATATTCCTTACTAACTCACTGTGTCTTTGTGGTAGCTGCTAAAAGTTCAAACAGAAGTCAAATCAACTGCCACAAGTTTGCAGTCTCAGACATCAATGATCAAGAACACTAATACCTGTAGCTAAAACTAGACAATTTACTAATCTACCAACTCAAACTGCTAGCTAAACAAACCAACAAACAAAACCAATAGTTTTTTTTTTTTTTTCCTTCTGGGTGGAGGGCAAAGTAGGAGGTTTACTTCATTTCTTTTTCTGCTACATGCCACAGAGCAAATAAATATCATTATGCAAGTCCACAGATAAAACCTGGATAACTTCATTATCTTGTACAATCCTTCAATTTTTTTCATGGTCTTTATTATTAATGTATATTTCTGATGATTAGCCCAGTTTCCTGAGTTTAATGGTTCATCTTATGCTATCTTATATGATATTTCAAAGGATAAATCATGGACTTAGTCCCATCTTCCAAATTTACTCACATTCAGGCTCTATTCCATCTTTGCTTTCTTTTGTTCCTTCTAATCTCCCTTATACTATACTGGGTTTCAATCAACTGAACAGAACCAGTTCACCTCTGACTTAATTTATATGCATTAGCAAGATTATAAATTTATTCCAAAGGGTGAGATTACTTTCCACACGCCAATGTGTATCACCTATCCTCACCAAACTAAAACAACTCCTGATAATCTTTATAGAGCCGCCGTGAAAGTTTATTATCTTTAAATCACAGTTGACAATCTACAAATACTCTGTCACTTGGAGCCAGAAATCCAGATAGGCAAAAGGTATAATGAAAACATAACACATATGATGGTCTTCCCAGACATTAACAGAACAATAATTAGTCACCCATATTAAAGCCAGCCAGTCTACCCCCTACACAAACGCCTGTCCCATTCTCTCTTTCTTCAGCTCTCTTCTGTTGTCTCATATGATGCCTTAGAGAAGTGAGGTTTCCAATAATATACTCTTTTTAAAAGCATTTCTTCTTTCTTTTCATAAAGGATAGTCACAACCACATAAGACAAAACTTAGAGAAACATATCAGAAACATGAGTTTGGGAAATGTATGTCACGGGCAAACCTTACAATACAAAAGCTGCAGCAAATTTCTTTTGACTTTCTACATGCTCCCCTTTCCCAGCACTCTCTGCCCTCCTTGCAGGGATTGGAATTTGAATTGCAAACATCCCCTGCCAAATTATTTTTATCTCACAATGTCTAGTTTCTGCCTCCAAGAACACCCCAACCACTCTTTTCAACTCTTCCAAGGACCGTAAATGGAGAGTCCCAACACTGTCCCTTCACCCTTTCAAGGCCATAAATGGAGATGGAAACCATGCCACTGCTCACTACTTATTGGCTGCCTGGAAAAAGCATTAAGGACACAAAAAAGCCCAGTTAGCTCTGACAGTAAGGGCTGGTCTAGAAGTAAAGAAGTAAAACTAAGGTTCTTTTGAAGAAAGGTCCCACACTTAATAGGAAGTGACACAGGCATAAACAAAGCCACCAATGTTTGATAATATACATGGTGGGAAACCACAGAAGACTCTTAATCTTTGAAACCACCAAGTTTAGCTTAAAATTTTGCCTAGTTTCATATGTAACTATGAATAATGAAACCAACAATATCTAATCATCATAGATATGGAAGAAGAGTCAGGGGATATATTTTATAGTTCACCAAAAAAGGCTAACAGATCTTGCCATCTCTTACTTGTAGTGTACATTTGGAATACACTTTTATAATAAGGCAATATGCTGATATGTAAAATATCTATCAGGTGCCTGCAGGTAAGATGTTTGGTAACTTCTAAATCCATGTGATAGTATATTCAAAAGATTTCCAAATTGATTTTAACTCTCTCAAGATACAAATAAACATAAGCAATAACTTCTGAGTTCAAAAAAGACCACAAATCCAAGAGAGGCTGTTTAAACAGGACACATTGACTAAAGTAAGGTTTAAAAAAAAAAAAAAAAAAAAAGGAAAAACTCAAATATAGGCTTGCTGCTACCAGAAACAAACATTGGAATTTAGCTAAACTTGAAAGAGCTTAGAATCAATAAAAAGGACATATAGAGAGACCTTCCAATTCTTATTACCCATAGTAAATCAGAAAAGGTTACATATTCTACACTCTAAATCATTAACCAAAGCACATTATTAAAAGATTGGGTGCCTGTAACAATATTCCTAAATAAACTAACTTCAAAACCTACTCTAAACCTGAGATTAAAATAATACTTCAGAATCTAGAAAAAAGTGAAGTTTCATACCTCCCATTCCAGACAGCTACCAAATTCAACAAAAACCTCAATTTGGCTTTCTTGGAAAATCACAATCTATTCAACACAAAAAACCTGCTTCCCTTTCTTCTTCCTTTACCTTACCCATCTTAGACATTTACAGTAACTAAAGCTCTAATTGCTGTTTCAAAATTAAAATCTTGGGGCAAAGAATTTGCTTAGACATATTTAAGACTATACTATCCTCAAACCAAAATAATAACTTTTCTTAATGTCAGAATCTCCCCAGTATATTGATATTATGTTTTATTTCTTTCCTGGAGGAAGAACTATAAGATAATACTATCCATCTTGAATGAAATCATAGGGATAGAGGTCAAGAGGAGTCAAGAAAGTCTGAATAGAAGAACTCATTAAGGGGTCAAACCAAAGGAGTTCATGGGTATTGGCTTGGGAAGAAACACCAGGTGGATGTTTACTAAGTCCACTACCAAGTGCCAAGTCCTTAGCACTACAAAAGGAAAAGAACCACAGAAAGACTTGGAAGATGTCCCATTACCAAAGCAGGGAGAAATATAAGATGGCTGACAACTGACCATTTAAAGGATAGAGTGAAAGTTTGCCAAAGTTTAAGATTAGAGTCAAAGGAAAAGAGAGAATAAAAAAGATAACATTCATTGTAGATGAATGTATGAGGAGTCTATGGGGGAGGGGTAGGTAAACAAAGGCAGGAGTTTTAGATTGGCAGGATTCGGGGTTTAACGGCAGCAATGCAGAGAAAGACCCAGGGTTACAGTACACGTAACATTAAATACAGTGCACAATGCAGCTATCTTGCCAAAGTAAGTAAATCCAGTATTGGGTTGTATAAGCAGAGGAATCACATGTAAGCTATGAAGGTGGCTCTTCCTCTCTATTCAGCACCGGTGAGGCCACAGCTGGAGCACAGCATTCAGTTCTGGGCATCGAACCAGCTACAAGAGAGGGAAATTGTAGAGTTCAGAAAAGGGCAAATAAAATAATGAAAGGCTTGGAAAATAAGATCTATATATGGGCCAGTGGTTTCATCAAAGCCCGTCATTATTAAGCTACTTTGGGAATGGGATTAAAGTTTCTTTTGCTTCAATGTCCTCCAGTTCCTCCTCCAACTTTCAGAAAATGGGAAGAAGTAAGTTCTTCCCTGGTATGGCAAAGTAGGAAGCAAACAAAATAAATCATGAAGGCATAGGCCAAGCAATTCCACCACAGGCTCAATTATTTTCTCAAAATTTGCCCCCACAAAATCACTGTTCAAACTGAACTGACTGTAAGTGAAACAGAGCATATAATGAGGAGGAATAGAAATAAGGCATAAAAACTACACATATAAACATATTGTATGTTGTTTAGAAAACATTGGCTTGATCAGTCTAAGATTTCAGATGAAAAATAAAGTCAATATGAAGGGAGGACAGCTCAGTTATAACAGCAGGAAACCATGGTATAAGAAAAAAATAAGCAGTGAAACAGATTTTCAAATGTAGTTGTCAAACTGGCCATACTAGAAATGCATGTATTGTCATTTTAACCCTCTGCCACCTAAACATGATAAATTTGTAATTGTGTCATCCACATGATTAAATAAAGACTATACTTATTCACAAGCAAAGACTTTTTTAAAAAATCACACATTATTCTCCACAAGAGATGGTGAAATTACACTGGGGTGGGTAAAGCTTCAGTGATTGGTTTTCTAATAAAAGTGTCAATAACAATAGTTCAAACTAAAGCAAATGGGTATTTTGAAGCAACAAAAGTGTTCATGAAACATCTTTTTACTTCCTTTAAATTGAGATTATTGTTATAGCAAAGATTATGAATTGCTCTTATGAAGCAACAAAACAACACTTTAATATTTTAAAGACTAAAATTTCTTTAACTATATACTTTGTTACTGTGAGCATAAAAGTAGGCAAGAAAAAAAACTTAAATAGCAGACATAAGTCAGTAAACATGTTCCTGCACACAGTAAGAAGGATGTTAAGGATATAGTATAAATTCCTACACATATCTTTTGACAGTGAGTTGTAACTAATGATTATAAAGTTACCTAAGGCAAAACCTGTGAGGCCTACAGAACTTTTTACTACCTATTTTACTACATTTTCTGTACATTAATATGTAACTGACTTGCCAATTATCTAAATCTTTTAAAACCAACCAAAAGAAAAAAAAACTCAACAAAACCAAGAAGAAAAATAACAGCATACCTGTTTTACATTCCCCAGGTCTTAGTACTACAGAGCAAGTTTTGGCAAGTAAAAAATCCTTTTCATTCTTCGATCGTTTGCTTTTCCTCTCCAG
The DNA here is from genome assembly GCF_052094955.1 of Ictidomys tridecemlineatus. Taxonomy (NCBI): domain Eukaryota; kingdom Metazoa; phylum Chordata; class Mammalia; order Rodentia; family Sciuridae; genus Ictidomys; species Ictidomys tridecemlineatus. The sequence goes on from NC_135480.1 coordinate 108,166,030, forward strand.
TATGGAGGTACTTAACTTTTTCAGGTCATGGATTGCCTTCCCAGAAAAATGCATATACACACAAACCATTCCATACAATTTCAAAGGGAACATGGGCTCAGTGAAGAGCCCAGACAAGAACCTCAGCTTAAAAAAATCTCTGTTCTACACTATGTTGGTTTTGCTTCCAAAGAAGAATATAGCATATATTAGTCAGAAATCCTAAAATAAGGTAGACTTAATTTGTATCAGAGGCATTACAAAGATTCTAAAGATCAGCACAACTAGTTTAAGTCAATCAACCAGTTTGCTCAATTTCCTACTCATTTAGATAAAATACATTGATATTTATTTCCCTTAAGAGGTAAATTAGCCAAATTGCCATTTCTCTGTCTCTATTTTTTTCATTTTCTTTTGTGGTGCTGGAGATCAAACCCATGGCTTTAAACAAATTAGGCAAGTACTCTACCACTGAGATACATCCCCAGCCTCTCATTCTTTTTTAAAACAACAAGATCTTGCTTCATTGGCCAACCTGGCCCAACCTCCAAGGCTCAAGAGATCTTCCTGCCTCAAACTCGAAAGTAAACTAGAGGTATAGGTATAAATCAGCACAACCCCCACCCACCCCTCTCTTCTGGGGATTGAACCCAGGAGCACTTTTCCACTGAGCTACATCCCCAACGCTTTTTATTTATTCATTCTTATTCTGAGATAGCATCTTGTTAAATTGCTTAGGGTCTCAATAATTTGCAGAAGCTGGCCTCAAGCTTGAGTTTCTCCTGCCTTATTATAGGGTTGCTGGGATTACAAGTATGTATACCATACTGACCTCCCGTTTCTTGAAGGAAATAATTTCTACCAGTAAAAAGCATACAGAAATTTCTTTACCCTTCACAAAATATACCACTTTTCCTCTACCTACTGGGCAAAAAACTTTTTTCTGAAGTGGTCCTTAAACAATATTTGAAAATCCATTCATTATGCTGATTATCTGTTCCAATTATATTAACACAGTACTTGATCATTCATTATCTGACTTTTCAATATAGATGCTAGATAAACTAGTTAAGGGAACAACTTAAAACAGGGAAATTCATCCATCCAGAAACAAGCATAGGAAAGTCTTAACTACCTTCCTTAGCAGTCACTGCACTAAGCTCTGACATATTCCAATTTCAACACCACCTGAAGACTGAAGAGTCTCTCAGGAATAGGCAATGTCTACACTAATCCTTCTGTCCTATGGGATCACAGTTTCATCTATTACTCCACTAAAATTGTTCCTATCATGATCATCAATGTCTTCTTAATTACTAAGAAGAATGGGTTTCATATTTTGTCTTTAACTCATTTGCTCTCTCTGTAGCTCCTGACATCCTTTATCCCCCTATCCCTACCTCTTCCCCTACAATTTACTTTTATTTTATAAAACTTCCTGTATTACTTACATTCATCTACAGAGGATGAGTGGAGCTTCAAAAGGCTTAATTACAAACCAGGCTCCAATGAAGTTTTTTTTTCTTCCTCTGGTACTGGGGAGTGAATCCAGGGGTGCTTCACCACTGAGCCATACTGGGCCATATCCCCAGCCCTTTTCTGTATTTCATTTAGAGACAATGTCTCACTGAGTTTCTTAGGCCTCACTAAGTTGCTGAGGCTGGCTTTGAACTCGAGATCCTTCTGCCTCATCTTTCCCAGTCAACTGGGATTACAGGCATGTGCCACCACGCCCAGACCAATGAAGTTTTGAACAGAAAAGAACCTTAAAAATAAACCTAGTCCAAATTCCTCCTCATTCAGCAAATGAGGAACCAAGGCAAGTATTCCTTCAAAGAGGATTTAGCATACGAAAATTAACAAATGCCACTCACAAAATTTTGATGTTGCTAAAGAAAGAAAGCTATAGAATTGTAAACTGCATGAGAATAGGAATTTTGTCCACCTTGCTTGTCTCTATTTTCCTTGGGCCTAGAAAATGCCTATCATGTAAGATTAATATATTTATTAAATAAATTAATTTTTAAAGTAAATCACTAGTAAGATCAAATTTTCTTAGCAAAGAATATCAGGAAATTCATTGTTTAACCACAATAGATTATAAAATCAATAAATCCAAAGTTAGACAGGGCTCCTGAAACCTTTTCAAAAAAGCAAAAGCAAAACAAGGTATAAACATAAACACAATTATAATTAGCAAATCAATTTTTGTAACAATGAAGGACTAACTGCAATGGGCTATTTTTAAAGTATCCCTTCTTCTTGTTAAAGTTTTCTTTGGGGAGAGAGGCCAGTTACCTGCCAAAGGAAGCTCTGCAGTCCAGTCCAAATTTTGTTACTTCTTACACCTTACAAATATTTAAGACTATAAAGTGGTTCTATCAAAGATAGAAAAAAAAAGACTCAGTTGTTTCATGGCTATTAATAGGGTCAAACAGAAGAATGACCACCACAAACAAAGAGATCTTACCTCTCTGGAGCCTCAATCTTTGTAGGTTAGGAACTGTCCAGGATTGAATCCTATCAGCTTGTACTTCATTCTGAATCTGGCTATGAAAGACTCACTCACTCTGTGTTTATAATTGGCCAGGGCTGTCTTCATAAGAAGAGATTCTTGCAGAGAATGCATAATTCAGGAAATTTTTATTTTCAGTGAATATCAAGTCCTAAATTCTCTATGTTTCTTCATGCTAGCAGCTGAGAGTCTCTTGCCCACTCAGATTATTAAGAGAAAAAACCTTGGAGGAGGACAATACTAATTGTCAAAAACAAACATCCAGTGTTCATGGAACTAAATTCATGTGGTTATAAAGCTTTTAACTTACACTTGACATAATTTACAAGTATCTCAGATTAATGGCAACACTATAAAATCCACACCTCTAGTACACATGCTTATATGCACAGAATTCTCTGGAATACAAGAATCCTTCTAGACATAGAATCCCATGTGTTTCTCCATTTAGAATAAAACAGGTCAAAAAATTAAGGTAAAAACACTTATTCTACATATAAGCAGCAATAGAATCACCAAGGGTGGGAAAATAACACTATTTGTCTAGAATTTCCTCCTCATCTGAAAGGGGAAAAAAGGTCAGTTTGGTAAAGAACTGACTTGGATTAAAGATTATTTTTATTATATCACCTATAAAAGTTACTGTCTCCACATCTTTTTTCAATCTTTCTCCTTGCTTCAGATCTTGGGCACCAACTCCACATGTTATTCAGACAATATTAAAACAATATTATCCTATTAAGAATGTGATAGCTAAAAAACACATTCAAGAGAATTCACTCAACTATTTATGGCAGAACAGGGGCAAACTATTTCTCTTTAAAGGTCTCCCACATAATCCCTTTAAATAATTGTTCCACAATCATGTCTAAAATTAAGATCTACCCACAACACAAATAAGACAAAAATAAAACAGAAATCCCAGTTTTATTTTTACCATTTGAATATTGTATTTCTTCCTAATTACAAAATTGGCCTTCTAATCATTAGACCAGTGTTTAGAAGGTAAAAGCGGTTTTTCCCCCTGTAATTATAGGCTACTTTGTTTCATCTGTTGACCCTGTGATCTCTGTGATCTCAATTTGTAGTTGTTTTCTTACTAAAAACTGCCACATTTAAGGCAAAGATAATCTATAACATAAAACTTTCCATTAGGAAATTTTATACATTTATGAAAAAAGAATCCAGATAAACTCATGTAAAAACTAATGTTATTAGAATTCCTCCATCAGACATTAAATCAAGATTCAGTCAATTGGTTAAAGATGTAAAAACAATCTTTTTTTCATTTTCTCAGTATTAACTACATCCCATGGATGCCTGAAAAGAACATATCCTCTTTAATGAAAATTTTGGAAGTAAGCAAGTTTTTTTAAGTTTACTGTAAACATCTATCCTTGAGCAACCTGAACTTTTTTAGGAAATTGGTTGAAAGAAATTTAGGCAATCATAACACTTTTTATAGCACATTTGGTAAAATTTTTATATTTTATTCTTGGCTTCATGAGGACTGGTAAGAGAAATGGCCATTGGGGGGGAAAAACAACTCTATGTTTTCTGCAAAATCAAACATTTTCCTAATTAGAATAAATAAAATTTAATTTAAAAAATAATCAAACTTTTTCCTTATGTGGCTCAATGTGCCACGTAACAAATGTAAACCATTACTACCATTTCCTGAGTGCCTACTGTGTGCAGAGATTTAAGCTAAACACTTTACACTTATCATTCCTCCTTAAAATAATGTAAAAATATCCCAGGAAACAGACTCAAGAGACAGTGCACAGGAGGTTTACTGGGTGATGCTCTAGGAAACCACACTTGATAGAGAAGCAGAGCTGAGCAGAAAAAGAAACTGAAGTATGACACAGATGCAACAGAGGCCTAACCTCAAATTTAGGCATGGAACTCAGGTGCCCCTTCAGAGGGGTCCTAAATTGAGCCAAGAAGCCTGGACCTTTGAATTTCAGTGCTGACCAGTAACTGGATCTTGGCTGCCACCAGAGAGGGGGCCTCACCTTGAACCAGACAGCTCCCTGGGCAAAGGGAAATTCCTTGGAGAAATTCAACCAGAAGCTACCAGCCATTAGGGACCCAAACAGCTGCAGGGGACTAGTATTTCATCCCTGGAGGAAGGATCTGGGCAGCACATCATATATATATGGAGAGACATATGGTGCATCCCTGTTTTAAAATCTAGAAATCTAAGACAGAGAAAGGTAAGAGCTTACCCAAGGTCACTTTTTTTTGGTACTAGGGATTGAACCCAGGGACACTCAACCACTGAGCCACATCCCCAGCCCTATTTTGCATTTTATTTAGAGACATGTTCTTACTGAATTGCTTAGTGCCTGGCCATTGCTGAGGCTGGCTTTGATCCTGGGACTACAGGCATGCATCACCACGCCCAGAGAATTTATTAATATTTATTTTTACACTTAGTACATTATTTCTATTTTTAAAAACCTCCTCTACATGAAAGTAAAAATTAGCTGCCCAGCTATAGTTAACTTTTTTAAATTTTTAATTATTTATACATGATAGTAGAATGCACTTCATTATACATAATGAAGTATAATTTCTCATTCTTCTGGTTGTATATGATACAGAATCACTCCGGTCATATAGTTATATATGTATATAGGGTAATAATGTCTAATTCATTCTACTATCTTTCCTACCCCCATATCCCTTCCCCTCCTTCTACCTAAAGTAACTCTATTTTTCCCTAGTCCCTCCCCCCATATTGTGAATTAGCTTCCCCATATCAGGGAAGAAAACATTCGGCTTTTGATTTTTGGGGATTGGCTTATTTCACTTAGCATGGTATTTTTCCAACTCCACCTATTCACCAGCAAACCATAATTTCATTCTTCTTTAAGGCTGAGTAATATTCTCTCTCTCTCTCTCTCTCTCTCTCTCTCTCTCTCACACACACACACACACACACACACACACACCATATTTTTTAAAAAATTCATTCATATGTTAAGGGCACCTAGGTTGGTTCCATAGTTTAGCTATTGTGAAGTGAGCTGCTATAAACTTTGATGTGGCTACACCACTGTAATATGCTGATAACTTTTAAAGTATTAGGAATATAGTCTAAAATGATAAATAGTATAGTAAATACACAAATCAGTAACATAGTTGTTTATTACCAAGTATCACATATTGTCATGATAGTATGTGTTATATTTTATACAATTAGCCACACAGTGGGTGTGTTTACACCAGCACTGCCATAAACATTGAGTAAGGCTTTGTCCTAGGATAGATAACAGAACATCTACAATGCTATGACTAAGAGACAGAAAATTTTCAGCTTCATTATACTCTTTTGGGACTACCTTGTATTTACCAGTCTTTTGACCAACATGTCCTTATGCAGAGCATGACTTGTATACATAACAAAACAACCTATCTCATCTCCATCATCTATCTCTAAGAAGATAAGTTACCACACCATTTAAACATTGGGCAAACAACAATACATCGCAAGGTAATGGACAAATTCCATAGCCTCCTTTGGCAATAAGCCTCATATCTACCTGCTTTTACAGTCAAAAATGTAAGTCTAGGGCTGAGGTTGTGGCTCAGGGTAGAGCACTCGCCTAGCATATGCAAGGCCCTGGGTTCGATCCTTAGCACCACATAAAAATAAATAAAATAAAGATATTGTGTCTAACTACAACTAAAAAATAAATATCTTTTAAAAATGGAAGTTTACTTTGTGAATAGTTTCTCCTGTTCTAATTCAGATTTGTTCCCGTTAAGGGGAGTTGGTAGCCCAATGGATAATATAATTTATGTACTCTGAGTAATGACTGAATGAATTGCCTTCAATAATGGCTTTACTTATATTTCCACACATTTTAGGTTCTTTTTTTTTTTTTTTTTTTTTTTTGGTACTGGGGATTAAACTCAGGGGCACTTGACCACTGAGCCACATCCCCAGCCTGATTTTTGTATTTTATTTAGAGACAGGGTCTCCTGAGTTCCTTAGTTCCTCACTTTTACTGAGGCTGGTTTTGAACTCGAGATGCTCCTGTCTCAGCCTCCTGAGCCACTGGGATTACAGGTGTGTGCCACAATGCCTGGCTATGTTTTAAGTTCTTAAAAGACTTCCAAATCAATGTTTCTTCTATAGTCTTAGGAAACCATGAATTCTATACAATTATTTTAATTTGCATTTTCATTTCTTATCATTTCAATGATGAGAAATATATTATAAGCATGATGGTGTCCATTTAGGTCAATATTTGGTATTACATTTATGATAACACAGTTGGCAAAAACATTACTTCGATTGTCAACATTTAATAAATGTAGGCTAATGGCTTACAAGGAGGCAATAATACCAACTGGTTACAAGTATGGGTTCTGGAGTAAAATTGCTTAGTCTAGTGTAACCACCTGCTAGCTTTGTGACATCAGACAAATTACTATCTCTAAGCCTTAATTTCTCTACCCACAAGATGGTACGTATATGTCAATACTTCATCATAGATTTGTTGTGAGTATTAAATGATAAAATAGAGTATTTAAAATGAAGTTTGCAAATATATGAAAAAAATTCAACATCTTTAGTAATTAGAGAAATGCAAATCAAAACTACTCTAAGATTTCACCTCACCCTAGTCAGAATGGCAGTTATCAAAAATACAAGCAATAAGTGTTGACAAGGATGTGGGGAAAAAAGGAACAATCATATATTGCTGGTGGGATTGCAAATTGTTTGTTATATGCAACCACTTTAGAAAGCAGTGTGGAGATTCCTCAGAAAACTTGAAGAGGAACCACCATTTGACCCAGATATCCCATTCCTTTGTCTATACCCAAATGACTCAAAATCAGCATACTATAGTAACACAGCCACATCAATGTTTATAGCAGCTGAATTCACAATAGCTAAACTGTGGAACCAACCTAGATGCCCATGAGTAAATGAATGGATAAAGACACTGTGGTATATATACACAATTAAATACTATTTGCATTAAAAGAGAATACAATTATGGCATTTGCAAGTGAATGGATGGAGTTGGAAAATATCATGCTAAGCAAAGTAAACCAATCCCAAAAAACTAAAGGCTGAATGTTTTCTCTGATTAGTGGATGCTGACCCATGATGGGGGCAGGAGGGACATGGGAAGGAACTTTGGATTGGACAAAGGGGAGGGAGGGGAGGGATCATGGGAGTAGGAAAGATGATGAAATGCAAGGGACATCATTACCCTAGGTACACATTTAATTGCAAGAAAGGTCCATCTCTACATCATGTACAACCAGAGAATTGAAATGTTGTGCTCCATTTGTGTACAATGAATTGAAATGCATTCTGCTGTCATATACAACTAAGTAGAACAAATAAAAAAATCTTTAAAAAAATTCTTAAGAAAGAATGGTTATTCTAATTCCAAGGGGACTGCTCTAAACCATTGAAATGGAGGCCAGCTGGGTGGATTGTGCTATTTGAGAGGCCCATTTGCTCAACTGGTTTGATGATTCTAGTTTTCTGTGTCAACCCCCATTTTCCACATTGACTTGGATAACTCTCCAATGCTAGGACAGACCTCTCTAGAGTGGATATGGAGATTATAGATCCTGTTCCAGATCTTGTCACAATGGGTTAGAGCAAATGGCTGTCATCTTTAGGCCCTCAAATGGGGAAATTTGATGCTTACATCAGTGGATTAGACAAAAGGAAATGAAGGGAAGGGAGAATAGGAATATTTACATACATAAGTATACCACAATGAATCTCCACATCATGTATATCCACAAAACTGGGATCCTAATTAGAATAAAATATACGCCATATTTGTACAAATGTCAACATATACTCAACAGTCACATATACCTAAAATGAACAAATAAAAAAGACTATAAATGAAATAAATAAAATAAAATGAAATTTGCTAAATGCTTGTACTCACTGAATGTTAGCAATCATCAGAAGTATTATAAAAATGATAGTCACATTGTATGGAGACCAAGGAAGCCTTATGAATAATGTTAGTTCAAGTATGGAAAAGTAGTAGCACCAAAGTGTTATACCACAAGGCACATGGGGGGAATAGCATGGAGAAATCACACACTCTAAAGAACTTTATGTAGCAATCAGTATCAGAGTCTTGTGAGGAAAAAGAAGGTAAATTTCAGCTAACCCACAACCTCAGGAATGCTAAGTTAATTTTTTCATTTGTCCTTTGATTAATGCTTAAGTTTTAAAAAATTGTTTTTGATAACATTTGAGTTCTGTAGTTAAAGGATTTTATACCTAGGTGTAGGTTTGTAACATGGTTATATAAACATGTTATTGCCCACACTTTATTCAAGTTTCAGAAACATCTAGCTATATGATCACTTCTCTTACTTTTTGCTTTTTTATGGAGTAAAGCCAATCAACTAATCATTTTCAACAGTTATTAGTCTTGGCATGAATGAGGCAACTAATACACTGACATATAAATCAAGGGAAGAAAAAAACCTTAACTACCCATCCAGGGAATGAAGGACTCACTTACTGACCAACTAGTCCACAAGTAGTAGGAGGAAGAGGTGGGGTTGTAGCTCAGTGGTAGAGTGCTTGCCTAGTAAGGATGAGGCACTAGGTTTGGTCCCCAGCATCACGTTAAAAAAAAAAATATATATATATGTATGTATGTATGTATGTATGTATGTTAAATTCGTTATAATAATATTTATTTATTTTAAAATTTAGGGACAGGGTCTTCCTAAGTTGCCCAAGCTAGCCTGGAACTTGTCCTCCTGCCTCAGCATTCCCAGTAACTGGGATTAAATACATGCATTACCACACCTGGTACTACTACCACTTCTTCAAAAATAACAAAATATTTATGAACATGATTATGCTATAGTGAAGAAATTAAAAAAAAAATTCCCTTGATTTTTTTCCTCTTAATTTAGTAGTATGGCTACATTAGTTATATAAAAACATAATCATTGGGGCTAGAAATATAGCTCAGTTGATAAGAGTGCTTGCCTCACATGCATAAGGCCCTAAGTTCAATCCCTCAGCATCACACACACATACACAAAAAAAAAAAAAAAAGAAAGAAAGAAAGAAAGAAATAATTAATATATATTGTTCTAAAATTGCCATAACCTGGGCTGGGATTGTGGCTCAGCAGTAGAGCACTCACCTAGCACATGCAAGGCCCTGGGTTCAATCCTCAGCACCACATAAAAATAAATTTAAAAAATAAAGATATTGTGTCCAACTGCAAATAAAAAATATTTTTTTAAAAATTGGCATAACCTTGATCTCTTAACTCCCAACTATTTACCATGTTTCTTAATTTGTATAAGAGAAGGGGTTATCTGGTTTGGCACAAGACTATACCTTCTGGACCCTTCACAATAATGCCTGGTTCAAGAGGAGATGCTTGGGGCTGGGGATGTGGCTCAAGTGGTAGCGCGCTCGCCTGGCATGCGTGCGGCCTGGGTTCAATTCTCAGCACCACATACAAACAAAAATGTTGTGTCCGCCGAAAAATAAAAAATAAATATTAAAAAAATTCTCTATCTATCCCTCTAAAAAAAAAAAGAGATGCTTGGGTAGTTAATCCTTGAATGAATAATAACCCAGCCCTCTGCTTTTACTGGTTCAAACCTCAATGACAGGCATATAGAGACAATGAAAAAAATAAATAAAGTTAGGTAAATCTTTCTTAAAGCAAAAAAAAGAGTGAATTTCTATTTCTTATACATAATGAAAGGTAGGCAGCTCAAACTTTCTAAGGCCATTAAGGCTTATCAAAGAATATCTTATCTGATTAGTTTTTGTTTTGATTGAGTTAACAGCTCTGAATTACATTGTAAATGTTGGTATTTTTTTTAATCTGAATATAAGTTCTTTGAAGGCAGAAGATTGTCAGTCTTGTTCACTGATGTATTTCCCAGCACCTACATCAATACCTGGCATATGGAAGGAAGGGATTCAATAAATTCTGAGGACTGAATAAATGAATAAATAAAAATTCCATTAAGACTGCATCTAGGCAACTGAGATACCAAATATAAAGTTCTTTTTGACCTATCACATGTTTCTTTCTAAATCATAAGCCAGATGATTCCATTTGAAGTGTTTACAAATTAAAAATTAATAAAAGCAGTTTTTGGTAGATATGAGCCTTTATTCTGGTTTCATTAAAATCCATTACAAAGATAATTGGTTTATTTGGATAAATGAAGTTATCAATAGAAAGTAGAGAAACAGAACTTTGTTTCAAAATCCAATCTGTTATAAACAATCTAAATAAACAACTTCCATACTATTCTATAATTTATATTGAATGATATAATATTTGGTAGCTCAAAATATATAATTAATGAGTGCAACCAAGAACATGCATATAAAAATAAAATGATGGCTGCTATTCCTAAAGTGCCTGAGAGTAAACACAGGTTTGTATTTAACTAAGGAGTAACAATATATCTTACTAAATGAAAAGATAACACTCACTTGATCAGTGCCATGAATAAAAGTATTTCCACTGGTTTTCAAGGATTTGAGTACAAATAGGTGAGATTTAACAGATTCAAATATTAAATATATGCCTTTTCCCAAATACAGACTTTCTTGAATTATTTATTTAGAGGAATAGGGGGAAAGACTTGGTTGGCATAGATTATGAACTACAGAAAATTTGTGACACATGATATAAGGCACAGCATCCTTAGGCATTCATTATTTTAAACACTGAAGTTTCTACAACAGTAAATAACAAGCAGAACAGAACATAGAGCAACAGAAACAAAATCAAACTATCTAATTACCACTGCAATCCTTACAATTGTTTATAATAATCTAAAGCACTTTACAGTACTAGTCTGATATTTCTGGAACTCAGAAGTTTTTCACCCATTTTCTTTCTTTTTTAAACAGTACACACATATAACTTTCCAATAAGAAAAAACTGCTATTCAATCTTAACCTAGTAATAGAAGCGTACTTCAGGGTGCTTGTTTGATTATTAACACTTGAAATCCTAGATGTGAATTTCAGTTCTGACACCTAGCGATGTTAAGGGGGTCGGGGAGAAGTCAGGATAATCAGAAGACTGGAGAACTGACCAGAATCCATGAGACTATGGAAAGCACATCCTAGAAGCAACACAGACAGGACTGTCTAAATATGGTGTTCTAGATGTATCTCTCTGGGTTGAGAAGTAAAGCCAAAAACTTGAGCTAAGAAGAACCATATAGATCTTTGGTAACTATAACAAGGAGTCCTGAATAAGCCAGTAGAGAAATAGACAGCTTACTGCACAGAGGTCAAGATACAGCAAACATTATCAATTAAAATTTCCTCATTCTCCAAATAGGCCCCTGAGTTTGACATGCATGAAATCTGTCCTCTCTAGCTTCATTGCCATTGCTTTCACCTCTCTTCTAGCTCACTGTGAGGTACCTCTTTGTGTCTTGTGCTTCCATTTTCAACATTATAGCCAGGGACTGCTATAAAATTTAAGTCTAACCATGTCACACTACCTGGCTAAAAATCCTTTGATAATTAGGATAAAGTCCAGACTCCTTAACACATAAACTGACCTCTTGCTTCTCTATAGTGTTATTTTCATTACTGCCCAATTACTTCCCTTCAACATTTACCCACAAACCCCAGGCTCCAGCTATCTAGAATCACACAGTATAAAGAATACCACAGGTATATCTGGGGCACCAGCTGCCATATCACTGTGTTTCTAATGAGAACTGTAAACCTAGAATGAAAAAAATGTTGATATCACCTTAGTATCTTCTAGTCTTATTTAATCTAATTATAGGTTACAGTCCATCGGTAGGCTGAGAAATCAATTTTAGTGAATTATAACCATCTTTCTAAAGCCCTCCAAATGAGAGATAAACACACAATGCAAGGGGGAATAAGGTCTGTTCTGGCGAAGGAACCTGGTACAGTGAGAGGGTGGCTGAGGAGATGGTGGATAGGAGCTGGTACAGGTAAGAAGGATGAGTGTGGGAGAGCAGCATGTGAAGAAGGCCAGTTTCAGGGAGGGGGACTGGATGACCCATGGGCACATGCATCATGGAATCATAACCGGAAGTGAACTGCCCCTAGGTATTGGCCTACATCAATGGGGTCTTGTCAAGCAAACCTAGAGCATCCCTGGTCTACTCCATGCCCTCCCGGAATGTGTCCCTGCGGCTGGAGGGCCTCCAGGAGAAAGACTCTGGCTCCTACCGCTGTTATGTGAATGTGCAAGACAGCCAAGGCAAAAGCAGGGGCCACAGCAGCAAAATCTTAGAGCTCAAAGTGCTAGGTGAGTGAGAAGCACACACTTCCAGATCCCTCCCCAACCACAGGGAGGTGAGGAGGTCTTTCTCCCAAGTGACTGAGTATAAGGTTTGGGGGTGGGGCCAATGGAGTGACAGAAGGGTATGGGGGTGGGGAGGATCCATGGCTCCCTTTAACCTGTGTCTCCTTCCCCAGTTCCTCCAGCTCCTCCATCCTGCCGCCTCCTGGGTGTGACCCTGAGCTGCCAGTCCCCATGGAGTAAGCCTGCAGCTGAATATCAGTGAGAGCGGCTGCCCCCATCCCCCCAGATTTACTTTGCACCAGCTTTAGGTGAGAAAATTTCTCAAAAATTTATACTATGACTGGGAAAAGGGAAAAGATGAGAGGTGCCCTGGGGGCTGGGGCGAAAAGGGAAGGCAATGCTGCAAAGGACTGGGCAAAGGGAAGAGGAGGAGGGGAAAGAAGAGGAGGTGAGAAAGATGGCCTACCAGGTGCAGATGCTTTCATGTAGGTGCAGATGCTTTCATGTGCTGTGTACTGTTACTAAAGAAGTTCTGGAAGTAGACTGCTTGCTTTCACACAGAATAGAACCTACCAGAGTGTACTGCAAGTAGGTTAAGTATAGTATCATTATGTGGATAAAATAAATTAATAGTTGTAAAACACTTAGAACAGCACATGGCCCATAGTGAATGCTACACTGGTGTCATCTATAATCATTATTTTATGAAATAAATAAATATATATGTAATAAATATAAATATAAATAAAATAAATATAAGTAAATAAATATATATATATGTAATCAATATAATTATATAATTCAGTTATATACACGTTATATTATGTGAGTATAGGCCCCAGGACAAAAAAAGAAACTGGGCCGAGTGCAGTGCACATCTGTAATCCCAGCGGCTTGGGAGACTGAGGCAGGAGGATCACAAGTTCAAAGCCAGCCTCAACAATTTAGTGAGACCATAAGCAACTCAGCAAGACACTGTCTCTAACTCCCCCCAAAAAAAGGAGAAAAAAAGAGGGAGGGGACTGGAAATGTGGCTTGGTATTTAAATGCCCTGGAGTTCAACCCCTGGTACCAAAAAAAACAAACAAACAAACAAACAAAAACAAAACATATGGGTTGTGGTTTAAAAAAAAAATGCACCACTTTGGTTTTTCTTTGCAGTACATAAATTAAGGAATGAGATATATAATGAATATTTACACAACTGCAGTTCAACATTATAAAAAATGTGTTACTCATCTAAACATTACCAAGAATAGGTATGACCACTGTGTCACTCCAGAACTATCAGCTTCCCCCTTCTACATGGTTCTTTTTTTTTTTTTTAATTTATGTTTTCAGTTTTCAGCAGACCCAACATCTTTGTTTGTGTGTGGTGCTGAGGATGGAACCCGGGCCGCACGCATGCCAGGCCAGCGTGCTACCGCTAGAGCCACATCCCCAGCCCTCTACAAGGTTCTTTATGAACCCATCATTCATCACTTACTAAACCACACCTTCACCATAAGCTATGAGCTATAGCAATTTGTTCTTCAGTTAAAAGGCGTGGTTTTTAAACAGCTGATCGCTTAAAATTTTTTGGAACACTTTCATGATTTGCTCTGTTCTAGATTATGTTGACTCTAAACTCTACACCAGCTCTACTAATCTACTGTACTGCCTTCTGCCCAGCCTTAAGCACCACCAGCTTAACACCAACACCAACAAAATACAAGATCTTGTTCAAAATAAGGCAAATGGTTCTTTAATAAGGTAGATAACTTAAAGGTAAATAGTTCACTGCTGTATTTCTAAAATCCCATAAGAGGCACTGAGATATTTGTAGGTGCACAATGAAAAAGTCAAGCTGTTACTTCAGACATGATTTTTTAAAACCCTGGGATGAATCTATCAGTTGAGTCTGATCAAAGGGAATGGGCAAGATATCGCAATTCACTTCCAAAAGACACACTGACTAATCATTAGGCAAGAGTTATATGCTACACTTTTCCCTTTTACTTTCCTATTTCACTCTGGGCTTTCTAAGGACAGAGGAATTCAAGGGCCTAGTCCAATTGTATCAGCCAAGAAAGATATCAAAAAGATGTTCTGAAGCAGTCATCTTCAACTGGGGTAGCCATCCTCCTCCTCTACTGACTGATCAAGGTACCATAAAATGTATCATACGTGCATATATACTGTAGGTACAAAGCTTGGCCCCTGAATTTAGAATGAACAAAGTAATATAGGCTATTGACATTGTTTCTCATTTAAAATGTTAACTAGAATATTTCCAAATCACCAATGTTTTCAATATACATTTGATAAAACCTACCAATAAGAATTTATGTGAATTTTTCAGAATCAGAATTCATTATGCTACATTTTACAGTCATCTTCATCTCATTTGTCTCAAACTAGGTTTAATATTTTCTATATCCTATTAACTTCTTATAAACTTGAAACACATGATAAAAAGTTTGAATGTCAGCCTGAAAATGTTGGAGAGGGTACATGGATTTCACACTTTTAGGAGATGTATAAACACCATTATTTATTGCTCTGGCCAACATAATAGCCACATTTGGCTATTTAATTTAAAATTAATTACAATTAGATAAAAATTAAAAATTCAATTTCACAGTTACACTGGCCACATTTCAAGTACTCAATTGTTACCTGTGATAATAAACAATGCAGATATAGAACACTTCCGTTTACCATTCCAAGTTCTACTGGATAGCAGTGCCCTAGGGAACTAGGAACATGTACTGCTTGCCTCAGCCAACTGAGGTTATAATACTTATATTCCTTGAATTAAAAGCTCCACCTCCTATAATAGTGGGCCATTTTTTTTAACATCCATCAAGGTTCCTCCTACATAGAGGTAAAGTAACTGGAAGGGCAAGAAGGAAATGTGAGCTTCCCCTATTGATCTAAGTATGTGTTGACAGGCATCCTTTCACAAAATAAAGACTACTTTAATACTTAAGTAATGACTTTTTACTATGCACAATTCAATATGGTGACCACTAGCTATAGGTGGCTATTTAAAATTTTAAATCAAATTGAAATAAAAATTCAGTTCATCAGGCATACTAACCATACATCTCAAGGCCCCCAATAGACACATGTGACTGGTGGCTAACACACTAAACTGAGATAAACAATAAAAAACATTCCATCATCACAAAAAGTTTTACTAAACAGTACTGTCTATACTATATACTTTCTAAATTCTTTTTTTCCTTTCAACTTCTATTTTAATGAAGTATTTAGAATATCTAACTCTATTTTTCACTAGATTTCAAAAAATACCAGGAAATAGAATCCTATTCATTCAGTTTTATTGTGTGCTTTGTTATCTCTTCCAAAATTGGACGCCGTTAAATAGAAGTGTATGGACGGCAGTCAAAGATGGTCTTTTCTTTTAAAATACATATCAAGCCTCAGATTCAGAAGCAGAGAAGCAAACTGAATGCAGAAGCTTTCAAGTGGCTGGCTGAACATGTAAAAAATGACAAGAAAAAAAATCTCAGTCTTTCTTACAAAGGATGTGAGTGGCTTACCACAAGTCTTGTTGGAAACACCAAAGGAGAGACTTCAGAGATAGGCAATCTATTAATATACAGGTATCTTTTGGCTCCAGTGTACTTCGCTCTATTGGTTCTCTCAAACAAAAGCAAGGCCTGATAGCCAAAATGAAAGACCAAATACACTATTCTGTGATTTATGTGCTCAAGTGCAAAATTAGTTCCAATGGTAATGACAATTACTGATGAAAAAAATCTAGGCAATGCCTCTAGAAAATTAATCATTTTGTTTGTTAGAAAACTCCTTACCACTTCTAAGTTTAAAGAGGGATCAGTGGTAGAACACTTACCTAGCAAGCATGAAGCCCTGGGTTCCATCTCAGCAAAAAAAAACACACACACACATACAAAGACACACACACACATATGCAACTAGTACTGATCCAGCAGGCACGTTTTTTAGGTTGCATACAATCACTTTATGTTTAATCTTGAGGTTACAAGTACATATCTATTTCATAAACATAAAGCCAACTCTCAAGAGACAATTTTTTGGAGAACACCCAAAAATATAGGACTTGAGAATGAGTTTTGCAGAGCATCAGATTAACTGACTAAAGTGTGGATATGGTATCTGGCTCAGAAGTGAATGCTTTCATGATTCCAAGTCCAGAAAGAACTTACAACTATTAGAGTATGTATGGATGGAGATGAGATCATTGTCCCCTTTGAAGTCATTACACTTATAGTTGGCTTTAGTCATATGACAATTAATCAAGTATTGCCCTGCACAATTGTTTTATTTAGCTTTTTAACTCTTTGATGTGTGTACACAAGCTTCAGCTAGACTACAGCTCTTTGGCTATAGGAACTATATGTTCTTTTATTCACCTAGTAGACAGTCTTACACATAGTAAGCACTCAAGTATTTGGTGAATGGACATATGAAGAAAAGGTCTACAGAAAAGGGAAAAAATATGCAAGAAATAGACCAAAAAAAAAAAAAAAACTTCTGGATTTATTTATCTGACTCAAATTGTTAGCAAATTTCTTCTGGCAAATAAAAAAAGGAACAAAACTTCATAATAAATAACAATCTGTGTAGCAAGGCAGTTTTAAACATATCATTTTATCCAAAAAAGAACAAATACCAACAAACATAAAAGACATCAAAATGAAACTGTTTACAGCACTAAACATATGTTTACATCTGACTTTTTTTTCTTTTTTGGTACTAGGGATTGAGCCCAGTATGCTTTACCAGTCCTTTTTATTTTTTATTTTGAGACAGGGTCTTGCTAAATTGCTAAGGCTGGCCTCAAACTTGGGATCCTCCTTGCCTCAGTCTCACTATATCTGACTTTCAATAAAAAATGTGTATGCTTAGAAATAATCCCTTGAATAGTATTAAAAAGTAGAACATTAGTTTCAAAATCCAAGTAATTAATTCAATTTTGACATTTATAATTTTAATACTTTCATTGTTTAGATAAGACATTTAGATCAGAGAAATAAGTGATATGCCTTAATATTATTCAGGAAGGTAGTCAGGGCAGGGGTTGGCATAGGACTCAAAGCTTTCTGATGCCTTCATAGGGGGATGAAGACTGCTATTTCAACATGTTCAAACTATTCCAATGGAAAAACTGGTTACTAGTCATTGCTTTCTTTCAAACTTGGAAAAAATTATTTACTGACTTTTCATAATGGAATTTTTTAGTAAGAATCTCAAATATATTATACCAGAAATTTAAATGACACATGGTACTCCTCCTCCCTGTGAACCTCTGATGTTGAGGGGTTGTTTTGTTTTGCAGAGCTAAAGACTGAACCCAGAGCCTTGTGCATGCAAAGTACATTTTCTTCCAACTCCTAGATACATCCCTAGCCCTGAATTCATTCTTAAATGAGCTACATGAGTCTGTACATGAAGTTCCTAATTTTCTTAACTACTTTGATTCTATTTTGTAAAACCAAACCAAAAAGTATTACTGGTTTTCTTTTGCAGTTATCATCAAAATAATAGAGTAAAAAAGACTTCTTTATTACTTGTTCCAAATTGGCATTTCTGAAACAGGGATCTAAGGATTTGTTTTCTCTCTTACAATATAAGGTTTTATTTTTATCTTCATAAGCAAAATCTGTGTTATTTGGACATCTACTTCATAACTGTGAAGGGCTGATTTCAAGTGACTAGATTTGCTTCTAGGCTGACTCCTAAAGAGAAAGAGTTCAGTTTTTTTGTTTTAATTTTTTTCACAGTACCTTTATTCTATTTATTCATTTGTATGTGGTGCTGAGGATAGAAACCAGGGCCTCACACGTCCTAGGCAAGCACTCTACCACTGAGCTATAAGCCCAAGAGCTCAGTTTTTAATGAGTATTTTTCAAACTTTGTTCCAAAGTCTGTTTTTGAGTTAAAGTTTCAGTAACACTGCTGTAGACTTTTTAAGCTATCCAAAATTCACTCTCTAGATTTCATTTCACGAATTTAATGAGCATTCAATGCCTACTATATGCTTGCACAGCAAAAGAGCTTATAAATTATAATTTTTACTTTTATTAACAAAGAAGTCTGGGTTCCTTGATTGAAATCATTTAAAGAGTAAAGCATTTCAAAAAACAAAAGTCATCTGCTTTCCTTGTTAACGGCTACTGTGGATCAGAGAACTCATCATCATCTGCATAGTCTCAAAATATTCTAAGAGTTTGAAGTCAACTTGGTCTTACCTGTCTGGAGACAGGTAAACTGATCCTCTTAAAAATTCTTCAGAGGCTCAATCTCCTTTCTTTGCTTTAGGTTTCCTTCTCATAACTGGACAATGAAGCAATCCAACTAGATATTCCCTGGTTGTTTGAGAAACAATTTTATGGAGAGATTTATATTCAGTGAGGTTTTGATAGAGCACAATTTTCCTCTTTCACTGGGAAATTTCTAGGGACAAAAATCAATCAAACTAACATAGTTACAAATACCCAAAGGTACATTTCTAAACTAAAGAAAATTTCATGGATAGATGCTCTCCAGGGCAGGGCTAAAACTCTCCCCCAAATTTACCCTTCATTACCGTGAATAGGACAGTATTTTACTATTAGCTATAACTTTAAAAACATACTTGCATATAAAAAGAGGATGTAAAAGAAGCCCAAAGGAATGCTATCAAATAAACTACTTTAAACAATAACTGATAGGTTTGAAATAGCTTAGCTTCTGAACCAAATTTTCTAAGCAACAGTCCCCAAATGAACACTTCTAGAGCTAACACCTTGTGAACTTTGGCACAATTCTCCTCCTTTAATTATGATTGTTCTTACTGAGTTTTATGATTGTTATTTAGTGTGACTTTTCTTACTTAGTTATGACTGTTCTTGGTGATTTTTAAACCTCCTCCCAAGGAGTTCCCAGAAAAAGTGCCAGCCCTACCAGAAAAGAAGTACACAGATACTATGACTAAGTAATAAAAGTATTTTCAGTAAAAACTGGGAGGATACTACCCAAACTTTTAGCAGACTCTACGAAAAGGGAAAGAGCTTACTAAAACACAAATCCTTATTTGTCAATAATACAAATACCTAGATAAAAGTCAGAAACAGCAAAATGATAAGCACGCTGGTGGTAAAAATTTTTAGCCTACATTAAGCCTCTGCTTTAAATATTCAAGGATGGCCAGATGTACACTGCAGAGTTTACTTGTCACGACATCCGGCAGACTAAAGCAGGGAAAACTGACTTTCAAGAAAGGGCTTGGTCAGAAACATCAGGATCTCAAGCCAACCTTCCTCAGGAGGCATCACCGTCAATCCAAATTCCAGAACAACTCTCGGCCACACTAACTTTCAAGGAGCGCACTACCTCCACGATAACAACACACAACTTGGCTATAATCAAGCCTTTCCAATTCTCCACAGCATCTCTTGCTTACTCTCCTTCGTACCTCAAATTAGAAGCAAAGCGACTGACACAAAGACTGGTCGTCTCAAGGCTCTTTTTGCATGGCTCCCCACCGCCACTTACTGAAAATTCCTTAACTGGGGACCCAACGGCCCCCGCATCTGCCTTTCCTCAATGCTGCCCCAGCTGGTAAGCCTCTGCCTGGGAGCCCCTCCGCCAGAACAAAGCGAGAGGCCCCGGCGGTAGGGGCGAGAAGTGCCTACAAGCACGGGAACTGCCGCACCGCGCACAATGAGAAACTACCAACTTCAGAACGCAGGAAGATCCTCAATTGGCAAGAAAAAGGGGCGGCGGCAGACACGCCCAACTTCAAACTCAGGAAACCTACGGGCTGGCGGCCATCTGGAAAAAAGCCCCCTTGCCAGGGAGAGAAGAAAAAGGCGGAGGAGATGTGAATCGCCCACCGGGCCCCGGAGGGGAGCCCTGCACTCAGACCGGCCCCCTCCCCCGAGGCCCGCTTCCCCGCCTTCTCTCTGCCTCTGGTTCGCTGCCCCAGGCTGGGCGGCCGGTTACCTTGATGCGCTCCCGGCACTGGGACGGGGTCCGCTCGTAGCCCAGCTCGGCCAGGGCCCGGGACACGCGCTCGTACATGGCTGGCCCGGGGGCCTTGCTGCCGAACACCGTGCCGGCTCCCTCCAGCTGCTGGTACCGCGCCTCCACCAGCCGCTCGTTGCCCCACACTGCGATGAGCGCGTTCGTCTCGGCCGGCGTCCACGACATGCCCCGGCAGGCGGCGGCAGCGGCTGCCGCAGCCCCACCACCACCGCCACCGGGGGAGAAGGAGACCGAGGACGAGGCGGCGCTGCGGCCCCCCAGCCCCAGCCCGAGACCCCCGGACGCCGTTGCCCCCGAGCCCGCCGCACTGCCTGGCCCAAGCGGGGAGGCACCCCGAGGCGTGGAAGGGTCGGACAACGATGGATTTCCGTCGCTCAGACCACCAGGAGACGCCGGGGACAGCACCTCCATCTTCGGGATTTTTAGCGGCGAGTTGGCGGGCAGCTCCGAGCCACAGGGCGCAGCCATCTTCCAAGAGGCCGCCGCTGCACCGCCCGGAAATGACGCGCCCGCGCATCCGGCCACCGCGGTCTCCAGGGCTGCCCTGGGGCCTGGCTCCCCAGCAGGCGGGCCGCTGTGGGCTTCTGCTGTCAAGGATGAGGCTGCCTGGGGGAGGTCGCCCCCAGTCCCCGGTTTTTCTCCGCGAACCCTTCCGCGCCGTCCGCTCCTCTCCCGGAGTGAGGGGCGGGGACGGGGCGCGCCGAAGCCCCGAGCTGAGGAGAAGGGTGGGGGCATGAGGGCGCTGGAGTGAGGAACAGATTGGAGCCTTCCCACTTCCTCTCCAATCTCAGCCTCCGGGAGGAGGGGTGAGGCCCGTGAGGGGGCCCCGAGTTAAGGAGGAATTGACCATTTCGCCCGCTCGCGCTCTCCTGTCTCCCTCCCCTTTACCTCTCTTCCCTCTACACTGGCCTCCAGGTGCAGTCTGACGTCTCGGGTGGACACACTCGGAAACCCCACTAGGGGTAATCGGGGAAGGCTCGAAGGTTGAGGGAACAGCAAGCGGTTCTGGGCGAGGCTTTGAAAAGCAAATGTGGATTGGGGTAGAGTTTATACACTGTAGCTTTTCAAACCCATTATATGAAGAACAGCAACTTTTCTAATTCCAGTTTAATCTCCTCTTCTCCAGTTAATATGAGTAGGTGTGACCGGTTACAGAATAATTCGTTATATTAATGAGTTTTTACACTTTGTGTGTAACAAGAACATGTAAGAACTCATGATCCCAGCAGTATAGTTACTTTCCAATACCATTCTCCGTTCTCCGGGATTTGGAAGTTGCATAGTTTTCCCAGTTTTTCATGCTGTCAAGTGCAAGGAAATTTTAAAAAAGACTACTGTCAGTTATGACAGCTCTTGTGACCTGCGTTCATAAATTAGAGCTGGAACATAGTGAACAGCAGTGCATATAACTTTAAAGTATTACCATAGTCTTCAAATCTGAAAAGCTGAATTATTTTTGATCATTAACTTTAAAATTTCAGTATTTTTTGTTTTGTAACTGAGGAGGCTGACCAAGGAATAAGAATGAACTATCAGTGTACTTTTAAATAACAAATATTATGTTTAATTTTTAAAAAGCTGAGGTCAATCACATTTTTAACCCTGGGAATCACCAGAGAAAATATGGTCATTGAAAAGACAAAGGATTAGACAATAGAAATGAAGTATAAGAGGAGATAACTTGTCATATTTAAATGCCACCATAGTTTGTAAATTAATTCTAGGGGAAAGCCCAAGGAAATTCCAGAATTTATTCTGTGTTAATCAGGTTTGCTTACTTTGACCAAAATACCCCACAAGAACAACTTAGAGAAACATTTATTTTGCCTCACCATTCCAGTAGTTCTTGGTGGGCAGACTCCATTTCTCTAGGCGGAAGGTGAGACAACATCATAGGGGAAGGGTGTGGTGGAGGAACCCAGGCTCCACTCCACTCAAGGTGACCAGAAAGCAAATCGAAGAAGGAGAATGGGCTCCAGGGAGGCTGAGCCCTTCCAGGGCACACCCCCAGTGACCATCTCCTCCAGCCCTGTCCCACCTGCCCAGAATTACCACCCAGTTGGTTCATTAAAATTTGGGTGGCCTGTTTAGGTTACAGTCCTCACATTCCAATATCATTTTTCGATCATTTCACTTCTGAGTATTCCTGCATTAAACACCAGGAGATTTGATGGACTATGTCTATCCAAATCAACACTATCCCCTTCCTTTTCTTCTAAAAGCAAGGTATAGTTGCTAGTCAATACCTTGTTAAGAACATGATTCTAGAATCAGAATGGGAGCCTTCACATTCCATTTTTGTGACCTCAGCCAAGCTCCTAAATTCTCAATACCTTGTTTTCTTCATCTATAAAATGAGGATAATCTCATGACATTATTGAAAGAAATAATACAGGTAAAGTTCTTAGAATAGTGAGTGCTCAAATATGTTATATGAGGGCTCTTATAGAATCTCAATAATTTATCAAAGCAAAATTCACTCTTATTTGGCCCAAAAGTAAAAATTTGAATTTCATAGGTATGAAACGGAGAGTCATGCTTAACTGATATACCAAACCACAGACTCCAAAGAGTTTTAAATTCAAGTGTTCTCTTTCTCCCTGCCCCTTACTGTACCTCAAGTCTAAGATAAATCCTCCTTTACTGTCTGATTGTGGATGATTCTCAAAACACCTCTGACTCATTCAGGAAGGCATCCTAGATAATGTAGATTGGCAGAGTCCTCTCTTGGTAAACTTCTATGTCTAGTCATTATTCTGTATTACTTCCCTCCTTCCCCATTCCCATTCCCATCAGTCTACCTACTAAGAAAGTCGTGTCAAAAATAAAATTCCCTCCTGGCCCCATAGAGCTTGCCTGTAATCCCAGCAGCTTGGGAGGCTGAGGCAGGATTGTGAGTTCAAAACCAGCCTCAACAACAGGAAGGTGCTAAGCAACTCAGTGAGACCCTGTCTTTAAATAAAATACAAAATAGGGCTAGGGATGTGGCTCATTGGTCGAGTGCCCCTGAATTCAATCCCTGGTACCAAAAAAGAAAAAATGTAAAAGCCATTATTACATATTATGCAATACATAGGCACTACTGTACAGTTTAGGAAACCATATTTATTTGTATACTGTTTTTCCGTGGCTGATCCTGGATTATTATTATTATTTTTAGTTGTAGAGTGACACAATACCTTTACTTTGTTTATTTAGTTTGTTTATGTGGCGCTGGGGAATGAACCCAGTGCCTCACACATGCTAGGCAAGTGCTCTACCACTGAGCCACAATCCCAGCCTCCTGATCCTGGATTTTGAGATAATATGTAAGGTGATTGCTCAAGACTTCATAGTTTCAATTCTGAATTTTAACATATATTCAAGTTTTAGGCACTGAGGGGGATAAATAAAATAAAATCTGGATACTAAAAATACCAAAGACTTCCCAATTTAGTCAGAATTCATGAACTGCTTACTGTGTTTGAAATAATGTGCTACGCCTTTAATTCTGGGCCCAAATTATGGTCATAAGTAGATAAAAGTCTATTTGAGAGGTAATATATGATTTGTCTCAAAATAATGTGCAATACATGCTAATCTACTTGTAAACTGTCAACTCCCCTTAATTATGTCATCCTTAATCCCCTCATTTTCTCAATAATCTGCATCAAGTGTTCATTTTCCTGACTTTTTAATAAAGCCTTCCCTGAAGCATTTGGACAGAAATCTTCTTTCTAATACCCATTCATACAACCTGGCACTTCTCATTAGAGTCATTCCTAGATACTCATGGTTGGGGGAGGATTGATTCTAGGCACCTGCAGGACACTCGAGTTCCTTATTTAAAATGTTGTATTTGCATATAACCTATGAACATCCTCCCATATACTTATTTTAAGTTGTCTTTAGATTATTAATACCTAATGTAAATTATGTGAGTAGCTTTGATACTGCATTATGGGATAAGAAATAGTTTTATAAAATATATTTGATGTTGGCACATGGGCTTGGTAAAATCTGCAGATGTGAAAGCCACCAATATGGAGAGCTATCTGTAATAATAATAATTATTATTATTTTTTGCGTATGTGGTGCTGGGGATTAAACCCAGGGCCTTGAACGTGCAAGGCAAGCACTCTACCAAGTGAGCTATATCCCAAACCCTATCTGTAATATTTTGTTATGAAAGTGTTAATTCTGTTACATACTTCATTATTGTTTTTATAAACTAGCGTGTTGTTTGCTTTGTGGTCTTTTATTCGCTTCACATTCCAGATCAAGTCTTCTAACATATTGCCTAAATCTCAACTTGAATCCAAGCCTCCATCATGTCTCTACTGAACAATTAGGCTTCCTGTTTGCATATTTCCCCACCTACACAGTATCAATAGTGAACCTAGTTTTTAAGAAGCATTTTTTTTCTGTGAAATACAATATGCATATATTAAAAAGTATATAAAACATGTATATATGATGGGTATGGTGGTGTAGGCCTGTAATCCCAGCTATTTGGAAGGCTGAGGCAGGAAGATTGCAAGTTCAAGACCATAGTGGGCAACTTAGACTCTGTCTCAGAATAAAATGAATGGCTGGGGGGATTTTATTTTGCACCACTAAATACATCAATTTTCCCTGGTTTTGAATTTTTTATAAGGGAAATTGTATGTTCTTAAATCAGATCTATATATACCTTACAGGGTTTTAGTTTATTTATTTTTGTTGCTGCAAATTAATGAATATGTCACATTTTATTTATTTATTCTGCTGTTAAATCATAAGCCATGTCAAATTTGGAATATTATGAATAATGCTGCTATGAATACTCTTGTACATGTCTTTCAGCTCATATGTGCAAGTATTGAGTATGTGCCTGCTTGCCTTCCTTCCATCCTTAGTTCTATGCCCAATTATCTCTACTCAGTAAATATACTGAAAAGACTATCATTTGCCAACCTCTTTTGTTTCATTTTGTTTTTTGTGGTGCTGAGAATTGAACCTAGGGCCCTGTGCATGCAAGGCAGGCATTCTATCAACAGAACTATATCCTCAGCCCTGCCTCCCTCTTTTGTAAAATCATCTTTAAAAAAAAAAAATGGGGGGTAGAACAAGATGGACTTTGACATAAAAAGTCCATCTTCTTTTATGTGTCTGGATATGAATGGGTATTTCTGGGCTCTTCTATTATAGTGGTCTATTTGTTTATTTTTCCTTCTTGTGGAAATATCACACTGCCTTAATTACTGTGTGTTATGATTTAGGTAATGTGTGTGATTTAGCTCGTGTGAGACAATGCAAGAAAGTTTAGAGGTGAAATAATGGAGTTATGAGAACCTTAACCTAAACACTGCATTAATCCACTTGAATGGATTAACTGGGTAGTAAACCACAAGCAAGTAGCGTGTGACTACAGTTGGTTGGTCACAAAGAGTGTGCCTTTGGGATGTATATTTTGTCCCTGATGATCAGACCTCTCTCTGCTTCCTTGTTGCCAGGTCCTGAGCTGCTTTACTCCTCCACACCCTTCCACCATGATATTCTTCCTCACCTTGAGCCCAGAGCAAAGGAGCTGGCCATCTATGGACTGAGACCTCTGAAACCATGAGGCAAATAAACTTTTCTTCCTCTAAAATTTTTCTTGTCAGGTCTTTTGGTCACAGCAGCCAAAAAGCTGACTAAAACACTGTGGCTTTATAATTTTATGATAAATAAAACAAGTCCCTTTTTCTCTTGTTTTTCCTTCTCCTTCAAAAGTTGCTTGCTATCATTGATCCTTTACGTTGCCATTTATATTTTAGAATTAATTTTTCTAATTCTACAGAAATTTTGATTGACACTGCATTGCACCCTGTGTACTTATTTGAAAACTCATATTTCTATAATAATCAGCTTTCTAATAATTGAAAATAATAAAATGCTTCATTTATTTAGTGTTTAGTTTCTCTCAATAAATTTTTATAGCAGAAGGGGTGGGTGTGTAGCTCAGTTGACAGAGTGCTTTCCTTGAATGCACAATGTCCTTGGTTCAATCCCCAGCACTGCAAAAAAAAAAAAAAAAAAAAAAAGTTTTATAGCTGGGTTTGGTGGTGCACACCTGTAATCCCAGCAGCTCAGGAGGCTGAGGCAGGAGGATGCTGACTTCAAAGTCAACCTCAGCAACTTAGCAAGGCCCCATGCCCTAATGAGACCCTGTCTCTAAATAAAGTATAAAAAAGGGCTGGGAATGTGGCTGAGTGGTTAAGCACCCGTGGGTTCAATCACTGGTACCAAATAAATAAAGTTTTATAATTTCCTACATAAAATCTTACACATTTTTGGCTGGATTTAGTCCTAAGTAGTTGGTATTTTTTTAAAGCTCTTGTAAATTCTATCATTTTTAAATATTTCATTTTCTAATTGTTTTGCTGACATATAAAAATGCGATTAATTCTTGTATGTTGACTGTGTGTGTCTTGTACTCTTGACTAAGTGGTCTTTTAAAATTGTAAATCACTGCACATTCCCTTGTTAAAAATTCACCAATGGTTTTCCTTTAGAATAATATAATCCAAACTCTTTGCCACGATTCTGGTTGTTTAAAAACATGTAGGGGCTGGGTATGTAGTTGAGTTGGTAGAGTGCTTGCCCTGCATGTACAAGGGCCTGGTTTAATCCCCAGCACCGCTTCCACCCCAAAAAAGGACAGTTTTAAAACATGTCCACATATTATTTAATACTCTTCCAAGAAGTTGAGCCTATGTTCCCTCACCTCTTGACCTCAGTGAGTCTTTTAACTACCTTGATGGATCAATTGTGAGAGAAGAGACGCTGAGTGATATTCAAGGCTAGAATTGAAAATGCCAATTTATCTGGAGACATTTTCATCAAGAACCTCCATATACCATGTAAGAAGTTGGGCTACTCTAAGTGCACCTGGAGAGACCACAAAGACAAAGTTAGTTTACCAAAGAGCCAGAAATGCTCCAGCTTCCAATTGCTTGTCTACCTTTTCCAAATTTTTACATGTGAAGGAAGAAACTTTGAGTTGGGGAGGTGGGGAGTGCAAGAAAACTTGAGATGGGGAAGAAACTTTGAGATGTGAAGGAAGAAACTTTGACCAGAGAGACAGATATGCTCAGAGAACCTCAGAGACCTGCAAAGGATCTCCCCACAACTCAGCTTTTCAAATGAGTATTTATCAGCACATTTATGTCACAAAACATCCAAAGACTAGAGAAAATTGTTCTGAAAGGCTTGAAGGGAAGAAAACTCAGGGTCATGTAGGAAAGAAATAATTCCTCTTCCCACTGTATGGAAAACCTCATATATGGTGGGGTATTAGATAGAATACCCCCAAAGTGTTTTGCCCTAGAAATAAGACTCACACATATAGGGTCAACTGATTTTCAACCAAGTTGCAAAGTCAATTTATTGCAGAAAATATCTTTTCAACAAATGGTGTTGAAAGATTCAAAAAATCTTTTCAACAAATGGTATTGAAACAATTGGATATCTATCTGCAAAACAAAAAACAACAAAAACCTTGAATCTGCCCTTTGTAGTATATACAAAAATTGACTCAAAATAGGTACTAGAACTAAATGTAAAATAATTGTAAACTAAATGTTACACCTAAAACTATAAAACATCTCAAAAAAATAGATCAAATCTTTGTGGTCTTAAGATAATTTTAGATCTCAAGCCAGAAGCATAATCTGAAGAAGGAAAAAAAATGATAAATTGAATTTAATTAGAATTAAGAATTTCTACTTTTTAAAAAAGTTAAGAGAATGAAGAGATAAGCCACAAACATAGGGAAAAATATTTGTAAATTATATATCTAGTAAATTACCCAAAATATGCACAACAATTTCAAAATTCAATAACAATAATAATAAGTTTATTTTTTAAACGGGCAAAAGATTTTAATATACATTTTACTCAACAAGATATATTGATGGTAACTAAGCACATGAAATTATAGTATTGATATCATAAAAATGCAAATTAAAACCTAAATGAGATGCTACACACATAATACAATGTCCAAAATGGTTGAATCATTTTATACCATCAGCAGTGTATAAGAGTTCCAATTGCTCCAAATTCTTAGACTAATCATACCAACCATTCAAACATTTTGGAAGACAGTTAGTCAGGTTCTTAAAAAAAATTATACATAAGCCAGGCATCTGGGTGCATGCCTATAATTCCAGCAGCTCAAGAGACTGAGGCAGGAGAATTATGAGTTCAAAACCAGCCTCAGCAACTTGGTGAGAACCTTTCTCAAAATAAAATTAAAAAAGGGGCTGGGGATGTGGCTCAGTAGTTAAATGCCTGAATTCAATCCCTGGTCCCATAAAAAAATTTTTAAAACTTAAACATACACCTGCCACATGCCCCAGCCATGTGATATATAGGTAGTTCTTCAAGATAAATGAAAATATGTTCATGTAAAGATACACATGAATATACATTGCAGCATTACTAGTAATAATCAAAAACAGTCCAAATGTCTGTTAGCAAGTGAATGGACAAATTGTGATTTATCTATACAATAGAATATTACTCAACAATCAAAGAAATGAACTATTGCTATGTGCAACAATAATGAATCACAACATAATTTTGCTAAGTCAAAGAAGTAATACTGTCCTTCGTGAAGATTATACACTGCACAATTCAATTTCTATAAAATTCTAGAAAAAGCATATCAATCTATGATGACCAAAAAGTAGTTGCCTTGAAATGGTGGGAGGACAGAGGTGTCAAAATCAAGGAGAGATTACAAAGATGCACAAGGAATTGTGTGGGGTGATGTATATCTTTTCTTGATTGTGGTAATGTTCTCACAGGGATATTCATATGTTAGAAATTATTAAAGTTTACACTTTAAATATTTTCAGTTCATTGAACATTAATCATACCTCAATAAAGCTGCTATTAAACAAGTAGTTCCAGGCAAATAGTAGGCACTCAATGTTAATTGGCTGTTGACTTTCCTGGACTCTGAATGCTTGGAAGTTAGAAATGTATTCTTTTGTATATGTTTATATAATACCTAACAATTACTATGTTAGAATAGGTTTTCAGTAATGCTATTTTATGAATATCATGTTATATTGTAAATACTTAACACATATCCATTAGATTCATGTCACTTAAGGGGCACAAATATCTATTTTTTCTAACACAAAGTTTTTTATTAGCAACCAAAGAGATACAAATTAAGGTAATGAAATACTATTTTAACCTTTCAATTTACAAATAATTTTAAATGATAGTATGAGTTCTCTTTATTTATTTATTTATGTTTTAATAAATAGCTCAATTTTTTTTTAACACAATGCCTTTATTTTTATGTGGTGCTGAGAATGCAACCCAGGTCCCTTCCATGCTAGGGGAGCGCTCTACTGCTGAGCCACAATCCCAGCCCGGAGTTCTCTTTATATTCTGAAGAAAAAAGCCATTTCCATCTCTAAAGCATTTTACAATACCTATTTGATGAGAGATTGGGGAAATAGTAATACACTGCTAATAAGAATGTAAACTGAATTTTTCTATAGAACAATTTTAAACTCAAAAGCTTCAAAAACATAAGAACTCCTTGATCCAGATATACCTCTTGTTAAGAAATATATACTAAGAAAATAAAACCACATACAAACATTTAGTTATGAACTGTATAATCCTACAAGACTGAAAGAAGGCAGTCTGAAAATTCTGCGTTCTGTCTAATTGTTTTTTATATTATGTTCTAGAAAAGGAGGTAAAACTATAGAGGTTGTAAAAAAAAAATCAGTGGTTGCCATGAGAGAAAAGGGGGATGAATAGGTGGAGTATAGGGAATTTTTAGGGTGTAAACTTCTTCTGTATGATACTGTAATGGTGGACACCATGATATTACACATTTGTCAAAACCCATACAACTACATAGCACAAAGAGTGAATCCTAAATTACGGATTGTAAGAAAAAATAACCAAAACGGTTTTGGCACCATAATGAAAGTACAAACAACCAGGACTGAAACAGATCTCAACAGATTCAGCAATGCCGTTTATTTATTGGCAAATTCAATCACGCACCAGAGGGGCTCACTTTCTGGGTAGAAAATGGCCCTGATTACAGGAGAGGTCTGGGTTTATGTAAGTTACACACTGGAAGATGACTTAACCCTTGAAGACTTTAACAGAACATATCAGTTTGGGCATTCAGGAAACAGGTTGTGAGAATTTGAAATTTGTTGTGACTGGGCACTGGGCAAGGATGGAGGGTTCAGAGTTCAGCATTCAGCACTTATCTTTTTCCCTCCAGGGTCTATTGTACTGTCCCTGGAAAAGGACTTATTCGGGGAATGATTAATGTTTGGGCTTCTTTCCAGAGACTGTCATTTTAGGTTTGATGGATATCTCCTTCCCAGGGATTGTCTTGACACGGGGTGATGTTTGCTTCCTTCCCAAGGATTGTCTTGTCACTGGGAAAGGATGTATTGATAAAGGATCAATGTTATCAAAGTTTCGCCTTCTCCTCCTTCCTTCTTCTCAGGCCACTGTTTTGGGGGTTATCATTTCCATATCCTTCACAGACTTTAGTTAATTTTATCAATATTGATTTATCAGTAGTAAAACCAAAGAACCATAAATTCAAAATTGCTCTAAGAAATAAAGCCTATATTTTTTCTTTTTCTTTTCTGTTCTCCTCCCCACCCCCATCCATCACCCCCCCAACCCCACCCCCATTCTGCGCTTTCCTTTCTTCTTTATATATGGCACAGGGAATTGAACTATTGAACTTGTAGCTCTTATACTTGGGTCTATAAATTAGTTTTGAGTTAATATTTGTTTGCAGTATAAGGATGAGATCCAATTTATTTTTCTCCTCCTTCTTCTTTCTTTTGCATCTGGATTGTTTACCCAGCATGATTCATGGAAAAAATTATTCTTTCTCAATTGAAAGGTCTTTGTCCCCGGGCTGGGCTGTGGCTCAAGCCATAGCGCGCTCGCCTGGCATGCGTGCGGCCCGGGTTCGATCCTCAGCACCACATTCCAACAAAGATGTTGTGTCCCCCGAGAACTAAAAAATAAATATTAAAAAAAAAGGAAATTCTCTCTCTCTCTCTCTCTCTCTCTCTCTCTCTCTCTCTCTCTCTCTCTCTCCTCTCTCACTCTCTCTTTAAAAAAAAAAAAAAGAAAAGTCTTTGTCCCCTTGTCAAATATCAATTATCAATTGACGCAAATGTGAGGGTTTATTTCTAAACTCTCAGTTCTATTCCCCCAATTTATATGTCTATCCCTATGCTAGTACCACATTGTCTTTGTTACCACAGTGTTGTGATAAGTTTTGAAACTGTAAAGAGTTTTGAAGTTGTAAAAAGTTTTGAAATTGTAAAGTCCTCCTACTTTGTTTTTTTTCATGATGGTTTTGGCTATTCTGGGTCTCCTAAATTTCCATATAAATTTTAGCACTGGCTTATTAGTTTGTACAACAAGAAAGCCAGCTAGGATTTTGATAGGGATTGCTTTGAATCCATAGATCAATTTGTCAGTGGGACAAATTTTCATCTGCTATGGTTTGAATGTATGTTTCCAAAAAATTCATATGTTAGAATGCAAGATCTGGCATAATAGTATTAAGAAATGGGACCTGAGTCCCGAGGGCTCCCACCCTTATGAATGAGTTTGATATCAAAAAAGAGCTGGAGAAAAATAACTAAATTCCTTTCCCTTCTGTGTCCTCCAAGTGCAGACTCAGTGCTCTCCCTGTCTTCCATGTGAGAATGCAACAGCAAGACAACACCTTGAAAGCAAAGAGTAGCCCTCACCAGACACCTTATCTACTGACACTTTGATCTTGGATTGCTCAGTTTCCCAAACTGTAAAGAATATGTTTCTCTAAATTGTCCAGTCTGTGGCATTTTGTTACAGAATCATGTATGAACCAAGAAAACATCCTTTTTTAAAACAGTTTTTAATGTAGATGGACACAATATCTTTGTTTTATTTATTTATTTTTCTATGTGGTGCTGAGGATCAAACCCAGTGCCTCATGCATGTGAGCCAAGCTCTCACTGAGGTTCAATGTACCCCGCTCAATTTTTGTGGGTTTTAGAGTAAAGTTCTGCACTTTGTTTGTTAAATATATTCCTAAATAGCCGGGCATGGTGGCGCATGCCTGTGATCCCAGAGGCTTGGGAGGCTGAGGCAGGAGGATCGCAAGCTCAAAGCCAGCCTCAGCAATTTAGTGAAGCCCTAAACAACTCAGCAAGACCCTGTATCTAAATAAAATATACAAAAGGGCTGGGGAAATGGCTCAGGGGTTAGGAGCACTCCTGGGCTAAACAAACAAACAAAAATGCCTGATTAATTTCTTCTTTTCTTAAACAATTTTATGACTTTATTTAGCTATCAGCAAAAATATGAAATGCTTCACAAATTTGCGTGTCATCCTTGCGCAGGGGCCATGCTAATCTTCTCTGTATCGTTCCAATTTTAGTATAGTGTATTTAGTTTTGATGATACTGTAAATGTGATTTGTTTTCTTCATTTCCTTTTCAGATTGTTTATAGTAAAAATGTATAGAACCACATATATATGTATATATAATTGGTATTGTATATAACTGGTCTTGTATCCTGCAACCTTGTGGAACTCATTTATTAATTCTACCTTTTAGTGAATTCCTTTTGATTTTCTATATTAAAGAACATCTCATCTAAGAAACAAAGAGTTTGATCTTGTTCTTTCCAATCTGTATGCCCATTACTTCATTTCCTTGCTTAAATGCCTTATCTAGAACCTTCAATATTATGTAGAATAGAGATGGCAAGAGGAGATATCCCAGGGCTGGGGATGTGGCTCAAGCGGTAGCGCGCTCACCTGGCATGCGTGTGGCCCTGGGTTCGATCCTCAGCACCACGTACAAATAAAGATGTTGTGTATGCCAAAAACTAACTAACTAAATAAATATTTTTAAAAAGAGGAGATATCCTTGTCTTATTTCTGATCTTAGAAAGAAAGCATTCAACAATTTGCCATTAAGATTGTCAAGAATGGGCTGGGGGGCTGGAGATGTGGCTCAAGCGGTAGCGCGCTCGCCTGGCATGCGTGCAGCCTGGGTTCTGATCCTCAGCACCACATACAAACAAAGATGTTGTGTCTGCCGATAACTAAAAAAATAAATAAATATTAAAATTCTCTCTCTCTCTCTCTCTCTAAAAAAAAAAAGAATGGGCTGGAGATGTGGCTCAAGCGGTAGCGCGCTCACCTGGCATGTGTGCGACCCGGGTTCGATCCTCAGCACCACATACCAACAAAGATGTTGTGTCCGCCGAGAACTAAAAAATAAATACTAAAATTCTCTCTCTCTCTCTCTTCTCTCTCCTCTCTCACTCTCTCTTAAAAAAAAAAAAAAGATTATCAAGAATGGGCTGGGGATATAGCTCAGTTGGTAGACTGCTTGCCTCCCATGTACAAGGCCCCTGGGTTCAATCCCCAGCACCACCACAAAAAGAAAAAAATAAATTTAAAAAGAGTATCAAGGGTTAATAGGGACAGTGCTTGCCTCACATGAACAAGGCACTGGGTTCAATCCTCAGCATCTCTCACACACACACACACACACACACACACACACACACACGCAAGAATAAAGAATGTCAAGGATTGGCACTGTAAATTTTGGCTGTGTTGTGCTGTGTGTGTGTGTGTGAGAGAGAGAGAGAGAGAGAGAGAGAGAGAGAGTGAGAGAGAGAGAGAGAGAAAGAGAGACTGAGAATTCACCTCAAGAAAACTTTACCACTGAGCTACATCTTTACCCCTTTTTATTTTTTATTTTGAGGCAGAGCCTCACTAAGTTGTTTAAGGCCTTGCTAAATTGCTGAGGCTGGCCTCAAACTTTCAGTCCTCCTGCTTAGCGTCCCAAATTGCTGAGATTACAGGTGCTTGCCACCACGCCCAGCTGTTTATTTATTTTTTTAAGACAGGGTCTCACTAAGTTGCTTAGAACCTCACTAGATTATTGAAGCTGGGCTCAAACCAGCAATTCTACCAAAGCCTCTTGAGTCGCTGGGCAGGAACTATCAAGCCTGGAAGAAACTCCTTATTCTGCATAGTTTGTTGAATCTTTTTATTCTGAAGGCATATTAGAGTGTTGGATTTCATCCAATGCTTTATCACTGTCCATTGAGAAGATTTATGTCCTTTATGGACATAGTGAGTTTTATTAAAAAAAAAATAACATTCAGAAATTAAACCAACCTTGCATTTTGGCAATAAATCCTATTTGGTTAGAACATATAATCCTTTTCTATATTGCTGAATTTTGCTTATGTTAAGGTGTTGTAGGGACAAACGAGGCAAGGCACCAAAGATAGCAGGAAACAGTTTTATTTGGCTGCAGCCAGATTCAGAGGGTACAGCCTTTGCTGTAATCAATCAATCCCCTGAACCCCGAGTTCAGGGAGTTTCAGAGTTTTATACCCAGCATGTAAGAGGAGGGGCTCAGAAGTTCACAGTCTGCAGAAGTTCACATAAAAGCAGCTTTTTCTTTCACTGTTCTGGGCATGTTAACTCTTCAAGGACAACACCTGAGAAGGGTAGAGCTTCTTCTCTTCTTTCTATCCTCCCCCTGCCAGCTGTTGCCATGGAGCCCATTTGTAACTTATCTTGAAAATGCAGACATCCCTGTGAAGCCCAGCTCAAGGCCAGAGGCCTTGTTTGCACTTTTCTTCAAAGTACTATAGTGGATACATTTGTGAAAAACTAGTAAGGGGGTGTCCAGCACCTGGAGTGCTGGTATCTTCTCCGCTAGTGGCCAAGTAAACAGGGTGACATGAAAATAGGAAGTTTATCTACAATGGACTCTTTTGCTGACAGTCCCAAAATCAGCCATGGTGAAGAGGGCTTCTCTGTGGAGAAAGGGGATGCCATTTTAAAGGTTTGGATGTGAGGTGTCTCTCAAAACCTCACATATGAGATAATGCAAGAAAGTTCAGAGGGGAAATGATTGGGTTGTGAAAGTCTTAACCCAATCTGTGAATTAATCCTTTGATAGGGATTGACTGAGTGGTAACTGAAGGCAAGTAGTGTGTGGCTAGAGGGAGTGGGCATTGGGGATCATGGCTTTGGGGTATATATTTTATATCTGGAGAGTGGAGTCTCCATGTGAACTGCTTTCCTCTGCCACATTCTTCTGCCATGATGTTTAGCCTTACCTTAAGCCTCAAGAAATGGAGTCTGCTATCTATAGATTGAGACTCTGAGACCGTAAGCCCCCAAATAAAATTTTCCCCCTCTACAATTGTGCTGGTCAGGTCTTTTAGTCACAGCAATGAAAAAGGTAACTAAAACTGCTTGCTAGTGTTTTGGGTTCCTTTGCAGGGGTAGTTTTGAAAACAGTCTTTGAAAATTATTCTGACGCTAGGAAGATTGCTCATGGTGATATTTAACTTTGATTCTCCCTGGTAAACTATCTAGCCTGTAACAGTGGTTCACTTTATGCTTGGACTATATCTCTTCTTGCTCTGAAACTGATGTTTTTTTTTTTCCTCCCCCCCCAACTTTTCTCCCTGACCTCCTCCCTAACCCTTTCCTCCCCATCCTCTCCTCCTTGATCTTTTTCTCCCTGATATCTCCTTCCTAATTTCAGGAAAGAGGATTTCTTTGAATCACCTCTTCAAAAAATCCCTGTTCCCTTTGATGGGGAGAATCATATACTCTGGGACAGGAGTCCCCATTGTTTCTTCTTTGCTAACAAAGCAATACAATTTCTTTTTCCTTTTTCTCAAAACCTTGTCTTTGTTAGACTGGCATCAGGACAAGACTGAACTTTCCCTAACAGTCCTATAATTTAGCTTATTGTTATCATAGAGCTATGAATCTCTTTTTAATTGCTTACCATCAACATCTCCATTGTTTTCAAAAGCACCCTTAAGCTTGAACTTGCCCGTATTCTTTTTCAAATAAAGTCAGTTCCCTTGGAAAAAGCTTTGACACTCTGTTCTTACAGAAAAATTTTCCTGGGTAAACACTGTATATCAATGCTTCAGAGTTGGGGGTAGGGACAGTGATCCACTTGTTTTGGAGTAAGCTGCCTCTGCAAGAGAGGGAGCAGATTGTGGGTTTAAGTGTCACACATTCTCCCTGTTAGTACTGAGACTTAGTAGATTTTCTTAAAGAAATGTTTCTTCATTTGCTGCATGGTATTAGGACAATTTTCAGGGACTTTAAAATATTTATTTTTTAAAAATAACTTTCCTAGGGCTGGGGATGTGGTTCAAGCGGTAGCGCAGTCGCCTGGCATGTGTGCAGCCCGGGGTTCGATTCTCAGCACCACATACAAAACAAAGATGTTGTGTCCACCGAAAACTAAAAAATAAATAAATAAATATTTAAAAATTCTCTCTCTCTCTTTAAAAAAAAAAAAAAAACTTTCCTAAGGTATTCTTGTTTTACAGAGCATAGAGGACGAGAGAGCTCCTCACACTGTCATTCTAGAAATGGTCCTCTTTCTCCTTTCCACCCTCAAATTCTTGAAAGGACAACTCCAGTCAGGGTTTGGCCCTCCATGAGCCTAATGAAACTTCTCTGTCAAGGTCACAAGTGCTTGCCACAGTGCTCCATTCAGTAGTCAAAATCTAATTTTATTATACTCGATCTGTCAGAAGTATTTGATGCAGCTGACCTCATCTTTCTCCTTGGGATTCTTTCCGGACACTCCACTCTCCCACTTCCTAGTCTTCCTACTAACACATTTGATTTTTCATTCTAGGCCTCTTTCACATTGTCTCAGATTCAGTCCTTATACCTCTTCTCCTTTTTTTCAGCACTTCCTTTGTGTGAAGACCAGTTTCATGGTCTTCACTAACCACCATATGCTGTTGGTTTTCAAATGCAAACCTCCAGGCCAGGCCTGACCTCCAAACCACATACTTTATTGTTGCCAATAAAGCCTATTGGACTATATGCACAAAGCAGTCATAGATCCTCTGTTCCACACCTGTTCCTTCCAGTCTTCTCCTTTCATCCAGCTGCTCAGGCTAACAACCATAGAGCTGGCATTGATTCTTCCTCACTTTATGTCCAAACTCAGCAAATCCCATTGGCTTTGCCTTCAAAATTTATTCAAAATTTGACTTCTCACAGCCTCCATTGCTGTTCCACATTACCATTACCTCTTGCCTAGGTTATTTTGAGAGCCTCCTAAGTGGCTTTGCTGCTTCTGCCCCTCCCCAGTCTGCTCTCAACAAAAGGGACTAATCTAGTTATCTCTCTGACCTCATCTCCTATTGCTATCTCCCTTGCTGTAGCCACCCTGACCTCCTTGGTTGCTGTCTTGAAAATCTAAAGCACACATTTGCCTCAGGCCTTTGCTCTTCCTGAACCCTCTTATACCCTTTCCCTAAATAGCTGCATGGCTCACTCCCTCATGTGGACTTCTGTCAAATATATCTTCCTCTCTGGCCTGAAATTCTGTAATGAGAGAACCATCCCCATGGATGATTTGAAATTTCTTTTCAAAATCAATTATACCTGGGAGGGATAACACACTAAGACTTCATCAGACATAAGGGTCTGGGGGTATTGCTCAGTGATGGAGCACATTCTTAGCAAGCCCAAGGGCTCAGGTTCAATCTCCAGCACTATAAAAATATATCAATCTTTATGAGACATCAATATTCTAGCATTAAGGGTTTATTTATTATTTTTCAGGCAGATAGCTAGTTGAGAGCAGAGCACAAATAGCAATCTGGTAAATTTTGAGTGGTGCTCTAACCAGTGAGGGTTAACAATGAAAGACACTGTAAGGTCCTTGCTTAACATCTGGATGGCCATCTTAAGTGACAGCCACCATTATTTTTTTTAAAAGAGAGAGCGAGAGAGATAGAAAGATAGAATTTTTAATATTTATTTTTTAGTTTTCGGCAGACACAACATCTTTATTTGTATGTGGTGCTGAGGATCGAACCCAAGCCGCACGCATGCCAGGCGAGCGCACTACCGCTTGAGCCACATCCCCAGCCCAACAGCCACCATTTTTAAGAAAAAGTTTTGATTTCCTGCCCAAGGGCCTTTCTGAGAAAGGCTCACCACTCCCTCATACCAAATCAACCTTTGACCGCCTGCATTCTTTCTTACCCCAGGACGTATCACCACTCCTTCATACCAACCTCACCCTTAACTGCTGGCATTAGGACCTGCAGGCTCTGATCCCTGAGCCTGCCCCATGAAAGATGTGGGAACCCAAGCCTGTATTGCCTCTCTCCATCTATGGAGACATGGTCTTTATTTGTCAGCTCCCACAAATAGACTCTCATGTGTATCTCTGCCTGGTCTCCATCTTTCATTTCTTGCTCACCCATCTCCTAGTTTCTCTTCCTTTCATACATGAGTAGAAGACTCTGGGCAGTCAGTGAACAAAGTGGATGGGGGCGCAAGGGGTCATTGACTTATTTGAAATCCCAAGAAAGTAAGATGGGAAGAAGAAAGACAAAAACATTACAGTCTGCCCTTCTAAGATAATTGTATACCACCACATTAACATGGGCAAAAGGAACCTGGAAGGCACATGCCTCCAGTCCTTTGAGGGCGGGGAAACAATATACCTAAGAAATTAGTTAGAATTTATCCGAAGTGCTGGGTGTAGTGGAGTGTGACATACCTGTAATCCTTAGCTACTTAGGAGGCTAAGGCAAGAGAATCACATGTTCAAAGCCAGCCTGAGCAATTTAGGAAAACCCTGTGTCAAAATTTAAAAAAAAAAAAAATTTAAAAGCTAGGGATGCAGCTCTATGGTAGAGCATCCCTGGGTTCTATTGTTATGCTTGAGTTCGGGACCCCCAAAAGACCACCAGAGATCGATGTAACCAGCAAAGAGGTGTTAATTGCGAGCTAATTAGGTCCTCCGTGCGCACACAGCAACTGGTGATGCTGAGAGGCCCCGAGCCCAGGGTTTGCAGCAGTTTTATACACTCTTTGGGGAAGGCAGGGATTTCACATACATCATAGCATCTCTTAGCAAATCATCACACACTGTGGGAAAAATCATAAAACAACTCTAAAACATGATTAGCACAGTCACTGGCGGGAACAAGTTGGGTAGAGGTGATTGGTCAGTACAAGAGGGGGATTTGTTTGAACTGATTGGTTTAGGCACGAGGGGTGTACGTGCTAAACTACATGGTTTCCCAACATGTTATCAACCACCATAAACTACTGGGAGGGTCATCTGGCATCCCGGGTATTTCCCTGTCTCATGCTGATTGGTGGCTGCTAGGGGATTGCTATGGGTCCTCACCTAGCCTGACTGAGTCAGGGACACCAGGTACAGCAGATTTCTCCTGTTATTTGTAGATAAACAACTCAGCAGGGTGGGTATGTGCCTGGGAGTGCTCTGTGGGTCTTTCCAAGGACAAAGATCACGCCCTCTTCCTTGGACAGGCTTTGCTCTGAGGTGGAGGCTGGTTTTTCACTATTCTTAGTATTGAAAAATAAATCATCAAAGTACGTGGACCCAGGCATGGTGGCACATGACTCTAATCTCAGCAGCTCCTGAGGCTGAAATAGGAGAATTGCGAGTTCAAAGCCAGCCTCAGCAACTGTGAGGTGCTAAGCAACTCAGTGAGACCTTGTCTCTAAATAAATACAATATAGAACTGGGGATATGGCTTGGTGGTCCAGTACCCCTGAGTTCATTCCCCGGTACCGCCCCCCCCCCCCCCGCAAAAAAAAAGTACATGAAATTGGGGCTGGGAATATAGCTCAGTTGGCAGAGTGCTTCCCTCACATGCACAAGGCCCTGGGTTCAATCCCCAGCACCACACACACACACACACAAAAAAAAAAAGCCTGAAGATGATCTATGAGAACCCTGTAATGTATAGCCAGGTCATCTAAAGTGAGTGAACTTTGCATATAAGAAGTAATATTGGGGGCCAGGGTTGTGGCTCAGTGGTAAAGTTCTTACCTGGCATGTGTAAGGCACTGAGTTCGATCCTTAGCGCCATATAAAAATAAATAAATTAAATTGACTGGGATATCGCTTAATGGGTAGAGCACTTGCTTAGAATGCACAAGGTCCTGGGTTCAATCCCCAGCACCAATACAAAAATAAATAAATAAAGGTATTGTGTTCATTTACAACTAAATTTTTTTTAAAAAAATAAGAAGTAATATTGGATATAGTTTATTTATTTCATTTAAGAATCATCATGTTCTCTTCATACTGACAGCCATTCCCCAGGGAGGAGAGAATTTATTGACCTCAGTGAAACCAAAACTGAGTTATCTAAGGAAACTTTTAGTCAGAGACTCAAAACACCCTGTCCGAGAATGGTATTGAAATATATATGCATTATGGGAGTCCTAGGCCAGAGGCCTGACTCTGGGGGTTCCCACAAACCAGGTCCGGCCACTTACCCCAAAAGCCAAACAGAAAGGATGATTATGAAAATTAGGAAAATAACTTTAATCAAAATGATCATATTGGGAAGG
The DNA here is from genome assembly GCF_052094955.1 of Ictidomys tridecemlineatus. Taxonomy (NCBI): domain Eukaryota; kingdom Metazoa; phylum Chordata; class Mammalia; order Rodentia; family Sciuridae; genus Ictidomys; species Ictidomys tridecemlineatus. The sequence continues at coordinate 108,207,295 of NC_135480.1, forward strand.
AAAAGTGAGACCTAGCATCTCAGCCTTGTCATCAGGGCTTTAGAATTAAATGGAGGAAGAATTTTAATTCTTCACAGTGAAGTGGTCTTGACCCAACGGTAGTCTTAGTTGATCATTCTGTCAGTTCTGGTATGGACAAGTCTTTTCTGCTTGAAGGGGCAATTTTCATTTGTTGCTCAGGATGTTTACCTATCAGACCTGTGATCCTAGAAAGGGTGGATTACTGGAGATTTCCAGGCACCACTCTAAGGGTCTGATGCTATAAAAGCAGACAAATGTCCCTGCAAATCTTATCTCAGTCTTGAAGAGGTTAGGTAAATTTAGGGATAATAAACCTTGTATTAACTAGTTTTTAGATGAATATTCTTAAATGATTAACATGCCTACTTGCAGAGTTGCGCAGGGATATGATTCAAAATTTAAGGTAACAAAAGAGACAGATACAAAATGAAGTCAGAGATGCCAAGTTTTATCTTGGCTTTGGTTATCCCTTGAGCATCTGCAGGTCTGAATGAAGAGTTATTGCTTTTATCAAAAGCAGCCTAAGTTCCTGTTAGTATAAATTTGGGCGAGGGGGTACCGGAGATTGAACTCGGGGTCACTAGACCACTGAGCCACATCCCCAGTCCTATTTAGGTAGGAATTCAGGGACACTAAGATGGAAGAGACAGTGTATAAGAAAGATGCTGCTGGAAGATGAGACAGAGACACAAGTCATGTCCCTATTTACGAAAAGTCCCATTACCATGACAACTCCTGCCACTGAGGACTTAGTTTCATGACAATTCTTGCCACAGGTTTGATATTTGGTGGTGGTGGAGTGTACTGGGGATTGAACTCAGGGGCACTCAACCACTGAGCCACATCCCCAGCCCTATTTTGTACTTTATTTAGAGACAGAGCTTCGGTGAGTTGCTTAGGGCCTCGCTTTTGCTAAGGCTGGCTTTGAACTTGCAATCCTCCTGTCTCAGCCTCCTGGGATTATAGGAACACACCACCGCGACCAGCAGATTTGATATTTTAAAATGACCAATGGGGGTAAAGTGTGCAGTATTCAAATTAGGTTTTCTAAAGTAACCAACTGGGGGTGGGGGCACGTGGAGACTATTCTAACCAGGTATTGTAAAGTAATCAATCCAGTCCATATAGAGAAGAGAATACCTTTGAGCTTAGCATATAGAACACTAATTTCCAGACACTGGGGTATTGAGTCTGTCTCTCTCTCTTGGACACCTGTGTTCTACCATATGGAGTGCTGTTTCCCCCTTCACCTTCAATAAACCTGTACTTTGCCTGTTACTTCTGTGTGTCTTGCTCAAATTTTTGTTCAGGACACCCAGGACCTGGACCACAAGTGGACACTCCAACAACAAAAATGCTGCAATTGGCCCTTGATTAAATAAAATATGGCTAGGCCTGGTAGCATACACCTGTAATCCTAGCAGCTCAGGAGGCTGAGGAAGGAGGATGGCAAGTTCAAAGCCAGCCTCAGCAACTTAGCAAGGACTTAGGTAATTTAGTAAGACCATGTGTCAAAATAAAACATAAAAAGGGTTGAAGATGTGTCTCAGTAGTTAAGTGCCCCAGGGTTCAATTCCTGGCACCAAAAAAAAAAAAAAAAGCAAAACAAAAATACACACAAAGACACACACACACACACACACACATTCAAAACTATAAGAAGATGCCATCTACAGGTTAGCAGAGGAAAATTTTTTGAAAAATACACAGTGTTGTGAGAAGACCCAAGGAAACTTCATCTGGCATACTCATATATTTGATACATTCCCAAAGCCATCCGTGAGCAGTCTGTGAACTGTGCCTGAACTAAAACGACGTGGAAGCCATTAGGCAACAAAGTCTGGTATGGGAAACTCCCAGCAACAACCCTGCTGGTTTGAGAATGCCCAGTTCATATGACTTCCTACCTAGCTCCATCAGAAGTTCAGCACAACATCGGAGATGGGGAGACCCGCTGGAGCCTCACAGCCTCTCAGAGATGGGTGTGGCTTGCCAAAATGCTGATCATCCTGTTTATTGCAAGACCCCTGCCACACCAAGAAGCAAGCACCAAAGCAAGACTCCTCCTGCTGAAACCTTATCCCTGCCTTTGATGTACTCCCCCTTAAATAAAAAATGGGGCCATTTTTTGATTGTTAAATTCCTGCTCCTATCAGAATTGCTCCCCCTTTCATGTGATTTCTATCTCTTGTCTCTATTTCTTGCTAATTATTTCAGACTTTTTTTTTTTTACATTTATTTTTTAAGTGTAGATGGACACAACACGATACCTTTTATTTTTATGTGGTGCTGCGGATCGAACCCGGGGCCCACCCGTGCCAAGGGAGCACTCTACCGCTGAGCCACAATCCCAGCCCATTATTTCCCAGACTTTTATTTCGCCGGCAGCTCACACCTCCTGAGCAGGAACCTACCCTGGGGAGGTGCTGGTCATCCCTGCAATAATGTAACCTCTGTGAAGAGTGAGTGGCAGTATCTCACAAAATCACAAAATTGTAATACTTAGTTGCATTGGAGAAAGTTCACTTTTAGGAATTTATTTAACAGATTTATCCACATGTTGGTGAAGAGATGTCTGGTGTAAATTGGTAAAGCACTGTCACAATATATTACAACTCCTTCCATTAAGAGTATAAGGAAAGAAGTGAATGAAGGTAATAAAGAGAGAGGAAAGATGGCTCAACAGTAACACTGGTTTATTCAACAGTAATAGGTTTATTGGGGACAAACCTACAGAGTGGAGCCCAATGGAGACTGAGACCTGTCTTCTGCTTACAGCCTGGGGTAGATATGGGGCATGAGGAGTGGCGAAAGTTTTGCAAGTAGGCCATCGCAAGGAGGTTGTTAGGGAAGGGCCCTTTTCGTTATTACTTCTATTACTCGAGGTGGTCAATGTTCTGTGTCAAACCTGATGTTTTCAGGATTCCAGTCCAGGATAGTAATTTCCTTTGTATGATGATGACATATTTGTTGGGGTTTCTTTGCATAATGATGGGGTATTGTCTGGGTTTAAGATCTGGCTGAGTCAGAGTGACCATGAGGTGACTCTTATTCTAAGATGGAGGATATATTTCAAAATGGCATTGCCTGTGTCAAGTTCTATCTAACAAAGGGTTAAGTGAATTTCTCCACACCTCGAATCTGGAATGGCCCTTGGACTTGCTTTAACCTTTAAAATGTGGCTGAAGTGATGTTTGAGCCTAAACTCAAGAAGCTGGTGACTTCCTTTCTCACTGTCTTGGAATTCCGCCCTTGGACAAGTAAATCCTTAGAGATGGAGAGACACTGAGTTGGCAATGAAGGCTGGAGGCATGGTGAGCCAACAGCTGCTGGAGCTGGGAAGGCAGTGAGAACACAGTGCTTGAGGTTGGAGCAAGGATGACTCATGTTGTGTAGGCACGAATGAGGAGCAAGATATTGCCTGTGGAAACTCAAAAGTTAGAAAATGTACCTAACAAAGTTTTAAAATTTTGATTAAGGAGGTCTCCAAGCAAAATGTTGTAAGTACCATTTGATTTTGTCTACGTATGTAGGATAACACACAAGAAAAGAGATGAGCAAAAGAAAGAACTGTTCAGCTTATAAGCAGAATTTAGAGAATGTACAAAAGCCCAAGATTTTCTGGCTTGGAAAATATAGTTTTAAAAATAAATATAAAATCAAATCAAGTTCATGGATATAAACACTCTCATTAAAACCTGGATTATTTCAGGTGATGCCTGCTGGGCACAGTGGAGGCTAAGTGAGGCAGGAAGATTGTAAGTTCAAGGACAGACTGGGCAAGACAAAAAGATCTTGTTGCAAAAAAAAAAAAAGAAAAAGAAAAGATATGTGGTAGATAAAATTATAGGATGTCATTGTTTTGGATTAAGCTTCTGCATTCAGTCCCAACAGGCCAAGCTAAAAACCAAAATGGCGTCACTCATGGTAAAGGCCAAGCTAAAAACCAAATGGATATGGTAAAGTAACTTCTTTTTTTTTTTTTTTTTTTTTTTTTTGTGGTGCTGGGGATTGAACCCAGGGACTTGTGCAAGTGAGGTGGGCACTCTACCAATTGAGCTATATCCCCAGCCCCATAAAGTAACTTCTTATGATCTGACTTGCCAAGAAATCAGGAGAGAGATTACAGTCAAATTTCCTAAACAAGACAGTCTCAATTAGCATGATCATGAAGTTCCTGTGTTTTGCTTCCCTCCCTTCCTTCCTTCCTTCCTTCCTTCCTTCCTTTCTACCTTCCATCCTTCCTTTCTTCTTTCCTTCTATACTGGAGATTGAATATAAGTGTACTGGAGACTGAATCTAAGCTCTACCATTGAGCTATGTCACCAGCCCTTTTTATTTTATATTTTGAGATAGGATCTCAATAAATTGCTGAGGCTGGCCCTGGACTTGTAAGCTTGTCTCAGCCTCTTGAATTGCTGGGATTTTAGGCATGCACCAAGTTCCAGTTGAGTTGTTATTTTTCTGGAGTTGGAGATCAAACTTCAAATCGTGTACATACTAAGTACTTACTCTACTACTGAGTTATGCCCTCAATCCACTCTGAATTTGAGGACAAGTTGTATCTTGCTCCAGCTACCACCCAGAGGTATGATACTGCTAGGCCTCTTTGAATTTTGGAGCCATCTTATACTACACTGAGATGTACTACTCCTGTCTATGCATTGGGTGACTTAGAAGCCTGCCAGTTTGAAGAAGCCCCATAACAAACATTGACTCTGCAGCAGAATCTGGCTGCAGTTTAGGTGGCTTTGCTGCTTGAGCCACATGACAGTATACCATGATTCCAGAGGTATTTGTTGTAGATATGAATACCTTGTGATGTCTTTTGCAAGCTCCATTATGGAGATTGCAATATAAACCCCTAGGCTCTGTTACAAGACCATAGTTGCAACAGTTAATGCTCTAAGTTAGAAAGCAGATCTTAAAAAGACAACAGGGCTGGGGATGTGGCTCAGTGGTTAAGTACCCCTCCTTTCAATCTCTCGTACCAAAAAAAAAAAAAAAAAAAAGACATAACAGATGAAGAGTTTAGTGCATAAATATCCCAACTTTGTCCCTTAGGTGAGATAACTCTAAGATACACTCTATACTACTTCAGACTTCCATAATGGGATTAAACTCCAGATGCTCACCCTTTGTGGCCATCTTCCTTTTTCTCACACTTTTATTTCCCTACTTGTGATCCTCTTCCCCAGGTAAATGCATAGAGCAAGGCATGTGGGAGTGGGCATGAAGCTTGCATGCCATCTCTGGGGCCCTAGCCTTCATATGTACAGTTTCCCAGAAGTTCCCAAACTCTGGAAGCTTCATTAAGTAGATATGATAGATTACATCATTGGCTAATGGTGAACCTTTAGCCCCTCTCTTTTTTCCAGAAGTTAGAATGTGGGACTGAAAGTCCCAATCCTCTAATCATACTTAGATCTTTTCAGTGAACAACCTCCATCCACAGGCTACCTAGGGGCCTCCAGACACAGTCATCTCATTAGTATACAAAGGACACTGATCACCCCCAGAAATTCCAAGGATTTTAAGAACTTTATGTCAGGAAAAGGGAGGCCAAATACATATTTCACATTACACATTTATTTTAAAAATTTTATTGGAAATTGACAATTTGTAATTGTATATACTTATCAGGTACAAAGTGATCTTATAATTTGTTTTTAAAAAATTTATTGATGTGCCAGGCGCAGTAGTGCACACCTGTAATCCCAGCAGCTTGGGAGGTTGAGGCAGGAGGATCACGAGTTCAAAGCCAGCCTTGGCAACAGCAATGCACTAAGCAAGTCAGTGAGATCCTGTCTCTAAATAAAATTCAAAGTAGGGCTGGGGATGCAGTTCAGTGGTTGAGTGTCCCTGAGTTCAATCCCTGGTACCCCAAAAAATAAAAAATAAAAATTCATTGATGCATTATAATTAACTTATTGTGATATATTCATACCTGCATATAACATAATTTGGTCAATCTAATTCCCAGTACTTCCCCTTTTCTTCCACTCCTCCTTCCTGTTAGTCCCCTTCATCTACTTGATTAGTATCCTTCCCTATTTTTTTTTTTTTTTTTGCAATGCTGGGGATTGAACCCAGGGCCTTGTGCATGCAGTTGGGCAAGCACTCTACCAGCTGAGCTACATCCCCAGCTCCTCTTTTCTATTTTTATAATATCCTTTTTTTCTCCCCGTTTTTCTTTCTAGCTTCCATATATGAGGAAAAAAACATAATCTTTGACACTCTGAGTCTGGCTTATTTCACTTAACATGATATTCTGTGGTTCTATCCACTTTACTGAAAATGACATAATTTCATTCTTCTTTATGGTTTAGAAAAACTCCATTGTGTATATATACCACATTTCTTTTCCATTCATCTGATGTCAGACACCTAGGTTGATTTCATGACTTGGCTATATATTATGCTGTTATAAATATAGGTATGCATGTATCGATATATTATGCTGACTTTAAATATTTAGGATAAATACCAACTATGTAGTGGTTTCATTCCTATTCTTTTTTTTTTTAATATTTATCATTTATGGGGCTGGGGATGTGGCTCAAGTGGTAGCGCACTCGCCTGGCATGCGTGTGGCCCAGGTTCGATCCTCAGCACCACATACAAACAAAGATGTTGTGTTCGCCGAAAACTAAAAAAAATAAATAAATATTAAAAAAATTATCTAAAAAATATTTATCATTTATTTGTAGTTGGGAAAAATACTTTTATTCCACTTATTTATTTTTATGTGGTGCTGAGGATCGAACCCAGGTCTTGCACATGCCAGGCGAGTGCTCTACTGCTAAACCACAACACCAGCCCACCATTCCTATTCTTTTGAGGAAACTCCATACTAATATCCATAGTGGTTTTACTAATTTAAATTTCCACCCACAATATATAAGTGTTCCTTTTCCCCTGCATCCTTGCTAGCATTTATTATTATTTCATTCTTGATGATTGCCATTCTAACTAGAGTGAGATGAAATCAACTTAGTTTTGGTTTGCATTTCCTTCTTTGCTAAAGATATACTACATATTTTCTTGGTCACAGGTAAAGACTTGAAAGTAGCAGAGATAAAGTAGGCTCCTATTCTCACAGAAGAGTTTTGAAACTGGTGGGTACTAAAAGTTTCCATTCACTGATGCTTTGTGCTAGGCAGAAGCAGGGCATCTTACAAGTCTTGTTTTACTTAAGCTTCACTTTACAAGTGAGGTTAGGCTTATCTCAGAGAGGGTAACTTGTTGCCATAAATCATATCATTAGTAAGTGATGGAACTCAGCTTTGACTCCAGACAACTATCTGGGGTCAAATTTATTCAGTTTTCCTCAGGTCAGTCACTGCAGTACTGTTGTTGACAGAAAATGTACACCTATTTTATTTTTTTGAGATAGAGTCTTGCAATGTTGCTGAGGCTGGCCTTGAATTTGTGATTTTCTTGCCTCAGTCTCCTGAGCAGCTGGAATTATCAGAATGAGGCAACATACCTCCCTGACTCATATTCTTCTTTTAGTGCAGAATAAACCTGTCTGCCCAGCTCTTTCTCTCTCCTCCTTCCCTAAGAGAATAGGGAATACAAATTAAGTGTGGTGGCACAAGCCTGCAATCTTATCTATCTAGATATCTTTTCTTTTCTTTTTTTTTTTTTTGGGAGGGGGGGTAGGGATTGAACTCAGGGCACTTAACCACTGTGCCACCTCTCTATATATAGCTATATCTATATATTTATTTATTTTGAGACAGGGTCTTCCTAAGTTACATAGGAACTTGCTAAATTGCTGAGGCTGGCTTTAAATTTGCAATCCTCTTGCCTCAGCCTCCGGAGCCACTGGTATTATAGGCATACCCCACCACACACATTTAGGGGAGCTGAGGCAGGAGGACAGCAAGTTCCAGACCAACCTCAACAATTTAGCCACAGTCTCACGCAATTTAGTGATATTCTGTCCCAAAATAATAAATAAAAAGGTCTAAGGTTGTAGCTCAGTGGGAAAAACACCCCTGGACTCAATCTCTAGTACCAAAACAAAAGATAGATAGATAGATAGATAGATAGATAGATAGATAGATAGATAGATAGATAGATAAAAGAAAATAGGAAACACAATAGAGGGGCTTGGATTGGACAGGGAAGATTTGGGACTAGAAGCATGGGACAGGGATAGAAATGGTGGAGATTCCATTACAACTGGGAATCCTTAAGAAGTCCCCATAATAGGCAAGGCATTCAAGAAAAGGGGGACAATTTCTATCCCTGTGCCTTCAGTAGGTAATAAAAATTCCTAGTAAATAAATGTTTGAAAGAAGATACAACCAACTGTGTTTATATACATATGCTAATAAAGGTTGTTAAAGTTAGCAGTGGGAAAAAACAATAAACAAACTTATGAAATCTCCTTATGTTTGTAAATCAATTTCAAAGACCAAATGTTGGTTTGAATGAGTCTGTTTTCACATTAATCAAAAAATGTGGACTTTTTTTAGCCTAGTTTCCTGGTATGACAGACAAGAGAGTATAGCATTCTATAACTGTTATAAATGTGAACATGGTTTAATTTAATGATGGTCATTAATGGCCTATAACCAGGGCACAACCTTTTAGGTAAGCGTTTAACTTTGGAGCATTAGTAGAAGATTATTCACCAACTTTTAAAACTCTTCTTCCCTTATTTATACATTAATACCATTAAGTCTCTAACCTTTAAATTCACATAGTCAGACACAGATATGTATAAATTCACATATTATTTGCAGCATATGGTGGTTTACATAAGGGCTTCTGAGTTTAAATGTGACTGTTAGTTTGGCATCTCATATTATTTCCTGCCAAACCAGCAACTAAAGAAAATTCCTTTGCAAAAAAAAGTTTCCAAGCATGACCTGGTAATTATTTTAATGGATTTTCAATGAAGGGTGAAGTGCCAAACTATGTAGCCTGAAGGCATGCCATAAATACATTTAAACTGACTCTGTTAACTCACATAGAAAAATATCCAAATAAGTACTATTTCAATCTTATTGTACTGTTTCTCATACGCTCAGTTAGCATATCTATAAATATTTAAGGTGTTCAAGGGAGCAGCTGCAGTGAAAGTGAATTGTCCAAAGAGAGAAGCACTCAGGGTTGGAAGTTTTACTTGGTCTGATTTTCAGTCTGTATCTGAGATTTGTCCACCCGCAAATGAGGGATGAGACCTAAAGCTGATCAGTTGAGAGAAAAAATAACTTCTCGGGGTTAAAAGGGCAATGTCTCACCTATGCCGAAGGACCTGATGTCGATATAGACAATTATTTTTCTATGTATAGATCTGCTCTCACCTTGTCATTGTGGTACATACTACTGTATTCCCAGTGTTTGTTGTAATACACACTTGAGTTGAGAAAGGTGTGTAAAACAGAAATCTCCACCTGTACTTCTCCCCAAAATTTACTGAATCCTCCTGCAAAAGATATATTTTCTTGCTGTGTGTATATGTGTAGCTCTTGCTATATTTATTATATGATTTAGGTGTTCATTCTATACTTAGGGTCATCTGAGATTCAAGATCATTTAGGGGGTAGAGGAGATCATCTACATGTTCATCAAGCAGCAAATAAGAATTTAGTAAGAAAGCCCTTGAGTGGATTCTAGAGTTAGAATAAAGCTTTCTTTGAGGAAATTTCAATATAGGCAGTAAATAAAGAACTTGTGATAGGAAATAAAGAGGGTGTCTGCCAGACAAGGGCTGGAAGCAAAGGAACCTAAGCCCTGTGCTAATAAACTTATGTAGGGCTGGAAAACATATAAAAGAGAATACAAAGAGAAAAAGAAAATGAAGGCTGAACTCAATGGACCAGTGATGCTTTCTTAAGCAACAGAAGGGCACATTTTTTTTGTGTGTCTGTATTTTTATTTATTTTTGAATATTACTTTTTTTTACCATATGATTTATTTTTATTTTTTTTAGTCATACATGACAGCAGAATGTATTTTGACATGTAATACATACTTGGAATTTACATACATCAATCATATTGTCTATTCTATTCTGCTGCCCTTCCTATCCCCCCTACTCCTCCCTTCCTCTCCCATCCTTTCTCTCTATCCAATCTAATGTGACACACTTTTTTTTCTTTTTCTCATCACAACATCTTATATGTATTCTGTATAACAATGAGGTTCTCCTTCCATCTTCTGTGCAACTCCCCTTCTCCCTCTTTTTCCCTCCCACCTCTCTTCCCTATTTAGTGGTAGTCTTCAGAAGGGCACATTTTTGAGGGGGAAATGGCGGTGGACCAAAAGGAGGGTCTGGGTTTTATAGTGTTTTAGCAGGGCCAGTTGGTCAGTTACTTCTGGAGGGCTCCTTTGGGGCGAGGCACTAGGGCATGTAAGGGAACAGATGTAGATTAAAAAAAACTATACTTGAAAAAGTATAGTTTAGGCCAGGCTTCAAGTCTAGGGATAATTCTCATCAGTGAGGTAAGGTCTGCCACCTGGTGGTAAGAAATAAAATGCCACTTGCTTTCTCATTTGATCTATTTCCTTTTTTAAAAACCCCTCAGTTTTGCAAAACCATTCTCAGCCTTTTGTTTGGCACCAGCCAAAGGCTCCTAACAGATGGTAATGACACTGGTACCTTGAGGAGAATTGTTAAACTTATCTGGAACTCAACCATCTTAAATCTCCTTTGCAGTATTTTAGAACTGCTGGAAGAAGCAAAGGTGAGGAGGAGACTAGTAGGTGGGAGGTTTCTCTAAAGGGTAAATAAAGCATTAATTCATTCATCTGCACACAAACATTTGTTAAGTTATTGCTGTGCACAAAAACCTAGGCTAATTAATTTGTAAACAGAAATGTGTAACGCAATGCCTGTGCTCCTTTTGTGACAAAGAGATGGCTGGATGACCAAATTAGGCTAGAAAAATAAATTAGGGTAATTCTTTCTTCCCTTTGAAAGGCTGAAGAGTTCGCAGAATAACTGAGTCCATTAGGGGGAGTGCTAAATCCCCAGAAAACACAAGTGCAGAGGCACACACAAGTACACACGGCTAATTCTAGAATATGCCTACAGTTCTGGGGATTTAGCCTATCCATCCTTCATAGAGAGCTCCCTATTTCCTAGGGAGCTTCTCCTTTCAGTACCTAAAACTTCTAGAGCGTTGAGTATTTCAACTCCTTCCTCTTTGACCAGCCCTGACTTTACTTTTGCATTTAGGCTGTGCTCTCACAGTGTGGTCTCCAGCATCAGCTTTATCATCACTGGGACACTTTTTAGAAATGCAAATTGTCTGGCCCTACCCCCAACCAAACTTAAGAGAAACTCTGCAGGTTTAAAGCCTTCAGGTGATTGTGATCCATGCTAATGTTTGAGAAGCACTAGACTAAGAAAACCACAAAGGTAAAGACAGGGAATTAAAAAAAAAAAAAAAAGAAAAAAGAAAAGGGAATTTAGGAGGGAAGATAAAAAGGGAGGGGCAATGGAGCCTACATGTCAATCTAGTTATCTCTACAGAATGTTAGCAAAAGCAGAGGAACATCTACAAAGGGAGGACAGAGACATTGAAGAGATTTTTGCCAACTCAACTTGGCACCATTTTTATGATCACTAAGTCCCAAATCACCCATTTCTGGTACTGAGATCTTCGTAGGGGAGGCATGGACTTGTCTTCATTTTGCATTACTCTAGAGAGGGATAATCCCTTCAGGGCACAAAACAAGTTAGATAAATTGGGGTTATGTCCACCCTACTATCCTCAGCTTCAACTCTCTCTACTCCCTTCCAGATCCATGGGAGACTTCATCTCACCTTCCTGTTATTGTGTATAGTGGAAAGCCCCCACTTCACATATTCACTGGGGTGCCATGGCACACATGCACCTTTGTGGTTGGTATACTTGGATTGAGAACTAGAGCCATCAAACTGCTAGAGATACTGCACCACTGCACCAGCTCTCTCCTCTGTTGAATAGAGATAACGCTATTTTCTAAATAGAAATGCTATTTAAATGTACAGTATTACAGTACACATAGCTCAGCAAGTATTATTCCCTAGTTTGTTGTTTGTTTTTGCCACAAATCCCCCATCCAATCCTGTTTTGCCTGTGCCTCCCTACCTTGTATTTTTTAGTGGGCTCTCAATAAACAATATGGACTAACAACAGAAGAGCGCTTCTTCTTTCTTCCATGTTTCTCTTTAGTTGGTGCCAAAAAATGCCAGCTCAGGGCCAGGGTGGCGGGTTTGTCACAGTTTCAACTGAACAAATCACTCTTTTTAGGAGGAAAGACATAAGCGAATTATGGCATCTTCCCGCCCTACATGTGGGCACACAAAAAGTGGAGGGCAGAGTGGGGAGTGGGGGTAGGAGACAGGCTCCATATGTCTGAGTCCCAGGTCACCTCGGTCTGGAATCTGTCTAACTCAACTGCAGACTAGAAGAGAGGCCTGGGCAGGGAGTAGAGCCCTCCCCCACCTCCCGTAGCTGGGTGACTGTCAGGCCGCATCTGCTCCAAATTTATAGCTCCTCCTCGGGCCGCCGCCGGCCTCTCTACGGCCTCTTTACCAAGTGCAGCCCCAGCTGAGACCCCTCCCGCGGGGAAGGAAAGGACACACCCGCGCGGGCTCCGGGCCGGGGGCGGGGAGCAGGTGTGAAGCGGGGGTCTTAGCGCGCGTGCGGTCACCCTCCATCGCACCGCGGAGACCCAGCTTCACCCCGGTGTGCTCACAATGGCGTGGGGGCCAGGCGGAGGGCGGCTCATTACCTCGGCCGGTGGGGGAGCGGCTGATGGAGGAGGTGGGACGGGGGGGGGGGGAGCAGCCGCCTAATCACCGGCGCAGACACCTGGGCCGGAGCGCGCGAAGCTGGGGAGAGGCCAGCATTGCGGTCCAGTCCGCAGCTCAGACCCGCCCTTGCCAAACCCGCGCCAATCTGGGCTTCCCAGGCAGGGCGGGAGGAGGGCACAGGGAACAATATGAAGCCGGGTTCAGCGAAGGGACCGTTGCGCTTTGGCTTCTGGCGCCCCCGGCGGTCGCCGATTGCCTATTGTGTCTCCGCTTCCCCCTCCGCCTTGAGTGCCGCAGCCACACCCTGGGCCTCCACCCTGGCGCTCCGCCTGTATAACTCGCTCTCATAGCTGGCCCCCTCTTTGCTAAGTGAGCAGCCAGCGCCGCAGACGCGTGCCAGGGGGAGGGTTGTGCACTGCGGAGGGAGGAGGGGATGCTACCGAGAGGAGAGTACACGGAATTAGCACCGTGAGGGTCTCCAAACTGTACCTTTCACGTGCCTTTGGATGAGGAAATTTACACTTGCTTATCTCTCCCATCCCAATTGCTCTGTCCCGACCAGACTACCTCTTTTCTAACCCAAACTGCCGCAGGGGAGAATCCCGCCATTTCTTTTCTTCCTTCCTTCCTTCCTTCCTTCCTTCCTTCCTTCCTTCCTTCCTTCCTTCCTTCCTTCCTTCCTTCCTTCCTTCCTTCCTTCCTTCCTTCCTTCCTTCTTCGTTCCTTCCTTCGTTTCTCTCTCTCTCTCTCTCTCTCTCTCTCTCTCTCTCTCTCTCTCTCTCTTTCTTTCTTTCTTCTTGGCGGTAGATCTCTTTGGGCTCTGGAAGGCCAAGGTTAAAGAGGAGCGGTCTGGCCACATGCAATGTATACCTCTAACTTTGAGGTGAGGGGATTGGTTGGTAGAGGGGTGTGAACAGAGGACTCAGAGACAAGCACTAGGTTATGACAACTCCAAACATCTGGCTTCAAGCTCTCTTCTTTCGGTCTCAGGGAATTTGTGCCTGTCTTTAGCGCTTTGTTTAATACTCCTAGCTGCCTTCCTGTCACTTTTCCTGGGAGATGGGCATCTGTGGGAAAGGACCTAAAAAGGGACCAGAAAAAGGATTGGGAAATTAGGGTCTAGTAATGTAGGGTTTGCGTGTGTGGGTAATGTGGAATTGGATCAAAGTCGAGGAGTCATCAGATTCAGAGGCCATAATTTTGCAGCCCATGAACCAAATCTAGGGCACAGACACATTTTGGTTCATGAAATATTTTTTAGAACATTCTCTCATGGATAATATCATATTGTGGATGATAAAAATATATAAAATTAGAATAATATGAACTCCCATGTACACAGCTTCATTACTTATGTATCCCCAAACAATATTTCTTCATCTATTTTCACTCTCTCATGATTTTGGAGCAAATCTCAGAAATCATATAATTTCTTCTATAAATATTTCAGTGTAGTCTTAAAAGGCAAATAACAATAATACATATACATACCTAGTATAACAATTCTGTACCATCAAATATACAGTAATATTTTAGCTTCCCCAGCTGTCTTATTTTCTTCATTATTGTTCAAATTAGGATTCAGCTGAATCTTCACAGTGCATCATTGTCTCTTTGAGTCAGATGTTACCTCAATCTTTTATTTTTTTCCTTCTTGCAATTCATTTGTTGAGGAAGGTAGGCCATTTGTTCTGTAGAATTTTACATAGTCTGGATTTTGTTGATGTATCCCCATGGTGTCATTTAACATGTTCTTCTGCCCTTATTATTTCTTGTAAATTGGTTTTTAGATATAGAGACTTGATCAATTAATGCTTGGTCTTTTTTTCAAGAATACTTCAGAGGCAATATCGCCTAATTTTATCAGGAATAATGTCTGCTTCTCTGTTGTGTTGTCATATTAACATCCAGTAAGTATCATGGTTTAGATCCATATTTCATTGGGGATTACAAAATGGTGACATTCCATTTCTATGATTTCCTCTTCATTTATTAGCTAGAATACTTCTATAAAGGAAATCTGTCATCAACTATCTTGAGGTACATTTGAATAGGAAAGACAAGATAAAAGCCCTATTCTCATTTACATATTATTTTTCAAATATTTGAGTTGATTATTTGGTATCCTCTAAAGGTGACCACTGAACTTTTTAAAAACACACATTTTTGAGGGCTGGGGATGTAGCTCAGTAGCAGAGTACTTGCTTAGCATATGTGAGGTCCTTCCTTTGATCCCCAACACTGAAAAAATGTAAAAATATCATTATGAAATATATTCTATGTTTCAAACCAAGTATATTTTGATTGCCTTGGTGTTTTAAAATCAGTTGATTTCATATTAAAAACACTAATCTCTGGCTTCTTTTATAGATGATCTGGAAACTTTGAGCTCTTTTCTCAGCAAGACTAGAGCAGCAGGCTTTGCAGGAGGAATACTGTCCCTTCAGTGGGCATTTATTCTTGCCTTGGTTTGCCCAGATCTTTACTATCACTTCCTGATCCCTGTAGATGTGAGTTTGTAAGATAGATTCAATCAACTGTTTGATTTTATAATGAGAGAACTAATGAAGTAACTTACCTATCTGTTACTGCAAAATAAGTCTGGGATGCTTACCTAGAAGAGGAGAAAGGAAACAGGAGGGAACCAGCTGATCTCTGCCTCACCTTCAATTGGAGCTGAGTCAGAGACCTGGGTACATACATCTCAAGATAACCTTCCTCCTGATTTCCAAAACAAGCTTTGTAGAGGAAATTTGGGATTATTCCAAACTTTTCTCTCTTTTGCCTCCCACATTCAGTCAGTCACCTAGCCTGCTAATTAGCCTCTTTGCCTTAGTTCTGTGTTCTGTCCCCCTCCAATTCATCCTCCTTTCTTGCAAAGAGATTTTCCAAAACATAAGTCTAATCATGTCACTTTTCAGCTTTAAAATCCACCAGTAACTCTTCATTGCCTTTGGGTTACATCCAAATCAAACTTCTTAGCATGATGCATAGGGCCCCTCAAGATCTGGACCTTACCATGGGTATCTTCTACATTCTGGTGGCCCCTCTGGTGACCCTGTTCTGCCTTTCCAAACAATTATGTCTATATTTTGTCCTTTTTTTTGGGGGGGGGTTTGCTGGGAAATCAAACCCAGGGCCTTATCCACATTAGGTAAGCACTCTCCCAACTGAGCTATATCCCCAGTTCCTTGTCCTTTGTATTTGCTGTTTGGATCTCTAAACACCCACTCCTTCACCAGTTAACTCCCACTTCAAGCTTTGATCTTAGAAGAATCTTTTTTTGGCATGTCTTGGGCTGCATTTGATATCTTACTTTGCACTTCTATAGCATTACTGTGCTTACATTAAGAATGATGGCTTGCACCATGTTAGCAGCTCTGGAGGCTGAGACAGGAGGATTATAAATTTAAAGCCAGTCTCAGCAATTTATAGAGGCCCTGTTTCTAAATAAAATATTTTAAAAAGAGCTGGGGATAAGCCCAGTGATAAAGCACCACTGGGTTTGACCCCTGGTGTCTATTCTCTCCCCCCAAAAAGAATGGTGCCTTGCTATTGGTCAGATTTTTGTTTGTTCCTTTGTTTTGATATTTAGATTTGATTTGTTTTCACCTGGCCCCCTCCTGGCTGGTGTGGGAGCTTTCTGAGGCCTGACAAGGGCTGTTTGTATCTCCAACATCTAAGCACACAGTAGGTGGGTCAGTAAAGATTCCGTAATAAACGAAATTAAACAAAAAGAGATGAAGTTTGGCGAACTTTTTAGGAGAGAAATATCCCCCTTCCCTTGCAGAGGAGACAGTGCTGACCACTATTCATCGAGCAGAAACCCAGGAGACAGTAGGTTTTTCTTGAGGCTGATCGAGTACCCCGGAATCCAGCCCGGCGCCTGCAGCTTTGAGTGGGTCGCGACCCAGAGCCTGTCCGGACCTGGCCATCCGCGGACCAACATTTCTTCCTGCGCGCGCGCGCGCGCGCTGCCAACCCCGCCTCCTCCCGCTGGGAGGATAATTAAAGCGCCAAACGGCGGAGCGGGCGGGCAGTGTTCCCGGGGGCGCATTTCATCGGGTCTGATTAATGAGGCCGGGGAGTTAATGAGGAGAAAGCTAAACGGAGGGAGCTGAGCAGCGGAAGCCCTCTTGGAGATCCCAGAGGGGGCCCTCCGAAGGCATCTCCCGCCCTCTTTTCCGTGGAGGCTTAGTGCAAGCCACATGGTGCCTCTGGTTCCACCGCCGCCTCAGGCCCAGGAAGAGAAGGGGTGGCCTCCTGGTCACACTAGCCTCAGTGAAGTCCGATCTCTTTCCTAACCCAGCTAAACAGGACTTCCCCTACCCCGCAACAAAAACCTTGCCTCTGCTAGCCATGGCACAACAAAGGACCCCACCAGAGCGCCCCCTTCCTTTTCTTCTGGGGAAAAATTGGCCTTGGATCTCAGATCACTTACAAATTTCATTCCAGACCCGAATTAAGAACCAGCTCTGCCGTTGCCAACTCAGCAAACTTAGACAAGTTACTAAGTCCTTTGAGCCTCAGATTCTGCATCTGTAAAATGGGACCTTACTCCTTCCCCTGCCAACAAATAGTTCACATTTATTGAAAACTTAGTAAGCACCAGATGCTATTCCAATCGCTAGGCATGTGTAATCTCATTTATTCTTCCCAATAACTCTAGGAAGTAGGTTCTATTTTTAGCATCTTTATTTCAGAGATAATGACATAAAAGCAAAAAGCCTTGTTGTGGTCACCCAGCTACTTTTATATGGGGTCACCTTTTCCTAAGCAGTAGAGCTGAGAGGTGAATGTACACTGGCTGCTGACTCCAGATCCTATGTCCTTAGCACTAAGCTGCAGTGCTGGTTCTCCAGGTGATTGTGATAATCAGATCATATAACACACGAACAGGACCTTGTAAACTGTAAAATGCTAAGCAGATGTGAGAAAAAGCCACAATGTTAATATTATTCATTACCATTTTTGAACAGAGTAGACAAAGCAGTAAACTCTGTGTGACCTCCTTGACCACCCCTCAAGTTACACACCTCTGTGGTTTGACCACAAATACACTAAGTGGTCTCTGTCTCCCTACAAGTGGCAGAGCAATGATAGACTGAGTTTTAAGGGAAAGAGCATAACACAAAGGGATGAGAGTGAGCTTGGACTCGGGACACTCATATTCTCTTGTGACTCTGCCATTCACCAGCTGTGTGAATCTGGGTGAATTGCTTGATGACTCTAGCTTCATCTGTCAGTTGGGAATGCTAACTAATGCCCCTATGTCATGAGGCTGCTGGAAAAAAAGGGCAAGCGTGAGGCCTTGGGTGTGGAAGGACATTGTAACTATGTGTTTAGAAATGGTAGGAAGGAGAGTCCAGGCGGTTCTCCAGAGGCAGGTCAGGGGTTTCTAGCAATAGAAATAGGGCAAGGCGCTGAGATCCCCAGTGAACAAACATCTTCCTTTCCAGAGCAATCTGACTTTGGGATCTGCAACTTCCTATTGATCTTTAGTCAAGAATGATTTGGGGCCAGAAGCCAATCAGCTCCAACAAAGTGTTGATGGGTTTGAAATGAGCTTATTTCCTCTGGATGAGTTTATTCTGTTGAATCAGAGAAACTGAGGCTGCCCTGGCAACTAAAAAAAAAAAAAAAAAAATCAGTGCACTCCCTCTTGTCTGACATCTCCATGCTCCGAACCGACCCAGCTCTTAAGGCCCTAGCCCCTCACTAAGTGCTCGGTACCACTCCCCCTCACTGTGGAGCCAGCAACATGAGCAAAAGGGGAGCATCAATAATTTTCTCCAAAGGAGCTTGTGTCTAGAGAAACCAATATTTAACATCCCCATTTACATTGAAAGCGTGATTCTGATTATGAGATGGTAATGAGGGGATTAGCCAGAGGAGAGAGCCCCCCTGCCTGCCTCCCCTTCCTGTTCTTCCCTCCATCACCCTGCGTGGGGGGCTTACTTCAGGAGGACTGGATATGGGGGAGGGGTTCAGACGCTCCCATTGGGAGAGCATCAGAGATGCCAGAGCAGGGCAGGGGTTCTCCAAGACCCCATGTGAGAGCCCCTTATTCATGTCTGGAATCAATTAGCCTCAGAAGGGGTGATGGGTGAGATATGAGACACCTGACTCTGGTCCTTCCCACTCAGTCACCTGCACTGAGCCCCTCTACTGTTGGCTTTTGCCCAGTATTCCAGGTCATTGTTTTTTTGTTTATTTATTTATTTATTTTTTTATGTGGTGCTGGGGATCTAACCCAGTGCCTCACACATGCTAGGTAAGCACTCTACCACTGAGCCACAACCCCAGCCCCAACACATATTTTTTCTTTTTGTGTGTGTGTGTGGTACTGGGGATTGAACCCAGTGCCTTGTGCATGTGAGGCAAACACTCTATCAACTGAGCTATATCCCCAGCCCTCAGGTCATTGTTTTTTTAGGTGATGATTTGCTGCTGAGGTGAAGGGCTGAAGTAGAAAGTGTTAAGAGAACTTTTGCTGGGCTCCTGTCTTCTCTCCCTGCCTCTCTGAAATGACATCCTCCTTGTTCTCATCTCAGATACTGGATTTTAACCAGGCCGCCGGCCTTTACCTCTGGCTCTTCCTGTGGAACAAGGGGTGGGGGATGGAGAGAACCTAAGGGGGTCACCCATCCTGAGGCCCCGTTTGTTGGTGGACAATGGCGCTCAGACAGGATAATTCAGTGTGTGATTGTGGTCACGCCCCCCCTTTTGTGCCCCTTTCAGAGCCAATCTTCCAGGCCCAGATGGGTTAATCCATAATGCAGACGAGCAAGTAATTGGCTGTCAGCCCAGTCTCCTGCACCCCCTCCCTATTAGTGCCACTGCCCTAATGAAGCCCAGCTTGGAGAGCCCCCTTCTCAATGAGGTGCCGGCCCCGACCCAGCCAGGCACACATGTGTCTCCGCTGCTCTGCCTGAAGCCTGGCTCCCTTTAGGGACCCCACCCCAGCCTCCCCGGGGTGACCCAGCTGCCAGTGCCTTGGCGGCCTTGGGGGGAAGCTGTGATGGATGGGAGGGAGTTAGTTAATAGAGCCCAAAACACATGGGCCCTGTCTCTTATACAACACACACACACACACACACACACACACACACAAACACACACACACAAACACACACACACAGACACACTTTCCAGCTTCCTCTGACAACATCCCTAGTTTTTTTGAAACAGCCATATGTAATGTTTCCCACTCACATCTCCAACATGAACTGTGCTGAAATAGGATTTATTTTTTAATTATTTTTAAAATTTGCTCTAAGTAGTTATACATGACAGGAGAATTCATTTTGACACATCATATATAGATGGAGTATAACTTCTCATTCTTCTGGTTGTACATGATGTAGAGTTACACTGGTCCTGTAATCACATTTATAGGCACATAGGGTAATAATGAAACAGGATTTAAGTGGGGGCTATGAAACTGCTTCCGTGGACACTGACCCAAGTCATTGCTATTCATCCCATCCCGGCCTCTGCCACCCTAAGTTCCCGTGTGAGTTTTAGGCAGAGATAGTTCAAGGCAGGTAAAAAGGTGAGTTTGGCCATCAGCTTACTGTTTCTCAACAAATACTTGAGATTTTTCTTTTTCTTAATTCTTAGCTTTACATCTTTGTCTTCAGACCATACAACTCTTTCCACTCACTTCTGGAACCAGTTCTTTGGTTAGAGTCAGGACCAGAACGATGCCAAAAAGATGTAGTATCTGCAAACAAGAGCTGCTCTCTGTTGAAGTTGTCTTTTCTGGCAATGGGCAACCCTACCAAGTTTGAATTCCCTGTCTCTGAAAGGATTCAAGTCAAACCTGAATGACATCTGTTTAAAATATCATAGAAGAGAGGCTTGGGGAGACTATTTGCAAAATGAATTAACCATTCTTTGATTCCCTAAGCTTATTTTCCTATTTCCATCTCTCTGTTCCCTCTTTTCCCCTAATATAAAAAATGATGGCCTTGGGCTGGGGATGTGGCTCAAGCGGTAGCGCGCTCGCCTGGCATGCGTGTGGCCTGGGTTCGTTCCTCAGCACCACATACCAACAAAGATGTTGTGTCCGCCAAGAACTAAAAAATAAATATTAAAAAATTCTCTCTCTCTCTCTCTCTCTCTCTCTCTCTCTCTCTCTCTCTCTCCTCTCTCACTCTCTCTTTTAAAAAAAAAATGATGGCCTTGCTGACCTCCATGCCAAATCAATAGTGGAAAAGAGATTCTGGATGCTGACTGGCCTTGGGGGTGTCTGTTGAGGCAGGAGCTCTGTACTCTAAAGAGATCCCCCCAACCCAACATCTGCCTTCTTTCCTTGATCCACTTAAATCTTTACAAATGAAATATTTGGGGGGAGGAGGTAACCAGGGATTGAACTCAGGGGGCACTTGGCTACTGAGCCACATCCCCAGCCCTATTTTTTTGTATTTCATTTAGAGATAGGGTCTCACCGAGTCACTTAGCACCTGGCCTTTTGCTGAGGCTGGCTTTGAACTCATGATCCTCCTGCCTCAGCCTTCCAATCCGCTGGGATTACAGGTGTGCACCACCACACATGGCTATTTTTTCCACCGTTTATATGCACATAGGAAATAATTCAGTGTAACTAAATTATTTACGGAATTCTGCCAGGGACAGTGCTTATAATCTTTGTACTTAGATCATCACTCCAGATCCATTCCTATGTTTCTGTCTCTTCTTTTAATACCAGGGTTAGTGCCCTGGAATAGATAAACCTTCTCATTATAAAATTTTAGAGATCTGAGTCTCTGAGACTATCAATGTTGGAATCTGTAAGGGTTTCTAATATCACAATGAGGACCCTTTATGATGAAGACTATGAGGAAGAAAATAAACCCCCATACTGGTTAGTGCAGGGCTCAACAGACAGAGGCCAGTGATTCTGAGAAATCTTGCCCCGTTTCTGATTAGATGGGGGAACAGCACTGGGTGGTGAAATATCATTCAGAGGTTACTCCTAGGAGATGCTGAATATTTATGAACCATGCAATCAGGCCCTAGGATGTAAGGTTTAAAGAATAAACAAGCAGCAGGGTATGGATATGGAAGATGGAAGGGGAGTCATGGAAGAGAAACCATGGGAAAGGAGAAGGGCACAACAGGGAAGGAAGGAAAGAAAGAAAAGTTTCCCAGGATTTGTCAGTTTAGTTTCATTTCTACTTATTGTGTAGATGGAAATGAGGTCATAGTGAAGCTGGGCTTTTTCAGATCAGACTGTTCGTCTCTTGTGGGAGTCCAGAAAGATCTTGGAGTCATCTTTTCTCCAAGGAATTGAACTCCAGGAAAAGTCAGTGAAAAGGAGGCCCTTTATGGCATAAGAAATCAAAGGTCAATGTGAGTAGGAAAGGAGGGGACCCCAGGGCTGGGGAATCCCTGCAGATCCTGGAGGTAGGTCCAGTATTCAAGGGAAATGCAAACACACACAAGCATCAAAGGAACACAAACAATACTCAGTGATATAGGCTGGAAAACACTTTCACACATATGTATTTAACACAAAAGCATTTCTCTCTGAATGGAAATCATGAGAGGCAAAGGAATATTCCTCTTTAATTGAAAAGTAGGACATTCTCTCTATAGGATAAAGGGGATTTGAAGATCTTAATTGGTCTCTTCCTTTGTGAATTTCATCCCCGCCTACAGAGAGGGGTCATGGGGAGAGAAAGAGAAAGGGAGAGAGAGGAGAGAAATTAAGACAGAAAGCAATAATGAACAGAGTCCATTTTGACTTTCCTGAGACTGGAAATATGCCAGGATTTATAGATATGAGCCAATTCAAAGAGCCACAGGTTTAATACAGATAGAAACAGGGGCTGGAGGACTTCAGAATTAAAAACAAATGGCAGAAAAAGATCCAGAGGACTTAGTGAATTTCACTCAGCAATGTAGATGTCACTCTGTTACTTGAATTATGCATAAGGGTAGAATGTGTACATGTCAGAGGTGAGGCCAGGGGAGTCTTCCTTCTGCTATGCTCAAATGCAGTTCTTTCACAGGGATGCAGTTTGCTTTGTTGATTATGCATATGGGTGTAGAGTCAGCCTGAGTTTAAATCCTGAATCCTCCATTTACTAGCCAAAAACTTCAGTCAAGTTACTTAACCACTCTGTGTCTAGGCTCCCCACCTATAAAATGTGGATAAAAATTTTACCTAACTATAGAGTTAATAGGAGAATTAAGTAAGTAAACTCATAAAGCACTTAGAACAGTTCAAGCAATAGTAAGTCCACAATAAATATTATTCATTTCTTCTTTAATGTTAAATGAGCATTTATGATGTGTCAGACTTTGTTAGACACCAGATATACAAAGATAAACAAGTTCCCCTACTCTTCAGGGGAACTTGGAGCTGATAGGGAAGATATGCATGTAATTAAAACATCATCTGTTACATTATATGGAAAGGAAATGGACCAAATGGTCTGGGAGGACCCTACTCTAGGAGACTTAGAAGGACTTCACTAATCAGGTGACTGAAGTTGGATAGCCAGGATAAAGGAATTCAGAAGGGGGAGAAGGGCAGGAAAAAGTCACTTCAGGAAGGGAGGATAGCAAGAACCAAGACATTGAAGTACAGAGAGTATCTATCAGTCAAGGACTTCTTTGTCACCTGGGTGGGAGTCTATTCTATAGGAAGGAGAGATTCATTATCATTTTTAAATAGGTAAATGACATAATCAGATCTGAAAATTAGAGATAGCATGTAGCTCAGTGTCTGACACTTAGTAGGTGCTTACTAAGTGGGGATTGGACAATAACAACTCCATAGTATCAGTGTGGAGGATGGATTCTCAGTGGGAGACTGAAATCAGGGATCAGGGTAAAGGATGGTGAGAATCTAAGCTGAGGCAGTGACAACTAAAATGTGCAGAAGGTACAGAGGTGATGATACACCTCTCAGAAACTCACTGGACTGTCATGCTCAGTTTGGGACCTGGAGTTTAAGAGGGATATGGAGAAATTAGAGTCCAGGAAAAAAATCCTGCTTACATCTGTAACAAAACAGTAGTAAATACTGGGAATAATCATAATAAGAAGTGATATAAATAATGAAAGCATTAAAAATATTAAATGACATTAAAATCTGGTAGCTGTTTTATCTTCCACAACCCCGGATTAGAGGTGGGATGAGAATATTCCTGCTTCTCATAGTTCAATCTTCTCATACTTCTCTCTTCCTCCTCCCTAAAAATCTCCCTGCCTTTGAAGCTAATGTCATAAGACTCTATCCAGTTTCTTTGCTGCTCATTTTCATGACCTCCTGTCCTCCCAGCATCTTGTTTACTCTATCTTGACCATGAACTCCTGTGGCATACTCGAGTGGATTTTGGTATAATCAATAACTGAACTCTTCACGATCTCAATTTCAGACATTCTCACTTCCAATCTCAATTACCTGTTTTTTCCCCTTACTTCCTTTCTTCTGGTATTCCAATTACAACAAATCTTAAATCACGGCAGGACAATCCATTGATCTCAATTCCTTTCCATTCACTTCAATTCATTTTCATTGTTGATCTCATGGTCTCACTTCCCTTCTTACTCAGCTTAAATTGGCACATTTAATCATTAGAATGAGTTTCTTTCTTTTTTTTAAAGAGACAGGGAGAGAGAAAATTTTTAATATTTATTTTTCAGACTTTGGCAGACACAACATCTTTGTTTGTATGTGGTGCTGAGGATCGAAACCGGGCTGCACGCATGCCAGGCCAGTGCGCTACCGCTTGAGCCACATCCCCAGCCCCAAGAATGAGTTTCTTGAAGACATCCTAACTTCCTTACCTAACTCTTCTGTGAGCTTGTTTGGCTAACCCACAATCTTGGAGAAATTCAGCTTTCTACCTATTCCACACCTACACTCAATTGGCTGAATGCACTTGGAGAAAAAGATAAGACTGCTGGTCTCACTTTTAATTAATAATTACTAACCTCAAGTAGTTCTAGAGTATGCTGCCTAGTAAGTATACACCTTACTATAGTTGTTAACCCTCCTGCTTTCCCACATGACTGTCGGTCACTGTTCTCTGTTCAAACTGCCAACTCCTCATCCCCTGTCCTCACTCTTAGCTCATAACATTGTTTCCTATTTCATGGAGAATAGAGAAGCAATCAGAAGAGAAATCCCATGGGATCCCACCACCACATCTCAACACCTCTTTGTATCTGTGTTCCTATATCCTATCCTTTGTTCTATTTCTGTGGATGAGCTATTTATGTCCTGGGTAAGAAAATCCATTCATTCACTTATGCACTAGATGCTGCTTGATCTCTGCTCTGGGCTCCGGGCTGCTCTCCCTTCTTGAGTGAGCACGGGGTCCCAGCGCGCTGGAATGGATCCCCAATAAATCCCCTTTTGCCAATTGCATGGAGCCAGTCTCTTGTGTGGTCTCTTTCTCCGACGCTCCGCCCGTACCCTTACAATACTTCTCACCACTGCTGGTACCACTCTGGTCTTATCTACCAGCATCAATTATCTATACATTGCAAATCTTTTCCAGCTGGTTTTCTTGACTCCTGCCTTTACCACATCCTCAGACTATTCTCAGCATACTAGTCAGAGAAATCCTATTAAAAAATAGGGCAGAATATGTTAGTCCTCTGGTCAAATCTCTCTAATGACTCTCATCTCATTAAAAAAAATTACTGAAGTCCTTGTGTGTCTTACATGGACTATGCAATCTCTTCACTCTTGATGTCTCTCCCTAGTTACTCTACCCACATAGATCTTCCTTTTCCTTAACTCACCAGCTATACTACTGTCTCAGGGCTTTTGTACTTGCTATTTTTCCATCTGGAATGTCTCTTTCTTAAGATAGCATGGCTCATTCCTTCACTTACCTAAGGTCTTTACTTAAACATAATTTTCTCAATGAAGACTTATCTGAGGAGCCCCATTTAAATGAAATTGTGGCATTTGCAGGTAAATAAATGGAGTTGAAGAATATTATGCTAAGTGAAGTTAGCCAATCCCAAAAAACTAAAGGCCAAATGTTTTCTCTGATTAGCAGATGCTGATCTATGATGGGGGGGATGGGACATGATAAGAATGGAGGAACTTTGGATTGGGCAAAGAGAAGGGCGGGGAGAGGTTATGGGGGTAGGAAAGATGGTGGAATGAGATGGACATCATTACCCTAGGTACATGTGTGATTGCACGAATATCATTACCCTAGGTACATGTGTGATTGAACGAATGGTGTGCATTTCTGCATAGTGTATAACCATCGAATTGAAATGTTGCACTCCATTTGTGTATGATGAATTAAAATGCATTCTGCTGTCATGTACAACTAAGTAGGACAAATAAAAATAATAATAAAAAATTAGCTTCTCCCACCACTACTAAATAGTTTTCATTACTATTTAACTTGCTATTCACTCAACAGATTTATCTTGTTTATTGTCTATCATATCTATTAGAAGGTAAGCTCCACAAGAACAGTTACTTTGGTAACTGATGTATGTCTAATTTTCAAACGAATGCTTTGTATAGAGTAGATATTCAATAAATACTCATTTAGAGAATGAATAAATACAAAAATCTTGTCCCTGAAAAGAAAACATCAGTACTGTGAAGACATCAAATCTCTTAGATTGGTCCATAAATCTAGGTAACTCAATAGTAAGTCTCAAAAAGATTTTTTCAAAGCTTAATTGAAGGATACTTAAGGCCATCTATTTTTTTTTTTTTTTAGGAATAGCTGGAAGAAGTCTAAACATTAACAGTAATGAAAAGAAACTATCATATAGTAAAATAAATTACAGAACTGCAATAACTGAACAATAAATATTGCCATGAGAGTTAACATACAGATCAACTGAAGAACAGAGATTCCTTGTCACACCGGAATTTTGCATATAAGAAAAGTGGCCCTGCAAATCAGTGAAGGAAAAATAGAGATAGCTGCTTATCTGTTTTAGGGAAAAATTGTATCTTTACCTTAATCTTTATACAAAAATAAAGTCTAGTTCATTGAAAGGCTAAGTGTAAAATATTAAACCCTAGAATTATTAGAAGAAAGTAAGGATTCTATTCTATCTTGGCAACAGAAAGACTTCCTAAGCATAACAAAACCCCAAAAGTTACATTATGTTCATAGCATTTGACTTTATTTTTTTCATCAGGCAAAATATTTCAAAATTAAAAGTTGAATGACAAACTGAGGGAAAATTGCAACATACATTTGAGAGACAAATAATGAATTTTCCCCAATCACATAAGGACAAATCATGCAAAAATATGCAAGTGGTCAATAAACATATGAAACATGGTCAAATTCCCTTTGAAATAAGAATGAGTATAACAAAAATTAAATGCATATTTCATCTATTGACTAGAAAAAAATTATTATATTTGGTCCTGGAGAGGAATCAGGAGCTCTCATACACTACTGATAATTGAGATTATAAACTGTGGCAATATTTTGGAGGGCAATTTTGATAATAGCTATGAAAATTGTGAATGCATAGGCTTTTTGCTGTGTAGCAATGAAAAGTTTACTTAAGTATAGTTCTTTTATTTATGTATGCTTATCATTTTTTAATAATCTGGAAGGGTAACATGAAACCATCAGTGGGTTTGTAGGATGAAAACAACTTAATGGGGTAGGGACTAAGACTTTTCATCTTGGGCTCTTTTACTCTGCTTGAATATCCTTGCATGGGCATGCATTATAAAAACATTTTTAAGGATAGAAATATAGAGCTTCTAGGGACATCAGGAGTAATGGAGGGGGAAGGAGGGAGAACAAAGGAAAAGAAGGTATACTAAGTTGAATAGTGTATGCCCTGAAAAATTTCATGCCCACCCAGAAGTTCACCATGTGACTTTGAAGCTAGAGGTATAGCTCAATAGCATGTGTGTTCAATCTATAACATGTGTATGTATGTGTGCACACACATCACACAAAGAGACCTTATTTGGAAGAGAATTTGTTTAGACTTTGACAGACATAATTAGTTAAGATTGAGTCATACTAGATTAAGACAAGCCCTAATTCAATGACTAGTGGCCTTACAGGAAGAGATAACAGAGAGCCACAGAAGGGAAGAAGGCTGTATGAAATATTGAAGTAATGGGGCTGAGGGTGTAACTCACTGGTATACTGCTTCTCTAACATGCACAAGGTCCTAGATTTAATCAACAATATTGGGGGAAAAAATGAAGTGTTGCATCTACAAGCTGAGGAATGCCAAGGATTGTTGGCAAGCACTGCAAGCTGTAAGAGGCAAGGGAAGATCCTCCTCTAGAGCCTTCAGAGAGAGCATGGCTCAGCAGACACTTGGATACCAGACTTCTAGCTTCCAGAACTGAGAAAATACATTTCTGTTTCTTTAAGCCACTCAATTTGAGCCAGTTTGTTACAGTGGTCCTAGAAGCAGTCCTAACACAGGAAGAGAGAGGGGGTGGGGGAAGAAGGCAAGTAGGCCCAGAGGGGCAGTTGTGAGGATTAACTATTTAATCAGCTGTATTCACTAAGCATGTATTTATGGAGTGCTTGCTTGCTGTGTACCTAGTTTTATAACAGGAACCAAGAAAGCCCTTCTCCCTAGCCTATGTTACATCTGTTCTGGGATGTGGACATTTCTGCCCAATTGCCTCCAGATTTCCCGACTTGGTGGGGTGTATGGCAAAGTGTCTCCTGGAAGGGTCTTCCAGTGGAACCCTGTGGGGATAGGGGTTCTCTTGGGTAGGGGGCCCTGGCTTATTATCTCAGCAGTACAGGGGTTGAGCCAACAAACTCTGACTCCTGCTGGGGGCAGCTCCTGCTGTCTGCTTTCCAGCTGGGTGCCTGCTCTTTGCTCTCTGATTCCTCCTCCTGTTTGGCCCTCTGGCTCCTGGGTCACAGCCCCCTGGGTCACAGCCCCCTAGCATCATTACTCAGAAGCTGGCAGCTCTGCTGGGCCATTCACAAGCATAGTCTATCAGGATAGATATTGGGGTCCTTTACCCCTTCCCATAAAAAAAACACATATGCAAACATATGCTCAATTCATATTAGTACCCTGGGATGGGGTCCAAGCAGAGATAGTGAAGGGAAGCTGCAGGCTCTGGGGGGATGCAAATGGACTGGGCGTTGTGTGTGTGTATTGTGGGGAAGTCAGAGGTAGTAATCAATGTGAGATTGGTGGGGAGGTTGTCCTCAGACTGCCCTCCTGGGCAATAGCTCATCCACAAGCAGCTGGCATGCAGACTTTGGACCACCAAGAAGCCACCCCAGCTTGGCCACTGAAAATTCCCATCCACATTCTCTGGCCTTCATGCTGGCACTAGGCTGAGGAAGTTAGGTACTCTTGCCCCCAACACACACACACACACACACACACACACACACACACAGGTTATTATTATTCAGGTTTCTGTGTAAGTGTTAACTCATGATTGCTTCCATTTCCTATTCTCCCTGTTCTCTGGAAACCCACTTGTTCCAAATACTACCCTGGGAAAGAAATATTTCTCTTCCACATCTATCTCATCAACGCCCGGCCTTATGCTTTTTTTCCTATAACTTCACCTTCACATACAGGCACCCACCCAAATACACTAACACTCATACGTATGCTCATCCTCATATTCTCTCTCTCTCTCTCTCTCTCTCTCTCTCTCTCTCTCTCTCTCTCTCTCTCACACACACACACACACACACACACACACACACAACACACACACACAATTTCTTCCCATCAAAGGTGGGACCTTATATGACTAAACCTAACCCCCAATTCCACAAATTCAACACCTCTTATACTCCCCGCCTTCTGCTACTCTCTCTTCTAACAAGTTCCCTTTAAAACCCCCTTTTCTCTTCCTTACCCTTATAGAGTTTGGACTGTTATATATCATTGGTAAAACTCCAGAAGAGAGCTTCCCAAAGTGGTAGACCGGGGAAGCCCTGAACTTAACTCTGACTCTTTCTTCACCCTAAGGTGAGAGATTACAAACTAACTGCATTGGCCCTGGATGACGTTTCTCTGATCCCAGAGTATTTACTGAGTATTTTAGGTGTAACACAACCACCTAAACTGTACAGATTAGGAAATGGAAAAAAAATACATTTACCTTTTCCCTTAAAACAAGAGGAAAATTCAAAGAGCTATCTTAGTAATTTGGAGAGGGGAAGGAGTAGACAGTAAGAAAATAAATAGGACACAAACCCTCTCCAGAAATGCCTTTGGAAACAGCCCACATGAAAGCTGGGGGTCAGGTTTCAGGTTGCCCTGGGACCATAGTAAAAATGGGGAAGGAAAGGAGAAGGCTGCAGAAGAGCTGGGAAGTGTGGTCTCCACTGGGCCTTCTCTCCTCCCTCTGGGATCCCTTCTTTGCCAGACCTGGAAGTCTAGGGACACTCTGCCTGCCCTCGGGAGGTGGAGGAGGAAAAGAGCTGAACCTTGTGCTGTGGATGACAAACACTCACCCTTTGTGTCACCTCCCTCCAGCACTCCATCCTTTTTTTAGTTTTAGTTCTGAGTTAATTTAAAAGGAGAGTATCTAGAGCTAGTAAGAAAAAGAAAGAAGGAAAGAGCAGAAAGAAACAAGAAGGAAAAGTGGGGAGAGGAACGAGAGCGTTATGGACAAGGGTGAAGTGTAGAACAGGGACAAAATATGGGGCCGGGAGTGTCCTAGAAAGGAGAAAAGTACTTCTTCCACTATTTGTCCAGTTTCCAAACCCAGATGACAGGGATTAGAAAGCGGCAGTGCCCAGGGACTGAGCTGCTGCCTCCGCTCAGGGAACCCTGAGCAAATACGCCCTGATCCCCACATAAAGGGCCAATTAACTGCGCCGTCTTCGGAAACAAATCCGCTAACAGGGTGACAAGCCCCTAGACGCCGGCGGGCTCTGCGTTTGCTGAGAGGCCAGCCAGGAGCAAATCAGGGGATTAGAAGGGGGCAGGATGGGAGGGTTTC
Source organism: Ictidomys tridecemlineatus (assembly GCF_052094955.1). NCBI lineage: Eukaryota > Metazoa > Chordata > Mammalia > Rodentia > Sciuridae > Ictidomys > Ictidomys tridecemlineatus. The sequence continues at coordinate 108,238,008 of NC_135480.1, forward strand.
CAACCTTCTTCGCTTCAGAGAAAGGCCTGGTGCCAGGTTGCCGTTTCTTTTCTGTCCTGGTTGGAGTTCTAATGTGATGGAACCCGCGTGACCGCGGTCAACAGGGGGCCCTAGCAAAGGACTCTGGTATTGTGAATCTGAAGGGTCAGAGCAGATCAAGCTGCAAAAATCTTCCTTAACAGATGGGAAAACAGGTCTAGAACGGTGATGTCTTGTAATTGGCAAACACAGGATTGGAATCTGTTCTGGGTTGGTCATTGCTGAAGGAAGAAAGGATTCTGTTGCGGAAATGTAGTATACCTCTTACCATCTCTCCTATCTGAATGCCTCCTGGCCTGGTTCAAGACCTTATAGCACGGGACAGACTTATAACACTTTTTCTTGGAGAGAATGGGTCATTAGCCCTTCTTCCACCTACACCTGTTTCAGCCTTAAGGTTTGCTCTGATTGAGTCTTCCGTGAGGCATCGGACCCTAGTTCAGCACAGGCAGAAGAGGTGCTGAAAGAACAGCTCCCAAGGCTTCTTTTCCACATCTGTCTGTCAAGAGTTGTCTCCCCAATACCTGGTTTATGCTTAGGTCTTGCTAAATCCTGCCCGGAGCTGCAGCGAAAGAGTAGGAAGATACCTAAACATACATTAGTTGGAAGGTCTACCAGGAGGGGTGTGGACTGAGGAGGAGTCTTAGGGCAAGCCCCTCACCCCTTAACAAGGTCTCACCTCACTTGCATGCCGTCCTTGACTGTTTACCCAGGGGTGTACGATTGTACATATTCCTCTGATCTCAACCTGTTCAACAGCTCCTTCCAGGCAGCGGACGGTTGTCTCACCATTACAGCCTGATGTCGGAGCCAGAACGCTGCCGCTCACTCATCAGCAGTATCCTACCACAGATGGAAAGTCGTCCTGATCTCTCTCTTCCCAAATACTTCAAGACCATTTCCACTCTAGGAAAAGTGTGAGCATTTGTTTGAGAGGGTGAGGGGGACTGGAAGATCTTTGGGTTAAAAAAAAAAAGCTATAGAGAATTCAGAAGTAGGCTGAGATTATGGGGGGGGGGTTATGTCCCCTCACCCACCCAAGAATGACCCATATCAGGTTCGAACAGATTTAAACGAATTTTGCATCCGTCTTTTCTTTTCTCTTGCACTTGCTATTACAGAAACAACATTGCTCTTTGTCTTTGTCCTAGACTCCTTGGTGCTCCTTCAGACTCCTCAAAAAATGTAAAGCAATTTAATAAAAACATGTCAAAGCAGAGTAATACAGACTATGCAAATGAATGCGAGTTGCTTGGGTTTCCCTGTGTCCTTCCCTTCAGTTTAATTCATGTTCTGACTATCTCGCTGGAACTCCTGGATTAGGACGTTTGAAGCAAGGACTCCTGGGCCAAGGGGGCCAACGTGAATCATCCTATTCCCTGGTCTCCTGGCTGCAAATCAATTAGGGTGAACCTATGTTGGCATTTTCTTCCCACTCCCAACTTCCGCACAAATCACCCCAGCCTCCTGAGCTACCATCACTAAGCTCCGAGGCTTCAAAGGGAATGAAAGGGCTTTGAAAGCTTAAACACCATATACTTACACTTTGCCTCAGTTTACCTGAGGTCCAGGAGGGGAGAGGGCAAATTCCTATTTTAAAGTTGGGCAGAAGGGCAGAGTCAGAGCCTCATTTCTCATCTTGGGTGCTTTGAGTGAGGAAAGAAACTCTTCACGTCCAGAACAGGACTGAGCCAAGGGTGCGGGGCGGGGACTCCAACGTGCGCTCTGCGACTCTGGTTTCCTGCCCTGCTAGTGGCGGTCCGGGTGGGGGTGGTAGTGCGGAGGGAGGTGGATTAAGCCCTTAATTACGCCGTGATCGGCGTGGCACCTGCTTTCCGCACGCCCATCTCCCATGGGACTCTGGCACTGGGGGGTGGAGAGAAGGACCAGCGAAGGAGGAGGGCACGGGAAGGCACCGGCCGTACCCAGGCGCGCCTGCAGGACAGCGGCACCGTGGCTGCGGCAGCGCGCAGAGGCTGTGGAGGGGCTTTCGGCTCCCGGCCCACGGGTCTCAGACCCAGGGGCTGGGCCCCGAGCCCCCAGCCCCGGTCCCAGTCGGGTCGCGCAATGCTGCGCTACCTGCTCAAAACGCTGCTTCAGATGAACTTGTTCGCGGACTCCCTGGCCGGGGACATCTCTAACTCCAGTGAGCTGCTCTTCGGCGGATTCAACTCCTCGCTGGCGGCGCTCAACCACAGTACGCGGCCTCCCAGCGCCCCCTCTCTCAACGGTGAGACTACCCCGTGGGGACGTCGGATACCGGGCTAGGGGTGAGGAGAGAGAACTAGGTGCAGAGGAAGGCTAAAGCGCTCCTGTCTCAAAAGTCCAGGACTCAGCCGCGTCTTTCAGCGCCTGGGGGAAACTGGGGTCCAGAGGTTAATTTAGAGCACCTAAGTGGGGGGTATACGTGGGAGGTCGAGGGCTTCAGAGGAGGTGGCTATTGAATCCTTTACTTCACATCTCTCCAACTGCCTCCCACTCCCACTCCAGGTGAGGAGAACCATGGCTGGTGATGGGCAAGTCCCAAGCTAAGAAAGGCCCCCGCCCACCGCTTAGAGGACAGTGAAGGGGGCGCGGTCACTGGCGTGTCTGAGCCTAGCTGTCACTTGGTGACCTACCCAGATATCAGGTCTACCTTCAGGATTCGAAGCTTTCCAACAATTCACTCGGGACCAGAGTGAAGAATGCAAAATGTTGGCTGGGTTTGCTACGCAGGGGACAAGGACAGCGATCATTTCAAGGAAAGTTAGAACTAAGTTTGTCTCTCAGTGGTAGGACTCAGAACCGGCCCATCTCGGTAGAGATGCGGCGAGCAGGCAGTGCCGGCGGCGAGGTCGTTACCGCTAATTACGGTGATTAATAAATGACTGGGACAACGCTCACTCCCCAAGCGCAGCGGGGAGGCGGCAACAGTGGGCTGCGGGCTGCCAGGGGAGAAGCCTCATCGCGCCTCCTGCTGGCAGTGTCAGGAACTCCCACTTTCCAGGCCTTTTTGAGGGGGTTTCTTTTAAGGTACTCCCTACCCTATCCCTCGGCGGCTCTCTTTAGTTCAGTAGCGACCACTGTGCAGGAGACTCGAAGGTTGGCAGGAAGGGAAATCTGCGCAATGTGTGTGTATGTTGAGAACTCCAGGTGCTGGGGAGGAGCCCCAGAGCCCCATTAGCATGGCCATTAGCTATTCATTAGGCTGCAGTAGAAGCATCTCCAGAGACAAGGAATGACGGGGATGAAATTCCAGAGAAAGAAAGCCTGCAGCTGTGTCTACAGGAATTATGGAGAAAGAACCAGGCAGAAGGGTGTGGTATGTATGGAAGGAATGGAGAAGGCGATGGGGAATGAGCTGGAATCCTACAAGCTGTTGACTCTAGAGGATTCCCAGGGGTTTAAGCTCAGAGCCCCTTCTCACCGATGCCCTAGAGTCACGCCTTCACTCCTGTAAGGCTTTTACAGTGTTTCATCATACACGGTCACATTTAAGCTTGAAAAATTAGTGAGTTATATAGGGAAGATGTTAATAATCACATTTTGCTGCTGAGGAAACAAATTTATAGAGGGTGACTGGCACCCCAAATGGTCACAAAAGCAGGATGAAATAAAATCTTGGCAATAACAGATCTAAGTCTGCTTTCATCACTCCTGAGGGTTAAGTAAAGAGGAAAAAAATAATATTTGGGATTGCTTGAATCAGATCTAGGTAGAGACTATAGGGGCCATGGTAAGGTGGGGTGTGCTGGGCAAGAAGAGCCCTTAAGTAATGGTAGAATCATCTTGTGTTGATCCTTCCTCCAAAGGCTTTACAGCCATTATGGTTGGGGACTTTAACACTACAGATAATGACTCAGAGAAGTTAAATAATTTGCCCAAATTTTTATAGCTATTCAGTGTTAAAATCTGAGAACCCAGTCCTGAGTGTTTGGAAGCTTAACCATTCCTGGGTTCACCATGGAAGGTGCCACATTGAGACTGGGATGGGATGGGGAAGTACTCGTGAGCAGCAGAGATTTCCATTTGGAGGGGAGAAGATAGAGAAAATTATTCCTTCCCCCAAGTGAGAGAGAAATTGATCTTGTCTCCAAACATTAAATAAACTGTCCCCAGGATTGAGCAGCTATTGTAACCAGTTCAGCTTTGTTTACCCCAGAACTTCTAAGAGGAGGGGCAGGAAGTGAAATCTAATCCTACACCCAGCCTGGAAGCCAGAGGTCCCTGAGGATTTTGGAACAGGGTGGGATGGGCGGGGGCGAGGGGAGGCGCTGAACAGATGCGCCTTGTACTAGTCTCTGGTTATTTAAGGACGTCAGAATACACAATACTGCAGCGGCGCCTACTGGTCCAAACAGGTTACAAATTCTTTTCTGAAGGCCTGGCTAAGAGATGAGTATTTAACAAGCTCTAGGATCCTTCCTGGATCCCAAACAGTGCTAAAGAAGATAAACAGGCAGAAATCTATAGGCTAAGTGAGAGGCATGGACAGAACTTGACTACTAACTGATCCGAGGCAACAAAGGACATAGAATTTATTTTCCAGTGGGGTTTTTGTTTTGTTTTGTTTTCGTTTTTGCCTTTCTTGGCTACCTCTAGTAAAATAATCTGTTGAAAACTATACACCACTTAGAAAAAGGATCATTGTAGACACTTCTGCTATCATTTGTGTTCTATATCTGTGATGTCACAGAACCCCCAAGGCTAAAGGAAGTTGTCTGGAGTATCCTAGAAACCAAGTTAAGAACTCCTTCCTTCTAGTTTGAGGCCCCAGCCCTGTCATTCATGTCTTCCCTTTTATAAAGGACCCCAGATCAATCCATATTGTCCATTTCGCTGGTCATGGATCATATGGAAGTGAAGAATGAAAAAAAAAACCAAATGGTGCTCTAGTGCACCACTCTTGGGTATTCACTAAGCAAGGAGAACCCAGGACAGGTGGGTGAACTACAGTCAACTAGATCTGTAGTATAAATGCCAAGTCATGACCCCGTTATTCCCCATATAAATTTAGTAGGAGAGAAGGCCAGTCTTTAGGAAATCCAGAAAGTAGGTCCAGGACCTTGTGTCCTGATTCTTTTACTGATCTGCTTGTCTTTAGGCATCTGCTTTCCAGTCTAATAACGTCTGCCAACAAAGAGATGTTGAAGCCCACAAAGCAGGGGTGGGGTGGGGGGGGGACGACTCTACTCCAGCAGTTGAATCTTGGGAAATGAAACAACCAAAAGGTCTCTTTCCCAACTTCCCGATCTGAGTTTTTTTTTTTTTTTCTTCCCCCCACCCCCCAGAGACAAGAATTGAGCCAGAAGACGCTATGCCGCGCATCGTGGAGCAGCCACCAGATCTATTGGTCTCCCGGGGCGAGCCGGCCACACTGCCCTGTCGCGCTGAGGGCCGGCCTCGACCCAATATCGAGTGGTACAAGAATGGAGCACGCGTGGCCACGGCACGCGAGGATCCGCGCGCGCACCGCCTGCTGCTGCCCAGCGGCGCCCTCTTCTTCCCGAAAATTGTGCATGGGCGCCGTGCTCGACCGGATGAGGGAATCTACACTTGTGTGGCGCGCAACTACCTGGGGGTTGCAGCTAGTAGAAACGCCTCTTTGGAAGTAGCAGGTGAGAGTTCTGTCGATAGCTTCCAGAACCTGGGGGCGATGGGGGTCACCGGGCAAACCCACGAAGAATCATCCTTAGGGAACTCAGCCCATTCAGCATCTTCCTTTCTCTAATACCGAGATCATGGCCAGAGGAGGAAGTGGGTCTGATTCAAGCCTGGTATTTCAGAACCTGGGAAAAAGCTCAGATCTGCTGTGACCTACCCCCAATACAACACTATCCTTGTGTCCTCACCCAGTTAGGTCCCATCATACTGTTTATTCTCCTGACCTTTTTCCCTACACACCCCTCTCTCTTCAGTCCTCCGTGATGATTTCCGGCAGTCTCCTGGAAACGTGGTGGTGGCAGTGGGGGAGCCAGCAGTAATGGAATGTGTGCCCCCCAGGGGCCACCCAGAACCTTTGGTGACTTGGAAGAAGGACAGTGCAAGGCTTAAAGAGGAGGAGGGAAGGATTACGGTGAGGGGTGGGGCCATAGGGTGTGAGTCTGGGACCAGACTCAAAGGAGGAAGGCCCAAATCTAAAAGTCTTAGGGCCTGGGAATAATTTCTTGGTACTGATGAGGTGGGAGATTTGAGATGAGAGCATTAGGTAACCAGAAGCTGAGAGTCAGCTATTGAGTAAGAGATATGGAAGGTAGGATGAAATAGAGATAAGAAAGGTGGGAGCATAATACCCCAGGGATCCTTATCTGATTCCTGGGTCAATTTCATTGATCTTCTTCATGATCTTGCTTTACACATACACATTTTGATGGCTATAAAGGACCAAAGTCACCATTATTACCCTACAGATTCGTGGAGGGAAGCTGATGATGTCATACACGCTCAAGAGCGATGCTGGGATGTATGTGTGTGTGGCATCCAACATGGCAGGAGAACGGGAGAGTGGGGCAGCTGAACTTGTGGTACTGGGTAGGCACTGGGAGTTTTGGAATTATGGGATGGGTAACCTAGAGAGTAAGTAGCTGTGCAGACCCCCTGACCATTCACTGGTTCCCATTCTTTAGAGCGTCCCTCATTCCTGCGAAGACCAGTAAACCAGGTGGTCCTGGTTGATGCCCCTGTGAATTTTCTATGTGAGGCGCAGGGGGATCCCCCACCTCATCTACACTGGCGCAAGGAGGATGGGGAACTGTCCACAGGCAGGTGAGAAGACCCCTTTTGCCTGTAAGGAGACCCAAACAGCTTAAGAGACTGCCTACCCTAGAAAACTGGAAGGCAGACATCCTCTCACTTGAGGGCACAGAGAAATCTCCTCCCCAGAGACTGTGGCCTTGTCCTATCCAGCACTCCCATCCTAGTTTGTGGGTACCAGCTTCTATTCCTGTTGAATCCTGCCTTACCTTTATGTACCCTGACCTTGGTGTCTGTCCTGGGGGAGAGAGAAGAGGTCTGTAGCTGTGGCCAACCCAGCCTGGGGGTGGGGAGTGGAGCAGGTATGAGATCCGGAGTGACCACAGCCTTTGGATTGGGCGAGTGAGTGCTGAAGATGAGGGAACTTATACCTGTGTGGCGGAGAACAGCGTGGGCCGTGTGGAAGCATCGGGTTCCCTCAGTGTTCACGGTGAGGGCTCCACCTGGGACTGCCTGCAACTGGGGTGATATGAGGGAAGATGCAGGATGGGTTGCAGTGGAGGAGAATGGGAGAGAAAGAGCAGGAGATGTGGGTGGGTTGCCTGAGACTTCTGGAAGGAGAGAAAAGAGAAATTTAAACAAACTTGAGTGGGAGGTGGGTGTCTGCTTCTATTTAAGCAAGGCTTGGGCTTCTCTCTCCTGTTCCTTCACTCTCCTTAGTACCACTAAGTCCCTTTCCTTTATCTCACTCCCCTGCCTAGTCCCACCCCAGTTGGTAACCCAGCCCCAAGACCAGATGGCAGCTCCTGGAGAGAATGTGGCTTTCCAGTGTGAGACCAAAGGAAACCCCCCACCTGCCATCTTCTGGCAGAAAGAGGGAAGTCAAGTAGGTGGCCCTTTCCAAAACTCTGCTCATCAGCTCTTTATCTGGACCTTCCTGTCTCTGCATTCCACAAACTTCTCTCTGGGGCATCTGTTTTTATCTTTGGTATCTTACCCCTAGAAACCCTTGCAAATTATTTGGGAGCATTAAATAAGATAATGAATATAAAGTGACTGGAACATTTGGATACTTTAAAAAAACAGTAATATGTTTAGTAACACTACTATTTAATAATGGTAATATGTTTAGGTGGTAGGAAACAGTCCTGGACGATAATTTCTTGGAGAATCTTTCTATTTTGGGCAAAGATGTCCTGAGGATGAGGCAAATCCAATTAGATTCCTGCTCTCCCAGGTCCCTAGGGGCCTTGGTTTTGGAACTAACACAATGCTGTGAAAACCAAGAATTGAACTAAAGCTGCTCAGGGTAGAAAACTATTTCCGTTGCCTATTTATAGCTCTCTCCACTATGGGAAGCTAACAATCACCCTCTTTCTACTTAGCAAACAAATTCCAGATCACACAACCTGAAAGAATTGTCACTGAAATTTGAACATAAGTAACTCACTGTAAGGGAAGGTGGAAATTTTGTTACTAGGAAACAGGGTCAGTATAATAAAATAAGCCGATTATCTCTACTCCACAAGAAAACCAGGCAACTTACTATTGTATTCCAAATCTGTAGCCACAATTTTTAATCTTCTCTAGCACCTGTGACCAATGCATTTTAATAAGATTCTCACAGAATGACAGTGGTGATAGTAAAAGGGCATGGGGATAGATGTCAGTCAGAATCTCAACCTGAGACCCAGCCTGTCTTCTTACTTTACATGTATCTATCTAAAATCAACTATTAGAGCCAGAAAGAAGGGAAAAATATTTAACATTTATCACACAATGTTTTAGAAGATTTCCATATTATTACTTCATTTAATCCTCCTAACTATCCCCTAAGAATCAAATTTGTATAAAATGGGGCTCAGAAAAGCTTAAGTTTTTTGGGCGTGGTGGCACACACCTGTAATCCCAGCAGCTTGGGAGGCTGAGGCAGGAGGATAGCCAGTTTAAAGACAGACTCAGCAAAGGCAAGGCACTAAGCATCTCAGTGAAACCCTGTCTGTAAGTAAAATACAAAATAGGGCTGGGGATGTGGCTCAGTGGTTGAGTGCCCCTGAATTCAATCTCCTGTACAAAAGAGAGAGAGAGAAAGAGAGAGAGAGAGAGAGAGAGAGAGAGAGAGAGAGAAAATAAAAAGAAAGAAAAGTTTAAGTTTTCTCAGAGTTTCCCAACTAGTAAGTCACAGGGGTATAAAGTTGTCCTCAAAATCTTCTAGTAAAATTCCTTCATGTAAAATTCCTTTTTGCCTGAGGTCACATCAATGGTTGAGGGCAGAATGTGAACTAGAACCTTAGGAATTCTCTGGATTCTGAGATTGACAAGTCTGGGGAACTCTCCCTGCCCAGCTGCCTGCTTTTTCTACATCTTGGTCCCTTACTCTGTTGCAGGTCCTGCTTTTCCCTAGCCAGTCACTTCAGCCTACAGGGCGCTTCTCAGTCTCTCCAAGAGGACAGCTCAACATCACTGAAGTGCAGAGTGAGGATGCTGGCTACTATGTATGCCAGGCTGTCAGTGTGGCTGGCAGCATCCTGGCCAAGGCCCTGTTGGAGATAAAAGGAGGTATTTGCCCATGGAGAGAGGGCTGGACCCAGACCCACAGTCTGGAAAAACATAGCCTAAAGACATGAGTTTCTCTTGGATGCTATGCAATATGTCTGTGAGGGGCACATTTCTGAAGCATGTCTTTGAAGTTTGGAATAGCACAGAATCATCCCAGGCAGAGATTACAGATGATTATCAAAGTTCCCTCCGATTAGTGGGAGGTTTGGGGCAAGGGAAGGTGAAGAAGTAGAGAATGAGGACTGGGGAAGGACTGGTTGCTTGACTAGACTCCTCTCCTAAGATGCCTGATTTCTTCCTCTTAGCCTCCTTGGATGGGCTCCCTCCCGTCATCCTCCAGGGACCAGCCAATCAGACACTAATCCTTGGCTCCTCTGTGTGGCTGCCATGCAGAGTGACTGGGAACCCTCAGCCCAATGTCCGATGGAAGAAGGATGGACAGTGGCTGCAGGGGGATGACCACCAGTTCAATCTAATGGCCAATGGCACCCTGTACATCACCAGTATGCAGGTGAGTGCCACCCCTGGGGCTCTTTGTAACTAAGAATGAATGGCTATCTGGTCCACATTCCCAACTCTGGGAAGTTCCCATTGGGCCTCTGATCACATTTTTACCCCTCTGCTCTCTCAGACCTTCTAAAGTATCTGGCATATTTTTCATCCTTCTATTACCTGCCTTCACCCCCTCACCTTACTCTGCTCCACTACCAGTGTACCAGTGCTCTGCCCTCTCCTGCAGGAGATGGATATGGGTTTCTACAGCTGTGTGGCCAAGAATTCCATAGGAGAGGCCATATGGAGTGGCTGGCTTAGGAAGCGAGGTGAGTTTGTTCTTCATGCCCTTGATTTGCCAGCACCCTTCTCCAAACCTGCTTCAAGGTAGTCAATACCTCCCCAAATCCCAGGACTAATTTTATCTTCCAAATGCCATGGCCATGGTGGTAGGGATGAGGAAGACAGAAGTGGTGCAAATGGGAGGCAGATGTGAGTAGGGGTTAGTACACTATGCTACCCTATGGCCACCACCACTGTTGCAGTCCCACAGTTCTTCTGGGAAGAAGGCAGGTTACACTGAGGTCATACTTTTTCCATCCTTCTACTTAATGATTATCTACCACTGCAGAAGATTGGGGAGCATCACCAGATCCTCCTACAGAACTGAGTACCCTGCCAGGCCCTCCCTCTCAGCCAGTGGTCACTGAGATCACCAAGAACAGCATTACCCTGACCTGGAAGCCCAATCCACAGGCTGGGGCTACAGTCACCTCTTATGTGATAGAGGCCTTCAGGTATGGAGAAAGTTTTGAATGCAAACCTGGAGAGCAAACCCCTATGTCCTTAGGGTCTGCTATTATTAGGAGGGATTATCCAGTCCCTTCTCACAAGGTAAGGCGGCAGCAGGATTCCTTAGATGGAGTAGACAGGTTGGGGGTTCCTGACTTAGAAAACACTGTCACCTTATTCCTGGTATAGCCAAGCAGCTGGCAACACATGGCGGACAGTGGCAGATGGTGTGCAGCTGGAGACACATACAGTCAGCGGTCTGCAGCCCAATACCATCTACCTGTTCCTGGTTCGAGCTGTGGGAACCTGGGGCCTCAGTGAACCCAGCCCTGTCTCTGAGCCTGTCCGCACCCAGGGTAAGATCAGAATGCCTGGGCTCTTGGGCAGGACATGTAACACTACGGAGCATTCTCTGCCAAAACCATGGCACCACGGCAGCTCAGGGTTCTTTCCTGCTATGTCAGGTCTATTCTGGTGGCTCAGCCTGGAATAGGAGGTCATGTTTCCCTCTCATAGAGGGGACAAGAGAGGAGGGAGGGACAGATGCAGTGGCACATACCTATAATCCCAGCAGCTTGGGAGACTGAGGCAGAAGGATCACAATTTTGAAGCCAGCCTTAGCAACTTAGCAAAGCCCTGAGCAACTCAGAGAGACCCTGTCTCTAAATAAAATATAAAAAAGGGCTGGGGATGTGGTTCAGTGGTTAAGTTCTACTTATAAAATATAAAAGAGAGAGAGAGAGAGAGAGGAGGGAGGGAAGAAGGAATTGGGTATTCATTCATCTCAATAGTCCTTACTTCTGAGCCTTTTTACCCAATCAATTGTTAAGACTAGAAGGCATCTTGAAAGGGCCATCTTCATGTTTGAGATGAGGAACTTTAAAGCCTTTATAGGATACATATGTGGTCATGCAGGAAGAACACTGAGCTAGACACTGGGCCCACTTCTGCAAACTATTGCCCTGACCTGCCTGCTCCTGACTCTGGGTGTCCTCTGGTGTACTAAGTGGTACAGTCTGTGAGGCAGGGTAGAGGCAGAATACAAGCACACCCTCAGTCTTGTCTTCCTGTCCCTGTGGCCCCAACTAAGTGGGCTGTTTGGTTAACAGACAGTCATCCAACCAGGCCAGTGGAGGATCCATGGAGAGGCCAACGGGGAATGGCTGAAGTGGCTGTGCGAATGCAGGAGCCCATAGTCCTAGGGCCCCGGACTCTGCAGGTGTCCTGGACTGTGAGTATAGCCCAGGAATGAGGTTAAGGGTGGGGGTGTTGATGGAGGCCATGAGGGTATCCAAGAATGAATATGGGAGAGTGGAAGGTGAGTGGATGGGGAAAGTGGCATGAGGAGGGGAGGGGCTTGGTCTGGAGGACCTGTGTGGCCCCTGCCTCCAGCTCTGGTATACCTGGTTCTGTCTTCTATAGGTGGATGGCCCGGTCCAGCTGGTACAAGGTTTCCGGGTATCCTGGAGGGCAGCAGGCCCTAATGGGGGAAGCTGGACAGTGCTGGATCTACAGACCCCAAGCCAGCAAAGTACTGTGCTAAGAGGACTCCCACCAGGGACCCAAATCCAGATTAAGGTGCAAGCCCAAGGCCAGGAGGGGCTGGGGGCTGAAAGCCCCTTTGTGACCAGGAACATTCCTGAGGAGGGTAAGTAGGGCCACAGAATTGATGATGGACAAGAGGGGAGAGGAAGTGTGTAGGGTGGAAGTTTACAGGGCAAGGTGAGTAGGTGGAAAGGAGAGGTGCCTCTCAGTTCTCTAAGATATAAGAACAGGAAAGGGAAGATTGGGGCAACTTGCAATGACTGTCTGTGTCTTTCTCACCATGCTCCACCCTGGTCCAGCTCCCAGTGGTCCCCCCCAGGGAGTGGCAGTAGCCTTGGGGGGTGATGGCAACAGCAGTATCACTGTGTCCTGGGAGCCTCCACTGCCCTCTCAACAAAATGGGGTCATCACTGAATACCAGGTACAGGATTTGAGAAGGGACTGGGGTTGGGGAGAGACGGGAGAGGGAGAGTCTAGGCTAGTTTTAATGTGGAAGGAATATAGGGCTGACTTTGGGGCTGTGATGAGGTTGGGGGAGAGGAGAGAGGTTTCATAGTGTTGTCTCCTGATTCCCTAAAACAAGTCTGTTTTCCCTAGATCTGGTGCCTGGGCAATGATAGTCGTTTCCACCTCAACCGGTCTGTGGCGGGCTGGGCACGTTCCGTGATGCTGCGGGGACTCCTGCCGGGTCTGCTCTACCATACCCTGGTCGCGGCGGCCACCAGCGCTGGCGTGGGCGTGACCAGTGCCCCGGTGCTAGTGCAGCTACGTGAGTCCGGAGGTGGGCGTGGGAGAGCTGGGCTGGGAAACTGTTGGGTTTCTGGGGGTAGAGTGCCTGTGGGGTCAGGGACGGCCCCTCCCCAGCTCCTGGGTTTCTGGCTCCTACTTCTCTCACCTCCCTAACCCCCACAGCGTCCCCGCCGGGAGTGGAGCCTGGGCTCGAGGTGGGCCCGGGGCTGGCGGAGCGGCTGGCGAGGGTGCTGCGGGAGCCTGCCTTCCTTGCAGGCAGCGGTGCGGCCTGCGGGGCGTTGCTGCTCGGGCTCTGCGCCGCCCTCTACCGGCGCCGGAAGCAGCGCAAAGAGCTCAGCCACTACACGGGTGAGAGCAGGGGCAGGGGAACGTGCTCGGGCCTCGGAGTGGACAGAGCCTGGAGGAAACCAGGAGGGGCCGATGGGCCGGGGGCGAGGGACAGCTTCTCTGCGAGCCGGGCAGGGCGAGTAGGGAGGGGTCGCAGCGAGAGTTCAGCCACTCGGAGTAGACACCGTGGCACGAGGAACTGCCAGGCCAGGGGATTTTAGGGGGAAAGGGTGGGCTATGAGGGTACGGGACCTGGATTTGCGGAAGGGGTAAGGTTTGCCACTAAGACAAGAGGGCGGACTATGCAGCTCAGTAAGTAGCAAAGCCTACTTCGTGACAGGGGAGGGGGCAGGCCCTGGATGGAGGGGGTGTGGTCAAGATCCCAGGAGGTAAAGGTCTGAGGAGAGGTCTGGATGGCAAGAAGGGTCTACTGAAATGAGGCGACCTGAGTTCTGCTACTCCCCAGTAAGGGGCGTCTCTGCAGATATGCTGAAGTCTGAGGTCAGTGGTTTCTGATCTTGCTACATAAAGGAATAACTTGGGGAACTTTAGAAAAATTCTGAGACCTGAGTCCCACCCGCAGAAATTCTGATGAATTGGTCCAGTGTGCAGCTTGAATGTTAGAATTGGGACCAGGGTCAAGGAGTGAACAAGCATATGGGTGTATCTGATCCCTCGCCTCATTTCCCTCTTCTTTCTCCCTCGGGTTCCTTTTTGGAAGCCTCCTTTGCCTACACACCCGCAGGTAAGCCTTCTCTGCCCTAGTGAGGTTTAGACCCCCAGTACTGGTTCTCCTCTCACTGGTTCTCCCCCTCATCTTCTCCAGTGTCCTTCCCACACTCAGAGGGACTCTCTGGAGCCAGTTCCAGGTAATTCTCTTAACCTGTCTGCTAAGGATAATCTCTTTCACTGAGGGCCCACTCCTTTCTCTCAGGCCTCCCTATACTGTGCATCTCCCAAATCCCACCCCCATCCATACCGTTACTATCTGTGACTCCCAAATACTGCCACCTGCCATACCTTTAATGGCCTCTTTATGATCTCTGTCCCCAACATTTACCTCTCCCCCTCAGGCCACCCATAGGCCTTGGCCCTGCCTCCTACCCATGGCTGGCAGACTCGTGGCCCCACCCTTCTCGAAGCCCTTCAGCCCAGGAACCTAGGGGAAGCTGCTGCCCCAGCAATCCTGACCCAGATGACAGATACTATAATGGTGAGGAGTTCTAATTCCCTTAGGAGCACACCCAGCCTTGCCTTCTTCTCTTAATCTACTCGGGCAAACTGAAGGGAGCTGAGGAGGTCCAGTCTTCCTGAGGTTGGTCAGTCCTGGGGCTGAGTGGAGTATGCTAGGGAATTAGGAGAGTGTCTTTCAGACCTGCTCTTCACTTTGGTTTCACATGTAAGGTTTGAGGTGGGAGGAGTTGATTTGGTGTGTTCTCCTTTTGCCCTCCTTTTTCCTGTTGTCCTCTATTTTCTATCTCTGCCTCCTGCCTCCTCCACTGGGCTTCCCTCTTTTTCTTTCTCAGAAGCAGGAATCTCCCTATATTTGGCTCAGACTGCCCGGGGCACTGCTGCCCCTGGTGAGGGTCCTGTCTATAGCACCATTGACCCAGCAGGGGAAGAGCTGCAGACCTTCCATGGGGGATTCCCCCAACAACCATCAGGGGACCCAGGCACCTGGAGCCAGTATGCTCCTCCAGAATGGAGCCAAGGGGACAGTGGTATGACCCCAATTCCTAATATCCCCACATTAGCCCTGTCCAGAGCATCCTTCACCCTAACCCTCTGACACTTAGGCTGATACTTCCTTCTGATATGTCTCATCTTTGGCCCTTTCCTGCCATTCTTTTTTTAAAATTTATTTTAATTTGTTATTTATGACAGCAGAATGCATTATAACTCATATTAGACATACAGAGCACAATTTTTCATATCTGTTTGTACACAAAGTAGAGTCACACCATTCGTGTCTTCATACACGTACTTAGGGTAATGATGTCCATCTCATTCCACCATCTTTCCTACCTCCATGCCCCCTCCCTTCTGCTCCCTTCCCTTTGCCCTATTTAGAGTTCATCTAATCCTCCCATGCCCCATCACCACCACATTATGAGTCAGAATCCTTAAATCAGAGAAAACATTCGGCAGTTGGTTTTTGGGGATTGGCTAACTTCACTTAGGATTATCTTCTCCAATTCCATCCATTTGCCTACAAATACCATGATTTTCTTTTCTTTTAATGCTGAATAATATTCCATTGTGTATAAATGCCACATTTTTTTATCCATTCATCTACTGAAGGGCATCTAGGTTGGTTCCACAGTTTAGCTATTGTGAATTGTGCTGCTATAAACATTGATGTGGCTGTGTCCCTGTAGTATGCTGTTTTTAAGTCCTTTGGGTATAGACTGAGGAGTGGGATAGCCGGGTCAAAGGGAGGGTTCATCCCCAGTTTTCCAAGGAGTCTCCATACTGCTTTCCATATTGTTCTGCCATTCTTGATGTGTCTCCATCTACTCTTCTCAGGAGCCAGGGGAGGCAAAGTGAAGCTTCTGGGGAAACCTGTGCAGATGCCCTCTCTGAACTGGCCAGAAGCCTTGCCACCACCTCCCCCTTCCTGTGAACTGAGCTGTCCAGAGGGGCCTGAGGAGGATCTGGAGGGCAGGTAAGGATGCTGCCTACTTCAGGTGCCCCTCCTACTGTGGATCTGCCTAGAGCCCCTCGGGCAGGGGGGCAGAGATGCTGGTAGAGGAAGGGAGAGGGCAAAAGGAAGGCCAAAGGGAAGGTATAGAAGCTGCTTGGTCCTTTCCTTCTCTCCTGCCTCTTTGCCCTCAGCTCAGAGTCAGAAGAATGGTGCCCACCAATGCCTGAGAGAAGCCACCCGATTGAGCCCAGCTCCAGTGGAGGGTGCCTGGTTGCTCCACCCCAAGGGGAAAACCCCTCTCCCACACCCTCCTATGGACAGCAGTCCACAGCCACTCTTACCCCCTCACCTCCTGACCCTCCCCAGCCCCCTAGTGATCTTCCCCATCTCCATCAGATGCCCAGGTAGGGAGGTTTACAGTGCTTTACATATTACAAGCCTTCAGTGCATATCTATTCAGTGGTTGTTGGGGTAGATGGATAGATGAATCTGGGGTACAGAGATCTCAGGGCTGTGTCAGGGTGGAAGTGTGATTTGGGGAGGAACATGGAGGTTGACAAAGTCTCTCACTCCCTTCTGACTATCTCTTCATTGGAGAGACTCTGCAAGCTTCCTGTAGCATTTCAAACATGGTCTTCCTCATGCTTCTCAAGCTTGGGAAGTCTTCTGGGATGGGCTATGTCCTATTCCATCTGATTTAGGCTGAGTGTCCAGTACAGTCTTGGCACATAGTAGACACCTAATTTTTGTGGAGTGAGCAAATGTTGAGGCCTTATGTCATTGCAGGAGGGTGCCCCTTGGGCCAAGTTCCCCTCTCAGTGTGTCCCAGCCCACTCTGAGTAGCTATGAAGGGAAGCCTGCTGGCCTGAGTGCTGGCCTCACATCCTCCCACCATCTCGGCCCCAGCCCTGTCCCCAGTACAACCAGCAGTGCCCCAGGTGAGTTTGTAGACCCTCAACTTACCCCCACCTCTCTGCACTCCCTCCAAAGGTTACTTCCCTTTGCTTCAAGTTCCTAAGCCTGATTTCCTCACTTTACCTGTCCTTCCTTGAATCTCCTAATGCTATAGGGAGAACCCGGCAGGTACCTGGAGAGATGACTCCTCCACTTCAAGGACCAGGTGCCCGAATCCGGAAGAAATCCAAGGCTCTTCATTATAAGAGGGAACACAGCCCTGGGGGTGAGAGGATCCTACACCTCGGAGATGGTGACAGTCAGTAGGGATTATGGGCAGGAAATTAAGGGTGGGTTCTAGGGACTGGAGCAGGTGATGCCAAATTTTGGGCCATTCATTTGCAGCCTCCTGGTGTCAGGGAATGGAGGTGGGAGAAAGATTAGTGTCAGTAAGGCAGGAGACTCTGCTGAAAACAGGTCTCTTCTCCAGACTTGCCCCCACCACCCCTGCCACCGCCAGAAGAGGAGGTAAGCTGGGCCTTGGGGCTGAGAGCAGCAGGCAGCATGTCCTCCTTGGAGCGAGAGCACAGTGGGGAGAGGAGAGTTGTGCAGGTGGTGCCTCTGGGGGCCCAGCGGGGACCCCATCCAGATGGTAAGGAGGGCCAGGGCAGCAGGGAGGGGACTGGAAGCTGGTAGGAGGGTTTGTGTATCTGGTCAGTGTCAAAGACTCTCTTGTCTCTCGCTAAGCAAAATCCCCTGAGGTCCCTGAGATAAATCCTTTCCCTGGACTGAAGCCCAGAACAAGAGAAGAGTGGGGTCTAGGTGTTCTTTCTTCCCTGAGGCTATCTCTGCTTGGGAGTTACCCATGTTTCTGAGCTCCTATTATGTCAAGGCCATGTACTGCGTTCTCTTTTTCTTCTCAGCCTCTTGCATGATGGTGCCTGGACCTACTCCTTTATCATCTCAGAGCTGGGATAGTAGTGGGTGGCAAGTGGTTGAGTGGCAATGTTCTATTGCCTGCCTGTGCCCAGCTGCCCTTCTCTGTTGTGCTGCAGAAGAGGCCTGGCTCCCATATGGCAGACCAAGCTTCCTGTCCCGTGGCCAGGCCACCAGCAACTGTTCCACTGCTGGCAGCAACTCTTCCAGGGGTTCTGGCAGCTCTCGGGGCTCTCGGGGTCCTGGACGGAGCAGGAGCCGGAGCCGGAGCCACAGCCAGAGCCAAAGGCCAGGACAGAAACGTCGAGAGGTGGGGGCCAGAGATCACACAGAAATGATGCACAGGGCTAGCGAGGGTGGGCTAGGGAGTGACTGAAAATAGGAAACAGGAAAGGGCTTGCAGAGGAGATTGAAAGGAGGGGAATGAGTGAGGGAGAAGGGAGGAGTTCCCCAGAAGAAATGATAAGGGATGAGAGCAAGATGACACATAAGAGTCTATAGGTACCCTGTGGAACTGGATTGAGAGAAAGGCTGATCCATTACTGTGGCCTGTTTGCCCTGACCCAGGGCTTAACCAAACAGTCTCTCTTTCTTTCTCTCTCATTCACTCTCTAGGAACCAAGATGACCTTTGATGAGGCAGTGAGAATATTGAGAGTTCCATGGGGCAGGGGGTGTAACATCCTCTCATGGTAAACAAAGCTGTGAGCCAGAAGGAGCAGGGATGGAGCCCTCTTCCCTCCCAGCAATGATGCTTGGGGCTCACTGAAGCCCATTGACCTCAATGGTTTCAAATGGCTCAGAAGCCAGAAAGCCAGGACTTCCCTTTCCATCTTTTTATGAGAACTATTTGTATAAAAGACAATAAAAGGGGTCTGTTCCAAGCCCTGGGCTCTGTTTATTTTATGCAATATGTAGGGGCACAAGGGAGTTGTAAGGCTCTGAAGATCAGTTTACACTGGTAGTTTCAGCATCCTTTTGAATGTCTGCAGAAGCACTAGATGAGGACAGGTGCTAAGTGACCCATCCTGCTTCCTGAAAGAGCTAAAGCCCACCATTACCTAATTCAACCACACAGACTTTCCAAATAGCTAATGAGGATAGTTGTTCCACCTTCAGAGGATTGAGTCAGGCTTCTACTGCCTTCCCCTTGGGTCTGTCTTCCCCATCTTCTGCAAGGGAACTTGCCCTTCACAACAAAAAAACAAGTTTTAAAAACCCAAAGAAAAGAAGCTTATGGGAGAACACCCAGGCAAGAAGAAAGTGCCTTTTTAGTACATCCCTATAGAGCCTGCTTCTGTATTGGCCCTCCAGAGATATCTTCCTGTGCTTCAGTTCATGCCCTGCAACTTGTAGATTCTGCCCCTGACATTTCCCACCCTGTAAGGAAGACTCAGGTCAGCCTGCTCTCCAGCAGCTTTCAGTGGCTTGCGCGCTGGAAGTCCTGCACCCACATTCATCTCTTTGTTCTGCTGTTTTGTCTGAAGAGTGTTCAGTAGCCAACCATCACAGGTGGTTCTACCTTTTATGGAATATAGCTACTTTGTCTATTTTTAAGGAACCATCTGGGACTGGTCTTTGTGGAGGAGGGCTGGAACTGTAGAAAGCAGGAATTTTCTACTCAGGATAAGTTGCAGGATCAGCAGAGCTTGAAATTTACCTGCCCACCCCTTTCCTGGATTTTGCTTAAAATCTGGCAGATGTACCTCACTCTCCCTTCAATTGCAGGACAGAGATGAGGGACACTCTGTGACTGTCCATGAATGCTCCACTCTTTTTCACCCAGGGGGAACTCTTGCCATCTCTCCAAGTGCCCTCCCCAAATAATGCCCCCAGGAAACGATTTCACAGAACTCAAGTCTTTACAGTTTCATCATGTCTAGTTCCTTAAACTCAGTGACAACAGGATGGGGAGGATGCTTTTGTCCTACATTCTTACACCTCCTTTCCTTTAGCTTCCTCCCTAGATCCAGCTCGAACCCTTGGCCTTAGCACTTGGTAGGGTCTCGTTGCCTACATACATTGCTCTTTATTTTCTTTACACAGTGTGGCTAGGGAGAGGGTTGAGCTGGTTTCTAGAAGAGATCCCAGGGAGGACTAAAGGGAGTCTGCAAGTGCCTTCCTCCAAAGCCCTCTTCCATTAGCTGCTGCTTTTTTTTCCATGGAGACATCACTGGCTCCCCCATTTCTCATGGGGCTAGCAGGAGACAGGGCTGTTCCTTAGGCCACAGGCTTTGATTGTGGGAGTGGTTGGAACAAAAGAGAGAGTCCTGAAGGTAGAGATGATATTTTGCTTCCTGAGGGCTTCAGTTCTGCTTTCATTTGTGGAATCTCCTGGAGGCTGAAGAAGGTAGACTCCCACTGCAAGAAGCAGAGGCCAAGACCCCCAGGCCATACACCAGGCCTTGTGGGCAGACAGGAGAGATGGTCCCGATGCTCTTCTGGCAATCTCAAGGACATGGTTCAGGAGGAATCTGTAGAAGCAATTGAAGGAAAGCAGAGTTAGCCCCCTGCTTCTACCTTTCCTGCTGGACCCCAGGCTGCCTCTTGACTCCTCCCTAGGACTCTTCAGGTTAAGATCACTACATTAGCTAGAAGACAGACACTCACTGCCATCCTTGGGAACAGGACAGCTCAGCTGACTTCGCTGGCAAGAGATCCCAGAGTCAGGGGGCCAGGGAGGCAGCCCCCTTCCCAGCCGTCGGGCATGGTTGATCTCCTCATCCTCCAGCCAGTCGGGCCTCCACTCCCACAGGGGCAGGGAGAGGGTGGAGGTCAGGAAGAGGTCATCCCGTGGGGAGGGCGGTGATGAGGCATCTGTCACAGAGGGTAGGCATCAGTGGGGGGACTAGCCTTTAGCCCTTAGGGACCAGTTTAGGACAGAAAACTTAGGACCAGCTAGATTAGGGTACACTTCCAGTCCTAAACATAATCTAGCCCCAATTCAACCCACTGGTCCCAGTGGCTGTATCCCCAGGGCCTAATGGGAAGGCTAGTCCACAGTCTCTTTTGTTTTCTCTCCCTCTGTGTTCCACATGTCTTCTCACTCCTGTGTGATTCCACACCCTTCCTCTTTCCCTGGCTGCAGTAGAGGTTGAGGAGCAACTGGGCTCAGCTCCAACATGTCTAGCAGAGTGGCCCCAGTATTTATACATCAGCAAAAGGCAGCTCAGGGCTTGCTGGCCCTTGGTGTTTCTTCCCCATACACCCTATCAGGTCTTCCAAGCCCGTCTTACTAATCCTAAATCTATACTTTGCCCCCAAGAAAAATAACTAAACCTGTGGCAAATGAAAGAGCAAGGATAATCCAAGACAAAAGTGCCCATAATGGAGGGAAGAGAAAGCCCTGGGAATGGCAAGTGTAGGGAGAGTATGGATAAAAGGCCAGAGGAAAAAGGATGACAAAGAGATGAGGACCATTGAGAAGCCTTGTCTCTTGGTTGGGGATACGGTCTAACATAGTGGGGATGAGGAGTAAGATGGGGTGGTCCCATGTACCAGTGAAGACGCAGTCTGTCTCTCTGGGCTCCAGACCCAAACCAAAGCTATCCACAGCTACTGCCAGTGCACGGGCAAAGTGGGCATCAGCGAGGAAGGAGCCGTCAGAGGAGCTGACAAGGCTGGCTCTGGCACTGGGGGCATTATCCTCAGAGGCTGAGCCCCAACCATTGACCAGAGAGCCCTCACTGGGGGTGGGGGTGGGGCAGGGCCGAGGTGGGCACAACAAGCCCCCTGCCTCAGACTCCACTCCTACCCCAGCCCTGCCCATGTCTGCTAGCCCTGAGGCCGTCGGGATGCTGATGTATCCATAGGTTGTGGGGGGTGAAGGAGCCCTTGGCATTGGAGAGACATTGTTCCTAGAAAAAGGCAAAATGGGAGATAATACAATGGTTAGGGTAGTGGCAGAAATGTTCCAGTCTAGGCAGATACTCACTGAAGTTCTTTGGTTACTCACCGGGGCGTCTCCTCACCCTCACTGAGTTCCAGGCAAAGGGCCACCTCCTCAGGGGTCAGCACACTGTCCTGATCCTCCCCCAGTGATGACAATGAAGAGCTGGACAGGTGACTGGAAGCTGGACTGGGACCAGAGAGGGAAGAGGCCTGGGGGCTGGGGGGCCTGGAGGGAGTACGGATGGAGAGGGGGGCTGCTGGCAGCGGGGCAGAGGGAGGTTGGGGCTCCACCAAGTGCCTGGTTGGGGTGAGGGAGGGATGGCAGGATGGTTAGTGCCATTCCTCATCCACCTAGTCTCCCAGCCCTGCTTCCTGACCCCATACCCTCTTACTGGGTCTGCTGACTCTGAGTCAGGGTTCCACAAGGAGAGAGGGGTGTTGGAGGGAGAGGGCGAGTCATCAGATCATTTGAATTCCTGAGAAGTTGTGGTCCCAGGGCCCGCCAGGCCACCAGAGCTCGGGGCACAGCTCCTGGAAAACAAGAGTCTGGTGCTGAGACTGGCAGAATCTCATTTGGCCCCAGACCCCAGTCTGCCTGCCTGAACAGCCCCTCAGCTCCTGCCTCCTAGCCCAACCACTCAGCCTCCTTCAGGGACAGAAGGAGAAGCCAGGCAGAAGGGACTGGAATGGTGGGCCTCTATAGCCCGCCTCACCCTTTCACTTCCTTCTCAGAAACCCCTTCTCACCTGTGTTTTGAGAAAGATTCTTGGAACCTCTATTTCCCAATTCCCGGGCCCAGAGCTCTGTGGAACAGCTACCCCGGAGCAGTGGAGAACTGTTGGCTTGGTGCAACTCTGCAAAGGAAAGAGCCAGTAGCTGGGGGTCAAGCCAGAGTGGGCCTTTCAGACCCCAACCACAGACTCTGTCTTTAGCCTTGTTATTCATTTCAGCCCACAGGACCCTGATCCCAGGGGAAAGAGGGAAGAGCCTCTCCCAGTCCTCTCTACCCTATCCCCATCTTTAAACAGGCATCTGTGATAGGGTGGAAGGTGCACTGGGCCTAGAGTCAACAGACCTGCCCTTATAGCCTGGCCAGCTGTGACCTCAGAGAAGTTCATGCAACTTTTCTGAACTTCAGTTTCATCTGTAAACAATCACTTCAAATGATGGTTTTAAATAAAAGCAGATTGCAGCCAGATGTGGTGGTGCATGCCTGTAATCCCAGTAGCTCAGGAGGCTGAGGCAGGAGGATCACAAATTCAAGCCCAGCTTCAGCAATTTATCAAGGCCCAAAGCAACTCAGAGAGACTCTGTCTCTAAATAAAATATAAAAAAGGGCTGGGGATGTGACTCAGTGGTTAAGCCCCTCTGGGTTCAATCCCCGGTACCAAAAAAAAAAAAAAAAAAAAAAGCAGATTGCAAATTCTCTGGCATCTGATAGATACTTTAAAAAATAACTTTCATTTCCTCTCCCTGATCTCTAGTCCCTCACACAGTGCTACTGTCCTCACAAATTTTGGTTTTGTGAAGACATACACTCATTCTTTTCTTGGGGGTAATCGATTAGTAATTTCCATATCTCCAACTGCAAACATCTCAAGTAGTTGTAAATTCTCCAGTTCCACCCAGAGGAACTTGAATGTCTCACTTGGAGAGGTGGGTTGAACTGTCAAGTTGAACTGAGTGAATAAGATCAAAGCAAGAAAACTTGGATGAAGCTAAGTGGGACAGGAAGGAGCCCCTTAATAGGAAGAGGAGCTTCAGGATAGGAAAATGTATTGGTCTTACTCAGGGAGACAAGTCCTTGCCTGTAGACAGTCACAAGCAGTTGTAGAATGAATAAGTGGATATCATAAAGAAGAGAATGTACATACACAGTGGTAAGAGGCACTTACAAAATGGCAGTTGTCATCTAGCCCCCCTGGACACTGAAGAGACAGGGCTCTGAGTGAACTCTGACAACAGAGAAGCTGAGGAAACCAAAAGGACCAATCCAGCCATGACCTGTGAGCATGCTTCTTGGTCAGACCAGAGCTCAGAATGACATAAGCTTAAACCAGAGAGGAACAGGGTAATAGAAAATATTTTCCCAGGACCAGGAATCAGGAGGACATTAAGCAAAGGATAAAAAAGTCAGTATTCAGATTAGTGTCACATGATGAGAAGTCTAGCTAGGAAGGGGTTTCTATCCTTGGCTGGCCAGAGACCAGGCAGGATGCTCAGGGTGAAGCTCTCCAGTCAGTCTGATCTCAAAGGTCTGGGGGCCAGCATGGACAGACTCAGAACAGGGAAGAGACCAAAGCTTTAGTGTTGACCAAAACCCCATCTGGGCCCCAGGAATCCATATACCAGTGGCCTGATCCACTGGGGTGAAAAACCTCACAATAGCTAGACTTCCTCCATCAAACTTTTCTTTTGTATTTTTGCTGGCTTGGTTTAATTCATTTCATGTAATTTATGGAGTTCTGGAGACAGCACAAATGTTGGTGATACCACTGCCATCATCAGCTTTGTCTTGTCCAATGCCTGGCTTCATGACTGAGCTCAAGAAATGTAAGCATATCAGTTATTTGTTTGAGTGGAAACAGAAGGGGAAAGCCAGGCCTGGAAAAGGCCATGTTTATCCCATCTCATTTTATTTCCTCCAAGGGATCCTGGCAACAAAAAGCCTTCCCATTTCAGTTTCAATGCTATTTGAATAAATTATAGAAAAAAAATGTTAGCAAGGTGAAAAATTGAAACTCATTGGACATACCTGCGTTGCAATAAATATTTTTTTGAATGGAATAAAGAATGAACAAGGCAAGCTAGGCTTATGGCTTAGAGGCAGAGCATTCACCTAGCATGTGTGAGGCACACATACAAATAAAAAAAAAGATATTGTGTCCACCTATAACTAAAAAATAAATATAAAAAAATGAATGAGGGTCTTTTGTGCATATATCTGGTGAGACAAACATAACTAAGGACCTGATATAATGAATAAGAGACAGGAAAGTGCAATTGTAAGAATAACCACAGTGGAGAGAAAACCAAGCTAAGGTCAGATAATAAGAAAAAAGAACAAGCAGGTCTAGGGGAGCAGGAGGACTAAGAGAATGCCAGCTTTAGAAGAGGAGGAAACTGTTTCTTGGAGTAGGTGACAGTAGTAGACTCAATTCCATGGCTTTGGACAAGGACACAACATTATCTTGTTGTTGCTGCTGAGGTCCCAGGAGCCAGATGTGGACTATCAGGTGTCTACCTGCCAAGGGGAGTCACTAGACTTGACCCATTCTGGGGCAGTGGGAAATGGGTCTGGTAAGGCGAAACAGGTTGAAGTAAGGACCTGAACTGCAGGTAAGGAAGCCTCATTGCAGAATTGGAAATATCTTAAGAATTGGCTGTAAGGTGCTGGGGATGTAGTTCATTGGTAGAGTATATGCTTAGCATGTGAAGACCCTGGGTTTGACCCCTAACATTAAAAAAGTAAAAAGAACAAAAAGAAAGAATTGACTATAGAAAACCGCTCTATTCTCATAGTATTAATGTTTTGAGAGGGCTAAACATCCCATGTAAGTCAATACAGTTCTCCACAGAAAGAATAGTTTTGGTTTTTTTTGAGGGGGGTTTGAGGGTTTGTGTGTGTATATGTGTATGTGTTTTATTTATTTTATTTTTGGAGGCTGGGGCTCAAAATCAGGGTCTCATCATGCTAAGTGTGTACCCTACCACTGAACTATAGCTACATCTTCCTTAGCCCCCTAAGTGAGACTTATTCCTTTTTGGGTGGTGTTTCATTTACCCAGAATTTATAATGCAATAGTTCTGAGGCAAAGGTGGTAAGAATTCCAGCTTTTCTAATACTTAGAATAATAAATTATTGATATAAAATAAGCTCTTAATTATTCTTTTAAAAATATTTCTTAGTTGTAGATGGACCTTTATTTTTATTTGTTTGTTTATATGCAGTGCCAAGAATCAAACCCAGTGCCTCACACATGCTAGGCAAGTGCTCTAACACTGAGCTACAACCCAAGCCCTCTTAATTATTCTTAATCCATCTTTGTTTTAATAAATGTTGGATCATACCCACTTTTTAAAAAAAGGAATTGGTAGAACATTTGCTACGTGTTTCTAATCAGCACAAAAGATTCATAAAGACAGCAGGTAGAGTGCAGGCCAGTGTTCTGCAAGACAGAAACATTAGAGAATTTCAGAAGGGAGCTCCACAGGCATTCAGAGTTGCCTTTAGAGGTAGATCATTCTGGCTTCAAGGCTGAGCTCTGCATATTACTTATGGAATTTTGAACAAGTTTCTAAGTCATTCTGACTTTCCTTCCCTATCTCTAGAAGTTAGAGAAGTAATTCCTACCCAATCTATTGTGAGGATTAAGTGGAATAACAAATATAAATAAAGTACCTAGCATATAGAAGTTGCTTAAGAATTGGAGACTGTAATTATTTCTCTCTGGAAAGTCAAAGAAAGGCAGCTGGAAGTTAGAAAAGAAATCTGTCCAGGAAGGAAATGCAGTTGTCCCTCAGTATTATGGGAGATTGGTTCCAGGACCCCTATATGTATGAAAATCCAAGGATGCTTAAAGTCCCTTGCATAAAATGGCATGGTGTTTTCATACAACCTAAGCAATCCCTCTGCATACTTTAAATCATCTCTAGATTACTTATCAAACCTAAAATAATGTAAATGCTATGTAAATAGTTTTATACTATAGCATTTAGAGACAAATGACAAAAATAAAAGTCTGTACATGTTTGGTACAGATACAATATTTTTCTTGAGTATTTTTAATTCATGGGTGGTTGAGTCCATGAATATGGAACCTGTGGATACCAAGGGCAGGCTATTTCCATTCCTCTCTGAGCAGCAAGTTGGGAGTTGGTGCCAAGCAGACCTGCATGCAGTGCATAGATGAGTTCATCAAGCCTGAGGTTTCCTGCTAGCACTGGCCACATTCTTCCAGGATCTAGAATTACTTGTATGCTGGTCAATTCCTTCATCAGACAGGCTAGGAACACCTAGCAGGCAAGGGTTGTGCCAGGTATCTGTTTTATCACAAACAAATGGCATTCAGTGGTGCTTACTAAGTGCTGACTGAGTTGAATTGACTGCAGGTACAGTGCTCACTATTGTAAAGAGAAGCTGAGGGGACCATCTCCCAGCTGAGTGCTCTCGGGAAAGGGAAAGAAGCGGGTGTCTGCAGCTGCCACAACCAACACCTGGCCAGCAGTTCCTACCCGATTTCCACTCCTGGTCCCTCCCACCACCAACACCTTCCTATCTTACCCTGCTTCTTTTTGGCCTTCCAAGCCTCTGTGGCAGCCAGAGACAAACGCGGTGAAGAGAGTCCCCTGCGGCTGCAGAGGCTGTCTGAGCTGGGCCAAGGATTGGAGGTCTGGGCCAGCTGGGGCGGGAGGCGCCTGGCAGCTGGGGCCTGTGGGCTTGGCTGGGCTGGAGGGCTAGAGGGCAGCTCAGCGATGAGAGAGCCATAAAAAGTGCTGGTGTCTGGAAGCAGGGGAACACCAGGGCTTCTGGGGTCCCAGGAGATCACTGCAGTAAAAATGACAGGAGGAATTATGGTGAACACATTGTAGCCCACCTCCCCACTCTCCATCCCTAGGATCCTTGCCCCCCAAAAATATGCTTACAGGAGCGCCGACAGTCTAGAGGGTCCCGGGGGTCTACTCCCAGTCGACTGTTGAGGCTGCTGCTGCTGCTGAGGTCTCGAGAGCCAGAAGTGGAACGCCAAGTGTCTGCCAGCCAGGGGGAGTCACTGTGGTCCATTCTGGGGCAATGGTAATGGTGGGTGGGGGACATTAGGCAGGGAGAAAAATGGGAACCTAATTGGCCAAGACCGCTAGCTCAGAAGAAGTTAATGAGAGCGTAATATCAGCTTTATCTTTACTTCTTTTCAGCCATCCATAGACTCTGACTTGGTGCCCCAAATTCAGTGCCTCTTTTTATCCTAGGACCAGGGAAAGACCAAGTTGCCAAGAATTGTGGGGTATTAAGGAGAGAAAGCTATGGACAATGAGGTGAAAAAAAAAAAAAAAGATCTGGAGCCAGCAAACATGGGTTGACAATCCCTAGGCACCACAGTTTACAGCCCCTGTCAAGTAAATCAATTAGCTTGTCTAAGCCCATGATTCCCCATCTGTAAACTGGAAACAATAAGACCTTTCATATAAGGTTGACACTGTGAATTTAAAGGAGGAAATGTGAGATCATTCAGCTGGTAAATTAAGAGCTTGCTAAATGAATATTGCTTTCCAGCTACCTATGTGATCCTTTAAGAACAAGGACCTGATCAAAGCAATTCTTTACCTAGAACTTTCAGTGTCTCCCTGTTTACCAAGGTAAGAGTCCAGATGCCTAGCACAGTGAACAGGGCCCTTAGTTTGGTTTCCAGCTTCCTAACCTAACTTTGCTCTAACACATTCATACCTTATTCCCCAACCAGAAAAAAATACTTGTCTTTTCATGTGGATGTAGCAGGTGATTTTTTTTGTTTCTCCATCTGCCCTTTCCATTTTTACTGTCAGAATAAATACGGAATTTTTTTTCTCCTGTTTCTCCACTCCAATCCTTTCCATGCATCTTATACATGCTTTTGTGCTGCCAAAACTGGGTTGTTTTCATGCCTGTCTCTGCCTAGACTGAAATTTCCTGGTGGATGGAGACTATTCCAAAGGAACGGATGAACCAAACAATTAGAATGGAATCTCCTTCAAGAACAAAGAAGATCCCAGGGGAGCCAGAGAAAGTTCATGTTGGAGCACACAGTGCTCAGGAGATAGCTGGAAGAGGGAAGCCGATGAACACAGAAAAACTCAGGAACACAATGCCAGCCAGCTTGGAACTTTGCTCTAGACAGAGAATCTGACAGCAAAATGGCAGCTCCTCTGGCGTGGTGATGCACACCTGTAACCCCAATATCTTGGGAGGCTAAGGCAGGAGGATTGTGAGTTCAAAGCCAGCCTCAGCAACTTAGCATAGTGCTAAGCAACTCAGTGAGACCCCGTCTCTAAATAAAATACAAAATAGGGCTGGAGATGTGGCTTAGTGGTCGAGTGCCCCTGAGTTCAATACCTGGTACCCCCCCCCTTCCAAAAAAAAGGGCAGCTCAAGGCCTGGATATATATAGCACATAAAAGATTCTCAATAAACTTTAGTTGACCAATGCAGATCTAGAGTGTGAAGCCTCCTATAGGATATTCAACCAAATGAAGAGCAAAACAAGTAGGCAAAGAGATGGAATGGTTTCTTAGTGCAAAACCTGGCTACTAGGAGAAAAAAGGATGCATACTTTCTTAGTATCACATCTCATGATTTGGCAGCAAATCAGATGGAGCAGAAGTACCTACAGGATGGCCCTGTTTTTGAATAATGAGTTAGAAGCTAAGATGCAGGGATTGAATGCCCTCTGCTGGAAGTATGGATGAATAATGGTGCAGGTCTGGTTGCTCAGTGCAAGATTATTCACAGAATGCAAAGGCACTACTAGGTAGACACCGAGTATAGAGAAAACTAGACATTAAAACTGGTCATATTGTAATTATTAACTCTGGAGTTAATAGAGTGCAGTGCATATCAGTAAGAGGCAGGTGACAAGAGCATTGGATGGGGGGTTTAGAAGCCCAGCTGCTAGGGCTGGGGATACAGTTCAGTTTGTAGAGTGCTTGCCTCGCATACACAAAGCCCTGGGTTCAATCCCCAATACCAAACAACAATAACAACAAACAAAACAGAAAGCCAGCTGCTAACTGAAGCCTTTAGCAGAATCTCTTGTTTGATGACTCTCAGCTGTCAAGTGGTACACTAGAACAATAGTGAAAGGGAAATTAGCTGTCACTTGGAGTCCCTGGAGAGATTCAGATACTAAGATTCCAAACTGCCTGGCATTCTATTTCCTATCCCAACTCCACTGTCTCTTGATCCCCCTCTGCCTTTCCTTCATTCAATGTCCCTCCCCTTTGATTACTCACCTGTGTTTTAAGATGGCATCCTCACTGGTGTACCTGTAGAGACCTGAAAGTGAGAGAAAGGCTAAATCTATCATCTGGCCAGAGATCTAAACTTCTGTAGCCATTCTGGCTGGACCAGGGGAGGCCTGTGTACCGGGAGGTCCCCACTGTCACCTGGGCCCAGGTGCACACCAGCTCGGCGCCGGCGGTGGATGCACACAGCAGTGCCCAGCAGCATCAGCCAGAGCAGGACACCTCCGCTTGCGATGACCTCTGGCCGCCTCAAGGTGGCCCTCAGCTGCTCCAGGGTCCAGAGACCGTGCTTGCTGGGTTCTCGGGCAGATCGCTCACTGGTCTGCTCTGTATAGGATGGGATGTGGAGCTCAGGAGGAGGTCCAGTGAGGTCCAGCAGATAGGAATAAGAAGCTGGAAAGTGTGAGGCAGGAGAGGATAGGGGAGGGGAAGGGGGGCTCGAGGATATGGGTAAGGCCTGAGGGTGCTGTCCTCACCTAAAAGGAGGCAGACAGGGGTACTGGGTTTCCCAGCCCCAGCACCAGTGACTGCAGCCACTTGCACACAGTAGAAGCCTGGTATTCGGGTGGTAATCTCCAGCTGGGTCTGCTCACCCACTACGGTCCAGTTGACTGTGGGCAATGAGGTATTGCCCACGCTGCAGACCTGGGGCAGAAGCAAAGGTGAATAGCTGTCTCAGGCACTGTCACAGCAACTGAGCCTGCCTTCAATCTGCAGACTCAGTATGTGGCCATCCTGTGCTGCCACCTACTGGGGACCCTCCTCCTAACAAGTGTCATAGTTCCTATTCCCCACTTCTCTACCAAGCAAGATAGACTTTTCTCTAGACAGAAGAAGGGTAAAGTAATTTTTTTTTTTTTTTTTTTTTTTAAAGAGAGAGTGAGAGAGGGGGACAGAGAGAGAGAGAGAGAATTTTAACATTTATTTATTTTTTCTTAGTTCTCGGCGGACACAACATCTTTCTTTGTATGTGGTGCTGCTGAGGATCGAACCCGGGCCGCACGCATGCTAGGCGAGCGCGCTACCGCTTGAGCCACATCCCAGCCCCGGGTAAAGTAATTTGCTAAATATGCCTAACACTATCAGTTCTGAAACTTCAGCATGCTTTAGAATCACCTATAGCCTTTTTAAAATACAGGTGGCCAAGACCATTCTTGAGTTTCTGATTCAGGAAGCCTGGGAAAGGACCTGAGAATCTGTATTCCTAATAAGTTCCCAGGGGTGATGCTTATATTGTGGATCCAAGAACCACACTTTGAGTCCCACTGATATAGCCTGGTTCAATTCCTGTTCTTTTTCTTGTGTCTATGCACAGGTACGGTTCCTCAGTAGCTACAGCAAGAAAAGGGGGGTGATGGTCCCTTGAGGAAAGGCTTTGTCCGTTTGTAAAGTATACCTGGTATCCACGGATGACACCATTGTGGTTTTCAGCAGGTGGTGGGACCCAGCTCACAAGGATACTTCCATTGCCAGGTTTTAGGGTGACTTCCTGGGGTGGGGCACTGGGCACTGGAGGGAAGGTAGAGAGGCTAAGTAATGCTAATCCTTCAGGACTCTTTCAGGAAAAAAAGTTAGAATGGGAGACAAAGAGTTAGAGTCCCGTTAAAGACAATAGAAGCTCTGTTTAGTTCTGCTTGCCTGGCTGGGCAGAAGAGAATCCAAGAGTGGGACAGTCCAGGGGTACTCAGTCAAGAAGGAGCCTGGGGTTGGGTTCTAGGCAGATCTGTTCCTGACCTTGTTCTGGCAGCCTCAGGAGTAGCACATTGCTGTCAGGGCCTCGAGCCCGACCAGAGGATGGTCTCACTTTGAACTCGTAGTCTTGGCCCCAGTGGAGGCCCCCAAGCTCTGCACTCTGCCAGCCAACCAGCAGCTCCTCTGCCCATGGAACTGCCTGGCCTCCTGAGGCAGTCTGGGTCCGGAACAAGGCTGTGTAGGACTGAGCAGGTGCAGCTGGACCACTCACCTGTGAAGGTAGAGAAAGGGTGAAGGGTGGTTAGGGAGCTCCCAACAATACTTTCTTGAGCTCTGAACTGGCTCTTACCCCTGAGTCCTGTGTCTTACCTTC
This sequence comes from Ictidomys tridecemlineatus, assembly GCF_052094955.1. Taxonomy (NCBI): domain Eukaryota; kingdom Metazoa; phylum Chordata; class Mammalia; order Rodentia; family Sciuridae; genus Ictidomys; species Ictidomys tridecemlineatus. Next base: position 108,269,608 of record NC_135480.1, read on the forward strand.
CAGCTGAGCCAGACAACAGGCCCCGATTTGGGACTTTTCTCAGGATCTGGGTTCAGCAGGGTCACATTTTCTAGCTGAATGCGCACAGCCAAAAGTTCCAGAGGTTCCTTGTGGTCCTGGGACTCTGTGAGAAGCATAGGGCTGGGGTGAGGCCTACAGGCCAAAGTGAAGGGATGGAGGAATGTAACATCCCCCAGCCATGGAGGAACTCAAATTCCCAGAGTTCTTAGGTCTAGGATGCTCCTATTTCACTCCAGTAAGGGGGAAACTTCCCTTACAGGGTGCCCCTGTCACCCAGACCCAGATCCTGATCCCAGGGTGAGCCCTGATACCTTAATATAAATCCAAATCTGACCATCCCATCCTAACTAGAATTCCCCCAATCTGCTTAAGTAGACCATCCCTTACCCTGGACAGATACCCTGGCTGCCCGGCTCTCCCGTTGTCCTGCATTGTTGTTGGCCACACACATATAGGTCCCTGTATCGCTCTTCTCTGCTCTTTCCACCAGCAGAGAACCCTTGGACATCTGTCAGGGACATGTACAAAGTGAAGTTTTCAATGTAGGTGGGGTTCTGAGGCTGGAGGGCAGCTTCAGGATTTCCCCTCCTCTAATTCTGCCGGGGGATACAGGGCTAGGGAGCCGGTCATTCCCTCAGATACACCAATTGTGCCCAGGACAGAATGAAGGACAGAAGGGGGCTCCACTCACCGTGTGCCGCCCTGGCTGCAGAACTAGGGGTTTCCCATCTTTCCACCATGAAACTGAGGGCTTTGGGTAGCCCCAGGGTGGTCCACACTCCAGAATAACTTGCTCCCCCACCACAGCCACCTTGTCTCGAGGCTGGATCTGGAAATCCTCCTGGAGGACTGTGGGGAGGACAGCAGGTCAGCAGGACTCAGGGCTCAGGCCTTCCTTTCCCAGGGTCTTGCATTGGCATCTCCTGCCATAATCACCCTATTCTGCTTTGCCCACCTTCTGAGCCTCACATGTAGGTTCAGGCAAAGCCAGCTTTCCCTTCAAGGACCCCCAGCCAGGCTACCCCCTTACATATCGCTCAGCACAAATATCTCATCTCAGGTCTCTCCACCCTCAGCCTCCCCTCCCAGTCCTCACCAGCTACAGATAGCCGAGCCCCTCTGCTGACTGCTGTGCCCAGTTCGTTGCTGGCCTCACATGTGTACACGCCCAAGACTGTGGTTAGGGCCTGGTCATCATAGGTATGTCCCCGGGCAGGAGGCCGCAGCAACAAAAGAGTTCCATCAGGTAGGAGGTGGTGTAGGTCTGGGGACGTCATGCTCAGAGGCTGCCCATTCTGAAGCCAGCGGATAGTAGGAGGTGGCTGGCCTGATGCTTTGCAGCTCATCTTGGCAGGGCCAGAGCCCTGGAGCAGCTGGTCCTGGGGGTGAACTAGAATCTGAGGTGGGAACTCCTGAGCCTTGCTGCCTGGGAGGGAAAAGGAAACAGAGCTGGGTCTGACTATCCACAAGACTCCCAAATCCATGCACCATACTATGTTCCCTTGTGCAGGAGTTTGTCTGACGGTCTGTACTACTGACAGTTCATTCCCAAATAACAAGCTAGCTGGGAGAGGTCAGGGCTAGCATGCACAGCATCCAGGCCAGAGCTTGCATAGTCTCTCTGTCATACACACTTACTCACACATACACACTATGGTTACCATCATCTTATCTCTGGCATGCCCACTGCAAAGGGAAGTAAAAGAGCCAATGCTCTTTGAGCCTTGTATCAGGGAGCATGGGCTAGGAGAGGGAGGGCCCCACTCACCCAGAACGAGCAGAAGAAGGAGAAGCAGGAGCCACCTGACCCTAAGGAGGCCCATTCCTCCAGATCCCATGGCTGCTTTCAGGCCTCTCTGTCTGTGTCCCGAGCACTTTGTCCCACTGCTCTGAGCTCACAGCAGAGAGAAGGAGGGGCTGGGTGGGGTGGCCGTGGTTGTTTGTGACTGAGACTCTGCCCCAGTAGGGAAGCAGCTTTGAGGAAACCGATGCTTCCTGCCTGGCCCTCAATGCCTTGGAGAACTGGGCGGAGATTAGAGGCGAGAAACTCCCTGACCTCCACCTTTTGGCCATAACCCCTGACCCTAACTACAGCCCTAAGGTTTATCTCATGTCTGGTTTGGAATTTCTGAAAGGGAATCCTAACACCATAACTCTACCCACCTCCTTAATCCTCCAACCTTAAAATTCTTCCTAAATACTATTCTTTTTTTTTTTTAATTTTTTATTTTTTTTATTGGTTGTTCACAACATTACAAAGCTCTTGACATATCATATTTCATACATTAGATTGAAGTGGGTTATGAACTCCCAATTTTACCCCAAATGCAGATTGCAGAATCACGTCGGTTACACATCCACAATTTTACATAATGCCCAATTAGTAATTGTTGTATTCTGCTACCTTTCCTATCCCCTACTATCCCCCCTCCCCTCCCCTCCCATCTTCTCTCTCTACCCCATCTACTGTAATTCATTACTCTCCTTGTTTATTTTCCCATTCCCCTCACAACCTCTTATATGTAATTTTGTATAGCAATGAGGGTCTCCCTTCATTACCATGCAATTTCCCTTTACTCTCCCTTTCCCTCCCATCTCATGACTCTGTTTAATGTTAGTCTTTTCTTCCTGCTCTTCCTCCTTGCTCTGTTCATAGTTGCTCTCATTATATCAAAGAAGACATTTGGTATTTGTTTTTTAGGGATTGACTAGCTTCACTAAGTACTATTCTTGAATCTCAATCTTTACCCCTTTGCATCCAGGTGGCCCCTTGCACAGTAGAGTGGAAACTAAGAGGTGATCACAGGGACACAGTGCTAAGAAGCTGAGGACAGAGGGCAATGGGGCTGTGAGCCATGGAGAATACTTGCAGAGGAGCAGGAGTGGATGCTCACTCCATGGTCCATTTCCCCAGAGACACATGGGGCTGGGGGCAAGGGAGGCCAAAAGATAGGAAAGAATCAGAACATCTGGCTCTGCAGCTTCCCAGTCTGCCATATCAGCCCCTCCCCACAACCTGGAGAGGCTGCTCTCCCCTCTCAGAGCCTAGCTCCTGTTTACAGGTCTCTTCCTTCCAAATCTGGAATCTCAGCCATTTCCTGGAGCTGCTCACGGAAGGCCAAGGCCAGGCTCTAGGCCTCAGCGGAAGAGCGACTAGGCTTTGTTCTCCATTGTTCTGAACAGCTTCTCCGCAGAGCCCCTAACCCAGCTGGCTCCCACCCTTCCTCCCCTTCCAAAACAGCCAGGCTTCAGGGCCAGCCTCAGCCCTAACAGCCTACCCAATGGAAGGCCTCTTTCACTTCTCCTCTTTCCCCTCAAACTGAGACCAAGATCAGTTAAGACTGAATCAGAGCAACAGAACACCATGGTCTCTACAAACTAGGGGCTTCCACAGCATTAAGAACAGACAGAATGAATATAACAGAGTGACAGCTAGAAGGATAGGAACTAGAGCCAGAGAACAGAATGTGAGATTTCAGAAGTGGAAGTGGTTAAGGGAGTGTGGCCAAGTCCGAGACTTGGGTCCATATGTGGCCGCCAGAGGGGAGGGGGGTTCACAGGGCCAAAGATCCATAGGGCCAGATTGATAAAGGAACATTCATACAGACACTAAAGCGAGCCATGGAAAAGACAAGAAAGGATGTCAGGGGGAGCAGATGGGCTTACGTCACTAGGGCCAACTTGAAATTTCCCAGCTAGGGAGCCTCCAAGAGTTATTGAGATCCTTGCTGCTCCCTGCAAGAATTTTGCTGTGAACAAAGAGTCACTCCTTAAAGTCACTCCTGTTCCTACATTGTACTTGGAGGAGACTAACCAAGTTCTCTGCTAATGTTTTAATGCCAATTTGATTTTACTCAAGTTTCTATAATCCAGAAAGATGCTATGTGTTGCCCCTGAGGAAAAAGAAGACAGGTCTTAAAGGAATTCAAGTCCACCACTAGCCCTATCCTCAGCCAAGTGAGAATGAACAGATGAGACAAGGAGAAGTGCTGGTGATATACCACAGGGATGGAACCCCAGAGGTTGTGGCAGCTGAGGAATAGTCCCTATCCCAATAGTCACTTGTCCCATGTCTGGAGGTCACCTTCTGAACAACCACTCCCTGCTCCCAGACTCTGAAGAGCCAAGTGCTAAGAACTAAAGAGGATGATGGAGGGACCAATCACTCTGAGCCTTTCCTGTTAGACATTAAGGATCCTTCTCAGTCAGTCCAAGCGTCCGGGGCACTCAGGGATACATGGAGTGATTGCCAATGGAACTTCCCAACAGGGAGATTTGTCTGGATGGCTCTCAGAGGTCACAATGCCCATTTCCAGCAACCTGTCACATCAGCACCACAATTGTCTCATTTCCACAAACTAAGGAAGAGCTAAATGCATGAGTCATGGGGATGATGTGGATGGATGGGAGCCGCTTCCTCTTGTTATTTCAGGGAAACCATTCTGGGGTTATGCAGGCCCAGTGGCCAGTTTAAATACTACGTTCTGTCACCCCTCGTTGTAGTGTTTTGTATTTTTATGAATAACTCCTTAGTTGTTTATAAGAAGGAGGAGAGAGAAGAAGGGTCAGGAGCTCTTCTGAGTGACCCTTCAGAGGAAATTCTTCTTCATCCGGTTCCTGGCTACTCTGGCTTCCTGTAGTGTGTTTTCTGAAGATGCAGCTGGGGGCTCCTGCTGGACAAGCTGTTTGGGTAAAAGGAATGAACTCAAGGGAGATGAAGCCTTGCTCATACATCTTATGGACCAAAAATTCTGAATAATTTGTATAACCTCTCTGAACCCATTTTGTCATCTATAAAATGTCTGCATGAAGCTTGTGGATAGTGGATATGAAAGTGTGTTGGAAACACTAAGTCTGGTTGAATTGTCCTTAAGTGTTCTGGGGACAGCATACCCACCTCCCTGACCAGCACAACCACAGCCAGTCTCAACCATACCTAGCCATTTTGAAACCTTGAGATCTAATCCTTTTTTACCTTTTTATTTCTTTTCTTTCCTTAGGGCTTGAGCCAGCTTGGTTCCAATCTCTATATTCTCATCTTTCTTCCAAGTTGCCAAAAAAGTGGAGGAAAATTGAGTCAAGAGAGGACACAGTAATTACTTCCTCTTTGCTGGCTGGAAAAAGTTGCCCTGATGGCACTTTACTGGCACAACTTTTATTCCCTAGTGCCTGGTCCCATTCCTGGGACCTGAAATCACATTTAATACCCTAAACCCCACATTTTCTGCACTTTCTCCACACCAATGATTATGGGTCCCACCTACACGGAACACATGCATTTGAAGATTTCAAAGGCAGCCAACATCAATATTTAACCATCTGCTCACATGTCTAGAAAGAAGGGGAATCAGTTAGAGTACTTTGTTCATCTTGTCATACCCCCCAGCCAAAGACCACCAAAACACGCCTGGTGTTGAACAAGTTGGGTTTATTGTTTCTTACCTAGAGAAAGTGCATTCCATGCGGAACTGTGGTGTGTCTCAGTAGGAGGGTTGTTAGAAAGAAACTTATTGGATGGGGGCTATGACTGGATAATTTTGAGAAGGATCTAAGGAAGTTAAGACTTTGCCCTGAATTGGATGCTATAAGGAAAAAAAGTATATTCTGTGATTCTTTGCAGAAGAGTGTCTTTAATAATTTCCTTGCAATGTAGTGTCTAATCAAGTAGTTCTTTTTCTATTATGAACAGTGCTGCCCTGCCTCTTTATTTTATACATCTTTGTTTTGGTTTGAACATATCCCCTCAGAAGCATGTGTTAGAAAGTTAATTCTCAATGCAAGTATTGGAAGGTGGGGCCTAATGCCAATTAAAAAGGGGCTTGAGGATGTGATTCCATCTCTCATGTTCTCTCTTGTCCTTATACCACTGTTACTATGCAGCAAGAAGGCCTGACCAGATATAGACCCCTGGACCTTGGACTTTCCAACTTCCCAAACTGTAAGAAATGAATCTTTATTTATTTTTTATAAATTATTTAGCCTTAGGTATTCTGATTTAGCAGCATAAAATTAACTAAAATAATCTTCTAGTATAATATTAAGTGTTTCTTTAGGAAATAAATATAGGAGTAGAATTTCTGGGTCTTGGGGCATCTGATATTCAACTTTAGACAATACTGACCGATTGTTTTCCAAAGCAGTTGTATGAGACCTTAAAGCACATCCTCAGAACAGTTGGGGGACTTTTTTTTGCCAGTCTAATAAAATAGTATTTTACAGTTGTCCTATTTGCATTGTCTGGTTAAAAAGTAATGACTGAATGTCTTTCCAAGTATTTATTTACCATTTGTGTTTTCTCTTTTGGTACCTATTTCTACTTTTTGACCATTTTTCTATTGCTTATAAGTCTTTATCTCAGTAACCCTCAGGACTTTTTATATTCTGGATAATAATTCTCTGGATTAGAGAACTGTTGCAAAAACAAGTTTGACTTGGTATTTTCTTTCTGTACAATATTTTAAAAGTTCTTGATTTTCCTCCAGATAAATTTACTAATATTTTTACATTTAGTACACTATTTCTATTTTTAAAAACCTCCTCTACATGAAAGTAAAAATAAGCTTCTCCTATATTTTCTTCTAGAAGTTTAAAATGTTCACATTTGAGTCTTCATATCACTAATGGATTATTTTATATGGCTTGAATAGGAATACACTTTTTAAGGTGGCAAACAATTATTCCAGCACAATGGAATAATTGTTTGGTCTCTGTGACCTGTTATGATTCCTTCATCACACATCAAAAAAATATATATATATATATTCATGAATACTGCACTATCTCAAATTTTGAAGCTATATAATAAGCTTTGATATCTAGTAGGATGATCTTCTCTCCTTTCTTTCCTTTTTATTTTTAAAATGTCATTTTTTCTTTCATTCTTTTAAAAAATGTGCTTTTAAATTGTCAAATAATAATTGTACATTTTCAAGAGGAATAGTATGAGGTTTTATGTGTTTATACATGGTGCAATAATCAACTCAGGATAGGTAGGGTTCCATTATCTTAATCATTTCTTTGTGATAAGACCAGTCAAAATCCTCCCTTCAAGCTATTTCCCTGCTTTCTTTTTCAGGGGGGTCTTGGCTAGTTTTGGGTCTTCTGCTTATCAAATTCCTTGAAAACCTTGTAAAAATTTTACTAGCATTGATTGAAGATGTAGAAAGAATCAACATTTTATAATATAGTCTTCTTCTTCATGAACATGTATGCCTCTTTTTTTTAATGTAGATCTTTTTTAAAGTCTTTCAGTAAAGTTATGTGATTTGTTCTATATAGATCTTATACATATTCGTAGTTTACTTGTTAAACCTGTGCTGCAGATTAGTTGCAAAGATAGCTGTAATAATTCCTACTGTCCTTTATGCTTGTCCCTTTATAATGTTTATTTTTCCTCTTATCAAGAAGAAAATGGTTTTCTCAACCCCTTGAAGTGGGGCTGGCCGTGTGAATTGCTTTGACTGACAGAAAATAATAAAATGATGTTGCAGAACTTCCAAAACCAAACCTTAAGAGGCCTGGAGGCTTCTGCTTTTGCCTCTTGATACACAACTCTGAGACTTCCATGTGAAAAAGCTTGGGCTAGTCACAGAAAGCAGAGACAGCTTGTAGCTGGGGACTCCTAAACTTGCCAGCCTGCAGCCTGCAGCGTCACCAGACATGTGAGGGAGGCCATGTAAACTTCTGGCTCCAGTTCAACTGTTAGATGATACAGTCTCATAAGTGACCTCAGGCAACAACAGCAAGTGAATTGCTTGAGTCCAGGCCAAATTGCTGATACTAAGAACTGCAAGCAAATAAAATTGTCATTGTTTTAAGTCACTCAATTTAATTTTGAGGTGGTTCGTTATACATAGAGAACTGAGATATCTTGATATGCCTAATAATTTGTTGATTGTTTCAAATTTGCCATGTGAAGACCACATAATAAAATATAAAGACACTTTGGGCTTTTATTTCCTATATTTTTAATACTGTTTCTCTTGCTTTACCAATATGATGTTGAATAGGGAGTGATTGCATCTTTATTTATTTCTTCATTTTAAAAGGAATACTGCTAACCTTTCACCATTAAGTATCTGTTATTTTTGAAGACACTATTTATTAGGCTTTAAATTTTTCTTTTTTTATTTCCTTTTACTCTAGTTTGGTAAGAGCTCTTAATCACAAATAAGCATTTGATTTTACAAATGACTTTTTTTTGGCATTTATTGAGAAAGTTTGTCTCTTTTTAAATTTTGTTAAAATTTATGAATTTTCTAGTGTTGAATTATTTTTGCATCCCTAGAACAGAGCTTGGTCATGATAGATACCTTTTTAATATATTTTTAGATTAATTTATATATATATATATATATATATATATATATAATTTGTGTGTGTGTGTGTGCCGAGGATTGAACTCAGGGCTTTGTACATACAAGGCAAACACTTTACCAACTGAGCTATACTCCCAGCACAATTTATTTATATCTTGTTGAGATGTTTTACATCTCCTGTTGATGAGATTGACTTGCAATGTTTTTTCTCTTTGCTTGTCTTATATTGATGTCAAGAGTTTTGCTGGCCTCATTGAATGAATTCCAGAATATGCTCTTTTTATATTTCCTAGAAAGGTATGTATAAAATGGAAATTATCCATTCCTAGAATGTTTGGTAAAACTCACCTATATAACCATTCAAGCTGATGTTTCCTTTCTTTCTTTTTTTTCAAGGCACATTTAATTTGATTCAAAAGTGTAATACATTAGGCCCAAATACAATGAAGGAACACATTCTCCCATTAACACCAATGGCAATGCTCTTTTTTTTTTTTTAAGAGAGAGTGAGAGAGGGAATTTTTTTAATATTTATTTTTTTTTTAGTTCTCGACGGACACATCTTTGTTGGTATGTGGTGCTGAGGGTCGAACCCGGGCCGCACGCATGCCAGGTGAGCGCGCTACCGCTTGAGCCACATCCCCAGCCCGGCAATGTTCTTTTAACCTGTGTCTCTTGAATGCAAAGGGGGTTGCATAAAGTTCACTACTGAAAAAAGAAATGCAGTGAGTTTCATAACAATATCTTTATACAATCTAATAGTGAAATGAATGTTTATAAGGCTTTGAACAGTTTAAACTTGAAGTTTTATAGCACATCTTTCTTTATGTTTGTACAGTCCTCACAGCTGACGTTTTCTTTGAAGTAAGATTTTAATTTCTGTTTCTGATTCAGTTTCTTTGATAGAAGATCATTCAGGATTTCTAATTCTTTTTTAATCAGTTTTGGTAAGATAATTTTTTTTAGGAATTTTTCCATTTTTTTCTAAGTTTCAAATTAATTTTGTTCACATTGTCCTCTTATTCTCTTTTTCATATGCATTGGATCATTTTCCTCCTTTTTATTTTTTAATATTTATTTATTTTTTAGTTTTAGGTGGGCATAATATTTTTATTTTTTAATTTTTATGCTGAGGTGAGCACTCTACCAGTGAGCCACAATCCCAGCCCTGCTTTTTATTCAGAATATTATTTATATTTGTTCCTTCTTTTCTTACATCAATATTGCCAGAGATTAATGTTTTAAATAATCTTGTCAAATAAATAACATTTGGTTTTGTTGATCCTCTCTACCATCGCTTTTTCTAATTTTACTAATTTCTACTTTTATATCTATTTTTTTTCTATTCTACTTCCTTTGGCTTTGTTTGGTTGTTGTAACACTATGTTGGATGCTTTACTTTTAAATTTGCAGCCTTTCTTCTTTGTTAACATAAGCATGTAAGGCCCCAAACTTTCCTCTTAATGACATTTTTACTGCATCTTACAAATTTTTTAATCTTATATTATGATACATAGTATTTTATTATGGTTTATTTAAATTTAAAATTTTCTGTTGTGATTTCTTGTTTGATATATAAATCATTAAGACATGTGTTCTCATATATATATGTGTGTATATCTATATCTATATCTTTACTTCATTTATTTATTTTTATGTGGTACTGAGGATTGAAACCAGTGCCTCACATGTGTGAGGCAAGCGCTCTACCACTGAGCTATAATCCCAGCCCCAAAGACACATATTCTTAAATACAAGTAAATTTAATTGAATTTTATATGAATTTTTAGTTATTGATTTCTAATTTAATTTGTTTTTTTAATATCTTTTTTTAAAGAGAGAGAGAATTTTAATATTTATTTTTTAGTTTTCGGTGGACACAACATCTTTGTTTGTATGTGGTACTGAGGATCGAACCTGGGCCACACGCATGCCAGGCGAGCGCGCTACTGCTTGAGCCACATCCCCAGCCCTCTAATTTGTAGTCAGAGAATATAGTCTTATGATCTTAGTTCTTCAATATTGAGCCTTAATTTGTGTCCTAACAAATGATCTAGTTTTGGAAAATGTTTTATACGTTTTTCAGAAGAATATATATTCTTTAATTGATATTGATTTTTACATATTTTTAGAAAACCAAGCTTATACTTTGAACTATTAAAATCTGGTTAGTCTTTACTATCTTTTTAAGTCTCTTTGACAAATTGGTAATTGAGAGAGAGACACTAAAACCTTTCACTGTAAAAGTAGGTTTGTAGATTTTCTTCTACAATGCTACCTAAATTTTTTCATATTTTTCATATTTTTGAGGCTAATTACAGTTGCCTCTAAGTATCTATGGGAAACTGAGTCCAAGAACCCTTTGGGTTAAGAAACTCTGAGACTGCTCAAGTCCCTTATAAAAAATGGTATAATATTTGCATATCCTCCTATATGCTTAAAATTATTTCCTGATAGTTAATGCAGTGTAAATGCTATGCAAATAGTTTTTATGCTGTATTGCTTGGAGAATGATAACAAGAAAAAAGTATATACATATTTAGTACAGATGTAATCTTTTTTCTGAATATTTTGAATCTGCAATTGGTTGAATCTTCTGGTTGTGGAACCCATGAATGCAGAGGGCTTATGTGTTGGAGGTTTAGTCCTCAGTGTGGTAATGCTGGCAGGTGAGATCTTTTAAGAGGTGGAACCTAATGGAAGATCCTTAAGTCTTTAGAGTTATTGCTTTCACATGGGAATGCTGATCTCCTGGACTGAGTTCTCCTGAGAGCAAGTTGTTACAAAAACCTGAGCCTGACCTCTGAATCTCTTTCTGGCTTCCTGTTTGGTGATATACTCTCTCACTCCTGCAAGCACTGTCACCACTGTGATGCCATCCATCATGAAGTTCTCGCCAGTGCTGAGTGGATGTTAGTGACATGCCCTTGAACCTCAAGAACTGGAAGCTGAATAACCTCTTTTCTTTATAAAGTCTTCCTCAGGTGTTTTATTATAGTAACAAAAGCAAACTAATGCAAAAGGCATGTTAGTAATAATAATGGTAGAATGATAGGAGTAAGCCAGCACTTTCTTAGACAAAAAAAGAAATAAGGTCATGCTGCTTATTGTCCTAAAGCCCTTTTGTCTTATGTTAATAGTTATTTGAGCTTCCTTTTGTTTAGTATTTTCCTGGCATATCTTTGTCCATTACTTTATTTTCAACTTTTCCAAATCATTATTTTAGATGTATGTCATTCAAATAACATACGGCTAGATTTTAATAAATATAATCTGACAGATCTCTGCATTTTGATTGGCAAATTTAAGCCAGTTGTAATTTAGCCTTGTTTCTACCGTTTCATTTTTGGCTTTGTATTGCCCCACTTTTTCTATGTCTTTCCTTTTTATTTTATTTTTTTTCCTTTTTCTTGACTTGAAGATAAATGGATTGAGTTTGTGTTTGTTTCCTTTATCTATTTTCCTCTATTGGTTTGGAACCTATATATTTTCATTCTATTCTTTTAGTGGTTACTGTACTAATTTCCCCTGAATATTTAATAAAATATGAAGTTAACATCTTAACTACTTTCTTCCTTCCCAAAGAATTCAAGGACCTTAGGATAGTTTAATTCTGATAGTTCCCCTCCCAATATCAGTCCTATTATTTTCCTGCCTTTTATTTCACAGGTTTTGAAAAATCACAAATTAGGTGTTATTATCATTTTATAAGTATTATTTAGATTTGCCTATCTACTTACTAATTTATTTGGTTATAATTCTTTCTTATACACCAAACCTTTCTTTTTTAATTTATTTTTTATTCTGATTTGTTATATATGACAACAGATGTATTACAATTCATATTACATATATAGAGCACAATTTTTCATATCTCTGGTTGTATACAAAGTATATTCACACTATTCGTGTCTTCATACATGTACTTTGGATAATGATGTCCATCACGCTCCACCATCATTTCTAAATCCATGCCCCCTCCTTTTCCCTCTCACCCCTTTGCTCTAACTAGAGTTTGTCTATTCCTCCCATTCTCCCCCTCCCTACCCCACTATGAAACAGCTTAATGCTGGTTGTTTTGATAAATCATAACAATAGCCATTATTTATCAGGTGGTTAGGATGTGCCCAATACAGTTAAAACACTTCATGAACTAGATTTCTTTTTAAAGTCATGTTTGTTGAGATATAATTTATATATGGTACAATTTGCCCTATTTAGTTTTACAGTTATATGATTTTGATAACACAAATATAAAAAAATGACAACATATAAATATGGATATATGTACTACGGCGAAGATACAGAATATGTTACTTTGTTCTCCTTTACTTCTTTTTTTTTAAATAAATAGATAAATTAATTTTAATATATTTTCTGGGCTGGGGATGTGGCTCAAGCAGTAGCGCACTCGCCTGGCATGCGTGCGGCCCGGGTTCAATCCTCAGCACCACATACAAACAAAGATGTTGTGTCTGCCGAAAACTTAAAAGAATAAATATTTAAAAATTCTCTCTTTCTCTCTCTAAAAAAAAAAAAAGAAAATATTTGGGGGACAAAGTGTGTCTGTACTTAAGATGTACAGACTTTAAAAAAATAAATAATATATATATATATTTTCTTTAAACCCAATGGATTGCCAACATAATTTGCAAAGAAAATAATTGTTAGTAAGATATGTTCATTTTCTTTGTCCTAGTAATTCTTTGGGATCTACTGTCTATTTAACACATAATACACCTCAATTAAGGCTAGACACATTTCAAATACTCAGTAGTCTCATGTAACCAATGGCTGCCATATTGGCTCCTTTCTCCATCTTTCACCTTTTGGTGAGAAATATGCTGTAGGCTGCATGATAAATCCCCTTGTTATGTGGTTTCTCATTGAGTTCCATCAGAAAGGGACACCATAGAGATGAACTTAGAATATACAAGAGTAGAGCGAGGTGTTTTATTCCTCCCTATAAGACTTTATTAGACTGTAAGTTGGTTTCTTTTTGTTTGTTTGTTTGTTTTTAAAATAATTTTTATTTTTAAAAAGTAAATTGTACATTAAAGGAAAAAAAAAAAAAACACAAGCAAAGAACAAAGTCATCCAGTCACAAGAAGCTTAGTTTGGACGTGTTCCTCTAGGTTGTATGCATATATACACAATATCCCATTTTGTGTGATTGAGATTGTCTGTGAGTTGGTTTCTACATGCTTTTGGTGGGAATAATTTCAGTTAGATCACCTTCTCCTACAAGTTTTTCATAATGGCTCTCTCTTCTTTCACCTCCTACCTCTCCAAGTTTATAGAGGAAAGGTGCTTCACAAAATTTGTTAGTTTCCCTCAACCTTGCCCTTACCTTTATAAATACCTTATTAAACAATTTTTACTCTGATTGATCTTTTTAATCTTTAAATCTTGAATAAAGGATTTTTAATTATAAGAAAGTAAGATATACCTCATCTCATATCACAGGCAATGTATGTATACATATCAGATTAATTATGTATTAAAATATAATGTATAAAATGCTAAAACTTTTAAAGAAAATATTTGTGTAACTTTGTAAAGAGAAATAGAAAACAAAAATACAAAATAAACAAAAACCTAAAAAAAATTAGATGATATTGTAGTTAAAATTTTTATGTGTAAAATTTTATCCAAAAGAGTTGAAAGAGACATGAATTGTGTTACCAGTCATTTTTATTTATTTTTGGCATTTAGCTTGACTTGGTTTCTCCTTTGATTGGGTTTTCATTTATTGAAGTTCTTCCCTTTGCAGCTTTTCATTGTTGTTTTTCATTTCCTCCTCGTGGAATATTTTGCCAAGAATGTTCTGTAGGGCAGGCTTTCTTGCTGTAAATTCTTTTAGCTTTTGTTTGTCATGGAAGGTTTTTATTTCATTATCAAATTTGAAGCTTAATTTTGCTGGATGTAAGATTCTTAGTTGGCATCCATTATCTTTTAGAGGTTGGTGTATGTTGTTCCAGGATCTCCTAGCTTTGAGAGTCTAGGTTGAAAATCTGCTGTGATTCAAATTGGTCTTCCTTTACAGGTAATCTGATTTTTCTCTCTTATGGCCTTTAAAATTCTATCCTTATTCTGTATGCTAGGCATTTTCATTATAATATGTCTTGATGTAGATCTGTTGTAATTTTGTACATTTGATGTCCTATAGGCCTCTTCTATTTGATTTTCCAGTTCATTCTTCATGCTTGGGAAATTTTTGCTATTATTTCATTGAAGAGATTGTGCTTTCCTTTGGTTTGAATCTATGAACCTTCCTCTATCCCAATAAATCTTAAATATGGTCTTTTGATGGTATCCCATAATTCTTGGATGTTCTGTTCATGGTTTCTTACCATCTTCACTGTGAGGTCAACTTTATTTTCAAGATTGTATATTTTGTCTTCATTGTCTAAGGTCCTGACTTCCAAGTGATCTAGTCTGTTGGTGATGCTATCTGTTGAGTTTTTAAATTGTCTTTTGTTTCTTTCATTTCAAGAATTTCTGGGGTTTTTTGTTTGTTTGCTCTATCTCTATCTCTTTCTTGAAGTAATCTCTTGCAACCCTGTATTTGTTCTCTTATCTCTTTGTTAGAATGATTGATTTTTGCCTGTATCTGCTCACTTAGGTTGTTCTTTAATTCCAAAATCATTTTAATTATGTATATTCTGAACTCCTTCTCTATTTCACCTACTGAGCTATCTATGGATTCTATTATTGTAGTATCTTGGTTTGTTTTGGGGCACTTTTCTCCCTTGTTTTTTCATGATGTCTATGAGTCTTTCTCTCTTGCATTGTAGATCCAAGGTATTACAGTTTCTGCTCTATTGTGTTATGGTGTCCCTATAAGTTACCAATACCTCACTTTTAAGGGAGAGATCAATATTACAGCATTCAATGTACCCAGTGTGCAGCCATGTATCAGTTAGCTTCTATTTTTACATTTACAGTTTCATCACTATAATCAGAAATGATGAGTTCAGTTATCTTCTACCATATAGTTAATAGGTTTGTGTAATGGTACAGTTTCTAATGGTAGAAGGGGCTCTGGAGGGTTGGCTGAGATGTTTATGAGGTAGAATGTGAGAACATGGAGATATTCGATTATACGAGTAGTGAGAGGGTAATCATAAGAAGTTGGCTGTTAGTGGGAGAAACAAGAGATAGGCAACCTCATGCAAGACTCCCTGTTTCTCAGCAACAGAATAACTGTTAGTACCTCTAGTAGAGAAATCTCTGGTGCAGCCAGGCCCATAGGTACCTTGGTGACATCTTACCACCTCTTTATTGTTGTCCCTTGATAGAAGCAGTGATATCCCAGTTTCGTGGCAGTGGCAGCCTCAAGCCTATACATACCTTGATGTTGGGCTGTGGAGCCATGCTGTGGTGAATAAGGAATCCCAGTGTGGGGTGGCTCACCAAATATCTCTGGGGGGAAGGTGGGCCTCTTCTCTGGATCTCTGGGCAGCCGGTGTAGTGGGCAGGCCTCTCTTCCAGAACTCCTGGCCTCAGTGTGGCGGGCCCAAACCTTTCTTTTGTAATATTTTTCTTGTTCTTGTCATATATCTAAGAATTTCTTATACTGTTAATATAAACTCCTATTTTTAAAATATTATCTTTATTTTATTTTTATTCTCACATTTGAAAATTTGTTTTGTTAGTACAATACCAGTTATTTTTGCTTTGAAGATATTATTCTTCCTGATGACTATTTTACTTTCTTCTTCCTGATGACTATTTTACTTCCTGATGATTTTCACCATTATTGTCCTCTAAATGTACAAGATCCACTTTTCTGTTTAAGATTTTTCTTTTTGTGTTTAATATAACCTAGTTTTAGTACATGTTGTGTAGATGTAGACATCATTTTATATTTCTTGTTTGTTAACCTTCCTGTGTATGTATTTTTGTTTGTTATGAGTTCTAGCAAATTTTCATTCACTAAATTTAAAATATAGCCTTCCTTTCATTATTTCTGTTTCCTCCTTGGAGGTCTTGATTAAATGTACCACTTTTTCATTATACATACAATACCCTTAACCCCTTTCTAAAAGTATTTTTTATTTCCTTGTCTCTGTGTGCCTTATTCTGAATAATTTCTTCAGACTCATTCTAGTTAACTCACCTCTCTTTAGTCACATTTATAAAATACAGCTAAATGTGCTATATAACCTTTTCAGTTACATTCGTATTTCATTATTTATATTTTAATTTATAAAGGTTCATTATTATTCCTTTTCAAATTTGATCACTTTTTATAGTATCTTATTGCTTGTTCATTTTTTTTGTAATTTTGTCTTCTATTTCTTTAAGTATTCCATAATTAGTTTTTCTGATAATTTCAATATCTCAAGGCTTCAGCCATTTAAATCTATTGCCTCTTATATCTTCTGATGCTCATTCATAGTGATTTGTTTCCTTGTGTGTTTAATGACCTTTACTTGTAATTTATTTTTGGTTGGTCTTAATGTGTGAAAATTTTACGAGTTTTTCTTCAGGGAGGGTGTGTATTTTTATTTGTTAAGAATGTGAGATGATGCCAACTAGGGACCCCTTTTTGGATTCCAACTTAATCTAGGAGACTTAGTTTGATTCTCCCACCTTGCCATTATACTGCAGGGAATGTGGCTAAGTGGTAGAGCATTTATCTGGCATGTTTGAAGCGCTGTGCTCAATTCCCAGCACCACCACTACCATAAAAAAAAAAAAATTAAAAAAACCCAACTGCTTTGCCATCTTGCTATTGCTAAAGTCTAGTCTTCCATTCCAATAACAATATGAACATATTCCCCAGGTGAATCCCTCATTTAAAAATATTTATTTATCTTATTTCTTAGTTGTTGATAGACCTTTATTTTATTCATTTATTTTTATGTGGTGCTGAGAGGCAAGCGTTCTACCACTGAGCCACAATTCCAGCCCCTGAATCCCACATTTTATAAATACAAAGTACTCTGAACTTGCTGTACTTCTTAATTTTGTTTTATTTCTGGCCTTTAGGAAATTTCTCCCATCTCTCAAAGGTCAATAATACAAACAAATTTAGTGTAATCAAGAACTTGAAACAGAAAGACCTCTCAGGTATTTAGCAGAACCGCATATCGATCACTTCTCACCTATTGCAATCTAGTTCTAACTCCCACTACATGACTGAAACTACTTATTGATCAATTGATCAAACTGCTAAATTGATCGATGATCCCCTTGCTGACAAATTTAATGTGGTAATTTTAATGTGTGTGTCTGTGGTGATGGGAACCAAACTAGGGGCCTCCTGCATGCTGGGCAAGAACTCTACCGGTTAGCTATATCCCTTCCTCCTAAAGTGAACACTTTTAATTCCTTTTCATATGCGACCCTCCTCCCCCGACTCTGCAGTCCTGGATGCTCCTTCTTTCTGGAAACCCTCTTCTTTGATTGTGTGATGCCACTATCTCCTATATTTCCTCTTATTTCAGGGGCTATGTCTTTTTAGCCTCATTGGTGAGGTCCTTTTAACATCTTCACATATGATGTGTTTAGAGGAATATATTCAGCCTTCTTCACTTTCCACTTTACATAGCTTCATAAAAGAATCTTATCCACTGCCACGGCTTAGTACCCTAAATTCTCCATGTGTCTTATTCCACCACCCGCCTCCCCCCCGACAACTTTTTACCCTTTTCGGTACTAGTCCTTTTTATTTTTTATTTTGAGACTGAGTCTCACTAAGTTGAGATTGGCCTCAAATTTAGATCTTCCTGCCTCAGCCTCCTATGTCACTGTGATTACAGGTATGCACAACCAGTTTCCCAAGCTTTTATATTTGCTTCCCCCTTTGTTTGAAATGTGTCCTCTCATCCTTTTTATTAACCTGACTGGCTAACTAATCCTTTTAAGACTAAGCTCAGACTTGTTTTTCTCCAAGATACCTTTGCTGACAACATCTAATGTGGGTAGGATGACCTTCCCATGTTTCCAGAGCAACTTGGATCCCCTTGTGTCATTGCATCTTACACACTTTATTATAATAATCTACTTTCTTATCTGTCTTCCTCCATGAGATTTTCTTATGGGTAAAGGCCATGGCATAGTTATGCCATTTTGCTCTACTCTGTAGTACAGGGTCTAGTCCAAGCTAGATAAATAAATATTTGTTGAATAAATGAAAAAACATGAATGAAAGAATGAGTGATAATTTTGAAGTAGATAATTTGGGATTTAAAAAGAGGGTAAAGGATGATGAAAGAGAAGAAAAGAGAAAAAGGAAATATATATTATTCATTTTGTTCTCCTAAATTACACAGAATAAAGTCATTTCATCAAAAGTTTATTGAGCATCCAGTATGTGCTAGGCACTCTGCTAGATGCTAGTAATACAAAGATGAAGATCAAAACAAAACACAAACACAAAAACAAACAAACAAAAAAATACTTCCTTACTTATCCCCCTCCCAATTTAAGGCAGATTTGGCTTGAGACTGGCAAGCCGGCCCCTCAAGGATTCAGCACCAGGGTATGGTGTGCTCTCATCCCATCCTAACCTCCATCCCTGTGTCTCAAGGCTGACCAGCAGGTACCCGCTTCTTCAAGTCTTGCATTTCCCACCTACCTAAGCAATTTTCCTCTACATGCATTATCTCATGATGGATGAGGCACTGGGGAAGGTAAAGGGATGGGTTCTGGCTAAGGGAAGCTGCAAAGATACACCTGCTCACATGAGCCTGGGGAAGTGCACAGATACAGGAAACTAAGAGGAACCTTGTTGAGGTGAGAAGTGGGGAACAAGAAATCTTATTGCCCTTGGGGCTAGGGCAAAGTGTGCCCCTGGGTGAAGGTCTTGGGTATAGGGGTCTTGGGACTGGGATGGTGGAGAGTCAGAGCTGGATTTTAGGAGTTGGAAGGGGCAGAAGATGCTAGAGCCCCTCGGGTCGTTAGGGAGGAGAAGGCGGAATACCCAGGAGAATGCCTCCTTCTCTTTCAACTTTTTCACTGTCTTCTCTCCTCACACACTAGATTATTATTGTCTCTCTCTCTCAAACGGTTCTAAGAGGCAGTGGCCTGGGCACGGCCTGGCTACACAGTGGCTCAGCTTCTCCATATTCAGATATTAGTATGATTAAGGGGTTTGCCTTGTCCAGTGACTGGGATCTGAGCATCTGGGAGCCAGGTAGGCGGGGCAGGACAAGAATTGGATCGCTGTTGCTCTGACATGCTGGGAAGCAACAAGCTTCTCCTCTTCACCCCTCCTCACCTCCTCCCTGCCCCGTTTTTTTTTTTTTTTTCTGTAGATAAGAATCTTATTCTCTAATAGTTGGAGGGAGCTCAAGAACCTTCCTGGATGATGATTGTTTGAAAGGCTTGTTTTGTAACGAAGTCAGGCAGAAGGCGGAGTGTGAAGTGTTAAAAACCCCACTTCATATAGCTACTGGGTCAGAGGAGTGGGCATGTACTTATCTATAGGAATGAACCCACCCGTCTCCTATTTTCATGAACAAGAACAGAAAGAATGTTTGGCATGGCATTCTGCTGAGGGAGGTTTGGAAAGAGGCCAAGCACGCGAGGCTTGAGTGCTTTGCCTTTACTAAGCCTCAGGTCCGGGGTCAAAGGAGTATACTCCTCCACTCTTCCTCACCAACTTCAGGGACCCAGGAATCAGGCACCCAGAGGCCGTGCTCTAAGATGCTACCTTTGCAATGCTTCCTCCGTGCTCGGAGTTGCTCTTGTACACACCAGGAACCACCATCAGACTCCCTGCCCCCCATCGGACTTCTTAATTAAGGACTGTCGTGCATTTTGGGAAGAAAAAAAAAAAGCGCGCCTTCAGGCGCTCTTTTGGAGGAAAGGGAGGTGGGTGGAAATCAAAAGATCTCCCTAGAAATAGCACAGGACAGTCGTGAGGGTTAGGTTACTGTTGTTAGTTTTCATAAGACCCTTTCGGGGATTGGGCCAGAAATGTAATTTATCTATATGGTCCTAAGAGGGCACAACTCACACCCACTGAGAACACAGCCAGTAAATCCAGAGAAAACGCAACCGAGTTTCACCCTCAGATCAACCTTCCCCGTTCTGCGCCGACCAACCCCCATCTGCGCATGCTCACGTACCTCCGCACCCAGTACACCTGCCTCCCCGCCCAGCCTTCCCTTTTGCCCTGGCCCAGGGCACCTGGGCTTCCCGGCCCCGCACCCCAGGCAGTAAGCTTCAGGGGCAGGACGCGTTGCCGAGGTCCCTGGGGGGCTCAGGCGCTGATCTCCACCTGGCCGGACTCGTCTTGCTCGCGGATTATGTGCACTCCCGCAGTCCTTAAAGTGCGCGAGGCGCTGCGCGAGCGGCCCGGCGAGCTAGGAGCCCGCGGTGGCGACGAGTGTGTTCGGCCCGCGGCCGGGGAGCGCGCTGGGGAGCGCGGGTAGCGGCGGGCTGAGCGGATGGGCATCCCTGGCGAGCGGCCCGGCACAGGAGGCGACACCGAATAACCCGGAGGGCCGGGTTCTGTCGCGCTCCGAGGCTCTGGAGAGGGAGTCTCCTCGGGCTCCGGGGAGTCCTGCAAGGACACGCGCTGCAGGAGTCAGAGTACAGCCGGCCCAATCTGGGAGTTAAGAGGGCTTGGGGCTACCGAGATGGAGTCCCAGTTTCCTCCACACCCCTAATCCCTGGAAGGCGGCATACATGATTTGTTTTTTCTTGGAACACATCACAATTAGCATGGGATCTGGCACATCATAGGTGCTCAGGAAATGTTGACGTGTCTGAATGCTGTGTCCCTTTCCATCTGCCTTGGACAGCCTGGGTCGTAGTCGTGGAATAATGGGGGAATCTCCAGAAGTGGTGTCCAAAGACCTAGGTTTGAAATCTATAGTTCCTACTTAATTTACTTGTTTAATACTATGTACATCATTTCACCCAGTTCAGCCTTATTTTTCAATCTCTAGAACAGGCATGACACAAAGATTTTACAAGTATTCCAAGTACTATAAAGGTATATGAATATGGTAAGGATCTCGAGAATGTGGTAGGAGTTCACTGCATGGGATGGGGCAACCACCCCAGAGCTGCTCACCTTGTCCTTCAGAATATAGAGGGCCATGGGGTTTTTCCGTTCCTGTTCTCCACTTCGTGGGAGGGTGTCTGCTGCACAGGGGAAAGAATGGGGTGGCTGTCCAGGTACAGACTCTCTCCACCAGCCTGCACCTATGCTCTTTGCTCCTTGTGGCTAGTCAAGACCCACCACAACCTCCACCAACATATCTGAATATTTGGGGTCCTACCTTGTCTGTGCCTCTTCCTACTCTGAAGTCTTGGAGCAGTTGGTGGAGGAAGTGGTGCAGAGCTGGCTTCTTGTTGCCCATTTCTGTCTTTTCCCAGCACCCTACTGCTCTGAGTGCCAATGGCATTGGTTAGTGAGTGGCTAGGAACTCACCTTCTGGTTTTAGGCGGTCATCATTCTGATCCATGTATTCCAGGGAGTTTTGCTTTTCCAACTTCCTCTTCTTCCTATGAAGCAGTCCAACCCCCACCAAAAACAGAGGTATTGAATAGGAGCAGGAAAATATGGGGAGTACCAAAAGATGGTTCTGAAGGCCATGAAAGAAACCTTATGACCGGAAAATGGGTGTTGTGGGAATAGGAGGCAGTCCATGAGCTTTTTTTTTTTTTTTAATTTTTAATATTTATTTTTTAGTTCTCGGTGAACACAACATCTTTGTTGGTACGTGGTGCTGAGGATCGAACCCGGGCCGCAAGCACTCCAGGCAAGCGCGCTACCAGTTGAGCCACATCCCCAGCCCAGTCCATGAGCTTTTAAATGGGTCACAGCTAGATTTGCATCTTGAGGCTGTCACTAGCATTCTGACTAGGCAAGCCATTAGTCCAGTCTGAGTCTCAGTATCTTTATCTGTAAACTGTAGGTAATTAAACTTAAAAGGTAGCTTGCTAATACCAGCCATAGTGCCTGGCCCAAAGAAGGTGCTCAGCAAGTGAAACTATTGTGAATAGTGCTGGGTGGTCAGAAGTGGTGAGCACAAGATGCAGATTCATGCATAATAGAAGAGCACATCTCCTGGGAAGAGGTGCACAATCCTGGTAGGCAAGGCATGTAGACAGACTTAAGAAAATAGGCAGGGAGCAGTGGCCTCTCCAGAATAAAAAATAAAAGTAGGGCTGGGGAAGTGGCTCAATGATTCAGTGCCCCTGGGTTCAATCCCAATAATAATAATAATAATAATAATAATAATAATAATAATAATACTATTATTATTATTATACATTACCATTTCCTAGTCATATCAAAACCTCCCCTATCCTTATCCCAGAGGTATGGAGTATCTTCCTAGACCTTCCAGTGCAGAACAGTCCTGCAATTGTGTCAGTAGTTTGGGAAATTCACCCAATAATAATTATTATTATTACATAAATAATAGAGCTTGAGGTTGGAATGGACTAACGGACCAGGGAGCTCAGGGTGTGGAACTTGAAGAGTTACCTAGACTTTTTGGAAGGTTTCCAGCAGGCACAGACTGTCACCAATGTCACAAGGAGGAAGATGCCGCCTGTAGACAAGATGATATACAGGGAGCTTCTTCCTATGTGTAGAGAGAAGAGGAGAGACTTCAGAGGGGCAGCAGATGTGGTACAGAGAGCAGTGGAAGGAAAAGAGATGGACCCACAGGTAGCATGATTAGCTGGTAGTGGTACTTGCATAGAGCCCTCTTCCCACCTGTTGTTGTTCTCCATGGATAGCTGACCCAATCTCTGCTCCCTCTCTCTCCCTCCAGGATCACTCTCTAGGATGTTCTTTGTCAGTGGACACCTGCCTCTGGGGGGCAGAGAGACTCACTGTACACGGTGATCTTGACAGGCAGACTGCGGACCTGGCTGATGGGGTTCTCCACCACACAGCTGTACAGGTCGTCATCCTCCATGAGCACTCGGGTGATAGTGAGCACCTTCTGGTCGGGGGACAGGAGCATTCTCGAGTCATTGAGGAGAGGCTTGCCATCCTTCAGCCAGGTGTAGCTGGGCTTGGTGCCATTCTCGTGGGAGCAGTTCAGGGTGAAGGCTTCACTGAGCTCCAGCACAGTGGTTGAAGCCACTAACACCTGTGGCCTTGAAATGGGCACTGAGCCCCAAAAGGTGGAGGAAACAGTAATGGGTTAAAAAGTTTTTCCGTTTTCCTTCTATACTCTCTGTCTTCCAACACATCATACCATAACTCATTCTATGGGCTAAGTAGACCTTTCAGGAATCATCAGTCCAGTTCTCTTCCATCATTCATTCATTCATTCATTCATTCATTCATTCATTCATTCACTATTAGATACCTAGTAGGGCCAGGCGAAAACAACGCTAAATGCGGTAGCCATGGTGTCTGCTTTTATCCCTGTTTCCAAATACATTTCCATCACCACTGATATTTTGTGTGTATTTGTTTTTGGCTTTTCTTTTTAGATACTTGAGATTGAGCCCAAGGGCACTTTACCACTGAGCTATGTCCCCAGACCTTTATATTATTGTTTTGAGACAGGGTCTTGCTAAATTGCCAAGGCTGACCTTGAACTTACCATCTTCCCATCTCAGCCTCCCAAGAAGCTGTGATTAAAACCCAGTGGTTGCTAGATGTGTGCCACTGCATGTAGCAACCACTGGGTTTTCATGTCTTAAACTGACTCCACCTGGAAAATATTTTATTAGAATAACTGAAGCCCAAGTAATTGGGTTCAAATTTTGGCTCTATTAGTTTTGTTAACTTGGGCAAGTTATTCAACCCTTCTGTGTCTCAGTTTCCTCCATCTGGGAGAATGACATTAACTATCCTTAAATTTTTATAATCATTAAATGAGTTGACACATGCAAAACACTTAATATAGGTTCTGGCACATAGAAGGATTCTATCCATGTTAGCTGTGCCTGTGTTTAACTTGTAACATCCAGTGGCTCTCTCTGAGCACCTCAAGACCTTTTGTGTTGGTTTTTGCTGGGTCTAGCTAGTGTGCTGCCCCAGTCCCACTCTCCTGCCCTGCCTCCTTCCCTGCCAGAATGCTTTACCGTCGACAGTGAGGTTGATGGTCTTCTCCCCGGTGAAGGTGTCATCAGTGATGGAGATCTCCACTTCATAGGTGCCCTCATCAGCCAGCTGCAGGTCACTGAGAAGCAGGGAGCCATTTTCAAAGAGCCGGATCCGGTCTCGATAGTCAGGCCGTAGGGTACCAATGACCTCTGTGCCAATGGACTGCACCACGGTCACAGGCTTGTCCCGCTTCAGTTGCCACTTCACTACAGGCTTGTCGCTGCTGGTGCTGCTGTACTGCACGGAAAGCAGCGCTGACTTCCCCACTGTGCCATGGATCAGACGCACAGGGCTGGTGATGTTCACCCCCTCCAGGGGGTCTGTAAACAGAGGTCACGGTGAAGAATACAGAGTAAGGCTCTCAGTTACTTAGCCCACTCCCACCTTGAAGCCCTCTGATCTCCCAAAGCCTCACCCCTTTGGGACTGTCACTCGCTGCTAGTCCTTGCTTCTTACTATCATCTCTTCTCCCGCAGGAACTCTTGTGTCCCTCTGCTCCTCCCAAGGCCCTTCATTCTTCTTTCACCTGGCCCTCTGCCTCTCTGACACTTTTCCTTATTGCCTTCCTCTTCAAGAAGATTCCACCTAGTTCACACTCCATGTGCTTCATTTGAGGAAATCTTTATTGAGCACCTCCTATGACTTTAGGATAAGCCTAGAGCAAGACAGACAGAAATCCCTACCCCATGAGATTTGTAGTTCATTAGACATCAAGGTGAATCTGTCAGATCTTCTTGATCAGGGAGGGGGATGGTGGAAGATGGAGGTATCATGGGAACATTGATTCATAAAGAACGGAGTTTATCCTAAGACAGTGTCAATAAAGTGGAGGCTTAAGGGCCTGAAGACAACATTACCATTTCCTAGTCATACCAAAACCTCCCCTATCCTTACCCCAGACACATGGAGTATCTTCCTAGACCTTCTAGTGCAGAACAGTCCTGCAACTGGGTCAGTAGTTTGGGGAATTCACTCAAACTCTGGCCCAATCTGTGTTCCCTACATAGGAGGGATTTGGCTGGATAGAAAAAAGAGTTTGGAATCAGAAGGACCTTGCAAGACTAGGCCCTAATCACTTATTGGTTGTGTGGATTTGGGCAAGCAATCTTTCTAAGATTTCCATTCTTCTTTTCTATAAAATAAGAATAACAATAACTCCCTTATCATATTCTTAAGATTATAAAAGTACAGTATGTGTATCATTTATCGTTCTGTAGAGAGAACACAAGATTGGGCCTCAGTGATTGAGGCTTATTGATCTACGGGACTTTCTCTTTGGGGATCAGATTCCCCAGAGGTAATATGAGTAGTAGGCTAGATGGTCTCACAGGTTCTAATGACTACAGCTCCCATAGATGTGTGTATCTGAATGCTGTATACTTGTTATTGAATGGAAGTCTTAATTTGGGGACAGTAGAATGAACAAAATTAACTATTTTCAAGTATTTTTTGTAAAAGTTCCTACAAAATCTCACATAAAAATGAAAATAAATGAAGTATGGTTCAAGCTCACCTACTTTGGTAGAAGGGGTGGTGAGGCTCTGACCTCTGTCTTCCCTAATAACTTGGGGAGCTAGTAGGAAGTCCTGGGGCTCTGTTTCTCAGACTGAAATATATTTGGTCACATGATCCATAATGTTTCTTCCAACTTCTAGTTTCTGTGATTGTTTAAATGGTATTCCCTGCCTAGCAACTGTGAGGTCCCAGATCTGCTTGATTTGGAAAAGCAAGCTTTAATATTTCCCTGAGTGGGCAAACAGGCTTTAGTAAGCAGGCTTTTGACTTGAGGTGGTCCTGAGAAAAATCATGGAGCTTCACTAAATGCCACAGTGGTGGTGATCAAATGGCTGAGGAGCACCTATCCCTGCCACACTCAAGACCCTGTCCAAAACATTGTGGTATATACATCAGGCTTATACGTGCAGAGACCTCCCAGAGTTCAGCAAATCTGTGTAATGATCCCATTGTGGTCTGGATGTAGTTTGTCCTACAAGGGTATATGCATTGGATACTTCATCATCAGTGTGGCAGTATTAAGAGGTGGTGAACCTTTAATAGGTGGGAGTTGGATAGCTCTTTGATGGTACAGACCTTGCAAAGGATTAAAGTAGGTATTGTGGGACCCTGAGTTAATTCTGAATAGTTGTTACAAAAGAATAAAGCTAACTCCTCCTCACTTTCTGGCTTCTCCTCGTACCATGTGATCTCTCCCTCTTACATATACTCTCTGATTTGATATGTTATGATATATGATATAGTTGGGGAGGGGCAGCTACCAGAGCTGGCACCTTGCTGTTTATACTTTCTGTCTCCAAAGTCATGAACTTTGTAAAATACCTAGCCTCACTTATTTTATTATAGCAATAGAAAACTGACTAATACAGATCTCAAGCACCAAACTTTGATGTTTCTTATTTCCTTCTTCCAGGAGGCCAGGCAATGACATTCCTGGTCTCAAGGACAACTGGAATGGACTTTTCTCTCTCTTCTGTAATCTCTGGCCTCCCTTGAGTTTCCCTGGCTTCTACATTTTTCTATCCCATTTCAAAGTTCCAGGAACCCTTTTGTGATGTTTTTTCCCCCCTCAATTCTGATTTTTCCCCCCAATTTATACTTGATTTACTCTCGGCGGGGAAAAATAGGGGGAGCTGCAGCCTAAGGATTGCCTTAGACCTTACCCTCATCTAGGTGGGGTCCTCCATATGCTTGTGAACATGGGGGTACCCTTGAGTCAAAGGGACGCATGCACACATTTGTAAGTGAATGGAGCAGTCTTTCTCAGACGCTGACAAACACTGTTTTGCTGAACAAGCACTGTTTTCCAAAAACTCTAGCCAGAATCAAAATTCTGTTAAGTTCAGGGTTCCACAACTTTCAAGGGACACAGAGAACTAGGACAAGAGCCAAAGCAGGACACTAAAATGAGGAAATGGCTAACAACTCCCATCCAGAGTGGAAATAAAAGAGACAAGAACTATTCAACCTGTAGAAGCAATTAACTTTCAATCATTGTCTCTGAGGCATCATTATGTAGAAAGTCTCCCGTTCCCACCAGAGGCTGAACAAAGGGAAATTAACATCTCAGCAAGCTGTTCCTATCAACATAAACAATGCTGTGTTGGCCTAGGTCAGAGGCATCCCCTCAAGTAGGATTTTGACCTGCTGTGACACGGAGGAGTGCCAAGCTTCAAAATATAAGTATGTACCTGCACAGAGTTCCCTTTTTAGCTTCTTCCCCTACGGGAATCAACATCTCCTCTGTTTTATGGACTCCCTTGGTTTCCTTTTACCAGCGATTGTCTTAAATTTAACTTTTAAGAAAAGTGCCAGTGGGGATTTGTTCTCTATACACCTCATCCATACTAACACTGATTACAGCAGTTATGTCCCTGCTTTTTTTTCCCTGATTTTTTCCCTGATTTTTTTGTTTGGGTCTATTCTCCATGACAAAGTCCCTCAAACCCTTTAGTCATCATAAATACTCTTGCTTGGGCTCTTGCCAACTATATTACCTTCCTTTTAAAGTGTAGTAGTTCTGAGCCAAAACTGCACATAATAATCTAAGGCAGCACATGGCTCTGTCTTCTAAAAGGAAAAATATGTTGTTTTTTGTTTCTCTCTCTCTCTTTCTCACTCAGTACTGGGGATTGTAGCCACTGAGCTACATGCCCAGTTCTTTGTATTTTTTTATTTTGTGACAGAGTTTCTCTAAGTTGTCCAGTCTGTCTTTGAACTTACCATCCTCCTGCCTCAGGCTCTGGGATTACATGTAGCTATATCCCTCAGTAGCTGGGATTACAGGTGTATGCACTGTACCAGGCTCTGCTTTTGGTTTTTAATATCCTCACTAATTAATGATGACCTGAGAAAACAACCTCCCTCCTCTATTATTACTGTATAGGTGCATCACTTATTTTGTAAATGTTTGTGTTATTCTTAGGTCATTATCCTGTTGCAGCCTACAAGGGACCACAAGAATGTGAAATCATTTAACATGTCAATCACTGAGGGATGTAGGAGAAATACAAGGAAGAAGGACTATGAAGAAGGACTTTGAGATCCAGAAAGAGAAAGGCCACGGTTTTTTAAATCTATTCCCCAAGAAGAGTAGTTGTCCAGGAGTATGTACCTGGCTGATGGTTTACTATGTTGGTGGATTAAAACAATTACTATTGTTAAGTTGTCTCCCAAACTGTTCTATAATTTAATGCAATACTAATCAAAACCCATGATGTTTACTTGGTAATATGGCATCAAGACAGATAAGGGAACAGAATAGAGAACTGACTTAAATATTATTTCTCAACTTATGGCAATTTATCTCTCAATTTATGACAGTGTTGTGGAGTAGGAAAAGCCCCTCCCTCCCCAATAAATAGTTCTGGGCCATATAGAAAAAAAAATGAACTTGATCATTACATCGCGTCTTATACAAATATCAATTCTAGATGGAATGTAGATCTAAATGTGAAAGGGAAAACAACATTTAAAAAAGAAAAGATAGGAGAATATCTCCATGACTTGAGGGAAGACTCAGATCTCTTAAGACACAAAAATAAAAGAAGCAAATGATAGACTGGGCAGATAAAATTAAGAGCATTTTAAAAGACATAATTTCACCATTTAGGAAGTGAAAAATCAAGCCATACCACAGAAGTTATTTTCAATACATTAATCTTATAAAAGGACTCATACTAAAACTGTATTTTAAAACTCCTACAAATCAATGATATTTTTAAATTCAGATAAATCCATAGAAAAATGTGCAAAAGATTTGAAATAGACACTCACAAAAAGGATATCTAAATGGTAATAAAAATATGAAAAAAATCTCAACCTGATTAATTACCATGGAAACACAATCTTAAGCCATAAAAGTACCATTAACATACTCACTAGGATGGTCAAAATGAAAAAGAGTAAATACTATTGTTAGTGAAGATATGGGTCACCTAAACTCTCATACATGTAGAGGAAGTGTAAATTGATACCACCACTTTTGAAAATGTGCTGTATCTACTAAAGCTAAATTTATATATACTCTATGTTATGATTTGGATATAACTGAAGAGCATTCCCTCAAAGGTGCATGTTTTGGAGGCTTGTTCCTCAGTGTGGTGATGTTAAAGCAGTATTGAAGCCTTTGGGACATCCTTAGGAATTGGAGGTGTGCCCTTGAAAGGAATTAACATGATTCCCATGGGACCTCCAGTCATTTTTTTGGCTTTCTGTCTCACCATGTAATCTCTCCTTCCTTATCCTCTCATACTCAATGATGCCCTCATCAGGGCTGAACTGATTCCGGAACTATGAGCTAAACCAACCTATTCATTTTATAAAGTTACCCAGCCTCAAGTATTTTGTCATAGTAATGGAAAATGTACTAATATACCCTAGAAGTCAATAATTCTACTCTAAGGTATATCCCTAGAAGAAATGTGTATACCAAGAGACATATACAAGAATGTTTTAACAACTGTATTCATAAGTCCAATGGGACTGAGTTGGTTGGGTTAGTTTAGAAACAACCAAAGTGTTTATTAAAATTTGTAATCTCAGCAGCTCAGGAAGCTGAAGCAGGATAATTGCAAGTTCAAAGCCAGTCTCGGCAATTTTGCAAGGACTTAAGCAACTTAGTGAGACCCTGACTCAAAAAAAAAAAAAAAAAAAGGGCTGGGGATGTGGCTTAGTGGTTAAGTGCCCCTGGGTTCAATCCCTGGCACCAAAACAAAACAAACAAAACAAAAACCCTAAAAACCCAAACTGAATAGATAAATAAACAAATTGTGATATACTTTTACAGTGGAATAACATTTAGTGGGAGCATCACCCCATCAATACCTTGATCTTCGATTTCTGATTTTCAGAACTCTGAGACAATGAATGTCTGATGTTTAATCTATTCAGTTTATGGCACTTATTATAGCTGCCATAGAAAGCTAGTAATAAGCTTTCTTTCTTATTTGCTTCTAGTTTCCCCTCCAATGCCCCCTGAAGATCAGGTAATGTACCTGAAAGGTATGTACGACCCAAACCATCTTTTAATTAAAAGCCACTTAATTCCCCTGCCCAATCCATCATTTGTAGATTATATTCCAGGCTTCTGAATATGGTACAAGGATTTTTTTTCTAACTAATTTCACACTTTTCTCTCCAGCATGATGAACTTCTAGTCTGTGCCTAAACACATGATGCTATTTCAAGCTATTGCCCTTTGCCCATTTTCCCTACAATAATATCCACTCCCACTCCCACCCATTTTTCTCATCCTTTAAAATTCAGTGCAGACATTCCTTCTACCAGGAAACCACCATGATATTCCCCCACCCTCATCCTGCGCCACCAGCACCAGCTTCCTGGATGGGAGTGACTGACCTTTCTGATTCCTGTGCATCATCTGTATATCTGACTCACAGTGTTGCCTGCATTTGATTAAAATGATCTTTGCATCTGTTCGCTCCACTAAGTTGTGCATTCCTCGGCTCTTTGGAATTGTGTGTGTGTGCGTGTGTCCACATAAATATATCTACGGTATTTAAAATAAGATCAATTCTCCAAGGAGATGGTAGGGGGCACTACAGGAAGTAAGTGTCTGGCCAGGAGTGAATTATGGATAGACTGGTATTTCTATCCTGAAGCAGGAGGCTTATTATCTCCAAAGCTTCTTTCATCTTCCATGCTGTTCTATACTCAGAAGCTGGAGTAGGGGTTTCAGGAGGCTCAAAACCAAGATTTCCCCTGCCCCTCCTTCCAAGCCCCACCATAATCCCTTGGAAAGAATGTTGGACTGGCCCACGCCAGAAAGTCATCCCATAAGAAGTGGCAGAGTGCCCTCCATCTAATGCATTGAATGCCGTGGGAGCTTCAAAGTCATGCAGCCTTTGGGGGGAGCGGGCCAGCGAGGCTGTGCAGGAGGCACAGGGAGTGAAGAAATACATTCAACACTAATGCCTGAATTCACTGGGATGCTTCCCACGACCGCTGAGCTCTCTCCCCTCCTCCCACCCCAAAGACATTCAGGCCCTTCACTCTCCCCTCCCTCTCCTTTCAAAGCCCCAGGGTCCCTTCTCCAGACCTTCTTACCCTTTGGGTCTCCTACCTGGCTGAATCAGAAGTAGGTAGACAAGAGGAGCGAGGTGCAGGGCCCTGGAGGCGCTGGACAGGGCTCCCCTTTCTCTCTTCATTTTGGGTGGCGTTCTTCAGCTCTGGTGCAGACAATTAGCATGATTTCTCCACTCTGGGCACGTCCCTTTGTACCACTCGGAGTTTCTCTGCCCGAACACAACCCTGCCAACTTCCCTCTGAATACACAGAGCTCTGTGTATTGCTGGGCTTGTTCTTTCCTCTCTCTCAGACCTGGCATTTTCTAGTTTCCAGGCCCTACATCCCCAGTTTGGATGGGGGTTTCTACTTAGGACATAATCTCCAGTGCAGGTTCCATTGTGGGGGGGCGCAGCAGTGGGGAGCAGCAGTATTTTTGCTTGTCTGCACTGAGCCCCTCTCCCAGGGCAGATGAGGATCTGAGCTCTGTGAGAGCACTGGGCTGGAACACACACTCAGCTGGACCTTGTGTCCCAACCTAGCCTGTCTCCACCTCGTACTTCTTGTTCCTGAGGAGGAGGGTCCATGAAGGACAGACCTCCAATAAGCTCTGAAAAGGGAGGGAGAGGAGTTTACAATGCTGCGAAATGAAAGACTCCACCAGATTGCTGAAGAAATGGAAAAGCCCTGTTCTACCCCAAAGGAAGATTGGAATATAGCTTGAATTCTGTTACTTTCACCCCTGTCCTTGTCCTGCTTAGGATTCTCTCTATCATAGAATCACATAGATTCTGGGGAAATCTTTCCAGAAGCTTCCGTTTATTCCTCTGCCTTCAGCCAGTGTTCTAGAACATGTCAGAGCAGAGATGAAGGTAATAACCCTACAGCCTGCTTCCTGGGCATCTGTTACCAGTGCAGGCGCCTCTCCATGCCCTTCTCTCTCAGAGTTGTACACCCTAGCTCTATCTTAACCTCACTCATGTGGCCACACCTTCTCCTGAGGGCATCCAGTGAAACAGATGCTTAATAAACTGTGCAATCTGGAGATGGGCTTATGCCTTTTTGAACCTTTGATTTCACATGTATAAAATGGGGGAATCAATAGCCTCCTTGGTGTGCACCTCTACCTTTTTTTTTTTTTTTATGCATCAGACAAAGCTTGACTAGTCCAAGTTTCTGGGACTGAAGCATCATTGCATAAACCATCTGTGCCCAAGCCGGGGGAGAAGAGTTGGGAAGTGTTGATTTTGAACTTTATGGAAGAACTCCAAAAAGTATTCTAAAATCCACCAATAAGATTTTTCTTTTCATTTTGAATTTCCTTGTCTATGACTTTCCCCTAGACAACTCAAGGCACCTGTCTGCCTCTGGAAGACTGTTGTTACAGCAGGTACATAGAGCAAAAGAAAAAGTCAGCATTTAGCTTTTGACCTTTAAAATCATATTTTAGAGAGAGTAGCAAGACAAAAGGCTTAAGAACCAGTCTTTGTAAAGGACAAAAGGGTATTCTAATTTCTTCTGTCTTTCTCTTTGACATATTGAGGAGCAGCCTGTAAATTAAATCAGAGTTCTTCTATGGTATAGACAAATGGACACTTGCCTGTAATAGGTTGGCCTTGAGAATTATTGAATGGGGGTAAAAGGTAGATATAATCTTCAGGAAGTAGAAAGCCTGAAGTCTACCTGTTTTAGCCTGAAGAGCTGTGGAAAATTAATGTGATAGAGGGAAACCAAGAAGGATCTAAGTTCTCAACACCGTCTTTCCCCATCCTATGAGTGATACTTAGGCTCCTTATGTCTGCACAGAATTTGCAAGTATCCTCATGTGCTCACAAGCCCTTGAGAAACTCAGAGGTGCTGAGAGGGTAAAGAGCAAAAAGCAGAAGATGAAGCAAAGGGCCACAGTATCCAGAGATTTAGATGCCAGTGGTGATGGCTGGGAGGCAGCAGGGAGCAACCTGGTGGGAATCCTGAGAATGCCACATATAGGTCTGTGGACACTGTCTGTTCTTCTTGTTACAAGGTCTTCTTAGTCATGCCACTCACCCACCTATTCTCACAGAACTGGGGTTGGAGGTAGAAATTGGGAAGTCAGCTTAAGCTGTCCTAGTAGAGACTGAGCCACCTGGAGAAATGCAAATATGGTTGGATTTAGCAGGTTGAATTGACCTTGAATTTCCCTCACAGGAAAGTGAATAAAAACAGAAAGGTACTGCCTTTCCTTGGTTAAGTCTGAGCATAGAATGAAAATTTTACGACCCCTTTTCTGGTTGGTTTTGAGATTGGTAGACTTGTAGAAGCTATGTGCCTGTCTCTCTTAATAAAGAGAGGGCTCTTTGATATAAGGACAATGTTTAAGTCAGCTGTCCTGACTTACCTTGTGTTATCCTTCTGTGTGTTCTTTGGGTTTTTCCCTCTGTGTGTCTGTTGTTGATGTTGATGATGCTGGCTATTTTTTTTAAAGGGATATCCTGATTATAAATATTATATATGTATTTTTTTCTCTCTCTTTTTGGCACTGTTGAGGATCACACCCAGAGCCTTACTCATGCAAGTAAGTAAGGCAAGCACTCTTATTATTGAGCTCTACCCCCAGGCTCAATATTACCATGTCTTTAACCTCAAAAATATGCTTACACTTGTTAGTCTGCTTGTTCAGTTCTCGGGTCAGGTATTGCAGATCATGTGGCTGTCTCCTCAGGCTGGGTGGTTCTCCCAGGTAGGGATTGTAATTCTTCCTCTGGGTCTCCTCACAGGGCCCAATTTTGAGCTCTGAATAATGTGGCTTCCAACAATGGAGTAGACTGCCTGTCTTGCTGATGGCAGTCAGACCCTTACTTAGCCAAGGCCATGGCCCCTGCTTCCTGTAAGCATTTCAGCAGATTCATTTCCGATGGCATTGTCCTCTTCTGAGCAGCGCGGCCCAGTTTTCTTGGCTCCTGTGCTGAATGGGGTTGCTTCAGGCCCCTCCTCATTTGGCACCACCTCTGGGGTCCTGGGATCTGGATTCCTCACCCTGTACCAATGGCTGCCCAGGCCTGCCTCAGACAAAGCTCTGTCCTGTGCTCCTACGTGGAGCCCCTGCAATATGTATACACCCACCAGCTAAAACTCACAAGTGTATGTTTCAAGAACAGGAGAACTGAGTCACCATCCTAAATGGCTGTTTTGGGAATTGGAAAACAAACAAACAAACTGAAAAGCAGGCTGGGGAATTATAAAAGCAAGATCTGTCTTCTACAAGCTGAAGGTCTGGTAGGAGTGGTAGGAAAATCACAGAGCAGTAGACTCACTCTACAGCAAGAGACGGCCTTGTCCAATTTATCCATTTTTGTAAAGAAGGACAAGGGACGAGCAGTCTAAGTAATGCGCCCAGAGTTGATCTGCTGTCTACAGATGGATCTAGACTCTCAAGTTACTTAAAAAAACAAACAAAACTATAAAAGAAAAGATAAAGTTACTTAAAAGTAGAAAGCAAGAAAAGGTGAAACACCACACCAATTTCTTTTTTAAAATTTTTATTTGTTCTTTTTAGATATACATGACAGAAAAGTGTATTTTGACATATTATACATACACAGAACATAATTTATTCTAATTAGGATCCCATTCTTACTGTCGTACATGATGTAGATTTACACTGGTCCACACACACCAATTTCTAATAACTACCCTCAGATGTAAGAGCATCCCC
Source organism: Ictidomys tridecemlineatus (assembly GCF_052094955.1). Classification (NCBI taxonomy): domain Eukaryota; kingdom Metazoa; phylum Chordata; class Mammalia; order Rodentia; family Sciuridae; genus Ictidomys; species Ictidomys tridecemlineatus. Next base: position 108,304,724 of record NC_135480.1, read on the forward strand.
AGCGAAGTCTGTTTGTCCAAATCTAGGCCCTGGGAAGAATGATAATACTACTAGAGAGGTTTTAGAATTGCACTTACTAACACCATCACATCAGTAGTTATTTTTATATTTAGCACTCTCCTCTTCCTCTCCTTCAGTTACTTCCTGCTATTATTTGAGTCATATCTGTCTCTTTCACCAAATTGTAAATAATCTTTGGTTAAAAAAAAAAAGACAGAGAAAAAAAATCTTCCAAAAAGTGACACCGAAATTCCCAAGAAAGGAAATTTTCTTTAGAAAAAAGAAAAAAAAAATCTTGATATGCCAGATGGAGAAGGTGAGGCCTTGAGTGTAAGGAGTAAAGGGATAAAATAAAGGAAGTAAAGGGAGATAAATTGTTCTGCATTAGAAATAAATGATTTGGGGTTGGGGAAAGAGCAGAGAGGAGAGAAATGAAGACATTTGATGAGAGAGCAACAAGGTAGGGAGCTGAAGAAAATTTAATAACAGTTTCCATCTTGTTTAAAACTTTCAGATAAGTTTATTACACTCAAATGCAGTAGGTGTGCATGCTTCTGGCCAATAGAATATGACTACAGTAACAGGCTAGACACTCCCTGATTGCATCATGTTATAGAAGATCAGACCAGAGAGAAATTGTCCTGCTGGCTTTGAAGAAGTACACTGCATGATGGTGAGGGCCACATAGCAAGGAACTTGTGGCTGCCTCTAGGTTGAAAGCTACCTATAGCCAAAAATAGAAGAGGGATCTCAGTCCCACACCCACAGGAATTGAATTCTTCCAAACAACCATATGAGCTTAGAGGAGAACCCTGAGCTCCAGACAAGAACATGGAACCAGCTGACACTTTATTTGGAGTCTGGTGAAACCCCTGAGTAGAGGATAGATCTAAGCTGTCCTGGGCTTCTAACCTGGAGAAAATGTAAGATAATAAATATATGTGGTTTTAAGTTGCTAAATTTGTGATAATTTTTTATGCAGCATAGAAAATTAATACAGAGTAGTGTGCATGTGTGTGTAATGCATGTGCTCATGCACATTTATACTGAGACAAAGGACAGTTGTAAGAGTCTGGTTCAACATGGTACGAAAAAGGGATAACATGTAGTACAGTGAAATGATCTCTAAAATGTATTTAGCTGAAGCAGCAGTATGGTGTCAGAGGCAGAGGATCATAAATTCAAGGATAGCCTAGGTAACTTAGCAAGACCCTGCCTCAAAGAAAAAAAAAGATAGTATATCAAACAAATTATTATCAAGGATAGCTTAGAACTTAATCTTTCTGAGAACTCTGAGAGGTGGTAAAGAATATGCCTCAGAGTATCCCATCTGGGTCATGGTTGCTGGGATACTTATCTATGTACTTCCCTCAGATACAGACTACAAGCTTTTTTCAAGGAGTTTGGGGAGGTTTGTATCCCAGACCTGTAACCTGACCCTCACATGGAGGTATCCTGCCCAAACCTTTGTCTAATTGATACGTATTTCTGTGGGTGTAAGCTAGTCTTTGTGTGTGTGTGTGTGTGTATGGGGGGGGTGGTATTGGGGATTGAACCCAGAGATACTTTACCACTAGGCTACATCTCCAGCCACCCTCACGCCCCATTTTTTTCTGTTTTGAGAGAGGTTCTTGCTAAATTGCTGAGGGTCCTATTTAACTGGCCATGCTAGCCTTGAACTTGGGATCCTCCTGCCTTAGCCTCCTAAATTGCAGGGGATTACAGACATGTGTCCCCAGGCCTGATGGTAAGATACTCCTTACTTGACTTTGTCAGGCACTTTACATATATTTGTCCATTTAATTCTTCCAATATCCATTTTAGGTAGAGATTATAGCCCCATTTTATAAACAAGAAAATCTAAGCTTTCAGGAGGTTAGCTATTTACTAAGATCACAGAGCTACTAAATGGCAGGTTAATTCCTGGAACACAAGCTGAGTAACAACAAAGTTTAAATTTTTGACCACCCCCTAACTCACCCTGTACAGGAAGTCCTCCTCCTGTGTGCTTGAGCCTCAGCCCTGGTCCAGCCTTTTACCTCCAGCACCTACTCTGACTAAACTCAGGATGTAAGGTGGCCCTCTCTGTCCATTCCTTGTGTGCCTGCTATTGCGGAAGGTATTTTTGCCTTTTTTTGTTTTTTTGTTTTTGTTCTAAAACCTGTATATAAAGATGCTGGAGCCGTCCCTACCATGAGTTCAACTGGCCCTAATGGAGAGAGGTAAAAACCAGTCAGAGGATTTGTTGAGCTGTGGACCATTGCCTGGGAAACAAGGAATTTGTATGAAGCTTTGTGTTGTGAGGAGGCAGGGCACAACTCCTGCAGCAATTCTGAACAAGAGGCAGATTAGCTAGCTCCCTCTGGAACAAAACAAGCTATTTTGTGAGCCTGACAGTGAGAAATAGCCCTTGTTGGGGACATTTTTTCTTTTCTTTTTCTTTCTAAAATTCTTATAGGTGGCCCTACTTTGAGTTGCTTATAAGAAACATCAAGTAGAAAAAGTGAAGATAGGGGTCAAATGGCACCTACTACATTTCCAGAGACTTCAAACTGAACTTGGTTTTGCTCCCTGGAGATTCACTAAGGGGAAAAGGGTTCTGTGAAGATATGTGTGTCCCCAAAATGTGAGGTTTATTGGAAGAAATCTGTGGTCCCTGGGATGGTGTGGGGTCCTGGGTAAATTTTGAGGGGGCAGGGAGGAAGGGCTCCCATTTCCATAGTGTTAAATGAAAAACTATCAAAGCCTTTTATGCAGAGAGTAAATATTTGATTTCTAAATAGAATTCTCGCCCCCTCAGAAACTGAGAGGAACTCGGGCTGTGTCCATGGTTGCTAAACGTGCCCTATTCAGCAACTCTCCAGAGGAACAAAGAGGAGAGATTAATTGGCCTCAAAAGGTTGGAAAGATCCTGCTTTTGCTGGCCTATTTAAGATGCCATGAAGGCATTCTAGAGAGCATCTCTGAAGTTCTGTTCTTATAAAGCTTCAGTGCTCAAATACAAACAGGTTGGGAAATCACAGGGAAGCCACAAATGACCTAATCTTGAAAGGCTCCATTGTTTCCCTCCCCCTAGTTTCTCAGATGGTGTCCACCCACCAGCTATGTCCCAGAGAGGGATTTGCTCTGGTCCCCCTGCCCCCACCCTCTTCCCAAAGAGGGAGGCACAGAAATGGAAATCAGCTGGGCAGCACCCAATAATTGCCTACTGTGTGAAGAGCACTCTATGTTCCAGATATTAAGAATGGTGGCATGTGGAAAAAGGGGGAAAGCGGTATGTTCAAAAGCAATAGCAGGACTGGGGCTGTAGCTCAGGGGTAAAGCACGTGCTTAGCATGCGCAAGTCCCTGGGTTCAATCCCCAGCATCAAAAAACAAAAAAGTTAATAGTTAACTCCATTTGATCTCTGTGCTTAAATAGAGTCAGGAAAGCTGCATCTATAAGCAAATGTATAAGCAAGTATTATTGATAGTACATTTGCATTATCCTTTGCAAATTATTACTATTATTTTTAAAATATTTATTTTTTAGGTGTAGATGGACACAATACACTGCCTTTATTTTTATGTGGTGCTGAGGATGGAATCTGGGTCCCACCTGTGCTAGGCAAGCACTCTACCGCTGAGCCACCAAACCAGCCCAGCAAATTATTTTTTTAAATATTATTTTATTTAATCTTCTCACTACTATGGGTGGGAAGAGTTTCCTTCATTTTTCATGAATACACATGAGGCTCAGAGAGTTTAAGCAACCTACTCAAAGTCACATGTTTTGTAAGTTGACAACTTTAACCAGGCCCAGAAGAAGGCAAGTGGGAAAAAGAAGGCCTGGGACAAAATGTGACAGAAAAAAGAAAAAGGTAGGTAACAAGATCTTAACAAACAAAGCTTAATCAGTAAGAGAATGATCAGACTCTAAAAGTGAGGCCAGGGACACTAAGATTTGTGATACCTGGAGTCAATGTAAAGGAAAACAATGTTTCTATGAAGAACCCAGTTAAGTTGGTAAGGGAGGTTCCCTTGCAGACAAGTCCTAAATTTTCAGTCCTGTGGCAGAACTTACAGGATTCTGCTTTGACTTGCCTTTGGTTCTGGTCACAGTCAGACCTCTAGGATTCTGCCACTAATGTGCTATGCAAGAAGCTAAGGAACACAATTTATCAAGAGCCTTTGGTTGCAAGTGATAGAAATTTAACTTGAACTATTTGAAACAAAAACAGGAATTTCTTGCCTTGCTCAACAACATTTTGGTGAGAGCAGGAATAATTGGAAATAAGATACTTAAGTGCCATCATGGCTGTCACTCATTTCTTGGTCTTGGTGTCAGCTTATTTCTCAAACTTTCTTACACATTTGTGATGGGGGTCATTGGTGAAGGCGTTCATGCCCCTGCTTGCTGTCTGACAGGGTCATAGTGTGGGGGATGTTGCGGCAGGGTCGACACATCTGGAAACCAAAACCATGGGGTGCTATGGCTGCTTTGATCCTGAGAATATTAATGTGGTTAGCAGGAAGCATGTCAATACAAACTAAAAACATGTTGTATGGGAAATTTCCCAGAATGAGACTAAGAATATGACAAAAAAATGTCCTGAGATTTAAGACCAACATTACCAAGAATATAAGTAAACACAAATACATAGTCCCAGACCAGGATTTTTGGGAAAATCTTAGATTACAAGAACTCTTTGCTCCACAGTTGACATTTTCTACTAGGTGTCTTGATCCAGAAGCGCAACCTGTGCGTAAGCCTAATTACAGGAAAAGAATTGTTGTGCTAACAGTGCAAGGCCCACTATTTATAGCTCATTTAATTAAAAGAAGACTGTGGTACCCTCATAGGGCCAGGGAAGCTAATAAGAATATGTTTCCTTCACCAACAGACTCTCCCTTGCCATTTACAGGGATGTATGATGAAAATGGAAGACATATAGTTAATGTAAATGGAAAATGGACTGACATGCAGATTCTGCCCTTTATTCAGAGGTTACAAAGGTTCAAAAATTGGTGTACCTTGACAAAGGAACAAAGACACTCTTTAGCAGTTTAAAAGGTTAATCATAGCTTAGTAAAAGATCAAAAGGAAAAGCAAAAATAGAAGCGTGGTCTATGTTCCATGTAAAAGTAGAATGCATGCTAAAAGGTTGTGTAACTCACAAGGAAAATATGTAAATCAGGAAAATCAGGCCATAAGGCCACCTGTTAACTATCTGAAAAAGTGTATTTAAGAATAAAAGTCTCCACAGGGAGCAGCAGATCTTTCTGAAGACTGCATGAAGTTGCAACAACCACAGTGTTTTGTCTTGCTTCTTTCGCTGACGCCATTCTTCCTTCAGGACTCCCTGGATCTTGCTGGGGCAGGACCTCCGCAGGTCATGGTTGCTAGACACTATGGTATCAGTGCTATTTAATATAGATTCCTGAGATAATGGGAATATTCTATATCTTTGCTGTCAAATTTGGTAGTTGTTAGCCCCATGTGGCTAGTGGGACTGAGGAAATAAATGATAAATGTTGCTTTGTTTTAAATAATTAAAATTTAAGTAGCCACATATAGCTGGTGGTTAATTTATGAAAGAGTGAAACTTGTTATCCAGGAGGAGAAGACTCCTGATGGAGCTAGTTAAATTTTTTTTTTGCAGGGGAGGTGAAGGACTGTGGTTGGCTTAGCTTGGGTTATAAGCATAGTTTCGTATCAATCACTGTAGCCAGGAGAATAGAATACTGCATTCTGTGCCTAACCCCACAGTACAGGTACAGCCATTACTATAAGATATGGGAGAAGCAATACTAGATGATTAAAGGGTTTATACATATACACATATATACATCTATATACATATAAAATGTATAAACATAGATCAGTATATCAAGTATATTTATAAATGTTATATTTAGATTTGCATAAGTACATAAATATATGTATAAACATATCAATGAATATTTATATATTATTTCATAATTAATATACTTATATACAAAATAATATGTTTGTTTATTATATATATATATATATATATATAAATTACTTTTTTTTTTGCAGTTTTTAATATCAAATCCAGGGCCTCACTATTGCTAGGCAAGTCCTCTACCACTGAGATATATCTCCAGTCAATGACTTCTATTTTGCTTCCTAAAAATAACATAAGTAAGCATTTACTGAAAAATCTATTATGTGTTTTGCTATTTATATATGTACCTTAACTTTCACAACAAACAAATAAACCTTGAAAAGTCAGTTATTAGCTCCCATATTGCCATATAGATGCAAAGACTCAAAAAATGTGACTTGATCACAGATAGTAAAATCAAGAGTATAAATCCACATTTTTTAAAATATTTATTTTTAAGTTGTAGTTGGACACAATACCTTTTATTTACCTATTTATTTTTATGTGGTACTGAGGATTGAACGTGCCAGGCGACTGCTCTATCACTGAGCCACAACTCCAGCCCCCCATGTTTGTTTTGAAGCCTCTGTTTTCTCCACTGTAAAATGCTGTCTCTAGTGATTTAAAAAAAAGAAAATTACTGTTCATAGTAGATAATTCTAACAAACCATAACTGAACATGCTCTTGAAAATTTTCAAATATTTATCTAGAAAGCCTTGATACATATTCTAGAAAACATTTTAAAAATTCCTCTTTTAACATTGCTGTTACAGTCTGCAATGTATTTTTAAAGTACCTTTGATGATTGCAAATTTTATACTTTAAGAGTACATTATTTAAAGTCAAAATTATGGCAAATAACATAAGCAATAAGGCTAAATAAAATCATTTTTACCCAAACTAAAGATTGTTTCCTACCTTAGTCAAACTTTTGGCTTCAAAGAACAGATATCCCAGTGAGCACCCATTGCCTGGATACATAGGATACATAGGACCTAGATCTGGAATTGGAAAACCCAAACACTGAAACAGCTCTTGGAACTAATTTTTGTGGGTAGTTCTGATACTTTTTCCTCATCTCCTTCATTCTTCTATATTTACTGAGTGACTTCCTCTGTCTTGCTCATCTCAGGTCTATGTTACAAGTAACTTAAAAACAAATACAAATTAGCATTAATAATAAATAACTTTATTGACTCTATATTTAGAAAGTCTAGAGGAGGGGATTAAGAGCAAGTTCAATCTAGAGACTCCTATCGTCAATAGAGAACATGAAGAACCATCTTTCTTTCTTTTTTTCCTTCCTTCCTTCCTTCCTTCTTTCATCTTTGCAGTATTGGAAATTGAACCCAGGCCTCTCATGTGCTAGACAAGCACACTAGCCAACATCCTCCGACTTATTTATTTATTTATTTGAGACAGAATCTCAATAAGTTGCCTAGGCTGTTTTTGAATTTGTGATCCTCTTATCTCAGCTTCCCAAGTAACTGGGATTACAGGTGTGCATCACTGCACCTGGTTAAGAAGGAGTTTAAATTAGTTATACCATCTCCTTGAAATACTGAAGGTCTCTCTGATGAAGAAGAATCGTGATAAAAAAAGATTTCTACCCTGAAAGTTACATGGTTTGAAAACTGCCAGTGCCTCAGTGTCTGGGACCTAAAAACACTCAGATGATGTTGTAGCTGGATTTTTCCGGCAGCAGACTCTGTGACAGAATTTCATGTTCAGGATTTTTATAAGGGAGTGTTGCTATGGAAAGAAGGTGGAGGACGCAGGAGTAGACAGAAGGAAGAAATTGAGCTATGATGGAAGACTGACAGTCTCACTCCCAGTGAGCTCAGGGGTTGAAAATGATGGCACATAAGGCAATTCCAAGCTGAGCCCAAATCACCAGGTCTTTACACACCCATACTCACTAATCACTGGATGTAGCTACTCCTCAAAGGAATGGTGAGACAATAAAGTAAAGCTGAGAGAGTCCCTAAAGGAGTTGACAGCTGAAGGGACTATAATTCTCCCCAAAGGTGGGTCAAAGGCCTTTCTTGAAGGAGGATCTAGGCATCAAATCTTTCATTTCTAGATAAATATTTGGTAATGTGGAGATACACTGAGACCCATGTTATTTTTTTTTAATCATACACTAAGTGAGAAAAAAAGACTTCTGTGTCCATGATAAATTAGACAATCTTGTGCAAAATCAACTATCGCAGATGCCCTCGAGAAACTAGGCTTGAAAGGAACAATCTCTGTGTGTTGCCGCAGTCTGGCTGGGCACAAAATCACGAGCCACTCACAGCCTTGTAGATTCAAACAGCAATTCTTTATTCCTGAACTCACACCGGCACTCTACACACGTTCTGGGGAAATTCAGGTTCTGGGCAAAATCCACCTACTCCACCAGGCTCTTATCAGCAGGATGCGTCCTATTCCCAGCAGGGTACACCTTAAACCTGGAACCGCCCTAAACCCAAGGAGCAGGATACTCCCTAAAACCTGATCCACCCTAAACCCAGGATCCGCCCTGGTTCTTGAGCAAGGTCACCTTATTCAAGCATACATGCAATGTCACTGCAAATGACCTAGGTCCAAAGGCAAGCCCATTCATTCCTACTTGGCAATGGCCCTCAGCATCGTGTGTGTGTGTGTGTGTGTGTGTGTGTGTGTGTGTGTGTGTGTGTGTGTTGCTGGGGACTGAACCCAGGGCCTTGTGTATGCAAGGAAAGTACTCTACCAGCCCTGGGAACAATCTTTTATTGGTGTCATTTACAGTGAAATGCTACCATGGAAAGCTGGTCTGCATAGGCAAGTTAAAGGAGCCCTTTAGATATTCCAGTTAGAAAGGTGATTTTGGAGGTGTACAAGGAAGAGGAAGATCAAAGTACTGTGATCTGCTTTTTGGAGATAGCCCTGGAAAACCCTGTTCTAACTTGGAGAAGGGGTAAAAGTGGGTCTGACTCAGTGCCTGTGGTTGTTTTCAACATCTAGTACCCCTGAGAATAGGGATAGGCAGGTTTCTCGCTTTTATACAGGATCTCCTTAGGACAGGCTCTGAGGACTGACATTCGTCCAAGTTTTCTAATTTGTCATAGGTGTGGGTCAGCCACCCACAAATAGAAGAGTTGTGACCAAACAGCTTTACAAACAATCAGTTCTGTGTAGGGTGGACTGCTGCCAAGGATCCAGTGACTTGGGGCTTTGTGCAAACATGACCAGGGATCCCCCAGCCACAGAAAAAGGCTTATCCAACTTCAGTGAGGACAGCTCAGCAGCAGGGCCTCTACACTAGGGTGCCAACAACACTCATTAGTTTAACTTTCTGAAGAAGACAGGCATTTCTAAGCAAACAGTTCCCTTGCTGAGAAACCAACTTGGGTCATATAGAATACAAGCCTTGTTGAAGATATCAGAAAATGAGAGTAGGGCCTTAGATGTGAATTCTATGGATTTATAGAGAGTATAGATTCTTACAAACCCACTGGCCCAGCTACTACTGGGAAACAGATCTGGAGAGGAAGGGTGGGAGAGAGCAAAGAGCTACATAATAACAATTTTTCAAAGTATTGTGAGGTATGCATGTAGATGTGCAATTCAACCTACCTCTGGTCCTCAAATGATGGTTCTTTTCTGTTCATTGCCTCCCTAGGTGGAGTGGGATAGGTTTCCTTCTTGCTACTCAGTTGCTAAGTGCTATTTCTAAACCATCTCCTCCCCTTTCCTTAATCTCACCTGTAACTTTGAATCTTACATTATCAGACTATATCATTCACTGCTTTCCAAGTTATACTCATCTACCAACCTCCAAATCTTTTCCTGAAATTACTTGAAGATTGTTGTCCTTGGCTGTCACCAAAATTATTCTTTCCTAAAATCAGTTGATATCAGTATCTTTATGGATAACCCAGCGGATGCTCTGATCCTTTATTTCTATGATCTCTTTTTCTCCAGTGACCTTGTTCTTTAACCTACCTCAGCACTGTCTTCATTGGTCCTACCACATGCTCTTTTCCTCTCTAGTTTCTAAACATGACTTTCTGAGTGTGCCTTATTTTGCTTAACATAATGCTCTCAAGTTCCATCCATTTTCCTACAAATGACATAACTTCATCCTTCTTTGTATCGTAATAAAAATCCATTGTATATATACACTACATTGAACCTACAATATCTTGATCCTACCAACTGTTTTTTACCTCCCACTTGTCTTCTATTCTATCATTACCTACTGCTATGGTTTGTCCTCCAAGAGTTCATGTATTGAAATCTTGGTCCCCAGTGTGGTGATGTTAAGAGATGGAAGAGCCTTTAAGAGATGTGCTTTAATGGGAAGCAGTTGAAAGATATATTGGGACACTGGATCCTTCCTCTCCTTGTGTCTTAGCTGCCATGAGGCAGCCATTTGCTCCACCAGGTGCTTCCACCATAATGTACTCCCTCACTACAACTCCAAAAGCAAAGGGGCCAAGTGACTATGAATCTGCTGAAACCATGAGCCAAAATAATTTTTTGTGTGTGTACCAGATAATAGGGGAAAGATACAAGTGGTGGGAACACAAAGTTAAGGTAGTAATGTATTTTATTAATATTTTATTGTTGTCAATGAATCTTTAATTTATTTACTTATATATGATACTGAGAATTGAACCTAGGGCCTCACACATGCTAGGCAAGTCCTATTCCACTATGCCATAACCCCAGCCTGCAAGGTAGTAATTTATAAACTGGGCTTACTGTGCTGAACTACGCCATTTTGTTTTTCTAAAAAAAGCAATTTATCTGCAGTCCTGCCTGACTCAAGTGGACAGAATATGTCACATTCCTCAACATGTGGAATGCAGGAGAAACAATTTGTTCCCCAAAGGTTCACCTGTTACTTGCAGAAGAAATGCAGGCTGAAATACTTCAGAGAAGAGGAACACAAGTTACCCTAAAGGCTGGAGTGACAGAGGGGGGCTTTTGTGATACCTACACAGACTAGATCTCAGAATTCAGGGAGATAATGATAATCCTTTCTAACCATAAAATCTGGTAAGAACTATGGTTAAGAATCCAAATAGAACCAGTCAGCATGGGCCAAAGTGACCTAGAATTTCATGGTAGTGGGGACTTGAAAGTCTCATGTCATCCTGCTATTAGTCAAAAGTTAAGAAGTGGACCTGAGCGGACTTTCTGGAAATTTCTCTGGTATTCCCCAATAAAACTAGAATGTAGGAAAGATACACAGTTCCTTTCCTCTCTGAAAGGACTCACTCTCTCCCTTGACACTGTTCCTTTTTCCCCTTTCCCATTTATTCTAATAAACTCATTGTCTGTTACTCTGAGTGACATGTCTGAAATATTTCTGACTTGATTGCAAGAACTGGGATTTGAAAAGACATCTTATGCTGCCTCAATTTCTCAGAAGGCTCCAACCCTGTAATATGGAGATTGAACACAGGGGTGCTATACTATTAAACTATATCCCCAACCCTTTTTATTTTTTAAGATGAGGTTTCACTAAGTTGCTGAGGACCTCATTAAGTTGCTGAGCCTGGTCTCAAACTTGTGATTCTCCTGCCTCAGCCTCTTGAGTCACTGGGATTACAGACTTGTGCCAACACACCCAGAAAATCCTTCCTCCTTTTGATTCTCTCAGGTATTTTGTATCAGCAATAAAAAGCTAACACAATTGGTCTCATTTTAATTTGTAATTATGAATTTTGCTTGGGTCCTAATGCCATCCAGCCATTGTACATCTCTCTAGTTCATAATCCTATTTTATGGAAAACTATATTATACCTTCTCTTCCTTACTCAAGTCTCCAACATCTCTTCCTCTGTTTTATTAGCTGGTGAACTTTATTCTTATGTCTTGCTGTATAACAAATCACCCCCAAATTTAACATCTTAAAATGATAAGTATTATCTCACATACCTTCTAATTGAGTGGACTGACTTAGAGTCTTTTATGAGATTGCAGCCAAGTTGTTAGTCAAGAGTACAGTTCCTGAAGATTTGATTAGGTTATGCTGGATGATCTAGTTCCAAGTGAATTCATAGGGATGTTGGCAGGAGACTCCAGTTCCTTGCCAGGTGGCTCTCTTTATAGAACTGTTCATGGAATACATGGCTTCTTTCAAAGTGACTAACCCTCAAAGTGATATGCCATCACATTCTATTCTTTTCTATACATATCCACCCAGGCCCAATGTAGGAAGGAATAATACAAATACCAGGAGGTGTATTTGTTCAACTATTAGTATATATTCTAACTCCACTGCTGCTGTCATAATAAACATCCATCCTACTGTTGAAGTCCAATGCCTTCACTTGTTCACTAGATTTCATTTCCTCCTTCGTACTTAATAACATCACTGCAAACATTCTCCCATATCTCTCCTGCATCATCAGTTTTCTATGACCTACTAGATCATTCTCATCAACAAAAAATATACACTGTCTTAAAGAACATGTCTTAAAGACAGAGAAATGATTGGCTGAAAGGATAGGTAGGGTCATGACATATACATGACAGTAAAGTGTATTTTGACTTATTATACATACATGGAGTATAACTTATTCTAATTAGGATCCCATTCTTGTGGTTGTACATGATATGGAGTTTCACTGGTTGTGTATTCATATATGAACATAGAAAAGTTGTGATCACTTAATTCTGTCTTTCCTATTCTCATTCCTCTTCCCTTTCATTCTTTCCCCCTTTGTCAAATCCACTTAATCTCTAATCTTCCCATCTGCCATGTTGTATGTTAGCATTCACCATACATCAGAGAGAACTTCATATATATATATATATATATATATATATATATATATATATATATATATATATATATTGCAGGAGATTGGCTTATTTTACTCAGCATGATAATCTCCAGATCCATCCGTTTACTGGCAAAAGTCATGAAGTCATTCTTTTTATGGCTGAGTAATATTCCATTGTGTAATTATACTACATTAAAAAATTCATTTGTATGTTGAAAGGCACCTAGGTTGATTCTATAGCTTAGCTATTGTGAATTCAACTGCTGTAAATATTGATGTGGCTATGTCATTGTAGTATGCTGATTTTAAGTCCTTTGGGTATAGACCAAGGAGTGGGACAACTGGTCAAATGGTGGTCCCATTCCAAGTTTTCTAAGGCCTCTCCATATTGTTTTCCAGAATGGTTGTACCAATTTTCAGTCTCACCAGCAGTGTATGAGTATACCTTTTGCCACACATCTTCCCAGCATTTATTGTTACTTTGTATTCTTGATAATTGCCATTTTGAGTGAGATGGAATTTCAGTGTAATTCTGTCTTTTAAATAAAACTTATTGAGGGGCTGGGATTGTGGCTCAGCGGTTGAGTGCTCACCCTGGGTTCAATTCTCAGCACCACATAAAAATAAATAAATAAAGGTATTGTGTCTGACTACAACTAAAAAACAAACAAACAAACAACAACAGCAACAAAAAAACCTCACTGAAGGAGTTGTATAAAATCATTGTCTTCAATTATTTCTCCCATTCTCTCTTACGTCTATCACATCAGGCTTTTGCTCTAATTGATCCAAAGATAATACTCTTTTTAAAGAGTATGACCTCCATTTTGGTGAATCCAATAGTCAATTCCATCATCTTATTTGACCTTTCAGATGGATTTAACACAGATGGTCTGTCTTCCTTAATGGAATCTCCCCCCCTTCCACTTAGTTTTGAAAGTCAATAAACTCCTGGTTTTCTTCCTTGGATTACTGACTGATCCTTTCCAATCTCTCAGCATTCTCCTCTTGGTCTATGTAATGTTGGACTAGGCGTAAGAACCTATTTTCTTATCTATACTCAGCTTATTGATAATTCCATCCAATCTATTGGTTAATAACTCTCAGATTTATACTTTGGCCCAGACCTTTCTTCCAGACACTTTTCTCTTACTAGTTTCTTGGAAGTTGGTTGAATAAATAAAACTTACTCTGTCCCATCTGAACTCCTGGTCTTCTAAAACCTAGTTCTTTCAAAAAATTTTATTTAAAATTCTCTTTATTATTGAATTATAATTATACATAATAGTAAAATTCATTATTACATATTCATACATGCACAGAATATAATTTGGTCAATTTCATTCCTTGGCCTGCACTCATTATTGAAGAGAGAATAAAAAAAAATGTCAGTTACTTTCTCACTTTCAGTAAATAAAACCAGTAAATACTTCTCAAAAATATGGAACCTAAATTTTCTGTGACTATGAGAGATTGTAAAAAATACAAAAATAAAAAAAAATAAACTCCCACTGCCTTAAACAAAACAGAACAAGTTCTGGGGCAAAGCATTATATTTTAAACCATCAGACTCTTTAATGCAATATTACATTCTCATGTGAAATGTTAGAGTAAACATACTGGACAATCCATATTCAGGAAGTCAAATTTAAAGTAAACCAAAAATTTAAAGGTAAATCTTGAACTAATGTTATTTTTAAAAATTAAACTTTGCCTCATTCCTGGCCCCTGTATGAAAGGGAAGAGAAAGAGAAGATCCTTGTCAGAGTGACCCTGCCTCACACAGTGTAATGTTCTCTGCTGGGTCTTGTAGTATACAATAAGTGAGCTCTCAGTCTGAAACTTCCTGTGTGGTTTTAGATCAGATATCCCAGGTAGCTTCAGCCACTTCTCTTCCTTTGCTGGGCTAGATGTGTTGTTAACCTGTCAGGAAATGTCTAGGTCTACTTTTATGTTTTTTTTTTTTTATAGAGCATTGTGTTGACTGTTTTATAATGGACTTTGATTCTCATGATGTTAAAGGCTGGGTTGGCACAGGCAAGTAGCAGGTGGTATAGAACTTGCTCATGTGTTATTTAATTATATTTTATGTTTTATTATTGGTTTGAATATGCTTTGACAAAACAATATCAATTGATGGCATATGCTAAGTTTTAACAATGAATATCCAGTAAAAGTAGGCCAAGAAGGGTAAGGTGCCAATGGGAAGCTAGTTGGACATGAAAAAAAAAATACTATGTAATTCCACTAAGTGAAGTCTTTGGAATATATCACTGAAAAGGAGTTCAGAGCCACACTTCTTTATAGGCTATGAGTTGACCCCCCCCACCAAGTAACTATGCCTACTTGTGGTATTTTTACCTTCAAGTGAGGGGTGATGCTCTAGCCTAGACCTGGAGATTATCTTTTTCAGATATCAAAAGTTAGGATGAAGGCCAAGTGCTTTGGTACATGCCTGTATTCCTGGAGGCTTGGGAGGCTGAGTCAGGAGGATGGTGAGTTCAGAGCCAGTCTCAGCAACATAGCGAGACCCTTAGCAACTCCTCAAGACCCTGTCTCTAAATAAAATATAAAAAAAGGCTGGGGATGTGGCTCAGTGGTCAAGAGCCCCTGGATTCAATCCCTGATACAATAAATAAATAAATAAATAAACAAACAAACAAAAAAATAAAAATAAAAATTGGGATGAGGGAAGAAACATACTTTAGCCTGGTTTTCATTCTATAAAAAAAATCCTGCTACTTGAGACAACATGGATGAACCTGTAAGACATTATACTAAGTTAATTAATCCAGGAACAGAAAGATAGATATTGTGTTATCTCACTTATATGTGGAATCTAAGAAAGGTGAACTCATGGTAACAGGAAATAGAAGGATGGGGTTGGGGAAAATGGGAACTGTTGGTCAATGGCTAGAAAATTTTAGTTACAAGATGAACAGGCTCTGGAGACCTAATGTTTAGCATGTTGGCTAGTTATAATAACATATTATGTACTTGAAATTTGCTGAATGGATTTCATTGGTTCTCACCACTCACATAAATGGTAGGTGAAGTGATATGTAAGCTTGATTGTCATGCTCATTTCATAATATATATGTATACCAAAACATGCACACTGTAAATATACAGTTTTTTGGTTAATCATACCTTAATAAAGCTGAATAAAAACAATGAACCATCACAAATATGAGTCAACATATTCCCATTTTGTATTTAGGTTAAGAAAGTATTTTACATCCAGCTACATCCTTACTTCTCAACGATGGTCAACCTCTGATATTTAAATTGATAGTTTCTCAATTTTTCATTTGTTCCACAACAAGGTTTATGTTAAAGTTTGTTCTTCACAGCTGTGATTAATTTGCTTCCAGTGCTCATACCAGTGGATTTCTAACTTTAGTTTGCATGAGAAACACCTGTAGAGCTTGTTAAACTACCGATTGGTGGGTCCCTATCTCAGTTTCTGATTCAGCGATTTGCATTTTTAATAGTTCCTGGATGATATTTATGCTGCAGTTATGGGACCACACTTGAAGATCCTCTGGTCTATTTTATTTTCCATTATTTTATAATGAAAGTACTGATTAAACTTACCAATACCCTTTGGTCAATCTGAGAATTCCTTTGTTGGAATTGTTTTCTCTGACAGGAGATGAGTACTGTTAATTTCCTTGAACTCCTAGTTGGCTTTTTCTTTTCAGAGCCATAATTCCTGGTCAATTTCTTTCCCAGCAGAATCATCTCTCTTCCCTCATTAGGATTCTCCCTTCTTCTGCAGTAGTGACAGAGAGCCCTGTTGTCTGTATATAGAGGAATCCCATTCATGAACAAGGAGTTTCAGTTCAGTTCTATCCTGGTCAGGGGCAATTTGTGATTCCCAATCCCACCTGGGTGTCCTAATTTCCAACATTCTCTCCAGTGGAGCTTAAAAGTGTGCAGAACTATTAACTGGAACATTGTCTATGGGTGACAGACAGAAGGTAGGAAATGTGTGACCAGGACAAGTGGGCTGTTTCCTGCTCTCTAGAGGTTCAATTATGGTCTAGGTTTCTCTGTTAGTCTCTGCTCCCACTTCACCTCATACTTTGCTTCTCTGCTTTTCCTTTCTGGAGTCTCTGGGAAGAAACATCTGGCTCGACAAGTGAACATCTACTTCAGACTGGTTTCAAAGGTCTCTGTCCATAGATAGCCAACATCATTCCTCAAGGCTTGAGGTAAGGCAGAACATCATGGCATTAGACTGTGGTGTAGAAAAGTGGCTCAAGACATCACACCAGAAAGCAGCTCAAACCTAGCCTTTAGCATCTCCACCATCTCAGTAGTAAATAGTATTCCATCCTTTTGGTTGCTTAAGATGAAACCACTAGAATTTCCCTTAAGTCCTATCACATGCACACAATACACAGTCCATATCCACACATTCAGCAGATCCTGAAAATCTTGCCTCCCAAATATATCCAGAATCCAATCTCTTCTCAATCTTCATTACTACTTGCTGATCCAACACTTCATAATCTCTGTATTATTGCCCATAGCCTCCTAATCGGTTTTTCTTCTATCCATGCCTCTTCTTTCCTCAACACAGCATCTAGAATATATTTTTTTTAAATGCAACTCACATTATGGCATTTCTTTGCTCAAAACCTTCCAAATGAATCCCTGTCTCAGAACTTTATGGTGGCTTATAGTGTTCTAATATGTTCCTTAGCCCAGGCCTCAAATTTTGTCTCTTGTCTCAGCTCTTCCCCTTTCACTCTGCTTCAGTCATGCTAACCTCCGTGTTGCTCCTCAACCAGGCAATGCTCCCACTTTGGGGCATTTGTATTTGCTGTTCCTTTACCTGGAACACTGTAAAAACTTCCCTTAAATACCACAGTGGTTTGTTATATTATATCATTTAATTCGTCACTCAAAAGCACCTTAGTGAAACCTTCTCTAGACATCCTATGTAATATTTCATCTCCCGTCCTCCCCTAACACATTCTCTATCCTGTCTCCTTTCACTCCAAAGCACTCTAGAATCTGACACATTTATTAACTTTTCATGTTTATTCGGTTACTTCACTTTATTATAAATCCCCTAACAAAGGATATTTGCTTGTTTTGCTCGCTATTTATCTTCAGTGCTGAGTAGCAGTGGTATATAAAAAGCATGTAATATTTTGAATGTGAATGGGTGTCCCACAGGGTTAATGAAGTGTATATATTACACTGCATTACATTAGTGTGGAGCAGAGAGGGAGACGACTCATGAGGCTGCGATGTTCAAATACAAGAAGTATGAAACAGCTGCAAACATAATGAATTATATAAAATAATAGTATGAATTATTGTTGACTAGTCTGTTTCTCTAGGAAATCCCGCCGGGCCCTTCCATTCTTTTCCTGTACTTTCCTCAACTGCAACTGTGGCCAACCCAGTCGGTCAGATCACCAGCTCAAAGCTGCCCTTTCCTGAAAGTTTTGGAACGGTCTTAGGTCCACTGATCGGCCGCGCGTTATCTCGCGCGTTACCCAGCAACCCCACACATCTACCAGTCGTGCTTGTCAGCAGGACAGGAAGCGGAAGTGACGGACACCGGCACATGAAAACCCGCCTCTCACACCTCCCCATCCTCCGGGCGGTGACGGGAAGCCCGGAAGGGGCGGGCACAAGGCTGTGGAGCGGTGGGGAGGGGCGTCCGCCGAAAGTGGCGGTTTACTTGAGGTGGTTTCCTTAGTGTCCAGTATAGTTTGACTCTCCGGCCGAGCTCAGGACTCGTACTGCACCAGTGCTATCTGGGCTGGAGTGGGCTCCCGCGTCCTCTGAAGCAGGCTTTTATCTGTCCCAGAACTTGCGGGTTCAGCGTTTCTCTCCATATCCGGATACCGATTACGGTATTTGGACTCTGCCTCAGACCCAGGTTCTGCCCTTCCAACTCCCCGCGCTGTGTTTACTCCTAGGCACAGTCTTAAGTTCTCCGTTTTCGAACCTTGTTTCTCTTTCCTGTCATCCCCATTTCTTTCAGAAGGCAGTTTTAAAACCTTTCCTTGCGTCTTTTTCCTTCGGCTCTTTTTCTTTCAGATTTCTCTAGAATCCCTAGTTTTCTGCTCCATGCCAGGTTTCTGCTTCCTAGGGCTTCTCTCTTCCCCAGAGATCTGTGACTCATGTATTAGGAGGTTTGAGCTTTTGACGCGTTTCTTTTTTCTCATCAGAAGTCACAGATGCAAGGACGTATGGCTCCCCTCAAGAAATCTCAAAATTCCACAAAGTTACCCCTGGCTTTAAACCCCACGAAGAGCAAGGACGTGTTAGCAGTGCTGGCTGAGAGGAATCAAGCTGTAATCCCAGTTGGGGTATGGGTGGAACCTGCCTCCCCAAATAGTTTGGAAATCCCAGCATCTGTGAGTGATAGTTTGATCCAAACATGATTCCCCCTTTGTTTTTATTAGTCTTTTCTAGTTTTTGGTGCTTAAAGACGAACAGTTGGAGGATGTTGTTTCTGTTTTGTTGTAAATAGATTATATTTTTGCGTTAGGATTATAGATCAAGTATGTTTTTTGCCAAAACTTGCTGGAGCTTTAGTTGGTACAATCAAAATACTATTTAAGTAGACCTACTGTGCAGGTCATAATACATGGGACAGGATGTATATCAGTTTACTTTACAAACTTGATTGCTTGCAAAACAGTACCTATGTTTTAAAATGGAGATTCAAGTAAAAAGGAGAAAGAAATTAATTGATTGGGATTTTGAGACAGTTTTAACTATAAATTCCCTGAGAACAGGAACCTTATTTCTTGTTCCTTCCTGCTCTTGCACATAGTAGATCATGAGTGAGGAAATATGGTCTATTAGCCCTGAAAGGAGATGCATTTCAGATGAAGGAAAACTTTTGCAAAATTTACATGTCCATGTTTACATGATGGTTCTCATATAAGAAGGTTTTTTAAAAAATTGTTCTTTAGTTGTAGATGGACATAATACCTTTATTTTATTTTTTTATTTTTTATGCGTCGCTGAGGATTGGACCTACTACCTCACATGTGCTAGTAGGCAAGTGCCCTACCACTGAGCTTCAACTCCAGCCCCATAAGAAGGTTTTTGATAGTGGTTCCCCAAACTGTGCGCCTTAGCTTTTTGTTAAAATTTTATTAAGGTAAATACGAAGTTGTATTATAGTAAATCGTTATGTATCTACTTTTCCTGATGGAGTATAAGCTCCTTGTTTATAGGTAAGAAATCTTGTTTATCATTACCTCACTTTTATCTTAAATAAATATTGCCTAATAAGTATAGGCATTCAGTAAATATTTATGGAATGCACAAAATGTGTAATGATCTTCTGTATAAATAGATTGGGAACTAAACATGTACCAGAGTAATGAGGCAGGAGGGCAGGAAAAGTATGGGTGGAAAAGTATTTTCCCTTTTCACTAAAGTATGTGCACTTTATCCTAGAGGAGAAATGAGACATTTTGAAGTAAATGTTAAATGACAAAGCAAGGTAGTATATTTACTAAATTAATATTCATATGTATATGTATATGTTAACTGATTTGTTTCTACCCTATGTATTTTCTGAAAGAAATTTTAAGAGTCTCACTAGACCATGATTAAGTGCTAAGAGATGATTGAGTTTATGTGAACCAGGAAAGTTTAAAAAGACTTTGGATAATCTGGGAAGAGAGTGGGATGATTCTCCTAAGGGAAATGGGGAGAGATGGAAGTAAACAAGGTGTGTTCAGGATTCTAAGAGTTGATTCTATGGATTGACATGGAAAGTTAGGGGAATGGTGGTTGGGAGGACTATGGAAAATAAGGGTGGTGAGGAACTATAGGACATTTTGGAGAAGGGATTGACTTTATTGTTTAATATTTACAAATGAATTTCATTATCTGTGTTTTGGTTAAATTAATTTCTTCAAACTTTTAAAGATTAGGGAGAGATTGGATCCAGGGGGACAGGTTAGGATATGATTGTAACAACTTAAGCATGAAGTATACCATCAAAACTTTAAAAAAATATTTTTAAAATATTTATTTTTTAGTTATACGTGGATACAATATCTTTATTTTTATGTGGTGCTGAGGATTGAACCCAGTGCCTCATGCATACTAAGCGAGTGCTCTACCTTTGAACCACAACCCCAGTCCCCATCAAAACTTTTATAGTGCTAAGAAATAAAAAGGAAAAGCTTCAAAAAAGGATGGTTGAAATGGGGATGAAAAAAGATATATAAGAAATATCCCAGAAGAATCAGTTTTGGTGCAAGTGTCCTTCATTATTTAAGTTATTAATATAGCTTTTTAATGGCTTAGATTATGACATCTTTGTCATGTCACATGTCAGCATTATCAAACCGCCTAAAGTTTGACACCATCAAGCTCTTTTCTAGCCTTTTTTTTTTTTTTTTTGTACCAGGGATTGAACCCAGGGGCACTTAACTGCTGAGCAACGTCTGCAGCCATTTTTATTTTTTATTTTGAGATAGGATCTTGCTAAATTGTTAAGCCCAGCTTTGAACTTGTGATCCTCCTGCCTCAGTCTCCCAAGCTCCTGGGATCATAGTCGTGTGCAGCTGTGTCTGGCTTCTTTTTGTATTTTAAGAAGAGTTAAATCTTATCCTGGGTGTGGTAGTGCACACCTCTAATCCCAGCTATTTGGGAGACTGAGGCAGAAAGATTGCCAGTTCAAGACCAGTCTGGGTAACATGATGACACCCTGTCTTAAAAATTAAAAAAAGAGTTAGGTGCTGCAGCACATGCCTGCAATCCTAGTGATTCAGGATGTAAGGCAGGAGACTAAAGGAGGAGACAGAAGGCCAAGGATAGCCTCAGCAACTTAGACCCTGACTTAAAAAATTAAAAAAAAAGGGGGGGGGACTGGGGATATAGCTCAGGGATATTCCCAGGACTCCCCCAAATAATAATAATAATAATAAACAAAATAAAATACAAAATAAATGAGGGGCTGGGGATGTAGTTTAGTGGTAGAGGGCTTGCCTAGTATGTGTTAGGCCCTGGGTTTGATCTCCAGTATTGGAAAAAAAAAAATTGAATCTTAAGTTCCTACACATTAATTCAAAAATTTAAGACTGGAATATGTATAAACATGTCTTCTTTCCCTCATTTAAAAAATTCGAATCAATTTTAGCTGAAGGAAGTTTGGTCAAGTATCTAATACATCTCTTTATTACTTTAGCCTGTCTAGTTTGGGAATCCACTCTTATTTACAGAATAGCACTATTGGTTCAGAGTAGATGAAAGTAGTTACTTCTAAAACTTGTTACACTAACATCATGTCTACTCTAAAGAGGAACTCCTATTCATCCCCCCCCCAATTTTAAGGAGTCATCAGGGTTCCTAAAAATAATGCTAGAGCTTAGATCTCCATTCCCTCCCAATAATTAAATTAGCATTAAGTGACGCTGCTGTCCTATTATCATGTATGGCTATTACATTAGTATACTTTCTAGTTATCTTTTGCTGAGAATCTATTGACAAAGCAAAAATATTGTGTCAGGAATTTAGGCAGAATACAGTGGGATGGCTTGTCTCTGCTTTTCAAGTGTCTGGGGCTTCATCAGAGGTAGCTTAATTTGTCTGGGACAGCTTGACTGGGTTGTTGGTTGGATTCTTTGGTGCTTCTTCTTATGATGCTTGATAGGCTGTTGTCTAAGATGGCTTTCTTGCTCACATTCTGGCACTTAGGCCAGGATGACTAAAATGGCTGGGGGCTGGTTGTATATCTTTCTTTTTTCAGAAAGCCTATTTGGCCAGTTTGTGTTTCCTCAAGCATGGTACTCTCAGAGTAGTGAGAATTCTTATGATTCTGGTTTCTCCCAGAGTGAGCGAGCACTCCAAGAGCTTCAGGTAGAAGTTGCTTTATGACCTTGCTTGGGAAGTCACAAAGCCAACACTTCTACTTCATTCTATCATATGTTCAAGGCTGGATCAAATTTGGTGTGGCAACATACTAAACATGAGCATAAATACTAGGAGGCTTGATTTATTGAGGCTTAAATTTGTCTAGACTTGGTCTAATCTGCGTCAGTTCAGACTTTATTATGTAAATAATTCTGTTTTGGAATTATTTTACTCCGTTGTTTCTTGCTATTTGTATTGTACATTCTACTCTAATTGACCATATTCTTGTAGAATAGTTTATGGGATAGGTTTCTTGAAAACCTTAATTTTATTAAAATTCATTTTATTTTTGAGAATTTAATAGGAGCTTATAATATAAACTGAGATACTCTTTTTTAAAAAAAATATTTTATTAGTTGTTGATGGATATTGGTTTATTTATATGCGGTGCTGAGGATCGAACCCAGTGCCTCACACATGCCAGGCCAGTGCTCTACCACTGAGCCATAACCCCAACCCTTGAGATACTCTTCAGATTGAAATCACTGTGGTATAAAAAACAATAGGAAGCAGGTATCATGACGATTTAATTTAATTTGAAAATTCCTTATGAAAGAAGAACATATAGTCAGGAGAAAAGCAATACAGGATAGATAATAAAAGTTTTAAGAGTAACAGAAACTTCTAGCTCTGCTAGTAGCCAGCTATAGAATCTTGGGCTTCTGCTGAAGATTAATCATTCTGAACACCAGTGTCCTCATTTGTACCAAAGAATTACCATACTACTGAAGGTAGTGTTGAGGATAGAGTGATATGATATAAAGTGCTTGCATATAATAGATCCTTAAAACTGTTAATGGCTGTTATTTTCGTTCCTGTGGTTGTTCAGAGCACTTAGAGGAGGTGAATGCAAATCAGGAACTCAAATGTGATGAAATATTCTAGATTGCTTAGAATTATTGAGGAAGAAAGCATTTTATAAATATTTATTCAGTACCTTTATAATCAGGGCTCTATACTGTATTGTAGGGAAAACAAGTAGATATTAAATGCATTTCCTGTCCTTAAAGAGCTCATAATCTGATGGATGAGTCCATAAATGTTGAACTCAGTAAAATTAGTAAAATGAGAGATGCCATAGCATAAGAGCTCAGCGTGTTATGGGAGGTACTAGGGATGGATTTTAGATGGTCTTGAAGATTGAGCAGGCCCTTTACTAGGTGGGTATGAAAATAAGAACATACTATGTTAAAAATGGAGAATAATTCTGAGTATGAAGGAGTTTTACAGTAGGATATATCTGGTGAGATCTGAGCAGTCTGGTGTATCAGTACCATTTACTCCATTTAGAAAATGTATTACAGGAGTGGGTTTAAATTGGTTCATTAAGAATCAATAAAATGTGGGGAAAAAAGAATGTGGACATTTTTATTTTCAGTTTAATAAATAATTAAAATTTGAGTACTTACGAATTCTAATTTTTAGTTTATGATTTGGTTTAAGTACCTGGTATTCACTATGTAGATCATTATCTCTGAACACTCATAATTTTCTTACTCTTCTGGTAATTTTGGGTTATAGAACTGAATTATTTTTTCCAGGATTATATCCTGACTTCTTTGTGTTTGCAACAGCCCTAATGGACAAAACTTCTGATAGGCAAATTAATTCTTTTATCTTTGAAGACTTCAGCACATATGATTGAAGAAGAACTAAAGGAACAACTACGAAAAAAACAAGAAGCTTTGAGACATTTTCAGAGACAAGTCAAACACCGAGTCAATCAACAAATTAGACTGAAAAAACAGCAACAGCTTCAGAAGTCTTTTGAAGCAGTAAGTTCAAAAGTGAACCTGGGGGCTGGGGTTGTGGCTCAGCGTTAGAGCATTCGCCTAGCATGTGGGAGGCCCTGAGTTCCATCCTCAGCACCACATAAAAATAAATAAATAAAGATATTGTGTCCAACTACAACTAAAAAATAAATATTGAAAAAAATGTGGATGGGAGGGGAGGGGAGGAGAAGAGGGGATAGGAAGAGCAGCAGAATAAAATAGACATTATTATTGCTGTATGTATATGGGTGACTGTATGACCAATGTGATTCTGCAACCTGTACAATCAGAAAAATAAGAAATTATACCCCATTTGATTCATATGTATGAACTGTCAAGATCATTGAACTGTCATGTATAACTAATAAAAAAAAATTAAAAGTGAACCTGAATAATGATTGAGTGCAAAGTATGTATACTGTAAGATAAACTATTAGGCAGTAACAGTATCACTTTCTTTTAATTTCATGCTTTATATAATCTGATTTTCTAGTGAGTACACAAGGTTTTTATATAGAGAAATCATGTTTTATTGCTGTGTGTTCTGATGTGTTCTTTGCTTTCATTAAATAGTTAAAAACAATGTCAATGGGGCCGGAGTTTTGGCTCAGTGGTAGAGCACTTACCTATCGTGTGAGGCACTGTGTTTGATCCCTGGTATCACATAAAAAATAAACAAATAAAATAAAAACAAATTAAAAAAACAGAATAAATATCTATAAAATATGGATATGATGCTTCTCTTACAAGATTGTGTGAGAAATAAGTGAAATAATATAAATGTTATTAATACAAACAGGTAACTGGTAAAAGTTAGTTCCTTTGCCAGCTAATTTCTCCCAACCATTATTTGATTACACTGGATTGGAGTGGCATCTCATATCCCTCCTTTTTCTTTTGTGTAGGCAGAAAAAGAAGGTTCTATAGCCATGCAATCTTCAGATCCAGCACACTTCACTCCTAAAGGGACAAGTATTTTTCCAAGCAATTTGAATGCTGCAATTGGAAGTTCTGGGTTACCTGCTTCCCAGATGTTTGGGAGTGCAATAAAAGATGGAGAGAATCAGAATGAATTATTCCAACAACAAGCCCAAGCTGTAAGTGCATACTTGTTTTATCTTATATTTGATTTTTCCCCATCCTCTAAACTAAAAATATGACATTGATAGAATATGAAATAGGGATATATTCAACTTTACTTTTTATCACTTTCTTTTTTACTCTTTGTAAAAATAGAGACCAGTGGAATAATGCTTATTTTTATATGTATTTTTCTAATTTACATTTTGGTTTATTTTGTATGACTTAGAATCATCTAAAGAAAGGTGCTCAAGTATTAGAATTCAAAATTCATTAGAAAGAGCTTCAGGCCAAAGAACAGATTTTCTCAATTATAATGAAATTATATTCTGCTTAAGTTACATTGTAGCATACAGACAGAAGTGATTCTTACCTTTGTTGCAAAGATATTCAGTTCTTCTATAGAGTATTTCATTTAGTACTTTGTATGTTTTTTCTTTTCTGTCTTGTTACCTTAATAAATGGATCTATGGTTGTAGGTAAAGTAATAATATAGGAGTGCCTAAACATATCCAGAATTTTTGTAAAATATGTACTTTTTATTTAATAACTCATTTTATATACCTAATTAAGAATTATGACTAGATTCATGTATTCAAATACTTGACTTCTAGACAGCTCCTTCCTTAGTGTACCTGAGCTTTTGTTCATTTGGTATGTTCTTCACCTCTACTTTGGAAGTTGTTCTTCATCTTATTAAAAAAGTACTTTCCTGGGACTGGGGATGTGGCTCAAGTGGTAGCGTGCTTGCCTAGCATGCGTGAGGCACTGGGTTTGATTCTCAGCACCCCATAAAAATAAAGATTGTGTCCACCTAAAACTAAAAAATAAATATTAAAAAAACAAAGTACTTTCCTAAGGATAGTGAGAGGAGGAGAAAAAATGTGGAAATGACTCTGAGAATAAAAGTTGTATTACTACCTAAGTTAATGTACTTAGTCATAATCTGATTGGGCTGTTAGTATAAATAGGAAAGCTTTAGAGGTATATGAAATGTTGAAATTTTGTTTTTAAATTTCCTTTATCTAAAACGAACTTTTTGTTTGGTTTGTAGTAATAATTTTCATAATCATTTTTTCTCTTTTAATATTATGAACAATTTGGCAAAAATTTATTGAGCCAGGCACTGTATAAAATACAGGAATAGAACATTTACTCAGACACCTTCAGTCTTTGCTTTTGTGGTACTTATGGCTATGGACTGCATTTGTTTAAAGCATGGATTGAACACATTAGTCAGCATGTATTTGAATGCATTATACTTATTAAGCATTGTGGGGATACTAATGAAATGTGAAATGGAACCTTCCGTGGACTTATATTTCCAGGTAGGTATACAAAGCTAATAGTCCCTAGTCTATTAAATAATATTATGGACCTATTTCCTGTATCTGGCAATTAAGTTTTGCCATGAGAGTTAAGAAATATTTAAATTCTGAGGAAATAATAGGGGAAGAATTTATGAAATAAATGGATGGGGTTGTATATTTTGAATTGGTAAGCTGAATTGATAAGAGAATTTTGAAATGAGAGAAACAGTTAAAGACTTAGAATCTGCAGTGTGGTTGGTATATTTGTGAAGAAAAGAAAAAGGCTTTCTAGTTGATAGTTTATAAAGAACCAGAAAATGAAGTTAGATGAGTAAGAAAAATCAGGTTATAAAAAGCACTGAATATTACAAAATTTTAAAAACTTTTTATGCCTTGTTTTAATTTTTTTTTCTTGGAAGAAGATGAATTTTCTAAAGAATATTTAGTGACTTAACTATTTTGGGCATGTGAACTTTTACCCATACAATTTAACAATAGATGCTTTTTAATCTTGCTTTTTTTGTTGCAGTTTTAATCCACTAGATGTCACTATGAAGCTAGGCAATAAAACTGTCAGACTCTAAATCCCTAGTTAACTAGAACTGATTAAGCGCATGGTGAACATAATTCATTTTCTAAATGTTAGTGGACTTTCCAGTTTCCTAGTATCTTGGAACTACAGAAGCAGAATCTTGAATTGGAAGTGGCTTTTTTTTTTTTAACTTTATTATTTATTTATTTATTATTTGTATGTGATGCTGAGGATCGAACCCAGGGCCTTGTGCGTGCAAGACGAGCGCTCTACTGCTGAACCACAACCCCAGCCCTGGAAGTGTTTTAAAGTTCATCTGGCATATGAAATATTTAAGGACAAATTGATTTGTCTTCTGAAGTATACTTCAGAATAATATAAGAGTGAGCCAGAGAAGGAAGTTTATGGATAAATAGTATTAATACTGGGTAATATAGTCTTCTTTTTATTTCTGTTTAAAGTTTTCCATATGTTTAAAGTTATTTAAGCTTTTAATTAAATGTTAAAAAAAGATATTGGTCTGGGTGTGGTGGCACACATCTATAATCCTAGTGATTTGGGAGGCTGAGGCAGAAAGGTTGCCAGTTCAGGGGCAGTCTTAGCAACTTATCAAGAGTGTGTTCAAAGAATAAAAAGGGATGGGGATACAGCTAATTGGTAAAGTGTTCCTGGGTTCATTCTTTATTATTCCCCTGCCCCCCAAAAAGATATCTGATTCAGTTTTTCTCTCTGTAAAGAGTTCTTTTATATCATCGTGTGTGTGTGTGTGTGTGTATTTATATATATCAATGATATATATCAGTGATATATATCAATCTAATTTCTGCTAAAACACTTCTATTGGATATCCTACTACTTTTTCAGAATGTTCACTTTATTTTTAGAATACTTGGAATTATTATAGCTGTTTTTTCAATATAATGGTCAAAAATTTCCTATCACTTTTTTTGAATAAAAAAAATTTTTTAGTTGTTGATGGACCTGTATTTTATTTATTTATATGTGGTGCTAAGAATTGAACCCAGTGCCTCATATATGCTAAGCAAGCACTCTGCCACTGAGCTACAACCTCAGCCCTTTGTATCACTTTTATTTGTTGGTTTTAGTTTTGCCCTCTCAAATAATAAAAAATAAAATACTTTCTAAAAGGACTTCAAGTATTTAATTATAGTTATCATTTTTCTTCTTTTGGATTTCTACATTCTTAAAGCCTTTTGATTTTTTTTTTTCTAAATGCTGCTTATGGCCCCCAAATCTGAACATAGTCTTATTATTTCAGATGTGGTTTGGCCAGAATCTCTTAATACTTAGTATTACCTACTTATTCAAAGATCAGATACAATTAGGCCCCTAAAATTAGGAGCTAGAGTCATAGAACTGGAAGAAATTTCAGCTCATCACATAAAATAGAACCAGCCATTTCTTTTGTTAGAACTGATATCTATCCTTAGGAGTTGAGTTTCTATGGTGTCCCTTGATTACTTCATTTTGGTGGGAAAGTGAAGAATAACTTAGCAGTTTCATTCTTACTATATAATATTTTTAAAATTTATAGACTATTAAGTTCACCACTGTTTCTTTCCTTGTAAGGTTAACTTGGCTTTCTATTTGTTTCTCACTGAACCTTTTATGCTCTTGTTTTTATTTTTACTCTCATTACAGTGCTAGTTTTCCAACTTTTTAAAAATACCTTGGGAAAATTATTTTCTGTGAAGTTAAAGTTTAAATGACATGAAACAACCAGCTAAATTTTCCTCTCTTCTACTATTGAAAAAATTAGTTTTTCAATTAAACTCTTTTGGCTGCAAGAATTTAGGCTAACCAAGCAAGGGGAAGTTTATTTTAAGCACCAGGGGTTAATAAAGTCAGAATCCAAATCTTATACCTATCCCTAGTCCTTTCAAGAGTGTATAACTTGAAAGTTTTTCTGGATTTAAGGTAGTTCCAATAGCCCCAAGAGTGTGGGATCTTTGAGCTTCACACTAGTATTTAATTGTTAACTTGAATCAGTTGATCCTATCCTTCCTTCTTTTTTCAGTATTGAGGGTTTTTCCCAGGACATGGGGTTCCAGTGCTAAAATTGGAACAGTTCCAGGCAAACCAGGATAGGCAAACCTAGGTCATCTTATTTCTACACTTGTGCTTCTCTTATTAACTTATTTTTCTTCTATTAACTTGTGTTCACTTATTATAGCTTTGTAATTTTGGCACACTTGAGGCTACTTTCATGTCTTTTCTCCAGTATAGGATTTAGGGCCTTTTAGGCTCAGGACCTATCTCTGATTTTTCTCAGAATATTTGCTAGTTCATTATCTCTGATAAGGTATCTTTATTGTCCAGTTTGCCTTTTTTGCGTTAGATCTAGGTTACTGGCCATCCTGTAGATTGTTAGTGACAATTACAAAAGAAAGCTAATGCAACTGATGCATTGCATGGGGGTTTATGGACTATAATAAAGGGCTTTTGTAAGTTTTAACTCTAGTATTTTTTGACCACTGTAAAAAAAAAAAATTTTTTTTTTTTTTTAAACAGGGATTGAACTCAAGGGCACTCAATCACTGAGCCACATCCCCAGCCTGATTTTTATATTTTTTATTTAGAGATAGGGTCTCACTGAGTTGCTTAGCACTTTGCTTTTTTTTTTTTTTTTTTTTTTCCTGAGGCTGGCTTTGAACTTGAAATCCTTCTGCCTCAGCCTCCCAAGCTGCTGGGATTATAGGCATGCACCACTGTGCCAGCACTGAAAAGTCTGAACATTTAAAAATCAGTATGATATAATTTGCAAAAAAGCTACATTGTACTTGAATAGAATTCAATTTTGGGTAGATCTTAGCTGTGCTTTATTCCCATGACCTGTGTAGTTTATGTAGTTACATAAATTCCACCTTTCTAAATCTTATTTGGCTAAAAAAATGCATGAACATTAGAAAGAACTGAAAAAATAAGAACAATGAAAAGAGTCATAGTAGATTATCTGTCATATTTTATCTTGTGTACTTGCCTGATATTTTAAATTTTAACATAAAATTTTATTTGCTTTAGATTTTAAGATTTAAATCTTGAAATTTGCTTATATAGTAAAATTTTTGTTTATCAGATAAAAGTCCCTTTGCTCATTGTTGAAATTATGTTTCTGTGAGTGGTTCAGACCTTTTGTTGTAAATGTATAAGACATTGCCTCAAGACCTGTATTTATTTGCTAACATCACTGATGTTGTTGCTAATCTAATCAGAAAAATCTAGGCACAGTGTTGCCAAAGGCTGTCTGTCCCTCTATTAGGGTTTGTGGGGGTGACAGTTTTCCTTAGAAGGTACTATGATTAATTATCTAATATATCTGGGATATTGTCTTTAAGGGTCAGTATGAGCCAAGTTTTGTTGGCAAGGATTCTTCCTACTGGATGGAAGAAAATACAGGCATGTGTTCTCTAGAATATTCCTGAGGTCTGAAATAATTGCATTTATATATGCATTATGAAAGCCCAAAATGATTCTACATGCTTATGTTGTTCATGGAGAGGTAGCTTTTTGTGGGAAATTGTAAAGGAATCTTTTTTTAAATTTTATGTTTTGTTAAAATTATATATGCATATAGTTTAAGCAAGTAAAAGAAGTAGATATGTACAATGTTTACAGTTTAAAAACAAATGTCTTTCACATTTTATCATTCCCTCCTCAAAAGGGAATGTTGTTGTTGTCGTATCATTTGGTATTAACTTTGATATTTCTAAGTAAGATGCTTGTGATGTTCTTTCTTGATTTTTAAAAACAGTTCAGGCATTTATATTGGTGTCTCTGAAATACGAAGATTTGGCTCTTTCTATCCCCTCTTGTTATTACACATATACCTTTTCCACCTTCACCCTCTCTTTATAGTTATGTAGTAATTTTGCTTAGATTGATATTCCACATTTGCATTGTTATGACTATGTAAACAGTACAGTTGAGCTAGGTAGTAAACTGTGATTACTTTTCCTTCTGTATATGGCTTTTTGCTTTATTTGGAGTTATATTGATTTTTGATTTGCTAGATTTTCTATGCAGTTTTGAATGACTTATCTCTATAAGGGAATCTTTAAAGTTTTGGTCAGATTTAGTGCTAATCTTTGTTAAACCATTAAATTCCACTGTCACAGATGTGGGATACCTATAAAAACTTAAATTGAGTAGTAACAAATATATTACTTATGGTAACTTTTGAACTAAAAATTATGAATTTAGAGTTCTATTATTTTGAGAAAAGTAATAAGTGAATGACTACCACGTTTGAAAATAGGTATGTGAAATATATTTATGTGTATATACACACAGACACATCAATATAAGCTCTAAATATGGATTTCCAGTCTATTTTTTAAAATATATTTTTTAGTTATAGTTGAACATAATACCTTTATTTATTTACTTATTTTTATGTGATGTTGAAGATGGAACCTAGGGCCTCACACATGCTATGTGAGTGCTCTACCACTGAGCTACAACCCCAGCCCCTTCTGGTCTATTTTAATGTACTTGTGTCAGATTCATTGGAATAGTTGCAAAACTGAAAACTTGTGACTTAGTGGGTTAATAACAATGGCTATAAGAGAATGAATAGTGTGTCTGAGGTTCTAGTATTAAAAAGACTTAATTAAATTTTATTTTTTGAATGTTCATATACCCATAGCATGTGCCCATAATACACATGTATTTTTAAACATACACTTATAAATATATGTTGCATGAATTAATATATAAACCACACAAACAATTAAGCATGTAGGATTAGCATCTTGCAGTGAGAGAGGTATACTTATTTTCTTGTTCATTTTATTTAGCACATAATTTTGCATAATTTTATAGTAATATCTCTTTATTGTTTCATTATAATTTTACATAATGGTGAGATTCATTGTGACATTCATACATGCACATAATTTGTTCCATTTCATTTTCTAATACTTCCCCTTTCCTTTTCCTCCTCTCTCCTCTGATTCCCTTTGTGTACTCTACTGGTCTCCCTTCTATTTGTTTGTTTTTAAAAATTGATACATTATCATTATAAAAAAGGTATGATTCTTTATGATATATTCACATATATATATAGCATAATTTGGTCAATTTATTTCCCCAGTACCTTCCCTTTTCTTCCTTTCTTCCCTCCTCCCTCAATCCCCTTCCTTTACTCTACTAGTCTCCCATCTATTTTTGAGAGATCCCTTTTTTAATTTCTTTTTTCTCTTTAGCTTCCACATAGAAGAGAAAAATTTTGACCCTAAACTTTGAATCTGACTTATTTCACTGAGCATGATGTTCTCCAACTTTATCCAAATTCTGGAAATTGATATAATATATTCTTTATGGCTGAGCAGAACTCCATGGTGTATTGTACCACATTTTCTTTATCCATTCATTTATTGATGGACACATTTGGTTCTGTAACTTGGCTATTGTAAACTGCATTGCTACAAACATGTATCACTATAGTATACTGATTTTAGTTCTTTTGGACAAATGCCAAGGAGTGGAATAGCTTTTTATTAATTCTTATTAATATTAATTTTGATTCTTGCTATATTAGTTACATTTCTGGTAGCTTCTGTAATAAAATCACCACAAATGTAATGGCTTAAAATGATGGAAATGCATTTTCCTACAGTTCTAGAGGCCAGAAGTTGAAAATCAGTTTCAGTGAACCAAAGTCAAGGCATCAATAGGGCCATGCTTCCTCTATAGGCTTTAGGGGAAAATTTGTTTCTTTTGTCTTTTCCACCTTTAATTCTGCTGGCATTCCTTTACTTGTGGCCACATCATATCAATGTTTGCCTGAATCTTTGTATTGCTTTCTCTGCTGTAGATTGAATATCCCTCTACTACTCTTTTATAAGGATACTTGGGATGGCATTTAATGCATATCTGGATAAATGAGGATCATCTAAAGATCTTTTACTTAACCACAACTACAAAGGCCCTTTTCCTCTACAAAGTAACATATATAGGTTCCGGGGATTGAGATTTGAGACCTGATTTCTTTGGCTGGCCATTGTTCATCCTTCTGTAGTTCTCATAGTAGTCATTGGAAAGACCTTTACAAGACTGAGGTTCAGTGAAGAATTATGGTGGAAAAAGAAATAGAAAAAGCATAAAGTATATTTTTATTGCATGGCCAGTTGAAATATCCTACTTAAGGAATTGTAATCAATCTGAATCTAATGGAGATTAGGACTTTGATAGGAAATAAAGATTCTGAAGCCCTATTTTAAATTTATTACATTGGAACTTTTGAATCCTGTTTACAAAATGTGGGACCATGAAACCTACCATACGTGGTGGAGAAGGAAGCAGGCAATTTATGGCTTTGTATTTTTTTTTAATATTTATTTTTTAGGTATGGTTGGACACATACTTTTATTCAGTTTATTTCTATGTGGTACTGAGGATCAAACCCAAGGCCTTGCACATGCTAGGCGAGTGCTCTATTGCTGAGCTACAATCCCAGACCCTGTATTTTTTTTTTTAATAACTTCAGCTGCATGTATGTCTCTTTTTGCATTGTGAATAACTCTGTCTTAACCCCTTTAGTCATTCTGCAGCTAACCTAATTTAGAAGTCCTGCCCTTGGTAAAATAAGGAGTAATGTTTCAAGATGATTTCTCTGGTTAGCAGTATGGATTTCTAGAAGCAAGGACTAAGCAGAGATGATATAATTGTTAGAAAAACTGGGCTAGTAATGAGAGTTTTTCCTTCTTAGCTCATTTTTAGTTAAAAATCATTAAGTATTTGTTACTGACATCTGTTAAGTCTTAGCCATAATTTCCCCTCAAGGGAGTATAGATAGCATTGATCTTTCAATGAATGGCTTACAAATGGTCCTGACTTTGCCAAAATGTTCCTAAGAATATGTAGGTTTGCTTGTTCACCATGAGTTGCAGCGCTCATCCTAAAAAATGGTACATGGTTCATTTGTTTCTTTTCCCTAATGGGTCATACCTTGCAGATTTGAGAGAGGTAAATAGGCTGTGCTCCTCTGAAAAAGATATCAAAATAGGTATATACTGAAATTACTAGTTAGAGACAAGGAATGAAAATAAAGTCAATCTATTTAATATTAATAGTCATTTATCAGAGATTATTTAGTGCAGTTGAAACAAATTGATTCTTTTGAGATGTGTTCTAAGTTAATTTTGGAAGGCATCTTTAAGGAAAGGAGATCTGAGAAAATACTTTAACTTGGTCTTCAAATGTTGGGTGTTCAGAAAGGATTCGTATCAATAGGAAACAACCAAGAGTCTTAGGGCAACTAGGAATAGAGTCTTCTAGCAAGGAATGATGAAAGCAATTAGGCATACAAAGACTAGTTGAAGAAATAACTCCTTATTGAAAAGATGGAATAGAAGGGAGTTAAGAATGAGTTTGTGCAACAATTTCTAAGTATATTGATTCAGACATTTAAGTTCTGATTTTGGCATTCACACTTAATATAATGTATATATTGATTAAAAAATTATGTGAATCACAGCCCCTACATTATAAAGTTCAGTCTTTTAGAATAATGATAATAATATCATAAAATACTATATAGATCAAAATTTCCTTTTTAAGTAATCCTCTTATATTAGGTCCGTATTTTTAATAATGGGTACCTGTTTTCCTTTTGGAACACTTAGTGTATTTGGTATTAAGACTTTAACTTGTTTTTGTTTTCTTTTTTCCTCCATTCCCTGGCAGCTTAGTCAAACCATGAAACAAGTACGTCACCGGCTGGCATCCCATAAAACTGTGAGTAAAAAAAAGTCATCAGTGTTTCCAGATGGTATGAGGAAAAGCTTTTCTACCCAACAGGTAAATTAATTTCCATTATGTGGTTTTTAAAAATACAAATAAAAAATTTACTTATATCTCAGCATAGCTTAGAACTGTAAAATATTAGAAATAACCTGAAATATCCCACTGTAGGGAATGCTTGAGTAAATTGTAATGCATCCATATGCAGCCATTCTAAAAGATAATTATGTTTTCAAAGAATATCTGAAGACAAGAGAAAACGTGAGGTAAAGTTAAGTGAAAGAAGTAGGATACAAAATTTTGCATTGTGAATAACTCTGTCTTGACCCCTTTAGTCACTCTGCAGCTAACCTAATTTAGATTGATTACAATATGATCTCAATTTAAAAATGTATGTATTTGTTCAACAAATGTTTATGGAATGTCTATAATTGGTAGATATGGTTCTAAAAACAGGACTTACAGTGGTAAAATAAAGACAATAAGCCTTCAAGGAGTTTCTGTTCTGGTAGGGAAGTATATAATAAACAAATAATTATAGAATATAATTTCAAATAAAAAGTGCTATAAAGAAAAGTAAAGCAAAATAAAAAGAAATGGCAGAGAATGCTTTGTGCTTAAATGAACCCCTATATAAAAATGGCTTGAGAGGCTAATGTTGATTATTTCTGGACAGTATTATTACAGGCGATTTTTCTGTTTTCCTTTTTTTAAAAATTTCCTATTGTGTGTGTATTACTATTATTTTCTTAAAAAGAAAATTGTTTCTTAACATAGTTAGAGTGAAAAATTGGAGTCTAAATGTGGAACTAGACCTAAAAGGATATTTAAGCCTATAGTTGTAAAATGACTTTTTTTGGTGTCTACTTATTTTAGAATTCACAAATTTGGATGCTCAGTTTGTGTATCTTCCTGTGTTTGCTTAATTTTGGCATTAATTTCAAGTTTTGTTGGTCAGCATCTAATAAAATAGCCCCATTAGTCTTTTTTTTTGCTTTATTATTTTTTTGCCACCATCAACTGTCTCTTATTTAGGTCTTTCCCAGTTTTATTTTCTTATGATATATTGTTTTACATTTTCATGGGTCATATACATTCATGTGTTAATGACAGGGATACTTTCAGAGAAATATGTCCTTAGTTGATTTCACTGTGTGAAAATCATAGTGTATTTACACAAACTAAAGAGGGTTATAATATCCTTACGTGACAGTCTTAAGGGACCACCATCAAATATGTTGTTCATTGTTGATAAATGTCATTGTGTAGCACGTTTTATTTTTATGTTTTTCCCTTAAATATCTCAACAAACCATTAAAACATTTGCCTTTATATGTTTGCAACTTTATATGGTTGAATACTAAACTATAAATGTCTCCCTCTTCAGTAATAATTTTAAAATTTATAAACTAACTTTAAAAAACAAGGTAGTTATATCTAAATATGAAAATCCATCCTACATGTAGTCAGTTTGGTTGACTTTTTCTAGCATTGTCTTGTGACTTTTTGAAATACAGTTTCTTTTGTACCTCAATTATACTTAGAAGCTTGGTGTTTTTTTGACAATTTTCATACCTATTATGGGGTATTATAAAATTGATTCCAGGAAACTGTTGAAAAGTGGTGATTGGACACTTTCTAATAAACCAGAGAAGAAAGGGTTATCAGGTCCTAGAGAGTGATATTTTATATTGTCTGGAATATGATCAGATCTTATGAAGTTAGTATTTTTCCAGAAAGAATGCTGTTCATAGATCTGACTGAAATAGTTATAAGGGAGGATTAATTCTGAGATAAGATCCTTGTATAAACCAGGTTTATACGTCAGAGGTGCCATTTAGGTATAATTCATTATTGTTATGATGATGATAATGAATTCAAGCTGGCCATTTGCTTCCAGTGAATGCATTTGGGGGACAAGAGGTAAAATAGCAAAACAGATTCTTCTGTATAATTGGGAAAGATCTAAAATTCAGAGAAATATTCTGATCACTTATATCAAGTCTTTACCTCAAATCTGAACAGTTTTCAATTCTCTCAGCTGCATGAAGTGGGAATCTGCCCTTCGGAAAAAACAATCTGTAATCCAATTGAGCTCTGCTTTCATTTCTTTATTAGTTTTTAGCAATTAGACTCTTTCTGGTTGTAATTTTCAAGATGTAAAGATCCATGTAGAACATATACTTGATTGACTTCTGTCAGGTTTCCAGGACTGAATTCATGAGTGTTTTGAAATTGTTAGTGGTTAGGATGGTAGAAAGTTGTCATTTATGAAGTTTTTATGTTCCCCTACCAGTCATTTCATCTGTGATTTGTTTGTATATTTGAAATTGAAATAACTATTTTTTTTCTTAATTCTATATAGGATTATTTGAATTTACCCAAGATCATTCCAAATCTTTCACAAAAACTCACTTAGTATTGTGAGGATGTTGCCTTCCCTAGACCATTTATATTTGTATTGATTCTCACCCACCAACTCCCAAGGAGTACTTTGTAGGAAACCAGCATCCATCATGATAAATATGGAAACAAGAGAAAAGTACCCTCTTAAGATCCATCAAAGTTTTTTTTTAACTACTGTATATTACTAGAACTTTATGGAAAATCAGATAGGGAGATGAGGTACAAACCCTTAGTGCCCATTTGACCTTCTGTTGAGAAAAACGTCTATTCAAAGGCATTACCTATATTTAAATTGGGTTGTCTTTTTATTGTCAAGCTTTATGTGTTCATTATATATTCTGGATATAAATCCCTTTTTAGAGAGTGGTCTTATGTATATTTCTCCTATTCTGTAGGTTGACATTTCATTTTATTAATGGTGTCATTTGCAGCATAAACTTTTTAATTTTGGTGTAGTGCAATTTATTGGGAAGAATGAAATCCCCAACTTCTTAATATATTTTTCAAGAATATTTTGTTATTATGAATCTCTTGCATTTCCACATGAATTTTTTCTTGTTAATTTCTATAAAAGGAAAAAAATATTTTGGTAAAAATTTTTGGCTCTCTAGAACAATTTGGGAAATATGTCCTTTTTTTTTTTTTTTTAAATTTGAGATGGGGTCTTACTCTGTTACCTTGCTGGTTTCAAACTCCTTGGGTGACTCCTCAGCCTTCCCAGTACAGGGACTAAAAGTGTGCATTACTACACCCTGTCATCATAACAATATTTTCTTCTGATCCATGAATGTGAGATGTCTTTTCACATATTTGGATCTTTTTTTTTTCCAACAATGTTTTATAGTTTCTGTGTACATTTATCGCAATCATTTAATACTGTTTGAATATGCTGTCTTCAAGCCTAGGATTTCATTGCAGTCACATTTTTTCTATCTGTAATAGCTACATTTGGTATTATTTTTTATTTGTTTTGTTTCCTTTTAGGAATCTGACAGTGAGGAAGTATTATCTATTATAACAAATGAGAAAGGGAGAGACGATTTATTTTGGGGAGACAAGCAGAGTCTCTTTTCTGAAGACAATGATAAGCCTTTTAGCAGAGTTCAGGTAAAGCAATAAGAGTAAGTGAAATAATTGTGATTTGGAATAGGGATTGCCAGTATTGTTATACTGGTTTGGAATTGTAGAGTTAGATTCTTTCAAGTTGGGCAGACTGTGACTTCACATTTTATTTTAGTAATTTGTTGAATACTCTTGCCATTTTAAGATCATTTTAGGAATCTCATGGAAAACTAAGTGTTACTGTTTTATAACATTCTATATTTGTTGTTTATGTTCACTTTTAGAAAGTAAAATTCAAAAATCCATTATTTGTTGTCATAGAAGAGAAAGAACAAAAGCAGTCACATTTTCAGGGTCTTGAAGCCCAGGATTATCCTCTGGAAACCAAAGGTGATTTGATAGAAGTTCAGAGTATTGAGCCTGAAAAGAGTATTGAGCCAGATGTCCAGGCTGTTGATCTGGAAGTTCAAGCTATTGAGCCAGAATGCCAAGCCATTGAATCAGAAGTCCAGGCTTTTAAGACAGAAACTTGGAGTATTATGATAAAAGCCAGTAGCACTGAGATAGAAAATAGGAATATTGAGTTAAAAGCACAGGATTTTCTACCCAAAAACCAGGCCTTTCTGCCCAAATGTGAGGACCAAGATTCTCTACCCCAAAACCCCTATGTTCTCCCTAAAGACCAGAATATTCTACCCAAATATCAGGACCAGAATTTTCTGCATAAAAACCAGGATTTTCTACCCAGAGACCAGGATATTCTACCCAAATGTCAGGACCAAGACTTTCTACCTGATAAAGACCAGGATTTTCTATCTAGAAACCAGCATGTGTTCCCTGAAGACCAGAATATTCTACACAAATATCAGGACCAAGATTTTCTACATGATGACCAGGATTTTCTATGTAGAGACCAGTGTGTTCTTCCCAAAGACCAGAATATTCTTCTCAAATGCCAGGACCAGGATTTTCTCCCTAAAGATCAGTACATTCTCCTCTCAGATGAGAATCTTCTATACAAATGTCAGAAGCAGGATATTCCACTCAAAGATCAGGTAAAATGGAATGAAAAAGAGAGATAATAAGAATAAATAAGCTATTTAGAGTTTGGATTGGGATTTATAAGGACTATATTGCAACCGA
Source organism: Ictidomys tridecemlineatus (assembly GCF_052094955.1). NCBI lineage: Eukaryota > Metazoa > Chordata > Mammalia > Rodentia > Sciuridae > Ictidomys > Ictidomys tridecemlineatus. The sequence continues at coordinate 108,344,360 of NC_135480.1, forward strand.
TTTGGAGGTCCATAGTTGGAGAGTATACTTTCTTTCTTGTTTTTTTTCAAAGCTCCAGTGTTCATACTAAGCTTAAAATATTATCAGCATATTTTCCCTATCTGGAAAATTTACTTTTTTATTTTTAATCTTCACTAGGAAAAATATATCTGGCAGCCATCATTGGCTTTGACAGTTGAAAGATGGAAAAAGGAGTGGCCCACAAGAACAGAAACATATCTTTCACATAGGTTCCAAGGCCAGCCCTCTACTGGGGATCAGTCAGAGAAAAAGGAGGAAGAGGATCAACAGGAAGTAAATTTCTTAGGGTTGTGGTTGGGCTTTTATGGAATAGAGTAGTTTTTTATTTTATTCTCTTAAGATGCCTAGTCATATTCTGACCTCCATGAAATCCAGAGTTCTCATTGAAGCATAAAATCTAAGTTAACCTGTCATTTTTAACTGATATTTTCTGTTTTTGGTTTTTTTTTTTTGTTTGTTTGTTTTTAGAAATCAAATTTGAAGCAGCCAGCATCACTTTTAATAGGTAGGCAAGGAAGAGAAGAGTTTCCTGTGGATATTGTATATCAGGATCTTCTATGCAGTCATCATCAGTCCTCCATTAGGGCCAAGGTAGAATGGAGAAAAGGACAGAGACCAGCAGGAACTGAATGTTTAGGGATTAATTTGAAGCTTCAGATTTTATCCTCAGCTAAACTGTAGAACTGACAAAAAACCTAGTTTTGGGTTTTATTTCATATTACTCTTACTGGACAGTTTATAGTTTGTGTTTTTTCTCTTTTAGAAAGTTCATTTTCTGGAGCCATTTTCTGATGAGGAAGGGAGAGAAGACTTTTCTCTGGTGGGTTATCAGTGTCTGCCTCCCCAAACCCAATTCCAGGGCTTCATCAGAGAGCAGGTAGAACAAAATGAAAGAGAGAAAGAATTGGGAGATAAAGTAGCTGGGTTTTTTTTTTTTCCTGCTGTTCATTTAAAAAAAAAATTTTTTTATTAGCTACATATGACATTACAATGATCTTGGCAATTCATACAAGTAACTGGGTTTTACAAATGCTGAACAACTAGTAACTTAAATCAGAGACTTTGGAGCTGTAAGGATATAATATCTTTGCTTCCTTCTTACATTAGTGGGATTATAGTTCTAAGTCCTATCAGAACAATACTTCTGCTTCAAGAAGGATAGGCATAGAGTATTAAAGCCCAGACAGTTTGGTTTCTGCTGGTTTCTTTTTTTCTGTTCTGCCTTGAAGCTAATGATAGAAAATACCTTTGTCTATACTGATCAAATCAGTTCTGTAATTCAAAAGATTAATACATCAGTTAGACTCTTAATTTATCAGGATTATTCTCTAACTCTTGCTGAATCCCACAGTATTATCACAAGCATACTGTCCCTACATAAACAATGTAGGAAGAAGTAGCAGATCCTAAATTACTATAAAAGATTTGATGAATTTCTCAAGACTCTTTTTTTTCTGTTGTTTGGGATTAAGAATTAAAGTTTTTAGAGTTGCATTAGCAGTGTAGCATCCTCATTCTTACCAAAACATAATTAGGATATTCTTACTTGATGTTGTTTTCTTAGAATTCTCATGAAGCCTGAAGGATTATCACTAACATATCATTCTGTTTTAGATAATTTTTTTCTGTTTTTGTTGTTTCTTCAGAACATGTTTCTCAAGTAACCCTCACCTTTTAGGACAGAAGAGAGAGAGTAAGGGAGGAGTTGCCTCTGAGTATCATTAGTATGTTCCATCTAAGATCCAGGACCAAACCTCCCTTGGAGAACAGGTGGAGCCGCATACTGAAAAAGGGCTATCACTTTCTAAAAGAGAAGACCAGTTACTTAAGATTGGACTGAGGTTTAGCAAGCTAACTTGTGTGGGGGATACATAGACTTAAGGTCTCCAGTGTTAGGCTAAGAGTAAAATGTCTCTAGTTATTTCAAAATGTACTAGAATAATTCTTTTTTTTTAAATTTTTAGTTGTAGATGGACTATTTATTTATATGTAGTGCTGAGGATCGAACCCAGTGCCTCACACGTGCGAGGCAAGCACAGTACCACTGAGCCACAACCCCAGTCCCAGAATAATTCTTAATTTGCTTTAAAATACTCCTAAAAAAAGCTGGAGAAGAGATAGATGAAAAAGCAAAATGTTACTGATTATTAAAGTTGAGTGATGGGTACCTTAGGATTTATTATTTCATTTTTTCCCTACTTTGGTGTTTTGAAAATTTTATGCTAATTACATGCACACATAGACCCCCTAACTGTTCTGTTATTCTTACTTAGTATCATACTCTGGGATTGTTACTGAAGTCTGTAATGTAACTAACCCTTGATTCTGTTTGGATAATCACTTTTTTCTTTGATTGTTCATTTAGAAAAAGTATATCAAATAACCTGCATCTTTGGAGAAAATGGAGATTGGGAGAGGAATTGCTATTGGAGTCTCACCAGTATATTTTACCTAGTGATAGAGACCAACCCTTTCTTGGAGAACAAGTAGTGCGAAATACAGTGAGAGGAGGTAGCGAGAGTAAATTTGTTTAGATTTGGACTCAAGATTAACAGGGAAATGTATAATTGCTTCAAGGATTTAGTGTTAAGGTTGGTAATAATGGGCAAAGAATATAATGTACTCTTGTTCTTAGATGTATCACACACGCCATTCTCATTGGTTTACTTTAGGCTTTTTTACTGAAGCTTTTACTTTTGTCACAGGCATGGTGCTCATCCTTGGGTAACTTATGTCAATGTTTATGTTGTCTTTTAGCACAGTAACTATGGGCAAGCATCACATGATATGACAGATGAGAAATGGAGAAGAGAGTTGCTTCCAGAGTACCACAGATATGGTTTACATAAAATCCAGGATCCTGGCTCTGCCAGAGATCAGGTAGAACACAGTACTGTAAAGAGTAAGCAGCAGAAAGCAAATTAGAGTTTTGTTTGGACTTGTCAGAGGTATATCACTAATGAAGATGATGATAGTGTTATTTTTTATTAATATTAGAAACATTATTATAAGTAACAGCTTGTATTCACAGAGCATTTATCATAGCCAAAATGGTTTTAGAAATTTGTATGCATTATTCACAATGTCTCTGGGAGATAGATACTAAGATTATCCTTGTTCTATAGATGCGATATAAGATTGCTTTGTGGATAGTTAAGACCCTTAAGAGCTCAAAGAAATATAATATCTACTTTTATGCCATAATATATGAGAACATTTTGAACTACTTAGATAGGGCTATTCCTAAAGCCTACAGTACTATCACTATTATTATATCACTGCTCACATAATTTGATATGTATTATTATCTTTTAGAGCTTAAACTTTAGGCAGCAGCCATCTGTTGGAACAGCTGAAAGATGCCAAGAAGACTTGCTTCTGAATCACCATCAGCATCTTGCACCCAAGCATCAGAGAGACACTTGCAGGAGACGACAGGTAGAGGAGACCATAGAGTATGAACTGTGGAATTCAGGCACCATTATCCATACCTCCTAGGCTGGGATGGTAAAGGTTGATAAAAAGGCAGATTTCTGTTTTATTTCATAGTGTACAAACCCAACCTTAAGATTATTTTAGAGCTTTTACTGAAACCTAGGAGATAGTTAGGAGCATTTTGTGCCTGTTTGGAAAAACTATATTTTATATTGATATTTATAAAAGTCCATTTCAGGTGGCCATTGTCTTCTTTGTTGGAAAAGGGAAGAAATGAGTAGTTTTTTGAGAGGGTTGCTGTCCAGCATTTCCACACAATGACCAGGTCTAGATCTCTGTCAGTAAGTTGGAAGAGCAAATATCATCAAGAAATAAACTTGTAAAGTTTGGGCTGGAACTTGTTAGGGTTATGTTGTCTAAGGTTTCAGAGTCTCAAATTAAGAATTCTAGTTATTCAAATCTTTTGCTCTTCTAGCGTTCTGCTAAGATTTCTTCATGACTTAACTGAAGTCTAGTTCATTCCAATTAAAATTTTACCACTCTTCATAATTTCTGTTTTGTGCTTTCATATTATTTTTAAAACAAAGGCTTCAGGTAACTAGCACTGTTAGGCCACATGAAAGAGGTACAGAGAAATTTCCTCTTGGCCTTTTAAGATAGCAAAAATGAAGCACATGCCTGTAATCCTCACTGAAGCCTGAGGCAAAAGAATCACAACAAGTTTTAGGTCAGCCTGGGAAATTTGGCAAGACCCTGCCTCAAAATAAAAATAAAAAGGACTGGGAATGTAACTCTGGTGGAGTGCCCCTAGGTTCAATATCTAGTTACGCCCCCCCCCAAAAAAAAAAAAACAGAATGAAAAGAAAAGGCAGAAAGTAAAATTTGGGCTGAGGTTTCAGGACTGAACTGCTGCTCTTTTGTGACTTTTAGTTTGGGTTTATAAAGTTGGCCTAAAGGTATACTGTCATGTTTATTCAACATTGTCATTTATATAACCTGAACTGTGCCAGCATCGTGTCTACCTATTATCTTTATATCCTTTGCATATATTTTTTTTCTTTGTCTGGATAGCCTTCCCTTTTTCCTTCACAAATCTGATCTCTTCCTGTCCTTCAGTTTCAGTTTAAAGGTACCTCCTTAGAAGAGGCTGGCCTGAACACCTTCTCAAAAATAGATTCCCTCTTCTTCTGTCTTTCCATTCTTTGTTTTCTTCTCAATGCAGAATAACTTGTAATTATTTGTTTATTTATTTACATATGTTCTTATTGTGTAGATATTTTCCACTGGTCCATAGACTTCATGGAATACGTGCGCATCTTTTTTTTTTTTTTTAACTGTTGTATAAATAGCATTTGGCATAGTGCTTGGTACCTAGTAATAAATGTTTCAAATGAATTAGCCAGTCAGTCAAATATTTGTTAATCACAATTAGGTGTTAGCCATTAGTTAAGTACTAACTAGCAAAGATGCAGCTGGGAAGAAGACATAGCCAGCACTCAGATCTAAGACAATCTGAAGAAGAGAGACTGACACATAAGCAAAGTTATGAGGCAACATAATAGTGATAGAGGATACATGCATAGAGTATTCACAAAACATGTGAGAGGGGTTCCAACTTGTGACCATTCAATATATTGTCCTGCTTTGATGGTCTGAACCTCTTCCTCTTGTCCTGCCATATAAGCCCTGAAAATTGCCAACTCTGCAACAGTCCTTCCCTTTTTGCATTCCCAAATAATCCAACGTTATTGGAGAATACATTTTAAGAGTGTAGATTTAATATTGTGTTCATTCGTAGCGTTTTCCATAGCTGGATTCTCAGTACTGCTTAGCATTTTTCTTACTTCTTCCCTGCCAGCTTTCTTTCCAGCACCACATTGTCTATTCTAAACCTTAAACACTCCTGAAACTTCTGCTACACTTTCATATTCTCAGACTTTCTAAAGAAAATAGAAGCATTCATATCATAAATGCTTCAACCATTTTCTTTCCTTCTTTCCTTCCCTCCTTCCTCCCTTCCTTTTCTTTTTTCTTTTCTTTTCCTCCCTCCCTCCCTTACTTTCTTTTTTTCATTTCCATTATTACCTATTCTTAACCATCTCAAAGGAAGAATTGTCTCTTAAAATTCTTATCCTGGATTCTCTTGCTTTTATTCTTAGAGCCTTGCTCCACTAAGTGTCTGCTCCACTTTAAAAAAAAAAAAAAAGTCTCCCTGAGTTTTATAGATGGTGATTTTGAACATGTATAATTTCTTCGTGACTCTTCCATTTTTTGCTTTTTTCTGGTGCTGAGAACCAAATTTGGAGCTACACAATTGCTAGGCAGCACTGTACTACAGAGCTAAATATACCTCCCACCCATAATTATTCTGTTTTTGATACAAGTGTGATCATGTTATAAATAAAATTTTATGTGACCACTGCCAATTTCATGAAAGAGTAAACCCTGTTTACTATCCCCACTGGTTTCTCACTTTACTATAATCTGACATCTATCCCCACCAATACTCTTGAACTGTTCTTTTTTTTTCCCTTGACTGTCCAACATTGCACAGGTGAGGGATTGGGTGTGTGAAGTGTTCTTTATAAGGTCACCACAGGGTCTTCCTCATTAATAAAATGAGAATTTTCACTTTTTATGTTAGTGACTTCTCTATATTATTTGAAGCTGTTGACTGCTTATTTCTTCTTGAAATGTTTCCTCCTTTCCTTTTTGTAACACCAGTCTCCAAATAAATTCTAGACATTCTTTCTTAGCCTTCTCTGCCTAAGTTTCTTTCCTGTTGGTGTTCTTTAGACTGTGTTTTGTTCTTCCCATCTCTTCTAACAATTTCTCTTTTTCAGTGATATTTTCTTTGGCTTCCGCTACTCCTTGTTATGGTGATTTTGAAATCTGTCTTTTGGATAGATCTTTCTTTACAACTCTAGGCTTCCTGCTACCTGTTGCTTCTCTAAACACCACAAATTTGTCAAACTGAAGGTGTTCAAAACTGATATCGCCTATTCCAAAGGAGTTTCTCTGCCCATTTAATCACACAAGCCAGAATCTTAGGCATTATCTTTACATCCCCTCTGCCTCAGCCTTAAGGTCCTGTGATTATACCAGGTTCTGGCAGTGTCTCATCTTAAACCTTTTTTTTCTTGGGGGGGAGGGTTGTACCAGGGATTGAACCCAGGGGTGCTTAACACTGAACCATATCCCCAGCCCTTTTTTATATTTTATTTAGAGATAGGGTCTTGCTGAGTTACTTAGTGCCTCACTTTTGCTGAGGCTGGCTTGAACTCTCAATCCTCTTGCCTCAGCCTCGAAAGCTGCTGGGATTATAGGAGTGTTCTACCACACTTGGCTGCAAAGTCAACTTTATTGGTTAATTATCTGGTAAATAAGGCATAGAGGAGTGAAGAAAAACAGAAATAGTGAAAAATAGACTCATTAGTGCTAAGAGCAAGTTAATCCATTTATTGGCTTTAGGTTTACAAATACCTGTTCGAGTCACTGCTTTAAATTCTTTTTGAGTATATAACCAACCATATATGAATTATTAGATCAGATAGGCATTGTTTTTAATTTTTTGAGGAATTACCATGCTGTTTTGCATCATGACTGTATCATTTTACATTTCCACTAGCATGTACAGTGTTTTTTTAAAATTTCTGTACATTTTCACAAACTTGTTATTTTCTGAGATTTTTTTTCCTTTTCTCACATAATAGCCATCTCAACAGAGAAGTGATTTTTTTTACTGTGATTTTGATTTGTGTTTTTCTAATGGTTAGGAAAGTTGAGCATCTTTTCAATGTTATTGGCTTTGTACATTTTCTTTAGAGAATTTCTATTCAAGTTCTTTGCTTACTTGCTTATTTATTCATTTCCCAGTACTGGGGATTTAACCCAGGTTATTATACCACTGAGCTACATCTCTATCCCTTTTTATTTTTTATTTTGAGACAGGGTCTGGCTTTGCCCAGGCTGGCCTAAAACTTGTCATCTTCCTCCCTTAGCCTCATGAGGGCCTACAGGTGTTTGCCACCATGCTCAGAGCCTTGTCTTATTTTTAAGTCAGGTTGATTGGTTGTTGGCATATAGGAGTTCTATATGTATTCTGGATATTAACCCTTTATGACAAGTATGATTTACAAATATTTTCTCCCATTTCCTATGTGGCCTTTTCACTCTGTTTTAATGTACAAAAGATTTCAATTTTAGTGTAACCCAGTTTATCTACTTTTTCTTTTGTTATCTGTGTCTTTGATGTCTTATTCAAGAAATTGCCAAACTCAGTGTCATAAAACTTTTCTCCTGTGTTTCCTTTTGAGAATTTTATAGTTTCAGCTCTTATTTTGTGACTTTGATCTACTTTGAGCTAATTTTTGTATATGGTATATGATAAATACCTAACTTCGCTCTTTTGCACATGAATATCATTTTTTCCGATATTACTCTTAGTAGACTGTCTTTTCCCCCACTGAATGTTCTTGGCTTCCTTGTCTAGAACATTTGACTGTGTATGCCAGTGTTTATTTATGGACTTTCAATTCTATTCCATTGGTTTATCCATTTGTATCATATCAGTACCACCCTGTTTTTATTACTGTAGCTTTGTAATAAGTTTGGAAATCAGAGGTTGTGGATTTGCAGCTTTCTTTTTCAAGATTATTTGGCTATTGGTAGACTGTTGAGATCCTGTATTAATTTGAGGAAGGGTTTTCCAATTTACAAGAAAAAAAACACATTGGAATTTTATTAGGGATTGCGTTAAATCTGTAGAGTGCTCAGAAAATTATATGCCATAATATGACATTTCAGGCCTCAGAAGCAAGCCAAGCCCTGCAAAGCAAGTCTTTAATTTTTTCTGTCTCCAGTTTGCCCTTTCTGTTCCCCCAGGCAAACCATAGAAAATAGAATTTCTGTTCCCCAATGCAGATCACAGAAACTAGAAATACCTTTTCCAAAAGCAAGCCAGAAAGCCTAAAATTATTACTCTAATCTTTGCCTGCCTTTCTGTCATTGAGCTGATGACCTCCCATGTCTTACAGTAAATCATAAGACTTCCATTTCAGAAGGGGTTCTGCCCTATACTTAGGAGAATGAAATCCTACACAGTGACCAGGAAGAATCTGAGCAGATAGGCCTTTCTGGGTTTCCCCACTCAGTCTGTTAATTTTAGGTCATATTCTTTGTCTAGTCATTTCCATACTTCATTGAACCTAAGCATAAAAATTGATGGTTCACCTTAGGTCTTTGAATCTTCATTCTGAAGGTTCTTGTGCACATAAAACTTTGATTAAATAAATTTGTTATGCCTTTCTCTTGTTAACCCATTTTTTTTTATAGAGGCATTGGCCATGATCCTATGACAGGTGAGAAAAGATATTACCACTTTCCTCCCATCATTTCCTCCTCACATCATAACAATAGTAGTAAGTCTTCTAATCTGTGAAAACAAGTCTTCTTCTTTCAGCAATGTTTTCTAGTTTTCAGTGTAAAAAGTCTTTTGGGGAGAACATGGGGTGCTCTATCACTGAGCTACACTTCTAGCCCTTTTCAGTTTTTGAGACAGGGTCTTGCTAATATCTTGCAGAGGCTGGCCTCAAACTAGTGCTCCTCCTGCCTTAGACCCCTGAGTAGAGATTTGCTGTTATTTTTTTTTTTTTCTTTAGAGAACTGACTTCTGCTTGGAGGACTCAGGAATGGGCTAACAAAAGGGCAAAGCTTTTGTTTTGTTTATAGCAAAATGTTTATGGTCTGAGACTCAGGGCCAGGTCCAAATCCAGGCTCCATTCCTTTCTTTGTATAAATTATTTAACCTCCCATGCCCTTATTTCATCTACTGAGTGCTTGTAACAACACTGTAAATATGAAGGGCTATTGTGAGGATTGAATTATTGAATACTGACCGTATGGCACAGAGTTAAATGATCATTATTTCTGTGTTCCCAGCCCTCGAACATCTTACCTTACTTGGTCTGTTGGTGGGGATTGAAAAAAATATTAGCTGAATGAATGAATGAATGATAACAGTCCAGTAGAGAGAACTCTAAATGGACAAGTGTACATAATTAATACCAGGAGAAATTATAGATAATGTAGATGCTTGGGTCCTTACCTTGGCTTCTTGACTCCTTCTCTTCCTGGTCCTCTTCTACCTTACTCTGGAGTCTATTCTGTTTCTCTTGAGCTCCTCCTTCTATGCTCAACCTCCTAATATCAGAATGTCCCAGAGATTAATTTCCTAAATTTTTTTTCTCTTTAGTATAAATGTTCTTATCTTCTTAAATTTCCTTTTGGACCCTTCATTGTTACTGTATAGAAACAACTAATTTTTAAAATTTTTGTGGTACTGGGTATCAAATCTAGGGTCTCACTTTACACTGAGCTAGATCCCTAACACCAATATAACTGATTTTTATGGTGATTTTGTAATCCTGCAACTTTGCTGAACTTGTGTACTACTTCTAACAGTTCTTTTGTGAAATCTTTAGGGCTTTTATAGGCACATTTTTATCAACCCCTAACCATTTTGTCAAATGATTAATATACATAACTTTGTTTTATAGATATTTCTGTTTAAAGACACATTACTTAATACATACCGTTGATCCATTAAGTTTGATCTCAGCTAGTAGCACTATTACTCATGCCTGAATGCAGCTTATCTAACACACATTTTGTCTGTAAGCACATCACAGCCTTTGTTTGGTGCTGTGAATTTAAACCACATCACAGCCTTTTGTGCTTAGTAATATTAGTATGTCAGCACTATTTCTGGGACCTTCTTAAAACAGTGGAATCACCCATAAAAAGCAAAAAATACAAAAAACATGGCACTAAGTAGAATGTAAAAAAGGATACTTGTGTCCTGGGCATGTAGCTCAGTGGTAGAGTGCTTACCTAGCATGGGCAAAGCCCCCGGTTTGATCCCTAGCAAAAACAAACAAGAAAAGACACATTTTTTTTACAATATGAAAACAGAAAAAGGCAGAACATCTCCTATTGGACTTCAGTTGTCAGTATACTTGTTGGATTACTCAGATTTTCATGGCTATTCATGTCTGCAAAGGTTTGCCTAGCATTCTGAGTACTGGTATTACATATAAATTTTAATGAATAGGAAAAGTTAGCAAGTATGCAAAAAATGATGATTAACTGCAATTCATAAACCATACAACTGACCTATTTAAAGCATACAATTCAGTGTTTTTAGTATATCCACAGGGTTATGTAAATATCTCCACAATCAATTTGGGAACATTTTATTTTATTTTATTTTATTTTTTGATAGTGGGGATTGAACTAGGAGTGCTTTACCCCTGAGCTATATCCCCAGGTTTTTAATTTTTTTTTTTTTATTTTGAGAGAGGGTCCTAATAAGTTGCTGAGGCTGGTTTCCAACTTGCAGTCCTCCTGCCTCATTCTCCTGAGTTGCTGGAACTACAGATGTGTAACTTGAGTTTTTATCATCTCCAGAGTCCAATTCCCAGTATCAGCTATTACGCTTTTCCCTTAGCCCCACCTCTAGCCCTCACAACTACTAAGCTATTCTTTTTCCATAAATTTCTTGAATCTGGTCATTACATTTAAATGAGAACATGTAATATTTGGTCTTTTGTGACTGACTTCTTTCACTTAACATAATATTTTCAAAATTCATTGATGTTATAGCATATAGCAAGACTTTATTCCTATTAATTGCTGAATAATTCCATTTTGTTTATATAGCACATTTTACTTATTCATTGATTACATTTGGCTTGTTTCTCTTTCTTATAAATAATGTTGCTGTGAACCCTTTGCATACCTGTTTTTCTATGGACTTATGTTTCATTTTTCTTGAGTATATACTTAATAGTAGAATTGCTGGGGCAAATGATAATTCTGTGTTTATTAACCTTTTGAAGAACTAGCAAATTTATTTCCAAAGTGGCTGCAACATTTTTTGTTTCCATTAGCAGTGAATGAAGGTTTACATTTTTTTGCATCCTCACCAGCACTTGTTTATTTTTTTGTGTCTGGTTGCAGAGAACTGAACTCAGGAAGTCTTACTGCCAGGCAAACACTCTACCACTGATTTATACCTCCAGTTCCCATATCTTCATTTAAAAACAAATTTATATATAGAGAGAGAAAGTTGTTAGACACAGTACCTTTATTTATTTTATTTTTATGTGGTACTGAGGATCAAACCCAGTGCCTTGCACATATTAGGTGAGCACTCTACCACTGAGCCACAACCCCAGCCCCCTATGTCTTCATTTTAAATTATTTTTCATTCATATGGTTGTGAAGTGCTGTCTCACTGTCCTTTCAGTTTACATCTTCTTGATGGCTAATGGCATTGAACACCTTTTCATGTACTTATTGACCATTTGTATATTTTTGGAGTACTGCTATTAGATACTATATCCATTTTTGTAATTGGGTTATTTGAGTTCTGATCATTGAGATATGAGAGTTTAAAAAAAATGTTTTATTAATGCATTATAACTATACATAATAGCGGGGCTATTTTTCTCCATTTCTATCCTCAGTACCTTCCCTTTCCTTCCCACTTCCCTCCCTCAATTCCTCTTCCTTTACTCATCTCTTTCCTGCTTATTTTTTAATTGGCATATTATAATTATACATAAAAGTGGGATTCATTGTGATATATTTATACATGCATAATTTGGTTGGTTTCATTTCCCAGTACCTCCCCTTTCCTGCCCCTCCATCTCTTTCTTTTATTCTACACTCATGAGAGTTATTTTATTTTATTTTTGGTATTGGAGATTGAACTCTGGGGCACTAGACCACTGAGCCACATCCCCAACCCTATTTTATATTTTATTTAGAGACAGGGCCTCACTGACTTGCTTAGCATCTCACCATTGCTGAGGCTGGCTTTGAACTCGTGATCTTCCTCCCTCAGCCTCCTGAGCTGCTGGGATTATAGGCGTGTGCCACTGTGCCCAGTGAGAGTTCTTAATATGTTTCCTTTTTAGATTCAAGTTTTGTAATAAATTCCATCACTTTGTAGATTGTGTTTTTCACTTTTTAAAATGGTTTCTTTATAGCACAAGTCTTTTTTAGGCCTAAGTTATTTACTTTGGCAGCTTATGCTTTTGGTTTCATATCTAAGAAACCATAACTTAACCTGGGGTCTTGAATATGTACTTCTCTTTGTTTTTCTAAGAATTGTTTAGGTGTTACATTTAGGGCTATGATTCTTCAAGTTAATTTTTGTATGTGGTATAAGGAAGTGGTTCAACTTTATTTTTTGGCATTTGAATAACTGGTGTTTCAGCATCATTATTGAAACACATTTGTTTAAAAGACTGTTGTTCCCATTGAATTTTCTTGGCATATTGTAAAAAATCAGTTGATTATAAATATATGTGTTTACTTTTGAACTGTCAGTTCTATTCCATTGATCTATGTCTATCCTTATGCCAGTGAAATCTGTCTTGATTACTGTGGCTTTGTAATGAGATGTTGGGAAGAGTCCTCCAGTTTTGTTCTTTTTCAAGAGTGTCTCTGCTGTTCTGGGTCCTTCACATTTTCATAGAAATTTTAGGATCACCTTGTGAATTTCTGCAAAGAAGGCAGCTGAAATTTTGGTGGAAATTATGTTAGATTTGTTGATCAGTTTAGGGAGTACTGCCATCTTAGAAATATTAAGTCTTCTAGTCTATGAATGTGAAATGTCTTTCCATTTATTTAGGTTGTCTTTTTAATTTCTTTCAACAATGTTTTGTATGTTTCAGAGTATAAATTTATATTTCCTTGTTAAATTTATATCTGTTTTGTAGTCTTTTTGATGGTATCATCAAGAACGTGTCCTTAATTTTGTTTCCAGATTGTTCATCACAAATATAGAAATTCAATAGATTTTTACATATTGATCTTTTACCCTCTAACCTTGCTGAAAGATAAATAACTTTTAAACTAAAGAGATAAAAATTTTAACATTATTTCTAAAAGGTTAGAGATCACAGTTTGGCCCATATAATGTCCAAGTAAATATACTAACTTATAAAGTTTGGCTAGTAAATATGATGGGAAATTAGGCCCAGTGTTCTCTATGCCATCCCAATCAATTGATATGTTTCCAGACTCTTATTCTGAATTCATGCTCATCAAAAGAGTTATGTAGATTGAATGTGATTTATACATTTGATATACTAAGGGATCTGGCTTTATACCTGGATTCAAGTCCAAGCATAATATGATAGTGTGATTTCAAATGACCACTTTCAAAGAACTTCTATTCTGAACCTTTTGATTTGTTATTTGTTCATTCATGATTTTTATCTGAAGCCTTTTGTCTATTATTTTTCTCTTTTTCATTTTTTGGTTGGTTGGTTAATTCATCTGAAACTATTTTCTGTCTTTCCTTCCTTTTTACTTTTACTCTTTTATAGCTGGAAGTTTGAGGAGAAAAGAATCAAAAGGGTTCATATGGCTAGCTTTTAGTAATTTTGTCACTGTGTGAATGGATTCTTTAACAGGTTTATAATGATTATCAGTCAGGACTAAGCAATGAATTCCAAACTCCATTGGCATTTCAGTCTGGAGTAGATAAAGAGGAAGACAAGAAAGAGGTATGTACCGATGTTGCTTTTGAACATTATTATTTCTCTAGTGATACTATATATGAAATTAGAAACAGTTTCTGTGTCTTAATAGAGCTAATACTACAATTCCAAAGAAGTTGCTTGAGTATGTCAAGCTTGTCTTTCAAGTTCCTAGGATTTAGGGTGCATTGATGTGAAGTCAAAGAGCTGATCCAAGTAAATTTCTCCAGCTATTATATATTTGCCACTATAAATTATTTAAATGAACATTTTAAATTTATGATTTCCTTTTTTCCCCCCTTTCAACTTAAAGTTATTTTAAACTAATTGTTCTTAACCCTATCCTTGTACCAGAACGAGATATGGACCTTTTTTCCAAATCCTTATGCTTGCTGGGCATGGTGGCACATGCCTGTGACCCCCAGAAGCTTGGGAGGCTGAGCGGGAGGATTGCAAGTTCAAGGTCAGCCTCAGCAGCTTAGTGAGACTCTGTTTCAAAAATAAAAAAATAAAAAGGGCTGGGAATGTACCTCAGTGGTAAAGCACCCCTAGGTTCAATCTCCAGTAGCCCTCCCCCCCCCAAAAAAAATCATATACCTGGATTTGTAGATATACAGAATGTAGATATGTAGTATGCAGAATCAGTATCTGAAAAGGTAGGGGTTTTTTTTGTTTGTTTTGTTTTTAATGTGTTTAAAAAAATACCAATGGTGGGGCTGGGGTTGTGGCTCAGTAGTAGAATGCTTGCCTCACACACATGAGACACTGGGTTCGATCTTTAGCACTGCATAAATATAAATAAATAAAGATATTGAATCTATGTACAACTAAAAAAACTTTTTAAAAAAAATACCATTGGTGATTCTGATGCATCTTCAATTTGAGAATTGCTATTTAAACTTTATTTTTTCTTTCTTTTCTTTTTTTTCCTCCCTTTGGTACTGAGGATTGACCCCAGAAGTAGTCTCTTTCTGAGCTACATCTATTGTCCATTTTATTTTATTTCAAGACACAATCTTGCTAAGTTGCTTAGGATAGCCTCAAAATTTTAATCTTCCTGCCTCAGCCTTCCAAGTAGCTGGGATTATAGGCATGCTCCATCACGTCCAGCCTATTTAGACATTTAATAATTCATACCAAAAAGTTGTGCACTGCCCTACCATATGCATAGATATGCTTTAGCCATTTGAGTAGCCTGTGTCCTTAAAAGAGAATATATAAATTCAGAGCTATGAACAGATCCACACAGTATAGTAGCACTTACTTTACTAAGCTTGTTCAATTTATGAGTGTGATACTCTGATGTACTTCAACCCTTCTATTCCCCTCCCTGCCATGTCATGCTGGGCTTAGAGTATGTTTTTGTGATGTAATTCTAATTTTGAAAGGTTAAAGGAACCTTGTTCTGTTACAAAATAACTCCTACTTTCTTTCTGTTGCCCTGCTTTTATGGTACTTAGTACTTGGGAATATAGGGTAAATATGCTATCTATTAAATATATTAAATGTAATCATTTCATTAAATATTTCATAAATATGGCTTATATTAAATATAATCATTTCATTAAGTACTATTAACAAGGGATTGTAATAGTGGCAAACGAAATTAGTGTTGCTATCAACTTCTTTTTAGCGTCAAAAGCAGTACCTGAGACACAGAAGACTTTTCATGGATATTGAAAGAGAACAAGTAAAAGAACAAAAAAGACAAAAGGAACAAAAGAAGAAAATTGAAAAGTAAGTTCTTTGATTTGATCCTCATTCTGAGTCTTAAATTACCTGTTAAGATGTTTTTGGAGACTATTTTAGAAATAATCAGGTATAGGTTAGGGATGTACCTCAGTGGTGGAGCATGTGTTTAGCAAATACAAGGTCCTAAATTCAATCCCCAGCAACATACCCCAAAGGAAAAAATAGAAAGAATTAGGCAATGATATTGCCTTCTGATTCATACTGGAAAACGACTATTTTTGATCTGGGTAGAGTACTGAAGATGGTTAACAGCTTTGCAGTTTTTGTGAGTTTTTGATAGATTTATTTTTTTAGAGCAATTTTAGCTCATAGCAAAATTGAACAGAAATAGAGTTCCCATATACCTTCTTTTTCCACACATGCACATCTTTCTGCACTAGTACAGTTTGTTACAATTGATGAACCTTTATCAACACATTATTATTATTACCTAAAGTCCATATTAGCATTAGGATTCACTCTTGGATTTATATTTGATGAATATATAATGATTATGTTCATATACATTATACAGAGTAGTTTCCTCTGTGCTATGCATGTTTCTCCCTGTCTTTCTCTTATATCCTTGCAACAACTTATCTCTCTACTGTCTCTGTGGTTTTGCCTTTTCCAAAATGTTATTTCAGAATGTTATAATGGAATCATATAGTATATCCAAACATTTTCGGATTGGTTTTTCTACTTGGTAATATGTATTTAAGATTCTTCCATGCCTTTTTATGGCTTGCTAGCTCATTTCTTTTTAGCACTAAATAATGTCCCATTGTCTGGATGTGTCATAGTTCAGTTATCCATTCACCCACTAAAGAATATCTTGGTTGCTCCCAAGATTGTCAGTTAAGAATAAAGCGACTATAAACATCTATGTGCAGGTTTTTCTGAAGACATGTTTTCAGCTCATCTGGGCAAATTCCAGGGGGTATGATTGCTAGATCATATGGAAAGAGTATGTTTATGGAGAGAATGTGTTTTAGCTTGTAAGAAACTGCCCAACTATCTTCCAATGTGGCCCATTTTTGCATTCCCACCAACAATGAAAGAGAGTTCCTATTGCTCACATCCTTGCCAGCATTTGGTATCATTAGCATTTGACTGTTCTAATAGGTGTAAGAATAGTGGTATCTCATTATTGTTTTAATTTTCACCTGCCTCAGGATCTATGACATAGAGCATCTTTTCATAGGCTTATTTGCTATCTGCATATCTGTGGTGATACATGTAAGGTCTTTTGCTTATTTTTGTTGTATATATGTATTTATTATGTGTGTATTTATTATGTGGTACTGGAGATTGAACCCAGAGCTTTGTACATCCTAGTCAGTGCCCTACTATCCACAACTCCCTCTTGCCTGTTTTTAAATTGGGTTATTCGTGTTCTTATTTTTGAGTCTTAAGTTCTTTATATATTTTGAATAATAGTTCTTTATCAGACAGATATTTTGAAAATATTTTCTCTCAGTCTGTGGCATGCCTTTTCATTCGCTTGACAATATCTTTTGCAGAACAGAGGTTTTTAATTTAATGAAGTCCATCTTATAATTCTTTTTCATGGATTGTGCCTTAAGTGTTATCTTTAAAAAATCATTGCCATAACGCAAATCACCTAGATTTTCCTCATATATTAATTCTAGAAGTTTTATAGTTTTGCATATTACATTTGTCTATTCCTTTTGGGTTAATTTTTGTGAGAAGTGTAAGGTCTGTGTCTATAATTTTGTTTGTTTGCATATCTATGTCTGGTTGGTTCCAGTACCATTTCAAAGATAAGTTGACTATGTTTACATGTTTTTATTTTATAAATCTTTTCTGTTCTGTTCATCTGTTTGACCATTCTTTTGCAATTCCAAATGTCTTGATTACTGTGACTGTGTAGTAAGTCTTTAATTCAGGTACTTTCAGTCCTCTTTGTTCTTCTCCTTTAATATTATGTTGGATCATTTGCCACTGGAGATCAACTTGAGAATCAGTTTGACTGTTCCACAAATTGCTGGGATTTTTATTGGAATTGTACAAATCATCAGATCAAGTTGGGAAGAACTGACATCTTACTAATTTTTAGCCTTCCTATCAGGGATCAGGAGCTATCTCTCCATTTGTTTTCTTTGCTTGTGATTTCTTTCATCAGTTTTATAGGATTGTTCATATAGAACTGGTACATATTTTATAGATTCATACCTAAGTTTTTTACTTTTTTGGGTACTAATATAAATGATATATTATTTTAAATTCTGAATTTCACCTCCTCTTTTTGTATGTTAATCATGCTGTTATTGTGGGATTTTTTGTTTTGTTTCATTTTTTGTGGTGCTAGGGATTGAACCCCAGGGCTTTGTGCATGCAAGGCAAGCACTCTACCAACTGATGTATATCCCTAGCCTTCTTATTGTTAATTGTGTTTTTTAAGTCATTCTTTTGCAATTTCTAAGTGGCCATGTCGTCTGTAAACAAAGACAGTTTTATTTCTTCCTTCCAAATCTGAATACCTTCTATATCCTTTTCTTGTCCGATTGTATTATCTGAGTCTTCAGCACAGTGTTGAAAAGGAATGATGAGGGGAGGCATCCTGTGTTGTTTATGATCTTAGCAGGAAAATGAATAGTTTTTCCCCACTAAGTGTGATGTTAGCTGTGAATTTTTTGTAGATGTTTTTTATTAAGGTGAATAAATTCTTTTCCCTGGTTTCATTTTTGTTTTGTTTTGATGCTGGGGATTAAACTCAAAGGCTCACACATGCTAATCATGTTGATTATGCTTTATCACTGAGCTACATCCCTAGCCAGCTGTTTTGTATTATACAGATTTTTTGCTGAATTCGTCTCGGAACTCAACCCCAGTTGCCTTCATAGGACAACTTGACTTTGAAACAATGCATAAAAAGTTATAATAAAGCTGGGCATAGTGACACTGTCTATAATACCATTGATTCTAGAGGCTGAGGCAGGAGGATTGCAAGTTTGAGGCCAGTCTTAGCAACATGGTGAGGCCCTAAGCTACTAAATAAGACCTAAAGGGCTGCAGAGTAGTGGTAAAGTGCCCCTAGGTTCACAATCCCCAGTACTTCCTCTCCCAAAACAACATTATAATAAAATCTCATGGGTTGAATGTGAAGATTGATGTGGTCAGATGTCATTTACCTATTATGCATAAGAGACTAAGCAGTTGCCAGTATGTGAAAATACTCCGAAGGTTGTGAAGTGCTTTAAAATATAAGACAATAATATAATAATCTTTAATAGAAATTGCTATTCAGTTTCTTGTGAAGTGTTAGAATGGATTCAAATAGCCTGATAGGTAGACGTTGGATCTAAAAGTTTCCTAATTTTTTTTTAATGCTATTTTCACTCAATGAAAGGAAATTAACCTTTTATTTAGTAACCTTTTTCTTTTCCAGTATTAATAAGTTTTTCTTCATCTTAGTGGATGAATATTTGTGTAATAGAAGTAGTCTGTATTTAGAAGAATTCTTTTTTTAAAAAAAGAAGTAGTACTGCCCTTAATGTTGCAACATGGCAAAGGAAATGTTTATTAAATTATTTTTAAGTACTTTCACTTTTATTTTCATTTATTTATACTTTATTTACATGATCATTCAATCTTTCCTCTTAACATTTGTAGGGCTGGGCTAGAGACAAACTGCAAACTTACATAATTACATCTAAGTATTTAAAGGTCATAAACTGAGCCATAAACTGTTAAATGAATTATGTTTTCCTACTTTGACAAATATGATTTAATTATGACCTGGAAGATCAGGTTTTAATTTATAATTATTGAAGGCCTCTGAATTACATGCAGGAACATGATAGTATAAGAAGAGACAGCCTCAAGCCCTTCCCATTTTTCTCTCTGCTCATTGCTTTATTTCATACCTTAAAGAATCTTAAATACATGTATGTTAAGCCCAGCCCACATATCCAAGTTCTGAGCACATGTCCTGCAAATATTCATCCCTTAATATTCCACCGAACCTAGGTATTCACATCAGAGATGCAGTCTGCTCTCAGGAAGACCTATGTGAGGAACAGGACTATCTAGGCCTTGAGAATGGAAAGTTGAAATACAGAACTCCAGGGGCCTCAGTACCTGGAGCAGAGTCTAGAAGAGCAGGCATAGGCTTCAGGTAAGCTTTTCCCCCTACCTGATAAGTCTCTGTGGCCTATGTAAAGTAGTGTGGCCAGAGGAAGGCCAAAGCAGGACTGTCAAAACTACGTGCTCCAAGGCAGGTACTCCTTTCTTATCCAGGTCTAAGACTGATTTTGCATTTATTTAGAAAACATTAATTTCACATTTTCCTTATCATAGGCACTCTACTACACTCAGTTGATATAAAGATAAACAAAATATATTTGCACTTCTTGAAATACTCAAATTTTAAGTTTGGTAAGATGACTGAGAAACATGTATGCAAAGAAATAATATAATTTGTACAGTTGGAGAAGTAGGTACAGGGTCCATAAGCACATAAAAGAAGGAATTACTGATTCTATCTGGGGAGTTAAAGAAGTAATTATATTTCAACTGGGTCTAAGTAGATAAATATATGTTTATTGGTGATGAGGATAAGATTAGTAGATTAGAAAACCAACAGAGTCAGGGTGAAAGGAAATAACATGAGCATTTCTGCAGTTTTGGAACTTAAAAGGGCCTTTATATGTTATCTTATTCTGTACTTTTCAATAACAAAAACCTTTGATTGAGAATCTACTACATGCCAGACACTCTACTGTTATTTTGAGAAAATAAAACATGCATACATGGCAAAATAGTGGTTCGTAGCATGGATTAGAGACAAATCAACTTAAGTTTGGATGTACCCCTTATTGCCTATGCAACCTTAAACCTTAATATTCTTAATTATAAAATGGGGCCAGAAATGGTGGCATACACCTTAATCCCAGCTCTTCAAGAGGCTAAGGCAGAAAGATCTCAGGTTTGCAGGCAGCCTGGGCAATTTACCATTTCCCTGTTTCAAATAAAAAAATAAAAAGGGAGGGCTGTGGCTGTGGCTCAGTGGTAGAGAGCTTATCTCGCACATGTCAGGCACTGGGATCGATCCTCAGCACCACATAAAAATAAATAATAAAAAAGTATTAAAAAAATAAAAATAAAATAAAAAGGGATAGGGATGGCTCAATGGTAGAGTGCCCTTGGGTTCAATCTCCAGTAGTGCAAAAAAAATTTTTTTTAATAATATTTAAATAAATAAATAAGTAAGTAAATGTATGTAAAGTTCTTAGCATTATATCTGCATTTAATAAAAATCACAATAAGAAGTACTATTATCCCAAGCCGACCGCTGCCCACACGCTGCAGCGTTCGTGGGAACGGTCGCTGCCTGCCTGGGTCCCCGAAAGCTGGCTCTGTGAATCGCAGCCGGCCGCAGGCCACACGCTGCATTGTTCTTGGGAACCATTGCTGCCTGCCTGGACCCCCGCGGGCGGGCCCTGTGAACCCAAGCCGACCGCCGCCCACACGCTGCAGCGAGTTTAGGAGCAGGAGCTGCCTGCCTGGGCCCCCGCAGCCCGGCTTTGTGAACCGCCCACACGTAGCAGCGAACTTGGGAGCCGTTGCTGGCTGTCTGCCTGCCCCCCCCCTCCCCCGGGCTGGCTTGGTGAACCTCAGCTGGCCGCTGCTCACACGGTGCAGTGAACTTGGGAGCCGGCGCTGCCTGCTTGGCTGCTTGGGCCCCCGCAGACCAGCTCTGTGAACCACCACTGGCTACCGCCAAGCGGCTGCTGCCTACACCCTTGCAGTGAGTGGGGGAGCAGGCGCTGCCTGCCCGGCCCCGAGGGCCCGACTCTGTGAACCTCCTCTGGCGGTTTGGAGCTGCAGACGACCACCCTCCACCTGCCAACTCAGTGCTGCAAACGACCCCTGACCAGCTCTGCAAAAGGCCCCGCCCACACAGCGAACAGCAGGAATGGAGACCCGCCCAATCCGGGAGGAAGTACCGCTGCACAGTGATTGACTCCCGCCTACTGAGAGGAGAAACTTGGCCCGGTGGGCATAGCTCCACCCACTGGAAGAGCAGTTAATCGAATTCTAGGACTGCATTTATAAAATTTTTTTTTTTTTGCTGTCTTTTTAAATGTTTTTTAATCCATCTTATTTTATTTTATTCTATTTTTTAAATCTCATTTTCCATTTCTACTATTATTATTTTTCTTTAAATCCCTTTTAATCTTCTATTTTTTTCTATCCTTCTTTTCTCCTGTCTTTACATCTCTTTTTAATTTTCTTATTCCCCCTTCCTTGAATTCTACCTGCTTACTCTTATTCTCTTTAGTGACTTCTACCCATCCCTTCTAATACCTTTCCTCCCAAGCTTCAAATATATTTATAGGAGTAAACAGTAACTCAGCAGTCAAACAGAACAAGAAACAATATGAACAGCATGAAAAAGCAAGGAAGAAAAGGAGTGCAAACAATGCAGGGCAGCCTAAATATTCAGGAGGATATAGAATCACCAGAAAAATGGTCATATAAAGAACTCATGGAACACCTGAGACAGATGGAACGGAACCTTAAAGAGGATACAAGACAGCAAATTCAAGCAGCGAAAGAACACATTGAGAATGTATTACACAAACAGATAAAGGAAGAATTTAAGCATCTTTATCAGGAGATAGAGACTATAAAAAAGAATCAAACCATAATCTTAGAAATGAAGGAAACTATAAACCAAATTAAAAACTCAAATGAGAGTATCATTAATAGAGTGGAGCAAGTAGAAGCTAGAACATCAGATAATGAAGACAAAATATATCATCTGGAAAAGAGTCTAGCCATCTCAGATAGGCTGGTTAAAAATCATGAGAGAAGCATACAAGAGATATGTGATAATATAAAAAAACCAAATTTAAGAGTCATTGGGATAGAGGAAGGGATAGAGGTTCAAACAAGGGGAATGAGTAATCTACTAGATGAAATAATCACAGAAAACTTTCCAGAAATAAAAAAGGAAACAGATATACAAATTGTAGATGCATACAGGACACCGAACATACAAAATCACAGTAGACCAACGCCAAGACACATTGTTATGAAGATATCCAATATACAGAACAAAGAGAAAATATTAAAAGCTACAAGAGAAAAGAGAAAGATTACATTCAGGGGTAAACCAATAAGGTTAACAACGGACTTCTCAACTCAGACGCTGAAAGCGAGAAGATCCTGGAATAATGTATTTCAAACACTGAAAGACAATGGATGCCAACCAAGAATTCTGTACCCAGCAAAATTAAGGTTCAGATACGACAACGAAATAAAAATCTTTCACGATAAACAAAAACTAAAAGAATTTGCAGCCAGAAAACCAGCGTTGCAAAGCATCTTGAGCAAAACACTTCACGAGGAAGAAACGGAAAACAATAACCAAAGCCAACAGTGGGAAGTACCTCAGTAAAGACAGACGGAGGGGGGAAAACTAATCATGGTGAAACAAACGCAATTAAAAAAAAAAAAACCAGATAAATAATCAAATATGGCTGGAAGTACAAACCATATATCAATAGTAACTCTAAACATTAATGGTTTAAACACTCCAATAAAGCGACATAGGCTGGTAACATGGATCAAAAAAACAAATCCAACAATATGCTGCCTCCAGGAGACTCACCTGACTGGAAAAGACATACACAGGCTGAAGGTGAAAGGTTGGGAAAAAATATACCACGCACACGCTCCTCGCAAGCAAGCAAGGGTGGCCATCCTCATATCGAATAAAATCGACTTCAAGACTAAGTTAATCCAAAGGGATAAGGAAGGACATTATATATTGTTAAAAGGAACCATTAAACAACAAGACATAACAATTATCAATATTTATGCACCAAATAATGGCGCTTCGAAGTTTATAAAACAAATTCTCCTCAAGTTCAAGAATCAAATAGACCACAACACAATAATTATGGGTGACTTCAACACACCTCTCTCACCATTGGACAGATCCTCCAAGCAAAAGTTGAATAAAGAAACTATAGACCTCAATACCACAATCAATAACCTAGACTTAACTGACATATATAGAATATACCAACCATCATCGAATGGATATACTTTTTTCTCAGCAGCACATGGATCCTTCTCAAAAATAGACCATATATTATGCCATAGGGCAACCCTCAATAAATATAAAGGGGTAGAGATTATACCATGCATTTTATCTGATCATAATGGATTGAAACTGGAAATTAATGATAAAAGAAGGAAGGGAAAATCCAATATCACATGGAAAATGAACAATATGTTACTGAATGATCAAAGGGTTACAGAAGACATAAAGGAGGAAATCAAAAAATTTTTAGAGATAAATGAAAATGCAGACACAACCTATCGGAATCTATGGGACACAATGAAAGCAGTTTTAATAGGGAAATTCATCGCCTGGAGGTCATTCCACAAAAAAAGGAAAAACCAACAAATAAATGAGCTCACACTTCATCTCAAAGCCCTAGAAAAGGAAGAGCAAAACAATAGCAAACGCAGCAGAAAGCAAGAAATAATTAAAATCAGAGCGGAAATCAATGAAATTGAAACAAAAGAAACTCGAAAAAATTAACAAAACTAAAAGTTGGTTCTTTGAAAAAATAAACAAGATTGACAAACCTTTAGCCATGCTAACGAAGAGAAGAAGAGAGAGAACTCAAATTACTAACATAAGGGATGAAAAAGGCAATATCACAACAGACGCCACAGAAATACAGAAGACAATTAGAAACTATTTTGAAAACTTATATTCCAATAAAATAGAAGATAGTGAAGACATCAATAAATTTCTTAAGACATATGATTTGCCCAGACTGAGTCAGGAGGACACACACGATTTGAACAGACCAATATCAATGGATGAAATTGAAGAAGTAATCAAAAGACTACCAACCAAGAAAAGCCCAGGACCGGATGGGTATACAGCGTAGTTTTACAAAACCTTTAAAGAAGAATTAATACCAATACTTTTCAAGTTATTCCAGGAAATAGAAAAAGAGGGAGTCCTTCCAAATTCATTCTATGAGGCCAACATCACATTGATTCCGAAACCAGACAAGGACACATCAAAGAAAGAAAACTACAGACCAATATCTCTGATGAACCTAGATGCAAAAATCCTCAATAAAATTCTGGCGAATCGGATACAAAGACACATCAAAAAAATTGTGCACCATGATCAAGTAGGATTCATCCCTGGGATGCAGGGATGGTTCAATATACGGAAATCAATAAATGTTATTTACCATATCAATAGACTTAAAGATAAGAACCATATGATCATCTCGATAGACGCAGAAAAAGCATTCGACAAAGTACAGCATCCCTTTATGTTCAAAACATTAGAAAAACTAGGGATAACAGGAACTTACCTTGATATTGTAAAAGCTATTTACGCTAAGCCCCAGGCTAGCATCATTCTGAATGGAGAAAAATTGAAGGCATTCCCCTTAAAATCAGGAACAAGACAGGGATGCCCTCTATCACCACTTCTATTCAATATAGTTCTCGAAACACTGGCCAGAGCAATTAGACAAACGAAAGAAATTAAAGGCATAAAAATTGGAAAGGAAGAACTTAAATTATCACTATTTGCAGATGACATGATTCTATACCTAGAAGACCCAAAAGGGTCTACAAAAAAACTACTAGAACTAATAAATGAATTCAGCAAAGTGGCAGGATATAAAATCAACACGCACAAATCAAAGGCATTTCTGTATATCAGCAACAAAACCTCTGAAATGGAAATAAGGAAAACCACTCCATTCACAATATCCTCAAAAAAAAAAATAAAATACTTGGGAATCAACCTAACAAAAGAGGTGAAAGATTTATACAATGAAAACTACAGATCCCTAAAAAGAGAAGTAGAAGAAGATCTTAGAAGATGGAAAGATATACCCTGTTCATGGATAGGCAGAACTAACATCATCAAAATGGCGATATTACCAAAAGTCCTCTATAGGTTTAATGCAATGCCAATCAAAATTCCAATGGCATTGCTTGTAGAAATAGATAAAGCAATCATGAAATTCATATGGAAAAATAAAAGACCCAGAATAGCAAAAGCAATTCTAAGCAGGAAGTGTGAATCAGGTGGTATAGCAATACCAGATTTCAAACTATACTACAGAGCAATAGTAACAAAAACAGCATGGTACTGGTACCAAAACAGGCGGGTGGACCAATGGTACAGAATAGAGGATACAGAGAGTAATCCACAAAGTTACAACTATCTTATATTCGATAAAGGGGCTAAAAGCATGCAATGGAGGAAGGATAGCATTTTCAACAAATGGTGTTGGGAAAACTGGAAATCCATATGCAACAAAATGAAACTGAATCCCCTCCTCTCACCATGCACAAAAATTAGCTCAAAATGGATCAAGGACCTTGATATCAAATCAGAGATTCTGCGTCTGATAGAAGAAAAAGTTGGCTCCGATCTACATATTGTGGGATCAGGCTCCAAATTCCTTAACAGGACACCCATAGCACAAGAGTTAATAGCAAGAATCAACAAATGGGACTTACTTAAACTAAAAAGTTTTTTCACAGCAAGAGAAACAATAAGAGAATCGGGAGCCTACATCATGGGAACAAATTTTTACCCCTCACACTTCAGATAGAGCCTTAATATCCAGAGTTTACAAAGAACTCAAAAAATTAGACAATAAGACAACAAATAACCCAATCAACAAATGGGCCAAGGACCTGAACAGACACTTCTCAGAGGAGGACATACAATCAATCAACAAATACATGAAAAAATGCTCACCATCTCTAGCAGTCAGAGAAATGCAAATCAAAACTACCCTAAGATACCATCTCACTCCAGTAAGATTGGCAGCCATTATGAAGTCAAATAATAACAAGTGCTGGAGAGGATGTGGGGAAAAGGGTACTCTTATACATTGCTGGTGGGACTGCAAATTGGTTCGGCCAATTTGGAAAGCAGTATGGAGATTCCTGGGAAAGCTAGGAATGGAACCACCATTTGACCCAGTTATTGCCCTTCTTGGTCTATTCCCTGAAGACCTTAAAAGAGCGTACTACAGGGATACTGCCACATTGATGTTCACAGCAGCACAATTCACAATAGCTAGACTGTGGAACCAACCCAGATGCCCTTCAATGGATGAATGGATTAAAAAAATGTGGCATTTATACACTATGGAGTATTACGCAGCACTAAAAAATGACAAAATTATGGAATTTGCAGGGAAATGGATGGCATTAGAGCAGATCATGCTCATTGAAGCTAGCCAATCCCTAAAAAACAAATACCAAATGACTTCTTTGATATAATGAGAGCAACTAAGAATAGAGTAGGGAGGAAGAGCAGGAAGAAAAGATTGACATTAAACAGAGGCACGAGATGGGAGGGAAAGAGAGAGAAAAGGGGAATTGCATGGAAATGGAAAGAGACCCTCATTGTTATAAAAAACTACATAAAAGAGGTTGTGAGGGGAATTGGAAGAAAAATAAGGAGAGAAATGAATTACAGTAGATGGGATAGAAAGAGAAGATGGGGGGAGGGGGATAGTAGAGGATAGGAAAGGTAGCAGAATACATCAGTCACTAGTATGGCATTATGTAAAAATGTGAATGTGTAACCTATGTGATTCTGCAATCTGTATTTGGGGTAAAAATGGGAGTTCATAACTCACTTGAAACTATTGTTCGAAGTATGATATGTCAAGAGCTTTGTAATGTTGTGAACAACCAATAAAAAAAAAAAAAAGAAGAAGTACTATTACTTCCATGATAGTGGAGGGGGGTGGTGATTAATAGGATCATCAAGGGAGAATAGAAAAATGAATATATGTAGGCCAGATTTATCCTACTATTATCTAAAAATCTTTTAGCCATATTTTGATATGATCTGCATTAAAAAATTCTTTTAATTCTTTATGCCCTTTATAGAAATATTTTCAAGCTCATCAGGTTAAACACAGAATGGAAATTTAGTTTAGTTCATTTAAATGAAGCTAATACACCCCTACTGAGGGTATTTTATGTCGAACCTAAATCTTCTCATGACATGCCTACCACATGGCTCAGTCAGTAGGGGATTCTTTAGCAATACTACTGATCTTTGAAAGCTTGTTTGCTTAATGCTTTTTTTTTAATTCCCATTTCTTGCTAGATAATATTTTTCTTTTTAGATTTATATTCTTGACCTCAGAAAAAGGTCTGATTATTACAGAAGGGCTCTGATTATTACAGAAGACTTAAAATTGTGTTTGATAGTTGGCAAATAATTAAACTTTTTACTTTTTCCTTCTTGAAGAAACTAAATCACTTATGCCTTCTTTATATGGAGGTTATATGATTTAATTTGAAAACAAAACTCATTTTACCAGTATTTAAAAATATTAGTAAACAGGAATGGTAATTGCTTTACCTCTTTTAGTTATAAGAATTAAACAACATGGTTCCATTAGTTTATTAAGTAACTATCATTGGGTTTTCTACTACTTGGTAGACGTACTAGATTTAGGATGTAGAAGAAATAAAAAGCATGATCCCAGTCTTCAGGGAACTGGTTAAATAGATTTGATTGATTAGTGGAGAAGAAGATAAATAAATAGATAATTATAATACTTTATATTAAAGTCCTAACTCTGCTACCTGACAGCTATGTGACTTTGGGAAAGCTAACTCTGCAATCCTCAGTTTCCTCTTTGTAAAATAAGGGTAATAATGCTACATAGCTCATAAAGTTGCTGTGAGGATTAAATGAAGTAATATGTAAATGTGGTTAATACAGTATGTAAATGTGCTTAACTTATCTGGCACATAGTATATGTTTAGTAAATGTTAATTGCTACTCTTTTCATTAGAAGAAAAAATTCAAGAATATGTGGGAGAATGTGGTTGGAAGTCAAATTTGAAGGTACATAGTGTTAGAAGGAAAGGCAAGACTTCCTGAAATGAGTTTTGAGCTATTAATAGGAATGGCATAAGACAAAGTAGGGATTAGATTGAAGAAAGAGTGAACAGAAAATTCTAGGCAAAAGAAATAGGCCTGCCAAAAGCAATGATTTGTAAGAGAACATGACACTTCTGAACTTGATGTGATTAGAACTGAAGAAATGGCAGAAGTGAGCCTTAAGAAATAAGGAAAGAAAAGATCATAAAGAGATTAGTATGTATGAAGAAGGACTTTATACAGAAAAGGTTCAGAGCCCATTAGAAAGCATTGTAGGAATAGATGTGACTAAATGTGAGGAGATTATTGAAGTAATATCCTTAGAGAAGAGAATGAAATTAATTATTTTAAAAACATATTAAACCTTTACTGTGTGTCCACTGCTTTCCACAGATTATTCTCATTTAATCAGTACAACCCTGCAAGGTAGTAGTAGTTACCATTTGGAGAATGTTTACAGTGTTGAGTCTTCAGAGGCATTAGCTCATTTAATCATTAATTATCTTATAAGGTAGATTTTATTGTTCTTTTTTATTTTATAAATGCACAAATGAGCTTCAGAGAAATTAGATAATGGGATTTAATCTCATATTTGACTCCATCACCTTAACTTTTAAAATCTGTAATGTGTCCTGTCACATAAGTCAAGCAAAAGTGGCAAAGAATGGGAAACAGTTTTAAGAGAAGAACTGTTAAGAGAGCTAATAGGATTTTGTCTGAGGAGAATTTAAGGATAAGTCCCAGATTTATGGCTCCTGCCACCAGATAAATGGGGTACTGCTATTAAACAGATTTGCTAGGAAGGAGGTGGAGGTGGAGAGGATAAGTTTAGATTGGAGCATATTGGGTTTGAGGTACTTAAAGGAAATCCAAGTAGAGAGTCCAGTAGAAAATGTTTAATTATTCTTAGTAGTGATTTCTGAAATCACTAAGGAATAATACTGTCAGAATCAGGGATCAGGAGACAGAAACAAGACCAGCAGGCAAAGATTTAGACTATACTAGATTAGGCCTTAATCCTATTTTGTTAACAAGGCAGATTTCTTCTGCCTCCTTGAGAAGTCGTTTTTCTGACAGAGCACCTCTTTCACTACTAATGTATATGCATCGGTTTTATATTGTTCACAAAGGAAGAATCCATGGAATAAAAAGATAGCCCTCAGTTTTGGTTCTAGTCTCCATTTTAGTTAACTTTGGAAAGGGTAGTGTTATGGCATTCTATGGAAGATGACTGAAAACAAGAAGAATTTATAGGTTGTTGGAATTATAGGAATATATTTTTATATTCTTTTAAATACAATTTCCCAGTGATATCATTTTGTTTACAGGATTCTCTTCAAAAATGCAAATATTCATGTCTATTGTTTAATTGTGAATATCTAGAATATTAAGTTTATAAACCAATTTGCAATCTCTTACACTGTTACCTCTCTTTTATTGAAAAATATGTGCTGGTTTCAAAATACCTTTTAGCATAACTAGAGAAGTTAGAATAGTATTTCTGTCATTACTCTGAGAGAAACAGATGTATTGACATGTTAATTTCTGACCTAGGCTGGTTTCCATTATGTATCAATAGAAGGTATATTTACATAAGAGAATAGAAACTTGTTTTTAGAGTAATTATTTGTATCAACTTTTGTTGTTAGAACTGTCATTTTGGATTTTATCGTCCCTTCTGAAACTACTCTAAAAGACAGTTGTTAAGAACAACTTGAGAATATGACCAAAGCTGTGGATTCTTTTCCCAAAAAGTTTCTGTGAGACATTAAGTTGAGATGTCAAATTGGCAGGTAGATAAGTAGTTTTGACTCTCATGGGAATGACCTGGATTAGAGTATAGCTTTATTAGTTAGTTACAGGTGGTTATGTGTGGGAACTGGAACAGAAAGTATATATATTAAGTCACCTATGGAGAACGTATAGGTAAGGAGAGGAGAGTGCCTAGAATTGAACTTTGGTTAGATGGGCTTATAAAGGAGACAGAGAAGGATGGTCTAGAGGATATATGAGGAAATCCAGGGGAAAATATTGTGTCACAGAAGCTGAGGAAGAGGAAAATTACAAGAAGGAAGGTGTAATTAACAATGTTAAATATCTATCTATCTATTTATTTATTGGTACTGGGGATTGAGCCCAGAGGCACTTAATCACTTAGCACATCCCCAGCCCTTTTTTAATATTTTATTTAGAGACAGAGTCTCACTGAGTTACTTAGGGCCTTGCTAAATTGCTAAGGCTGGCTTTGAACTTGTGATCCTCTTGCCTCAGCCTCCTGAGCCACTGGGATTACAGGTGTGCACCACTACACCGGCTTAATATTGAATATTTCTAAGAGGACAAGTAAAATGAAGACTGAAAAATGCTTCCTCAATATTTCTCAACCTTCATTATGATGCCTTTACAGAGCTTTTTAAAGACTTCTTTTTCACATTGCTCCCCTTAAAATTTTAATACACAGATAAAATGCATTTCTGATTATGTACTATGGCTTTTTGGAGGGCAGCAAGCTACTTTCATATCTAAGATTCCCCCCTCCTTGAGAACAATATTGTTCCTATTGTGAAGGTAAATACTAAATGAATAAAATGTTTGTAGTCCACCAGTGACCTTAGAGCTGGTTTGGTGAAATAATGGATCTTTGAGCTATTTTGGAATGAGTAAGGAAGTGTGAAACTAAAGACAGAAAATCTAGATAACTCAATCATGATGTTTGACTACAAGGAGAAGAATAGCTGTGAAGAGAGGAAGTGGGGCTGGAATTGTGGCTCAGCGGTAAAGCGCTCATCTAGCACGTGTGAGGCCTTGGGTTCCATCTTCAGCACCACATAAAAATAAATAAACAAAGGTATTATGTCCAACTACTTCTAAAAAATAAATATTAAAAAAAAAAAAGAGGAAGGGACTTGATTTCATCATTTCTAGTAACTGACTGTCCCAGTACCAAGATTTAAGGTTTGACACTTAAAAAACAATCCTCTTAGTTTACTGATGTAGAGAGTAATTGGTATAGAGAATTATTCTGGTGAGACCTTCATATGAAATTGTTTATGCTTTTGCTTGTAGTGTCCAAATTAAAATATATTTTGAATTTGATGGTTCATCTTTTCTGTTGTCATCCACTGGGTTCCATTTATATTTCATTATTGAAAACCTCAATTAGTTCATTACCTTTTTCACAAGGTCAGGAGTTATTCAATTTAACAAATATGAATGTCCTCAAATATTTTTCCTTTACTGGCTTTTTGGGATAAGATCTTTGTGTGTTAGATTCCTAGCAAAGAGTAACTGTGATCTTAGGCTCAGCTTTAAAATTCTGTAGTCTTTTAAACTTATCCATTTATTCTCTAGATTATTTTAAGAAAGCAAGGCAAAATATATTTTAAGATTAATTATAAAATGTATCTGCCTATTTTGGCCTTTTTCCACATCCCCTTCTTACATTCCTAGTACCCTGCCTTATATGCTTTTAAATCTTGATCTTTACTAGCATAAAAAGATATCCCTCTGCCCAGGTCACGATAATGAGATTTCTCACCTCTACCCTATTATAATGTTATGTTGCATTTAAGTTTGAAACATGCCATAAAAACTGTTTTTATGTTCTATACTCTTTGAGAAATACTCAATTTAGGTTTATAGTTGTAGCATAGGAAATACTAGCAAGTATGAGAAGGGCAGTTGTAACAAAATCCTTATTTAAGATGGCCTTGTTTCTTCCAGAGGTGGCCAGTGATTAGCTGTTGGAATATGGACAGATTTGGTTCCACAGTTATCATAACTTACCTGATCTTTCAGCCTTTGTAGGATGTCTTCCAGATTTTTAATTTATACCTTGTTAATCTAACAAAATGGAAGACTGATTACCCTGGAGTTCATGGCCTGCCACAAATGGATGAAAACCCAGAATTCTCAGTAGTCCATGCTTCATTGAACAGGTATGAATGAGAGTTGGTCTCATAGTATTGTTTAGGAAATAGTAGCTCATTGGTTTCAAAATAACTTTTAGTACTTGGCCTTTTCAACATGTATTAATTAATAAGTTCTAGTCTTTAATCAATTCTGTTTCTTTTTGGTGTTAGGAATTGAACCTAGGGCCTTGTGAATGCTCTCAAACAGCTTCACAGCGCTCACAGGGAAATCTTTTGTGAAAGGAAGAGTCAACTGATAAGGCAAATTTCATTATTGTTGTATTTTAAGAAATTGCTACAGCCTCTCTACTATAGCATGCACTCCACTACTGAGTTACATCTCCAGCAAATCATATTTCTCCACAAAAGCTCTTTTCTTATGCCTTTTCTAAATTACTCATTTCCTATCTACTCCTAAGTAGGTATTTTTAATGAGTATAATGAGTAGATACATAATAAATTATATATACTTAAAGTACAAAATGTAGTAAGTTTTGGCATATGTATACACACATGAAACCACCACTAAAGTCAAGAGAATAAATATATCTAACATCCCCAAAAGTCTTCTCATGTATCTTGCTAACCCCTCCTTCCTGCCTCCTCTACTAAGTCTTCTGCAGGCAACTGTTTTGCTTTCTGTCACTGTAGATTGGTTTGTATTTTTTAGACTTAAGTATAGGAATACCTTGGAGATATTGTGAGTTCAATTTCAAACCACTGCAATAAAGTGAATATCATAACAGAGAGTCCCATGAATTTTTTGATTTCCCAGTGCACGTAAAAACTATGTTTAGGGGCTGAGGTTGTAGTCAATGGTAAAGCACTTGCCTAATATATGTGAAGCACTGGGTTCAATCCTTCCACACCACAAATGGATACAATACTAAATACAACTAAAAAAAATTTTTTAAATATTGTAGTTTAT
This sequence comes from Ictidomys tridecemlineatus, assembly GCF_052094955.1. Taxonomy (NCBI): domain Eukaryota; kingdom Metazoa; phylum Chordata; class Mammalia; order Rodentia; family Sciuridae; genus Ictidomys; species Ictidomys tridecemlineatus. The sequence goes on from NC_135480.1 coordinate 108,377,888, forward strand.
ACAATACTGTAGTCTATTAAGTGCAATAGCATTATGTCTATAAAATGTATGTAATTAAAAATTCATTGTTGCTAAAAAATGCTAAGGTTCATCTGAGCATTTAGCAAGTCATAATTTTGCTGGTTGAGCATCTTGCCTCACTTTGATTGTTGCTAACTGATCAGAGTGGTGGTTGCTGAAGGTTGGGGTGGCTGTAGCATTTCTTAAAATAAGACCATAATGGAATTTACCACATCAGGTGACTCTTCCTTTCATGAAAGATTTCCCTATAGCAATGTGATTTTTTTAATAGCATTTTATCCACAGTAGAACTTTTTTCAAAATTGTAGCCCATCTTCTTACACCCTGCTCCTGCTTTATCAACTAAATTTGTGTTATATTCTAAATCCTTAGTTGTCTTTTCAACACTGTTAACAACATTTTCAACAAAAGTAGATTCCAACCAGGTGCAGTGGCATACTTCCTGTAATCCCAGCGGCTCAAGAGGCTTCAGCAAGAAGATTGCAAGTTCAAAACCAGCCTCATTAATGGCGAGGCTCTAAACAACTCAGTGGGACCCTGTCTCTAAATAAAATACAGAAAAAGCCTGGAGATATGGCTCAGTAGTTGAGTGCCCCTGAGTTCAATCCTTGGTATCCGCCTCCCTAAAAAAAGTAGATTCTGGTTCAAAAAAAAAACAACCATTTTATTTGCTCATCCATGAGAAGCAACTCCTCATCTTTTAAAGGTTTATCATGAGATAACAGCAATTCAGTCATATCTTCAAGGCTTCATTTTGAATTCTAGTCCTCTTACTCTTTCTACCATATCTGCTGTTACTTCCTTCACAAAGTCTTGAATCCCTAAATATCTACAAGAGTTGTGATTAACTTCTTTCAAGTTCCTCTTACTGTTGATATTTTGACCTCTCCTGTGAATCATAAATGCTTTTAGTGGCATCTAAGAAGGCTTACAGTTTATTTTGCCTCAGTGCATTAGAGAAATAAGTATATATGACAATCATAGCCTTAAAAAATATATTCTGCAAATAATAAGACTTAAAAGTTGAAATTATTCCCTGTGCCATAGAATGGATGTTGTGTTAGTAGGCATTAAAATAGCATTACTCTTATTGTTCGTCTCCATCAGGGTTCTTGGTTAACCAAGTGCATTGTCTATCAGCAATAATATTTTGAAAGAAATATTTTTCTTTGATCAGTAGTATCAACAGTGGGCATAAATTATTTAGTAAACCATATTGTAAACAGACATGCCATCATCCTAGCTTTGTTCCATTTATAGAACATAGGACTTTCATTGCTAAGAAAAGCCAATGCCTGGTTTCAAAGCTTCAAAAGACAGGCTGCCTTATCTTGTTAATGTCTAATGCAGCTGGTGACTTATGCTGAAACCAGTGTTCACCTACCATTCCCAAAATTCTGGGGGCCTTAAGAACATACTAACATTTCAGCAATTTATATTTATATTTTATATTACAGCAGTATATGAGGTTCAAGTTTCTTTACATTCTCACAACTCTTGTCATGATCAGTCTTTTTTATTTTAGTTATTTGAATAGGTGGTTGTGCAGTGATATCTCATTGTAGTTTTAGTTTGCATTTCCCAAGTGATGAATGACATTGAACTTATTTCCACGCATTTCTTTGCCATCTCTGTGTTGATTTTGGTGGTCTGTTGAAAAATTAAATTTTAAATTTGGATTGTTGTCTTACTGTTGAGGTTCAAGAGTCCTTTACTATATTGTGGATACAAATCTTTTATCAAATATATGCTTTGTGAAGATCTTCTTCCAGTCTATGGCTTGTTTCTTCATCTTCACATTGTCTTTTAAAGAGAAGTTTTACATTTTGATGAATTCCCTTTCTTCAGTTTATTCTTTTATAGATTGTGTCATATTTAACAAATCCTTGCATAACCTAAGGTCACAAAGATTTTCTTCTATGATTTCCTCTTGAACGATTATCCTTTTAAGTTTTATATTTAGGTCTGTGATCTAGGTTGAGTTAATTTTCATACATGGAGGAAGGGCTATTTTTGTATGGTGAAAGGCTATATTTTTTTCATACTGCATTGCTTTTGTGTGTTTGTCAAAAATCAATTGTGGGGGCGGCTGGGGTTGTGGCTCAGTAGTAGAATGCTTGCCTAGCATGTGTGAGGCACTGGGTTCTATTTTCAGCAGAACATATAAAGAAATAAAAGTAAAAGTCCATCAACAACTAAAAAAATATTTTTTTAAAAAATCAGTTGTTCAAAAAACAATAAAAAAGATTGATAAATTGGACATGATCAAAATTTAAAAATAAAGTGAAAAGACAACTATGAAATAGTAGAAAGTATTTGTAAATCTGTATCTGATAAAGGACATACCTAGAACATATAATAGCAACTCAATAATAAAAAAGATAAGGCTGGGGGTATAGCTCAGTTGATAGAGTGCTTGCCTTACATGCACAAGGTCCTGGATTCAATCCCCAGTGTCACCAAAATAATAATAAATATGATAATAATAAAAAAAGACAGTTAATCTAACTTAGAAGTAGACAAGAGGCTGGACATGTAGCTTAGTGTAGAGTGCCTACCTAACATCTATTTTTAACCCCAGCACTGAAAAAAAAAAAAGTGGACAAAGATTTAGATTGATATTTCTCCCAGGAAAACAAAAATAGCTAATATATACATGAAAAAATATGGTCAACATTATTAGTTATTGGAAATGGAAATCAGAACCACAGGATACTAGTTCACAACCATTAGAATAGCCATGATTAAATAAAAGATAATCGCAAATATTGGTCAGGATGTGGAGAAATTGTAATCCTCCTACATCCCTAGTGGGAAATTGCAATAACATAGGCACTTTGAAAACTAGCATCACAATGTCTGAAAACTGATAGAGAAAATAACATGTAGCATAGCATACAATGGGATATCAGCAGTAAAAAAGAAGTACTACTATAACATGGATAAACTTTGAAAACATTATGCCAGGTGAAAGAAGCCAGTCACAAAAGGTTATCTACATATTGGATAATCCCATTTATATGAAATGTCTAGTGAAGGCAGATCTATAGAGACAGGAAGGTTAGAGGTTGCTTAGGTTTGTGGGAGAAGTAGAGAGTGACTACTCATTGGTACAATATTTCCTTTGGAATGATGGAAATGTTCTCTAATAACATTATAGTAGTGGTATGTAAATTATAACTCCCGTAAATGTGTTTGAGAATGAGTTGTCTGAGTGTGTATAGGGGGATTATTTCTGACTTTCTCTTCTGTTTCATCAATCTGTCTGTCTCTCCTTATATTAATACCATGAAATTCCAATTAGTGCAGCTTTATAATAATGCTTGAAATTAGTATTAGATTTCCAATTTTTTTCTTTTCAGTTATCTTGGGTATTCTAAGCCTTGTGCATTTCCACGTGAATTTAATAATCAGATTAGTGTTTCAAATTCCACAAGAAAATCTTCTTGGTTAATTGGGATTGTGTTCAATCTCAAGGGGAAATTTTAATATTGATTTTATAACAATATTGAGTCTTCCACCCCATGATCAGGCATATCTCTCCATTTATATAACTCTTTAATTTTCCTCAGCAATATTTTTTAGTTTTCCATGTATAGGTAATTCATGTCTTTTGTCAGATCTATCCCTAAGTATTACATACTTTTGATCTATTTTAAATGGTACTGTTTTAAAATTTCACGTTATGATAGTTGGTACTATGTAGAAATGCACAATTAACTTTTGGATATTAATCTTGGGCCCTGTGACCTTACTAAAGTTATTTATAAATTCCTCTTGATTTTTACATAGCTATCAACTTCAATTAAAGACTGTTTTACCTCTGTCTTTAAATTGGATGTATTTTATTTCTTCTTTCTTGCCAGAATGCACTGGCTAGAACTTCCAGTACAATGTTGAACAGAATCTATGAAAGTAGACAGTCCCTGATCTTGGAGAGGAAGCATTTAGTCTTTCATCATTATGTATGACATTAGCTGTGGATTTTCAATAAACGCTCTTTATCAAACTAAGGAAGTTCCCTTCCCTTCTCTTCCTAGTTTTTTAAGAAATCGATATTGGAGATAGACATGGGGGCACGTACTTGTAATTCCAGCGATTCAGGTGACTGAGGCAGGAGAATCCCAAATTTCAGGACAGCCTCAGCAACTTAGTGAGGCCCTAAGCAACTTAGCAATGTCCTGTCTCAAAATAAAAGATAAAAAGCATTGGGGATGTAACTCAATGGTAAAATGTCCCTGAATTCAATCCCTCATACAAAAACAAAGAGAAAAGGTTGTTGGATTTTGTAAAATTCTTTTTCTGTTGAGATAATTGTAGTTTTTCTTTTTGTATTTTGTTAATAAGTTGAATTATGCTGGTTGACTTTTGAATGTGAAACCAAATCTATTCCTGGAGTTTACCCTACTTGGTAATAATATATTATCCTTTAAATATGTTGTTTGAACCTAACAAAAGAGGTGAAAGATTTATACAATGAAAACTACAGAACCCTAAAAAGAGAAGTAGAAGAAGATCTTAGAAGATGGAAAAATATACCCTGTTCATGGATAGGCAGAACTAACATTATCAAAATGGCGATATTACCAAAAGTTCTCTATAGGTTTAATGCAATGCCAATCAAAATCCCAATGGCATTTCTTGTAGAAATAGATAAAGCAATCATGAAATTCATATGGAAAAATAAAAGACCCAGAATAGCAAAAGCAATTTTAAGCAGGAAGTGTGAATCAGGCAGTATAGCGATACCAGATTTCAAACTATATTACAGAGCAATAGTGACAAAAACAGCATGGTACTGGTACCAAAACAGGCGAGTGGACAAATGGTATAGAGTAGAGGACACAGAGACTAATCCACAAAGTTACAACTATCTTATATTTGATAAAGGGGCTAAAAGCATGCAATGGAGGAAGGATAGCATCTTCAACAAATGGTGTTGGGAAAACTGGAAATCCATATGCAAAAAAATGAAACTGAATCCCTTCCTCTCGCCATGCACAAAAGTTAACTCTAAATGGATCAAGGAGCTTGATATCAAATCAGAGACTCTGCGTCTGATAGAAGAAAAAGTTGGCTCCGATCTACATATTGTGGGATCGGGCTCCAAATTCCTTAATAGGACACCCATAGCACAAGAGTTAATAACAAGAATCAACAAATGGGACTTACTTAAACTAAAAAGTTTTTTCTCAGCAAGAGAAACAATAAGAGAGGTAAATAGGGAGCCTACATCCTGGGAACAAATTTTTACTCCTCACACTTCAGATAGAGCCCTAATATCCAGAGTATACAAAGAACTCAAAAAATTAGACAATAAGATAACAAATAACCCAATCAGCAAATGGGCCAAGGATCTGAACAGACACTTCTCAGAGGAGGCCATACAATCAATCAACAAGTACATGAAAAAATGCTCACCATCTCTAGCAGTCAGAGAAATGCAAATCAAAACCACCCTAAGATACCATCTCACTCCAGTAAGATTGGCAGCCACTATGAAGTCAAACAACAACAAGTGCTGGCGAGGATGTGGAGAAAAGGGTACTCTTGTACATTGCTGGTGGGACTGCAAATTGGTGCAGCCAATTTGGAAAGCAGTTTGGAGATTCCTGGGAAAGCTGGGAATGGAACCACCATTTGACCCTGCTATTGCCCTTCTCGGGCTATTCCCTGAAGACCTTAAAAGAGCATGCTACAGGGATGCTGCCACATCGATGTTCATAGCAGCACAATTCACAATAGCTAGACTGTGGAACCAACCCAGATGCCCTTCAATAGATGAATGGATAAAAAAAATGTGGCATCTATACACAATGGAGTACTATGCAGCAATAAAAAATGACAAAATCATAGAATTTGCAGGGAAATGGATGGCACTAGAGCAGATTATGCTTAGTGAAGCTAGTCAATCCCTAAAAAACAAATACCAAATGTCTTCTTTGATATAATGAGAGCAACTATGAACAGAGCAAGGAGGAAGAGCAGGAAGAAGAGACTAACATTAAACAGAGTCATGAGATGGGAGGGAAAGGAAGAGTAAAGGGAAATTGCATGGTAATGAAGGGAGACCCTCATTGCTATACAAAATTACATATAAGAGGTTGTGAGGGGAATGGGAAAATAAACAAGGAGAGAAATGAATTACAGTAGATGGGGTAGAGAGAGAAGATGGGAGGGGAGGGGAGGGGGGATAGTAGGGGATAGGAAAGGTAGCAGAATACAACAATTACTAATTGGGCATTATGTAAAATTGTGGATGTGTAACCGACGTGATTCTGCAATCTGCATTTGGGGTAAAATTGGGAGTTCATAACCCACTTCAATCTAATGTATGAAATATGATATGTCAAGAGCTTTGTAATGTTGTGAACAACCAATAAAAAAATAAAAAATTTAAAAAAAAATATGTTGTTTGATTTTATTTCCTAAAATTTTGTTTAGAATTTTTTTGTTTTAATTATATATGACAGTAGAATGCACTTTGACACATCATACATAAATGGCGTATAACTTCTCATTTGTTTGGTTGTACACAATGTAGAATCACACTGGTTGTGTAGCCATATATAAACATAGAATTTTTACATCTATGATTTGAGAGATATTAACTGGTACTTTTTCTTTCTTTCTTTTTTTTAAAAAAAATATTTAGTTGTAGATGAACACACAGTATCTTTGTTTTCATGTGGTGCTGAGTGAGGATCCCAGTGAGGATTGAACACTTTGCTTTACCACTGAGCTAAAGCCCCAACCCCAGTATTTTTCTTTGCCCAATATCTTTGTCACGTTTTGGCTTCAGGATAATGGTAGCCTTATAGAATGAACTGGGAATTATCATCTCCAATTTTATTGAAAGACTTTATATACAATTGGTATTAATTTTTGCTTAAGTATTTAGTAGAATTTGCCAGTAAATCCATCTGGTTCTGGACTTCTCATTGTCCAGAAAAATTCTTAAGCTAAATTTTCAATAGTCATGAATATAGGGCTATTTGTATTACTAGTTTTTTTCTTAAGTGAGCTTTAAGTATTTTGTGTCTTCCAAATAATTTGTCATTTCATCTAAATTGACAAATTTAATATCATAAAATTGTCCTTGGTCTTCTTTTAATATTCATGGAATTTGAAGTAATATCAATATTAATAATTTTTATCCTTCCATAGTCCAACTGACTCAAGATGTATAAATTTTATTAATCTTATTATAATGTTTTTTTAGTTTCATTAATTTCCTTGTATCATTTTTCTGTTTTCTGATTCACTGATTTCAGTTTCAAATCTGTTATTTCTTCTGATTACCTTGGGCTTGATTTCTTCCTCTTTTAAATTTCTTAAGATAAAAGCTAAGATCTTTGATTTGAGACCCTTCTTTTTATGTTTTTAGCAGAAGCATTTAGTACTATAAATTTTCTACTAAATATTCTTGAGCAGCATCTAATAAATTCATTTTCATTTAGTTCAAAATTTCTTCTAATTTATGCTTTTTATTTCTTCTCTGATCATGGGTTAGAGTATGTTACTTAGATTCTAAGCACATGGGGATTTTTATTTAATTTTCAAATACATGGCAATTTTACAAGTATCTGTTTGTTATTGATTTCTTATTTAATTCCATGTGGTTAGAGAGTACTATGCTATGAGTTGAATTCTTTCAAATTTATTGACATTTGATTTATGGCCCAGAATATTGTCCATCTTGGTAAATGTTCCAAGTTCAAGAGCCTTACAATAGAATAATGTACATCCTGCTCTTCTATAAATATAGTGTTACATAAATGTCCCTTAGATTGAGTTGGGTAATGTTAGTCAACTTTATTATAGCCTCATCATTTTCTGCCTACTTAACTCTTTTTTGGGGAAGGGTATTGAAAGTTATGCCTGTAACTGAATTTGTTTGTATCTCCTTATAGCTCTCTCAGTCTTTCCTTTATTTTGAAGCTGTTTTCAGGTACATAAGTGTTGGGGTTGTTATGTCTCTTTTCCTTATCCCTGATAGTTGTTTCTGGTTGAAATCTGCATTTCTGGTGTGTGTGTATGTGTGTTGTGTGTGTGTGTATGTATAGATATACATACACACATGTACATATATACATACACATTTATATTACATACATATTTTATATTACATACATATATACATATATATGCATAATATATGTATGTATATATACGTGTCTGATGTGTGTGTATATGTCTGGTGTATGTGAGTGATTCTAGCCTTTTAACTAGTATGGCATAATATATCTTTTCTTCTACCCTTTTATTTTAAATTATTTATACCTTTACATTTAAAATACATTTTTTGTCCACAACATGTAGTCAGGTCTCAAATTTTTGCCATAAGTGACAATCTCTGCCTTTAATTAAGTTGTTCAGACCATTTTACATCTAATAGGATTATCAATAGTGTTAGAAATGAGTATATCATTTGCTATTTGTTTTCTATTGTTTTACCTGTTCTTTGTTTTCTTTTTCTGCCTTGTTTTGAATTACTTTTCAATTTTTATGATTCTATTTAATCTCCTTTGTTGTTGTAACTCAATCTATAGTAGTTATAACTCTGTTATGTTATTTTATTGAATATTCTAGAGTTTATACTATACATCACCAATTTTTCACTGTCTGCTTTAAAATGGTATTGTACCACTTCATGTATATAATAATATATTTCCATTTTTCCCATTCTGTCCTTTATATTCATATTTTCATGCATTTTACTTTTTACACATAAAATGTGTTGTTATTTTTTTTTACTTAAGCAACCAATTTTAAAGAGATTTAAATAGTGAGAAATATCATAAATATATAAACCCATAGTATCATTTTCTTCGTCCTGAAAGATAGCTTTTAACATTGCTTAAAGTTATGAGTCTACTGGAGATGAAATTTATTTCAACTTTTGTATGTCTGAAAACAACTTATTTTTATCTTTTAAAACTTATTCATTTATTTATGTGACACATTTTTAAAATTATGGTAAAAAACACATAAAATAAAATTTACCATTTTAACCATTTTTAACCACATAGGAGTGTTAAGTATACTTACACTATTTTGAAACAGATCTGCAGATCCTGAAGATTTGAAATCTGTTCTCTTGAAACAACTTCTCTTTTCTCCTTTTCCTCAGCCCCCAGTAACCACCATTCTGCTTTGTGTCTCTGTGAATTTGACGTTAAACCTTACTATAAATGACATCATATACTTTTTGTCTTTTTTGCCTGGCTTATTTCACTTAGCATACTGTCCTTAAAGCTCATCCATGTTGTTGCATGTGATAAGATTTGCTTCTTTTTTTAAAGGCTGAATAATATTCCATTATATCTATATATCAAAATTTGTTTATCCATTGATCTGTCAACTTACATTTGGGTTCTGTCTACCTCTTAGTTATTATGAATTAGTGCTTCTCTGGAAATGAAAGTACAAGTATGTTTTTGAGACATTCCTTTTAATTCTTTAATTCTTTTGGATATGTACATAAAAGTGAGGTTACTGGATCATATAGTTGTTTTTCATAATGGTACACTACTTTATAATCCCAACCATGCACAAGGGTTTCAATCTCTCATATCCTCATTTTTTTGTTTGTTTTTCTTTTCTTTTCCTTTTTTTTTTTTTTGTGTGTGTGAGATTGGGAATTAAACCCTCAGGGGGCTCTACCACTAGAGCTTGCCCAGCCTTTTATTTTTTGATACTGGTTCTCACTGTTTGGCCTTGAATTTACAGTTCTCCTGCCCCGCCCCCCTCCTGTATGGCTGGGATTACAAGTGTGTGCCACCATATTTGTTTTGATAATAGCCATACTGGTGGATAGGCATTGATCATTTCATTGTGACTTTGGTTTGCATTTCTTTGATAATTAGTGATATTGAGCATCTCTTCATTGATTGATTATTTTCCTCATTATGAGTTTTACGTGTCTGGTGGATCATTGATGGGATATATGGCATTGTGAATTTTACTTTATTGGTTGCTAGATGTGTTGGTCAACTTCTGTTGCTATATAAAATAACTGAGATAATTTACTTAACAAAGAGAAAAAGTTTATTTTGGCTAATGGTTTCAGAAACTCTAGACCATGATTGGTTGACTCTGCTACTTTGGACTTGTGGCAAAGCACCACATTATGGCAGAAGGCTTATGGTGGAGTGCTTACCTCATGGCCAGAGAGTAGAAAGAGAAAATAAGAAAGGGGTTAAAATTTCACAGTCCCCAAAGAACTAAGGACCTCCTATTAGCCCTCATTTCCTCAAGTGTCACCTTCCAAGAACACCAAGCTGGGAACCAAGCTTTTGTAATACCAGATTCATGGGACCCCAATAGACCTTTAACATTTAACTTTTAGTGTTACAGATGTCCATCCCCATAAGATATAGTTAAATAATTTAATGTCATCTGATCTTGCAAAATCCTTTTACTAGTATGACCTCTGTGTCTAATAGAGAAACCTTTAATTCTGTTTCTTAGGGCTCGATAATCATACTAGCAAACAGCACGCCTATCTGTATAGGTTAGGAATATCTGTAGGCCTTAAACTAAAAAATACTCTGGCAGTTCCTCTTGATAGTTTTTTTGTTATTTTGTTTTGTTTTGTTTTTGATAGTTATCAGGCATTTCTGCCTAAGAATCTCTTTTGTAACCTCCAGTCTTACTTCTTAGGGGCTAACACAAGGTATATATATACCTTATGTTACATTTAACTATTATTATTTTTAAATGCCCAGGAATGGCTGTGTTTTGGTTTTAACTGTTTTTGCTAGGTGTTTAAGATGAAGCAGTCAAACTGACTTTTGTTTCTATCTATTGTTAATAGTCAGCTGAGTTTCCAGGGGAGTCATTCCTGGGGGAACTTTAGAGCAGCTTCTTAGTTCTGCTAGTGCCATTTGCGCTAGGATGGGTCCAGGTCTTGTTTGACCATGTGGCTTCCCTTGGAAGCATCAGGGATGTCTCCCTTCTCTAATGACCTTCCTCTTTATAGCAGATGCACTGATTGGCTTTCTGTTCTCCAAGGATCCCATTAATCTCCCTGATCAGGAGGTTATGTGGCCCAAAGATGCAAAGCTCTTTAGAGAATTCCTCTGTTCCCTAGATTCAGACTGACTCGGAGGGCAAGAGCCAAATATTGATTTTCTTGGCCCTTTTAATTTAACTTTAATTTAAGTACTGAGCTTTAATGTCTCTCTATCCTGTAGGTGATGACTTATTATCTTAAATTAACCCAGGTTGTGTGTTCTTAAAGCAATACCTCTGCAAACATTAACAGGCAATCTTTAGACCTTTTATAAGAAAACTACAAAATAAAATTAACAAGAGTAAAAACATATTTAGTTCATGTAATAGCTACCTTGAATTTTGGCTGAGTTATAGATTATATCCCCTGTTTGATATCCTAGTAATTTTGACAAAAACAACTTTTGAACACAAGTTTAAATAAACTGAAATCTGACCTACTTCTTTTGTAGTCATTCTTACATGTAGTAAGATGGGACACAGAGCCTTATCTCAGGTAAGGCGGGGCTCTTCATAAATCTTAAATGCTCTAATTCTGAAGCTGATCTTTGCTTCTTAAATATCATTTTACAAAGTTTACATAAATTGTTTGAGGTCACATGAATATTAGCTAACACAATATGATATCACATTTAAAACATGAATTAAAGAAAGGCTGAAGCTTTTAATCTTCTGTGGAAAAGTAGCAAAGTACTTTTGTGTTTTACAATATTAACCTTTACATAGATTAGGGTCTCATTAACTTAAAAAAACATATAAATTGTACCTCAGTGTAAAAAGTAACATAAAACTTTATATATCTTACTGATAACAGGTCCAGTTATAGAACATTAAATGATATAAGTAAATCTCCAATATATTTTTCTTTTAAGCCTAAAATTACCATACAACTTTAGAACACCAGCTTGACACAACGCTCTTTTAAAGCTTCTCCCTTACAGACTTGTATACCTGGAATATATGAGCACATTAATAGCACCACAATTACATTGATGTTTTTATATTAGCCAAGTTTAGCTTTTAAAGAAATGACAGTACAATGCTCTAAAATAACAGTTCTTGTTTACCCAGCTGTTTAATTTTTTTAAGATTACTTGCTCTAGAAAAAAGAAACAAAACTTAACTTTTGGGCCTTTGTATATAGAATCTTCTATAAACCTTTGCATATAAAATCACATCTGTTTGCCATTTCATGAAAACACAATGTCTAAGTATATAGAACCTGTTGAGACTTTAAATTTCAGTAATCTTTTCAGTGATGACAAAGCAACTTTAAACCTTTTTTCTTATTTACCAACCTATGAAAACATCAATAATGTTACCCAATGCAATTCAAGGAGTTAAGAGTACTCGATGGTATATTTAACATTTAGCATTTTAACCTTGTAAATCAATCAGATATCTAACAAAATTACTCATAAATGAATAATCCCATGTCAAATCTACTTTTACTTATTTTATCAAATTATCAGACAAGTGTATTGAACAGTGTTAGCCATTTTTTCCTTGTTGAAGGAAAATCCTAGAACCAAGGCATATCAGGAATTTCATAGACATCAACATTTTATTAGTATTTTTTTGAACACCTAGAAAAACTTGTAAGCTTAATTTTTAATGACATTTTTATTTTTATCTGTTCACCCAATTTAAATCAAACTGTTTAAATCACGTGAATTAAAGATATTTGGATCCATTTTTTTAAAAAAATTATGATCATTCCTTATATATCTGCCAATTTTCATATCATGTACATGATATATGGACATATGCACATCCAGACATATAACACATAACACAAGTGTGCACACATAACACAATAGTAAAGGCCTTGTAGCTTTTCACAGGTGAAATCTCCATTCTGATGTTTAAAAACTCCACAGTTGAATAAAAATAGAACTTATCAGAAAAACATTAACCTAAGTCTGTAGTATCAAAATCATGAGCTCAAAAAAAATACAGAATCTAAGAAAAAGCAAGAGTCCTGGAAAAAAAGAGTGGCCAGTAATTAGTATATACCATACAATTTACTTTTTGGCTTAGTCTAGTTTGAGTTCAGGTAAAAGACACTTTTACTTTTTTTCCCCTTGGGCCTCAGATCAGTCTCCTACTGAGCTTGCAGGCTTCTTCCATTTGCATTTCAATTTAAGTCTTGGCTGAAGTCTGGAAGGAGCAAGGAAAACTGCTATTCTGAGGGGAAACCTCATGCCTAAGGCATTTTAACCATTTTTAGTCTGTAATAGACAGGTTTGGATGTTGAAAACTATGATACCTTATTTTCTACCATGCACTCCTTATTATTTTATCTCTGACAATCCAACTTTCAACTGCAATGCTTCAAAAACCCATTCAGATACCAAATTGTTAGTAAAACATCATCTTTTAGACACATTTACATTTGTAGGTAGCCCATTCAGCCAAGATCATTCCCAAGAAACAATTTATAATATCAACACATTATTGCCCATGTCTTAAAGGGCCAGAAACAGATACAAACAAAGACACAATGACAGACAGAAAGGAGCTCCAGACTATGGCTGATAGACAGGAACCTTTAAAACAGATAGACTAGATAAGAGAAAAATCTCCCTAAGTTTCCAACTCCCATTTAATTATGACTCCTACACCAGTGGCACCATAGATGTTCTCACAGAAGGGCAATCAAAAGTGTAAAATCAAGGGTCTCGGTGTGGCAACATTCCTTCATTTAGTATCTCCCTTTTTTTTTTTTTTTTTTTAAGTAGACAAGTGTATTGAACAGTGTTAGCCATTTAGAGGCTAACATGTTAGAGGTGGAGTAATCCTTACAGTGCAGGAAAGGAAGGAGTTCCTCAGTCCTTCCTTTTATTTACAGGATTAGCTCCTCTGGTTTGGTTGGACCCCAGGCACACTCGCATATCTCTTAACTTTCCAGTAGTCAGCTCTCAAAAAGTTCATCTTACATCCTCAGCATGCAGTTGTTTGGAGTGCTAGGCTTACCCAAGAAAGCTTGGGGGGAGGGGGGCTCCTCTAGAGTCCCCCCTGGGGTGTCAAAATTTGTAAGTGAAAGTTTGGTTCCTGCCCTGGAAGCCAATTAATGCCAATTAAATAATGAGGACAGGATTTTGAGAAAAAGAAAAAGGGAGATTTATTGCTTTGCTAACAAAGGAGAAACACAGGGGACTCCATCCCAAAGGTTGTGACTCTTGATCTGGAGGGACAGGGGAGTTTTAAAGGAGTTTCACTTGTTAATTTGGGAGATATACAGTTCTTAGATCCCCAGCAGGCATTTCCCTCTGCAGTGGGTGTACTCAAGGCAGCCAACTAGGGGAAGAAAAGAAAACATTGCTTCCCTAATCCTGTTTAACAAAGGGGGTTAAAGTTTATCAAAGTTCTTTAAAATACAACTCAAAGGGGTGTAAGAGGTGAGAACAGAAAATTGACATTTTGATTTACAGGGAAGCTAGAGAAGCATACTAAGGACATTTTTAGGCTAAAATTTGGCTAAAGTTACTCTACACATCTAAAGTAAATCAGAACTCGGGACACTGCATCAGTCCAAAGTAAAACAATGCCATCACACTTAACAGAGATACAGACAAAAAGCCAAAACACAGATTCCCTTTTCAGATTGCAGACAAATATGGAAGTAGGGTGCTGGCCACAAGCTAACTGTGGCGGAAGCAACCCTCCTTACCCTAAAATCAGATGAACAGATTGGGGGATTCTATATCCCCTCTGATTGAGTTGGAAGACTCTCTGATGGGGGCCTGGGATGTCTTCCAGTAGCCCCAGCTGGCGACCCTATAGCAAGTCTGCCAAGGCCAGTTGCCAGCCCAGAATACAGATTCTATGGGCTGTAGTCAGAACAAAGCAGACAACAGCACACCGATAATAAGACTCACGGGTGTTAGACTCTGGTTCGGAGGTCCTAGGGTCTGGGAGATCCCAGACGAGCCCCCAGATGTAATACCAGATTAATGGGACCCCAATAGACCTCCAGGAGCTGAATCCTATGCAATCACACAAGAGTCTTCATTGCAAGCTTGAGCCTGGACTCACAATCATTTCTGACGCAGCAGTCCCGGGAGTGAGTCCCCGTCCTTTGTTCAGTGAGTTTTTACATGTTTGGGGGTTACTCTAAGCATCACACAGCAAATCATTCCACATGGAGGGAAAATCAAACAACAACTCTGACATTGATTAGCACATTCACTGGCAGGAACAAGTTGGGTACGGGTGATTGCTTAGTTCAAGAGGTAGATACATTTGAACTGATTGGTTTAAGCCACAAGGGGTATATGTTTTAAATTACATGGTTTCCTAACATGTTGTCAATCACTGAAACAACTGGGAGGGTCACCTGGCATTTCAGGTATTTTCCCTGTCTCACACTGATTGGTGGTTACTAGGGGGTTGTTGTGGGTCAAGGTCAGGCATTAGGCCCCATTCTTTGGTCTTTCCAGAAACTAGCATAACTGAGTCAGGGACACCTGGCCACACAGATCTCTTCTGTTATTTACAGAGAAACAACTCAGCAGGGTGGCTATGTGCCTAGGAGTGCTCTGTGGGCTTTTCCAAGGACAAGGGTCAGGCCCCCTCCCTCTGGACAGGCCTTGAGGTAGAAGCTGGCTTCTCAAAAATGGGATTCACATCAATTTCTCACCTTTAACACATTGAGTCTACGGGGAATCTTCTAGATCCAGACAATAGCACTGGCTATCTTTTTATTCCTATAAAATTTCTTGAGTTTTGTTTTGAGAGGCAGTTAAAGTACTTTGAGGATTCATTTTTACAATTTGTTAAGTGGGTCTAAAGCAATACTCAGTCTAGGACTAAATATTATTGCCCATTATTGAATTAAGATCTTCCTGAATTATGAGTTTTTCAAGTCTGAGTGGTGGGAAAAGGCATTGTGCAAACCCTAAGCACTGTTCTCTCTTATTGTTTTGAATGGTTATTTCCCTAGCCTCAGGTCATTTCCTCACATGCATGTACTAGCCAGTACTCTGCTATATATTAGGCGACTATCTCTGGGTTTCTCTGAGCAGCTCTGTCCCCTCTGGTATTTTGTCCAGTAAGCCTTAGTTGTCTTTATCTACATTCTAAGCTCCATCTTAACTCAGGGAATTTATGAGGCTCCATTTGAATTCTCCTGTCTAGTACCACTGTCTGGAAACTTTCAAGGCAGAAATGCCCGGCACATGTCTAGAATCTTATAATTCATTGTTTCTTGTTTTGTCTGGTTTTCTCCCTCTCCCCATTCTTATGTAACAAAATTTTCATGGTTACACTATACTGATAATAGTAACATTCTCATGGACCATTCTTATAGAGCTTTCAACTTCAAAAAGACTTTACAAACGTTATTATGTCATTTGATTTTCACAACTCAATGCAGTATTGATTTTTATCAACATGCATTAATTATACAAATTAATGGGTTTCACCATGACATTTCCATACATGCATATATTATGGGTTGATCATGTCCAATATCCCTCTACCCTTTCTCACCCTCACCTCTCTACACTCCCCCATCTCGGTTCCTAATAGTCACTCTTCTACTTTCAGGTCCTCTTTTTTGGTTTGTTTACTTTTTTGCTTTTTCAGTTTCTTTGGTCATTTAAGGTGGGAAGAGAAATCCAGTCCCTATTACTTCACTCTAACCAGAAGCAAAAGTCCTGTCTACTTGTAGTTTTAACTTGAGAGGTCTCTTGTGCTATAATTCTTACAGAAAATAATTTAATAATACTCACTTTTCATTTCCCTTTGAAAAGCTGTGTATACCGATGACTGTAGGGTAAACTCAAATCAGCAGTATATTGAAGATACTGATTATTAAACTGATTTCCTGACTCTTGTTTCTGGGAGTTTCTTGTTATTCAGATGTGGAACCTAACTTTAAATAACAAATTTATGAAATTCCAAATTACATTATGATTTTATTCTCAGAATTAAGAAAAAGAAAGAGCAACAACGTTATGCTGAAGAGCAGAAGATCGAAAGAATGAACTTTAAGGAAGAACCATGTTCAGGGGAAAAAATGAGTGGTATGTTAGCCCAGTTACAACTTGAAGAACTGAAAGAAACTAGAGAAAAACAACAACAGAGAGAAAAAGAACACATAAGGTAATTTGAAAAGTTTTGCATGAAATTCTGATTCTAGAGGAGACTTAGTAGGAAGTTAGTTCTCTTTTTCATTAAAGAAAATGGACTGTGTTTTCTAATACTTGTCCCTATTTAGGGTACCTAACTTCACTAAATATCTTAATTGGCTAATACCGATTGTGAATAGCCATATAGTTTTCCTAGTGCTATTTCCC
Source organism: Ictidomys tridecemlineatus (assembly GCF_052094955.1). Lineage (NCBI taxonomy): Eukaryota > Metazoa > Chordata > Mammalia > Rodentia > Sciuridae > Ictidomys > Ictidomys tridecemlineatus. Next base: position 108,395,227 of record NC_135480.1, read on the forward strand.
AGTACAACGATGAAGAATCAAGGTATAGAGATATGAAATAATTTTAACAGTTAAAGCTGGTTGTAAAATCAGGATTCATTCTTACTTTTTTCTCAGTAGTTCACCTTGCCTGATCATACTGTTTTATAGATATGTGGAAGCATTACGTGCCCAAGTCCAGGAGAAAATGCAGCTGTATAATATTACTTTACCTCCTTTGTGCTGTTGTGGTCCTAATTTTTGGGATGCTCATCCTGATACCTGTGCCAACAATTGTATTTTCTATAAAAATCACAGAGGTAAGTTTCTCAAAGGAATATTTAAATGGGGCCTAGTAGCAATTAGCGATTAAAAAAACCCAATAAAAGTAGTAATAGTAGTAGTTTAATATTTATTGAAAACATTATAACACCTTTACAAAACAAAGGTGATGAAAATAATTATAGTGAGTTTTTATTTCTCTGGGAAGTTTATTATCTTCTTTCTCTCTGTCATGGTGGGGAAATATTTCCAGCTCATTCCACTCTAAAGGGACTTGGGTTCCAGGTCCTTCTTTAACTGAAGACTATTAGAATTTGAATTTGTGTTTTATATCCAAGTTAGGACTCTGTCCTGTTGAATTTCAGAAAATGATGAACTCTAACAAGAGTTCCAGTTAGATAAAGTGACATCATTTCTGTAACAATAATGTTTCTGTTTCTTGTCTGTCCTTAAATATATTGATTTACATAGTATAGAGATTATGTAGGTCTCACATAGGCACTAAAAAGTATGCTAGTATTTGTAATACTAGTGTGTCTCATATGTGTGATAAGAGCTTATTATCAAATCTGTTATATTTTCAAAAACAGATCTGATAATGCATTCCTATTCTGAAGCCTCTAGGGCTCCTGTAACAGTAGAAAATGCATGGCATGTTTTGCATATTTTCTCTCTGACCTCAGGTCACACTCCTATTTACTATTTCCAATATTACATATTTTTTATACCTTTTACATTGCATACACTCTTCTTACTGTTAATCCGTAAGACCATCTTAAGTGGTACAACTTCTGGAAATCTTTTCGATCCTCCCTAGAAAGTTATTCATTCTGTGATGACATTTTATATAAGCCACTGGTTTAGAAATATTACATTGCTATTTAATTATTTTTGTGTTCATCTGCTCTTTTTTCTGTTCTCACCATGTATTAAATACTCAAAACATATTTAAACATTTTCTTAATATGTATACATTATTAATGTTAATATTTACTCAGTGGAAAAAATTAATACTTATGAGACTCTGGGTAGAGAAGCAGTACTAAAAGAACAGGGAGTGGGAGAGTTGTTTAAAATTTGACTTTATTCACTGCTGTGCACACCTTTATTGTAGCATATCATCGGGCACTGCATTCAGTCATCAGTTCCTCTGATATCTCCGAGGGAAATTCAACTCTTCGAAGTGCCATTCATAATTTTGCTTCTGCACACAGACGGGCTTTGAAAAATCTGTAATATGAATTTGAAATCAGCTGAATCAACTGGTAGTATTTGAATCTTCATTTAAAATCAACTTTGAGAAATTGTTTAGGAAAAACCATTAAATTGTATCAGCTGTATTGTCTGGAAAGAAATAATATTCTACATAATAACCGTCTCTATAATTAGATATGTGCCTTGGGACCAAGGTTGAAAGTTGACTTCTAAACTTGTTTCTTCTTTGGTGTGAGCCAGAGAAACTATTATTTTAAAAAATGATCAGACAAGGAAGGTCTCTTTGTTTACTCTGCTCTGATCAGAGCAGAGTCTTCGAGACTGTGAGAAATCTTCGAGATTATCTTATTTATGATCTTTCAAAAAATGTATCTTTGAGTTTTGACAATATTGCAAATATCTGAATGAGGCAGAAAAGAATGAAATAAGCATCTGAGCACCAGTGGCCATCTATACAGCCTTTGGCTTTTCTAGTTGTGTATAGCAAGTAGATATGAGAATAGTCTGAATTTTATGCACATTTTCTTCTTAGAATTTTCTCTCTCCTAGTTTTTTGTTTTAAATTATTACCTCTTTCCCCATTCAGTGACAATGGACATGGGTGTTTTTTTAGTTATATTTTGTATTGCAAAAGAAGTCAAATAAACTATCTTTTAAATATCTTTCATATGAAATAATTATGAGTGACACTTCAAAATGTGAATCTGAAGGCAAAGTAACTTCAATCCTGCCTTATTTTCCTATGTTTAGATAACTGGTAAATGATATGCCTAGGCAAACAAAGTAAAAATTGCCATAGTTGTTATGAATTTGTTATTTTTCATACTATTTCTTGACACAAAATATGATAATGTTTAATAATCTAAAATTTAAAAATTATTTCTCTTTTTTTTTTTTAAAGAGAGAGTGAGAGAGGAGAGAGAGTGTGTGTGAGAGAGAGAAAGAGAGAGAGAGAGAATTTTTTTTTTTTTTTTTACATTTTTTTTTTATTGGTTGTTCACAACATTACAAAGCTCTTGACATATCATACTTCGAACAATAGTTTCAAGTGAGTTATGAACTCCCATTTTTACCCCAAATACAGATTGCAGAATCACATAGGTTACACATTCACATTTTTACATAATGCCATACTAGTGACTGATGTATTCTGCTACCTTTCCTATCCTCTACTATCCCCCTCCCCCCCATCTTCTCTTTCTATCCCATCTACTGTAATTCATTTCTCTCCTTATTTTTCTTCCAATTCCCCTCACAAGAGAGAGAGAATTTTTAATATTGATTTTTTAGTTCTCGGCGGACACAACATCTTTGTTTGTATGTGGTGCTGAGGATCCAACCCGGGCCACACGCATGCCAGGCGAGCGCGCTACCGCTTGAGCCACATCCCCAGCCCCTAAAAATTATTTTTCTTGCTTTCTCTTTTGTACAGTGCTGAAGAAATACTTTTTATCTCTAAAAATGCCTGATCTTCTATCCAGGCCATTGAAAATAAGAGTCAAAATTACCTGAATGACAAGACTGACTGGTTATTTATTTAACCAGATTAATTATCCAGGTCAGTCAGAATCCTTGAAGTAATTATATACTTGATTCAGTCTCTTTTTTTTTCTTTTTTTTAATGTTGTAGTTGTAGGTGGACATAATACTTTTATTTTTATTTATTTTTATGTGGTGTTGAGGATTGAACCCAGTGCCTTACCCATGCTAGGCAAATGATATACCACTTAGCCACAATACCAGCCCCCTTTTTCCCTTTCGTTTGGAGTACTGGAGATTTAACCCAGGAGGACTCAACCAGACCTTTTTATTTTTTATTTTGAGACAGGATCTTGCTAAGTTGCTTAGGGCCTTGCTAAGTTTCTGAGGCTGGTTTTGAACTTATGATCATCCTGCCTTAGTCTCCCAAGCCACTGGGATTACAGTGCAGTTGCTTGCTTTGAGGTAGATTATCATTCCCGCTTTTTTCTGCTTGTCTGTCTTTCACAGCCTCATCTTCCCTCAGGGCCATCATTATATGGCAAGGGTCTGTTGTAGGGCCCCCTAAACTTTGCTGAATGGCTATTACAATAGGAAAAAAATGTAGTGGTAAATTATACCCCTGTCTCACTTCAGCTTGCTGCACATTTGCCATTATCTCGTCTCATATCCTAGGATCAGAAACAGCAGCAGCACTTATCTATGGGCTTGTATCAATCACCGCATTTCAGAACTTTTAGACTTCTCTCTTATTCAGGGTTAAACCTGAATATCTAAGTATCTAAGAGAGTGCGCAACACTTACCTACCAGGTAAGTGGCCTAACAGGAGGGGAGTGGCCTGTCACTTAGACACAGTACTCCATGCTCCTGTCCCCACATTACAGGTATGTGCAATTGAGCCTGGCTTGATTAAGCCTTTAACGGTTGTATTTTTTAGCAGCACTGTTGAAATATAATTCATACATCATACATACTTCACAAATTTAAAGTGTACTTCATTATTTTTTAGTGTATTCACAGGACTATACAACCACCACAGTATTAAATTTTAGAGCATTTGTATCACTTAAAAACCCCTGTGATTTTGCAATCCCATTTCTGGGTATATATCCAAAAGAATTAAAAGGAATATCTGAAACAGGTATTTGCACACCCATCTTAATAGCAGCATTATTCACAGTAGCCAATAGGTAGAAGCAACCCAAGTGTCTATCAATGGATGAATGGATAAACAAAATGTGGCATCTAATTAATAACAGGCTTAAAAAGGAAGAAGATCTTTTCACATACTGCAATATTGTACTAAATATTGTAATAAAGACAAATGCTACAGGATTCCACTTACATGAGATCCCTAAAGTAGTCAGATTCATAGAGACAAAAATTAAAATAGTGGTTTCCAGGAGTGTGGTTAGGAGCAAATGAAGAGTTATCATTTAGTGGGTAATTTAGTTTCAGTGTTGCTGGGTGAAAAAGTTCTAGAAATCTGTTTCATAGCACTGTGAACATACTTAACACCAGTGAAACATGCACTTAACAATGGTTACAATGGGGCTCGGGCTGTGGCTCAGTGGTAGAATGCTTGCCTAGCATGCATGAGGCACTGAGTTCCATCCTCAGCACCATATAAAAATAAAAAAGATACTGTGTCCATCTAAAACTAAAAACTAAATATTTAAAAGCAAAACAAAACAAAAATTTGGTTACAATGGGGGCTGGGGTTGTGGCTCAGCAGTAGACTGCTCACCTTGCATGTGCAAGACCCTGGGTTCAATCCTCAGCACCACATAAAAATAAAAAAGTGAAATAAAGGTATTATGTCCAATTACAACTAAAAAATAAATATTTTTAAAAACTGGTTACAATGGCTAATTTTATATTATGTGTTTTTCATCCAGTTGAAAACTTTTAAATTAAAAATAGAAAAAGCATCCTCCATACTCATTATTTTTTTTTAAAAGAGAGAGAGTGAGAGAGGAGAGAGAGAGAGAGAGGAGAGAATTTTTAATATTTTATTTTTTAGTTCTCGGCGGACACAACATCTTTGTTGGTATGTGGTGCTGAGGATCGAACCCGGGCTGCACGCATGCCAGGCGAGCGCGCTACCGCTTGAGCCACATCCCCAGCCCCTCCATACTCATTAGAAATCACTTGCCATTGCCCCATCCCCCAAACTCCCTGAAATCATAGGCAGCCACTAATCTGTTTTCTATTTCTATTTCTGACCTATTCTTCACTTTATTATAAATAGGATATGTGATCTTTTGTGGCTAGATTTTTTCCTTTAGGCTAATGTTTTCAAGGTTCATCCATGTTGTAGTTCATATAGCATACTTCATTGCTTTTTATTGCTGAATAATATTTCATTCTATGCATAAACCACGTTTTATTTATCAGTTTATGAACACTTGGATTTTTCCACTTCTTGGCTAATTATGAAGACTGCTATGGACAGTTATTTACAGGTTTTTCTGTAAATACGTGCTTATATTTTTCTTGGGTATATGTCCAGCAGAGTTGCTGGGTCCTGTGTTAGCTCCATGTTTAACCTTTTGTGAAATGCAAACTATTTTCTAAAGTGGCTGCACCAATAGTGTATGAGGGCTCAAATTTCTTCACATCTTCAACACTTGTCCTTACTTTTTTCTTTGACTAATACCATCTTACTGGTTATATAGTGGTATCTCATTGTGACTTTAATTTGCATTTTCCTGATGGCTGTTGATTTTGTGTAATTTTTTATGTGTTTATGACCATTTCTCGTATCCCTTTTGGAGAACTTTTTTAACATCCATTACCCATTTCATAGTTGGTTTTTTTAATGTTGAGTTATAGAAATTTTTCATATATTCTGCATGTAAATTCTTTATCTGATGTATGGTTGCTTTTTCTCATTCCAGGTATTGTCTTTTCGATTTCTTGGTGGTTTCCTTTCTTCATTCACTTTTTAGGTTTGATGCAGTCTAATTTATCTACTTTTTCTTTTGTGGTTTGTGCTTTTGTTTTAATCTTAAGAAACCATTACATCATCCAGGGTCACAAAGATTTACTCCTATGTGTTCTAAGAGTCTTAGCACTGTTAGTTTAGTTAGCCTATTACCCATTTTGAGCTAATTTTTGTGTATAGTGTTAGGTAGGGGTCCAACTTCATTCTTTTATATGTTGATAACCAGTGTCTCAGCATCGTTTGTTAAAAAGACATTGAACTGGCCACAAATAAAAGAGCTTATTTCTGAATTCTCAGTTCAGACATTGAAGTAGCCATAAATATGAGTGTTTATTTCTGAACTCTTAGTTCTGTTCTACTGATCTATATGTCTGTCCCAATGCTAATAAATCTGTCTTGAGCACTGTAGCTTTGTGGTAACTTTTGAAATTGGCACGTTTGAGTCCTACAACTTTTTTTCTGTTATGTTTTTTTCCAAGATTGTTTTACTCTTCTGAGTCCCTTGCATTTTCATATGAATTTTAAGTTCACCTTTACACCAGAAAGCCAGCTGGGATTCTGACAGGTGATGCATTAAATTTATTGATGAATTTGGGGACTACTGCCATTTGATCCATGAACATATGATGTCATCCCATTTGTTCTAAGTCTAATTTTGTTCGACAATGTTTTACAATTTTCAGAACACAAACTCTCACTTACATTGCTACATTCATTCCTAAGAATTTTATTGATACTATCAGAAATGGAATTGTTTTCTTAATTGCACTATTAGAACATTTGTCAAAAGTGTATAGAGGTACAGTTGATTTCTTTCATTTATTCTAATATTTTGTAGAGGATAAATTAGCAGCATGTTTTTCTGTGTAAGATCTTATCTTCAAATAGAGATAATTTAACTTTCTTTCAACTCAACCTTTTAGGTCTTTTTCTTACCTAATTGCCCTGGCTAGAACATCTAGTACAAAGTTTTATAGAAATGGTAGGGTGAATATGCTTTTCTTATTTCTCATTTTAAGGAGAAAACATTCAGTTTTTATACTGTTTATCAGGTTGATGAAGCTCCCTTCTATTCATAGTTTATTCAGTATTTTTATCTTAGAAAGATGTTGGATTTTGCCAAATTCTTTTTCTGCATCTATGATTGTTGTGTGTTCTTTGTCTCTTTTTCCATAATATGAGGTATTATATTAAATTGGTTTTCAGATGTTAAATCAACTTTGCTCTCCTAGAATGAGTTGTATTGGCTTTATCTGTTTCTTTTATCTTTTACAAGTTTTTTGCTTGTTTTGTTTGGTTTTCTGAAACAAGTGAATCAACTTGTCTGATGTCAAATTAGTTGTAGAATGATCATGGGATCAGAGAGGATTAAGAAACTTCCAAGTTTTCTAGGTTCAGCCTGTGAATACAAATTTCAACTAAGAATGAATGTGTTCTTGCATTGTAATTTGGTCATACATAGACAGTGTCTAATGATTTGTCTTTATATGGTTAAATAATGCTGGTTAGCTAGCATTTACCAAAGAGGAAAAGTCTCTTGACACCCTGTGTTGATGGTAGAATAGTGAATCCTATTGGGGTTAGATGAATGCTTTGAAAAGGAGCCTGGAATCTAATAAGAGTTTTCCTGAATTTACAAGTTTATGAAATCAGAATTGGAAGGACAAATTATATCAGTCTATTAGATTAACATGGACCTCTGAGGAAGAAGAAGAGGACTAAAGAATAGAGCCATAAAGAGATAGATTTTGATATCTAGGGCAGAGGTTGAGGGTGTGGGGAAGAGGATTAAATCTGAGCCTAGAATTTAAAATAAAGTAGGGCCAGGGATGTAACTCAACTATAGAGTGCTTGCCTAGTATGTGTGAGGTTCTGGATTTGACCCCAGAACCATAAAAGTAAATAAATGAAAAAAAAATAGAGTAGATGGCAGGCATTTCAATTGAAAAATTATTGAATAAGAATGAACATTTTACTATATAACTGTTTCATTTCTTTATTTTCCTTAAATTTCCCAGACTTTCCCTCATCCTCTTTCTCAATTGGTGAAGATGCATTCTTTCTCTATACTGAAAAAACAAGTAGTAAAAAGAATTTCCACAAGCTCCCACCACCATAATTATCTACCCACTTACTTGCATGTATTCCTGTTAATGTAGGGAATTGTTTGTTCTTCAGTCTTAAGTCTGCCCTAACTTGTGGCTAGATCTAGTTCCTACCTATTCAAGGACATTGCCTCAGCATTTTTTCTTTTTTTACGCATCATTAATTTTTCCCCATTAGAATATTCCTATCAGTACACAAGACTGTTGTAATTTCTGCCATCTTAAAAACCAGCCAACTAAAAGAGAGAGAAAGAAACAATAACAACCATTTGTTATCCCATAGCCCCTTTCAGCTACCACCAAACTTCTATGCTCCCTGTTATAACAAAACTTCTTGGGGGTGGGGTTATGGCTCAGTGGTAGAGCACTTGCCTAGCACATGTGAGTTTGATCCTCAGCACCACATAAAAATAAATAATAAAAATAAATCCAATCCAATATTTTTAAAAACTCCTTGAGTGTCTATACTTACTGCTTCTATTTTCCTTACGTTCTGTCATGAATACATTTTGTTAAGACATTAACCTTTATCTCTGTACTGAAAATATTCTTTACAAAGTCACCAGTGACTTCCACATTGCTAAATCCAGTGGTCATTTTTCATGCCTCATCTAACTTGAACTTTCAACAGAATCATACCTACTTCATCCATCTTTTTTTTTTTTTATGTATACTTTATCACCTGTCTTCTCTACTACCAAAGCTTTGGTTTGTTTTTGTTTTTGTTTTTGTTTTTCCTTTCCCAAATTCAACTGGGCATTGCTTCTTAGTTTCCTTTGGTATTTTTCCCTCCATCTCCTCTCTCTCAATATTAGAGTGTCTCAGGAGTCAGTTCATGGACTTCTTTTCTGTTTTTCTTTTCCTTTGCTCTTTTGGTCATCTTTTCTAGTCTTAATCGTAAATATCATCTACATACTGATAACTCTGAAATTTATTTCTGTGGTTCTAACTTCTCTCCTAAATCCAGATTCATAATCCTTACTACCTAGTTGATATTTCCACATGGTTGGTTTTCCTCAGACTTGCTCTTCTCTAAATCAGTAAATAGGAACTTTATCTTTCTAGTTATTGAGGCCCCAAACCTTGTGGAAATTATTGACTTCTTCTTCTTTCCTTCTTTCTTCATCACTCCATCAGCAAATTATGTCAGCAATACCTTCAAAGTATATCTGAAATTAATATTATTTCTACTGACAGATGCCTCATTCAAACCACCATCATTTCTCTCATGCGTCATTGTAAGAATTTTCTAAGTAATCTCCCTGCTTGCATATTGCACATTTTCTCAATACAGCAGCTAAACTTAGTACATCAAAAACCTACCCTTTACACACATGGCATCAATCAAATGAATTAACAAAACATGTTTTTTACTATAGTCTTTCTATCGAGTAAATGACAACCTTATCCTCTATTTCTTTTGGTCAAAAAAATGTGAAGTAAGCCACATTCTTGACTTTCTTATGCAACTCTTATTCAGTCCTTATTGACTCTACCTTGAAAAGACTACCTTGAAAATACAACTTTTTGGTGCTTGCCCAACTACAGCTTTGGTCTAAGTCATTGTGTCTCACCTGAGTAGTTATTTCAGGAGCCTCATAGTTCATTTTCTTGTTTCTATACTTGCCCCATATAGATTGTTCTAAGCACAGGAGCCAGAGTAGTTCTTTCAAAATAAGTAAGATTATGGCATTCCTCTGCTCAAAGACTGCTTTGGCTACTCATTTTACTAAGAAAAAGCTGTAGTCTTTACAATGTCACACAATGCCCTACAAAGTCTAATCCTGATTACTCCTGAGGCCTTGTCTCCTACTGCTTTCCTCCTTGCTTGCTCAGTTCTACCACATTCTGGGGACACTTTTGCCTCAAGGCTTTCCCATTTGCTGTTTGCTATGCCTGAAGATGTTTCTCCCAGAGATAATATTTGACCTTCTTCCTCCTCCAAGTTTTTGCTTGAATGTACTTCAGAAGGCCTCTCTAACCATCCTATTTTAAATACAGTCTTTCCATTCACCTACCTTATACAAGTACTCCCTATTCCCTTTTCTTACTTTTTTTTTCCATGATACTTATAGCTGCGTAGCATACTATTTGTTTTACTTAACTGAAAGAACAAAGTTGCCCCCCCACCATGTCTTGTTTCATTCTTTTACAGCATGATGCCCAATGTGGAACATAATTACAAATATTGAGCTGTGTGAAAAGAGGAGCTAGTGCTTAAGTACAAATGGGAGACATGATTCTTTTGTTTTAAGTAAATACTTGAACACAACTCAGTTCCCACCAGGGTCTGAACTCTAGGTCTGCATAGCAGAGCTGCCTTGCCAGTGGACCTGTCTTGCTTGTAGACCCTCCTAGTAATCAATACATGGTATCGGGGTGCCAGTGGTCAATGTGATCACAAGGCTGTTTCCTAGAGCCTTCTCTAACACTCTGTAGACATGATCTGTCTAGGACAAAGACAATAAATATTCTACAGTTAACTATTCTACATGATTCTTTTGGTTACTATGAACAAATTTGTCTTCAAAAATTCTAAATAATTCTGTATGACTAGTAGTTTCTCCTAATGTTTGTGATCCTCTGAAAAGTCATTAGAAATAATTTTGCTTTGTTTATCATTCCCTCATTACCACGTGATTTGGGGCAAATAATTTCTCTGGGCAACAGTTTCTCCTCTATAAAATAAGAGGCTTATACCAAGCCACCCCCATTTCCCATAAAGTTCTAACATCCTATGAATTTATTAGCTATGTTTCATACTTTTGACCTCATGCTAAGGTGTTTTCAGTTCATTTGCTTTTTCTAAAGTATGGACTACTAGTAGTTTTTACTTGTGGATAGTGAAAAAAGAATAGAAAAAGTTCATTCTTCTCTACTGTGACTTCAACTGTGATAGTGGAGAGTAGATGCAAGTTCTATAGGAGAAAGTGGAAAGGAAGACAGAGCAGAAGAGTATGGAAGGGTTTAGGCATGAAGATAGCAAGAAAAAACAACCCCATGAAAATATAGCTCAAACTCTTACCCAGAAAATTAATTTCCAAATTCCATTCTAAGACATGAAACTCTGTATGTGATAGAGTCAAATTCAGTAGTATAGCAGTAACGGGATATTCATGTACCAATTTTCCTGTAATAACAACCATCAGATACATATATGACATGTTCTTCTAGCTAGTCCAACCTGAATGAGCTTGTTCTAGTTGCTTTGATTTAGGAAACTTCCATGTCCTCTCCCTTGCATTGTTTCAGTATATTACTTAATTATCTAGGCCTCACCCTTACCTGTTTAGTTCTTTTATGATGGGCAGGAATAAGATTGTCAACAACTTTATTGACTACATGCTAAGTCTAGAAACTGCTGCTTTCATATTTTCTATCCAGTTGAGATAATATACAGTAGTGTGTGTTATTTTTCTATATTTACTTATATTTTGCTTTTAGAGTAGAATATTTCCTGTAGTTTCTCTCTTAAGAATAGTAAACATAATTTGCTTTGTGTCTGATCATAAGCATTTTTTTTCATTGTTCTCAGACAAAAAGGATTTGAGAGATTTGGAAATATAATAAAGGAAGATAAAAACAAATGTTCTCCAGGCATGCTGAACCCTTTATGCTTTTTCACAGACTTTAAATATGTTGGTTCATATTTTTAAAATCTAACTTAAAGTAGGAATGAATGGTTCACCACTGGTCTGCTCAGTATTGCTGACCATTTTTAGAGGGGTATGCCAAGGAGAAGAAAGATCGATTCTTTTTTATTAAGGCAGTTTAGTGTTATACCACTTAAGTCACCCTTTCCAGGCCTCAGGATGAGATCATTCTGACTAGAAGTTATGCCCTAGGTCCACCCCCAGTGATCATTAATGGATGAACCTATTAGACTAAGAAATTATTGGAACCCAGCAATCCATCACTTAAAGAGAGAAGCAGATGTTGTGTGCCTCCTGACATGACACAGTGTCAGTCATGCAATTCCTTCGAAGAAATATTTTTGCCAAAAAGAAGTTGTAACTGAATGTTATCAAGCCTTTGAGCCTTTCTCATCTTGATCCTGGGAGAAAATTAAGCCTAATGCTTTAGGGAGTCCAGTGTATGTTGTAAATTAACTTTTCTTCTGTTCATCTAGAATGGCACTAGTTATGTACCATTCCTTGAGTCGATTGAGAAAATATTCACTCATGTCATTTTCTGGTCTGGGTGTTGACAATATGTAAAGAGAAAAGCCACCTTGAGGATCCCATTTATACCATAAGGATACAGAAATCCAAAACATGGATCATTCAGTAGGAAAACTGACAGTTTCTTCAGCAAGCTAATGGCTTGAATTTTAAAAATGGGTAGATGATTCTAGAATAAAACAGATTTATAGAGATAATGACCAGAAAATATAACATATGGACCTTGCTTGGATTCTGATGTGAGCAGCCTGAAAAAGGTAACTTTGAAGCAATCAGGAAAATTTGAGTAGCATCTCTACATTATTCATTTTGTTAGTTGTGGTGATGGCATTACAGTTATATATAAGAAAAGATCTTTATAAAGATAGATGTTACAGTATATAGAACTAGAATAAAATTATGTCTTAAGATTTCCTTTAATTCAATAAAATGAAATAAAAAAGATATATAGTAAGTATAGCCAAGGTTTGATAATAATGAATCCTGATGGCAGTTTTGTGGGGATACTATTCACTTTATTTTGTGTGTGTTTGAATTTTTATATATATATATTTTTTTTAGTTGTAGATGGGCACAATATTTTTATTTTTCATTTATTTATTTATGTGGTGCTGAAGATTGAACCAGGGCCTCATACTTTTGAGGCAAGTGCTTTACCACTGAGCTACAACCCCAGCCCCATGTTTGAATTTTTTAAAGTAATTTCCTTCAAAAAAAAAAAAATGAAGCCAGGTCTCAATGAATTTGACATAAGTTTCCTATGTACATATATATGAATACATCACAGTGAATCCCAGCATCCTGTATATACACAAAAATGGGTTCTTAATTAGACTAAGATATGTTCCATGCTTACATAATCATATCAAAATGGATTCTACTGTCAAGTATAACTAAAAAAAAATTTTTTTTAGTTATACATGACAGTATAACTAAAATTACCGTTGTGATTGTTCCTCTCTCCATTCCCCCAAATAGGAGGTTTAGATGGGGAAAGAGTTTCCCTCTGTTCTGGAACTTCTGACATAGTTAGGCAGTAAGTAGAATCTAGAGATTACAACATTTTGTGGCCTTTCTACAAAATAGACTAATTAAAAATAGAAATTAGTTTCATTCCAGAGATCAGGTCTGTACCAAGGCTGCCTGTCATAGATCACACCCTAAGTAATCAGGTAGGCACTTTGTCACCTGGTTTTATGAAGTATATCTGGTGATATACTTCCCAGGCCTATAAAAGTTGAGAAATCAAGAGATGCAACACCATGGAGAACATTAAGGGAGAAATGATGAAAAAGATAACATGATAATTTAGTAAAAGCAGCTTTGAAATAATTTGGATGAAATAGAAGTAAGAATATTTTTGTGGTTCAATTGAGGGGAGGTAAAAATCATTTACATTTCTGTCTTCCCTCTGAATAGAGTCACCAGAGATTGAAAAATTGTTCTTTCACATCAAAGTTTTTTCTTGTTCTGCCTTCAAAGGCTCTACTGCTGTGTGCACTACTTTATGCAGTGGTCACAGTTAAAACCTTGTCTCAACCATATATTAGCTGTGTGACTTTAAGCCAGTTACTGAAGTTCTCAACTCAGTTACATCATCTGCAAAATGGGCAAAATAATAGTCTTTTATAGGTTATAAGAATTCAGTGAGAGTGTGGATACAGTGGTTTGCATAGTGCCTAGCACATGGTAAATACAGTCAATGTTAGATGCTAACATCAGAATTACCATCTTCATTATCATCATCACCACATTGTATATCCTCTTTTATATACATGTGAATATTCATAATTTGTTCTTTTTAGTTGTTCTTTAAGAATTCAAGAGACAAGGCCTTCTTCCCTTATATTGACTCTACACAGAATTCTTGACATTTCAGATGTTTGCTGGTAATGAGCCAAGTAAGCATAGGGACACCATTTGGCCTCTGGTCATAGTACTACCTAAGAGAAGTTTTCTTAGTTTCCCTAGGTTATGATGACATATTTGATTTGCATTCTGTTATTTAATTTTATTCATTGTTTCATCCTACACTAGACTACTAAAACCAGGTTTTTTTGAAGGTGGAAGATAAAGGGAAGAGAAAGTTTGCCAAATAGGTGGGTGTGCTATTTAAATTGCAAATCAGTATGATTTCTCTGTTGCTCAATCTAAGGGTTAGATGATGCCTATGTTTAAATCCTTCCTGGTTCAAAGCTGTAGATACCCTCATCTGGTAAGATCCACCCACCTTATCATTGCCCAAAGGTGAGTTCTGCCTGCCCTGTTTTCCCAGGTGGGCACAGTGTTTTCTCTAACCAGTACATTTTTTCTGTCACTGATTAGGACTTTATATCCTACACATAAAACTTGACTATGGTACAGCCGTATTTTAGGGCTTGTGCCCAGGTAGTGTTTTTCCACAGAGCTACAATACCTTGTTCTCACCTTATAAGTAACTTTGGTTAGGAATAGTAGGTGAAGGGGGACCAGAAACAATTGAGACTGGGAGGGGGATAACACAGACACAAGGCAAGGAGCAGGATTGAGACTAACAATAGAAAATCAAAGGAAAGCTAGACACGGTGGTACATGCCTATAATTCTAGAAGCTTTCGAGGTCAAGGCAGGAAGATTGCAGGTTCTAGGCCAGTCTCAGCAATTTAGCAATTTGACTCTACACAGAATTCTTAACAAAACTTAAAAAAAAAAAAAAACTTAAAAAAAAAGGTATAGGGATATAGTTCAGTGGTAAAGTGCCACTGAATTAACTGATTAATCCTGATCAATCCCTGACTAACCCCCTCTCCCCCCCACACACACAAAAAAATAAGATCAAAGAAGTAGAATCAGCAGTTTAGCTAAGCATGGGTCTCTTAAAGCATTGGTGGTGTTTGTTATTAGTCTAGAAGATTAATGTATAGTGACTCAGAATAGAAAATCTTTTTCATTAAGGAATGTGGTCTGACACAGGTAAACAGTGATAGCTGGAGACTTTGTTGATGATCTGTAAATATGTATTTTTCTGTTTTCCATTTTCTGAATCCCTTACCTACTTCTTGACCACTGATGAAATGGAAATATATAGAGGAAGAGCTGTTAATGAAATTTAGTTTGAGTCCAAAAGTAAGATGCAATTGAATCTATATCACTACATACCTGGCCCACTGAGGCAGCAGAGGTAGGGATTTGTTTAGGCTGTGGTACAGTTCTGCTATATGATATACAGAAAGTAGATTGTGATGCTCATCTCAGGACATATTGCTTTGAGTTGATGAACCACTTGTCCCAGTTACTGTGTCACCTCATGCTTCTGTGTTTGCCAGGAGTCTTTACTCAACTGGATAGTTGGGACATAAGCCCAGGTAGGAAGACATATAGGGAGATTGACTGCTGATTGGCTACAGTTTGGTATGGCCCCTACAAAAGAATTGTAGCCTCATTTGGGATGCCAGGGAGCTGGGTGACAGCATTTAGGTCAGTTGGCAGTAGTATCCCATTAGGATTAACAGGGCTTTTATTTGCCTTAAATTCCTTGGAATTCTTAGTCTTAAAAGCCTATTCACCCTTAAAGCAAAGCACTACAACTGCCATCTCTATGTAAATTCACCTGGATTTTCTAGATCAGAAGCAATTATTTCTGTCCAACCATAGTATTCTACTTGTAACAATTTAGCACATAGGTTTTCTGCCCTACATGATAATTGATCATAAATGTTAGAAGATAATTTTCAGGAAAAGGTTAAATATTATGACACAGTAAAAATGAACACATGTTAAGCTGAGCATGATGGTGCACACCAGGATTCCCAGTGATTTGGAGGCTGAGGCAGGAGGATCTCAAGTTCAGCCTCACCATCTCAGTGAGGCTCTAAGCAATTTAGCAAAATCCTGCTTCAAAATAAAAAGGGCTGGGGATGTGGCTCAGTAGTTCAATCTCCAGTACCAAACAAACAAAAAAAATGAACATGTGTTAAAAGAGTTTAGTTCATGAGGAAAATAATAAGTAGATATTATAACTGATTTTAAGAAAAAGAAAAATTTTATGGATAAAGGAATGTTGAATGTGCAACTAGAAGAGAAACTGGTCTTCTCTACAGGTTTCTAAAATTTTCAGGTTTGTAAAATAGTTCAAAGAGAATACAGGCTAAAGTCAGATGGCTTTGGAGGAGTGTCCTCTAGACAGTGCATAATTTTTCACAGAAACAAAACTTTTTCTGCAGCCTCACCTTTTTGATTAAAAATAATTACTTTCTTACAGCCAGGTATGGTGATACACACTTATAGCCCCAACTACTTGGGAGGCTGACACAGGAGGATCTTGAGTTCTAGATGACCCTGGGTAGCATAGTAAGACTTGTGTTTCAATAAAAAAAAAAAAAAAGAAAAAAGAGACTACTCTTAATTACAAAGTAAGGCTGGTCTCCTTAGGTTGAACCTGATTATTTCTATAGGTGCAGTTAAAGTGTCTTTTGCTGGAAGTAGCTGGGTTTATAGGTGTGTGCCATCACACCTGGCTTCAGCTTTGATTTTAATATATGTGTAAATTGGACTGTATTCACTCATAGTTCATATGATTTCAAACTGACTAGATTTTTAAATTTGAGATGTTTTTGCACCTTAAATCTCATTCTGTGCAATAGACAATGACTTGATAAGAACTTTGAAAGAAACTGTTGTATTTTCTGTTACTTTAGAGTTGCCTAGGCCTATCTGTCTCTCTCTGACTGAAGTCTGTTGTTATAAACTGGAAAGAATCTGTTTTTATTCATTAATAGGAACCAGGAAAAAGGATCAAATAAAAGTGCTCTGGAAAAAGAAACGACTAGGGCATATTTTGCACACTTTAGCATACAGCAAACACTGAAATGTTTAATTTAATTCTAAAGAAGGGAATATTTAGGCCCCAAAATAAGAGTTTCTAAGAAGGTAGACCTAGAATCAGGAATCTTGGTCCAGGAATTTCAGTCACGCACTAATTCCCAAGTCTTGCAACCTTTATGTAGTGTACAGCAAGGATTGTCAACATTGTGCAAGGAGCCAGGTATCTGAAGCCCATGCTAGAGATTTGTGGAATAATTCTGGGATAAAGATTTTGCTGAGCCATACGAAATGATAGGGTCAGAGTTTTCCCAGATCTTCAGCCTGCCTTGCCTGCCTATGCTGCCACAGTATCTAGGGGCAGCAGAAATATTTTTGGTTTTTACTTTGAAGGCTGCTTTGCTATTCAGACCTTTAATCTTACTAGTAAAACTCTTCCCTGGAAGACCTCCCAATTTTTGCTTTTCAAAGAAAGTCACATACATGCTTTTGA
This sequence comes from Ictidomys tridecemlineatus, assembly GCF_052094955.1. Taxonomy (NCBI): domain Eukaryota; kingdom Metazoa; phylum Chordata; class Mammalia; order Rodentia; family Sciuridae; genus Ictidomys; species Ictidomys tridecemlineatus. The sequence goes on from NC_135480.1 coordinate 108,412,687, forward strand.
GTTTTAAACCCAATTTCCAGTTTTCATTTGTTCATCCTGTTCTCCCTGTTGCCTTCTTTTTTCCTCACAACATTACAATCAGACTGTATTCCCTATTGTAGACACATGAATGGGAAGTGTAAGGCAGAGAAGCAAGCCCACAACATCTGAAGCTTAATGGGCCATAGTGACAGAAGTTGATCCCAGGTGCTAAGAAGTCTGATTCTACAAATGGAGTGGCCCCTGGGGAAAGCTAGTATCTTTCTATCACATAGGTTGTGTGATTCTGGCATACCTTTTTCCCTGGCAAGTTAAATTCCCTTATCTGAGGAATGGGGAGGAGTATTATCTCAGAGGTACAGAGGAAGGGGAAAGTATAACTCTATTGGAGAAGAATAGAATTGTTGTCTGTCAAAGATGAATGGATAAAGAAAATGTATGTGTACACAATGTAGTCTTATTCAGCCATAGAGACAAATGAAATTATGCCATTTGTAATTGAAAATGAATGAAAAATGAATGGAACTGGAGAGCATCGTGTTAAGTAAAATAAGCCAAACCCAAAAAGACAAATATGTTTTCTTCCATATGGAAGGTAAAGGGGAATCAAATAAAAAAGGAGGAACTGGAGGAGAACAGTAGGAGGAAAATGGGAAGGGTAAGGGGAGGTTTGGGGGTAATATTGACCAAATTGTGTTATATGCATGTATAAATATAACACAATGAAACCCACTACTCTGTAATATGCACCAATAAATAATTTTTAAAAAAATAGAGTTGTAATAACTTGGAATCTTTTCTTAAGGCACAGTACTGAATGCCATGTCAAGGACAGAAGTCAGATATTAACTTGAATTAACCACGCTACGCCATAGCATACTCCTATTTTTTTCTGCCATGCTGTTTCTAAAGTTACCAAACTGAGATTTACTAGAAGGAAATTAAAAATTGACAAAGAGAATTTTTTTTCCTGAGTTTTACAAAAATGTTTTATAAAATAAGAATACATTCATGGCGAGTTGCAAAAGTAGTTTAGAGAGGGGCCAGGGTTGTGGCTCAGTGGAAGAGTGATCGCCTAGCATGTGTGAGGCACGGTTCGATCCTCAACACCACATAAAAATAAAATAAATAAAAGTATTATGTCCAACTATAACTAACTTTTTTAAGTAGTTTAGAGAGTCTGGGCACTCCTCAACCCAGTTTTTCCTATTGGTTACATCTGATATAACCTGTAGTATAATACCAAAACCAGAAAGGGGACATTGGTTCAACAAGTACATATGGATTTGTGCATGGTAGTTTATCACCTGTGTTGATTCAGATAATCACCATCACAGTCTCATGTTACCTTTCCCCACCCCACCATCTCTAACTCTAGTCCATCATTAATCATTTTTTTATAATTTTGCCACTTTGAGGATGTTATATGAATGAAATTGTACAATATGTGGCCTTTTGAGATAATCATTCACTTATTGAGTTTTTTTGTTATTTAGATAAAGCTACTGTGGACATTTGTATACTGGTTTTTGTATGAGTAGAAATATTCAATTATCTGGATAAATGTCCAGAATGGAGATATGGTATGGTAAGTATATTTTAGTTTTTTAGGAAAGTGACCAAATGCCTTTGGATCATATTTTTTACTCACTCTGCTAGGTGTATGGGGGTGGGTAACAGTGTAAGTTTCCTACTTGGCCTCCGTTGAAGCCCTGGATGGTTGGAGGGGAGTGGAGACAAGGGCACCTCATTACTGTTTGGATGGATAGGATTTCTAGCTAGGCCTCTATTGATACCTACATGAGAGGGAGAAGGTGCCCTATTGCTCCCCAGGTGACCTCCAGTAACACCTTAGTGATGGGAGTATGCTCATAAGCGCTAGAAGGGGATGAAAATCCTTGCTTTTCACTTGGAGTTCTCTGATGCTAACCTAGAGGTAGGGTAGGGGACATTTCATTATAGCCAAGTGCAAGTAGGGGTCTGGGTTCCGCACTTGGCCTTGGCTGATAGAAGTAGGTGGGGGGCCATAGTGTTTTCTGTGGTATTTGTTGGAGTAGGCAGGTTATTGTTAAGCTGCCTATTTCTTAGTCCTTTGTCTGGATAGAGCCAGCTTCTCCTGGTGGTTTTCTTTCTTTCTTTTTATTTTATTTTATTTTTCTTGGTCTGTGCTCTTGCTGCTTCTGGATTGCGGATTTCTCCATTCAGTTCAAGATACATGAGACAAAAATTACACCCAGATAACTAATTGCTGTGTCTTTCCTCAGATCTCAAGGTCCCTAGCTAATCTGCCTTTTCTTCACATTTCAGTTTTCTTATGTTGATGTTATATGTAATTCCAAGGGGGTTTAGTGTGCATAGCAAGAAGGATAGGAAGAAATCTATTTCATCTTTGTCTAGAAATCTTGACAAAAGGTTTTGAATGTTCATTCTCTTCTGAAAATATAAATCAGATCATGTGTCCACCCTTCTTAAAAACCTTCTTGTCTAGCATCCCACTGTGCAAAGGATAAAATTCTAACCTCTTAATGTGGACAATTAGGATCATTCACTCTCTCTCCACAAATAATAGCTGTATTTTTCAGTAGCTCTCCACTGTGTACATGTACTTAACCAGCCATACAGAATTTCCCATGCACCATTTCTTCAATACCATGCTTTTCCATGGTTGTTTTGTACACACTGATGTATGTGCACTGTTGGTCCCACCTTTCTCCTCTTCTTCATTTGGCAGGCACCTAACTATTCTCAAACCTAGTTCTTATATAATAGGGAATCTGGCTGAGACTCTCTCAGAGCTATTTGATCCTTTCTCAGTGCTACCATAGCAGTATGAACATACTTCCATAACTTTCTTCTTGTATGTGTTGATTTCATCCATACAACCATGAGTCCTTTTTTTTTGGCGGGGGTGGGGGTGGGTGGGGGTGGGGGGTGTACCAGGATTGATCCCAGGGGCACTTTACCACTGAGCTACATCTCTACCCTCTTTTTAAAATTTATTTATTTTTATTTTGCAACAGGGTCTTCCTAAGTTGCTTAGGGTCTAACTAAATTCCCCAAGCTGGCCTTGAACTCCTGATCAACCTTCTGCCTCAGTCTTCTGAGTTGCTGGGATTATAGGAGTGAACCATCTTGTCTGACTCAACTATAAATTCTTTAAGGTTAGGGACTGCGCCTATCTTATTCATCAATGTGTCCTTAGCACATAACACTGTACCTGGCACTCAACAAATGTTTATTAAATGAGTAAATGAATGAATTATTATTCTTAGTTACTAAAGCAACCAAAAATTGTCCCCAGCTTTGTGTCTAGGCTACCTGAGACTACCTCATTTTTGTTATTTTTCCTCTAAACAAAATGACTTCGAGAAATGTACTAATATAATCATTTCCCCATCCTGTTCCTTCCTTAAGGACTGCCTGCTTTCATAAACCTGCTGCTGCCACTGGTATCCTAAGGAGCTGACCCTTTGAGAGCAAGGCTGTCCTGTTCACTGGTTGATAAGGTCTCCAAAGCCCATTCTCCAGGTCATCATTAGCCATTGATCCAGTCTTTTTTTTTTTTTTTAAGAGAGAGAATTTTAATATTTATTTTTTAGTTTTCGGCGGACACAACATCTTTGTTTGTATGTGGTGCTAAGGATCAAACCTGGGCTGCACGCATGCCAGGCAAGCGCACTACCGCTTGAGCCACATCCCCAGCCCTTAAACCCTTATTTTTGACTAGTTATATCAAGCCTGACATTTTCTTTGCCAAGCATTCCAGAACTTTAGCTTTTGTTAAGAAACAAAATCCTTTTGGATTCATGATCACCTTTTAATTGTGTTGGCCGGGAAGAATTTAACAGTAACTCTTACGAGATTTTGGCATCTGACATTTAAGATAATAATAGCTTTTTTGTTTTTCTGATATTCAGTCTGTACATATATCCTTATTGACACAAAATGATTCAACATGTGTTATTACAATGCTTATTAGTATCAGTCACTTAAGTTGTACAACTTAACATATAAACTTAACACATAAGCACATGTTATTAAGTATTTTGCAGGTCAAACCTATTCTTTTATACCACTGAATCTTTTTAAAGACTCCAATACTTTAATCCCTCTATTTTCTCATTTATTATGGTCATTAATTTTTCTCAGTTGTAGTCACTATCTGATCCTAATACAGTATATAAGCTCATACACACATAATAATTGCTAAACTTACCAAACCTATTTAGTATACCCGACATGATTAATACTTTTATGTGCATATTTTTTCATTCTTACAGCCACCTTGCAAGATAAGTGTTATTATCTGCATTTTATAGACAAAGGAACTAAGGTTCAGAGAAGTAGTTAGGATAGGAAGAAATCTATGTATTCCATCTTCGTCTGGAAATCTAACAAAGGGTTTTGAATTGGTTCCAGAATTGGGTCTGATTCCAAGTACAAGTTCTTCTCAGTGTACCACTTTGCCTCAATGAAAAGATGTAATAAGAAATTGAATCTTCAAAAGATGGAATACCACAGGTGCTGTGGCTCATGGCTGTAATGCCAGCTACATGAGAGACTGAGGCAAGAAGATCACAAGTTCTAGGTCAACCTCAGCAACTTGGACTCTGTCAAAAAAAAAAAAAAGATATATTTTTTTTAATTTTTATATTTTTCAAAAAGGGCTTAAGGGACTTGCATTATAGCTCAGTTGGTAGAGCGTTTGACTTGCATGTGTGAGGCACTAGGTTCCATCCTCAGCACCACATAAAAACAAATAAATAAAGGTATTGTGTCTGTCTACAACTAAAAAAAAAAATTTTTTTTAAAGAGTGGATGTTTTCTAAAAAAAGGCGGTGGGGGGAGGGGGACTGGGATGTCCATCAAGTGGTAAAGTATCCCTGTGTTCAATTCCCAGTACTGGGGCAGGGGGAAGTTTCATCCAAATTTCCCCTAATATCCCAACTCCTACTCCTTTAATCATTTTTATTCTATCACAAAAAAAAAATGAGTAGGAGGAGGTAATTGTGTTCAAATATTGATGTATGTGTATGTGGTGAAATTTTGGGTTTCTCTTGCTTGGTAGCTTATTCTCCTAACATGTTCTTATAAATTTTCTTAAGCATTCAGATCCTTTTATACCTCTGAAAAAACAAAGATTTTTTTTTTTCAATATCCAAAAGAACCTAAACAGCTAACCTAACTGGCTATCCAAAAAGTCATGTGTGGTCAATGAAACTTGCTAGCAGTAGGAACTGGTATTTGATGGATAAAAAGGCCAGTGATTGCCAGTTTCCTTCTCACAAGTGTCTGATACTAAACAAACTATAGTAAACATTTTTAATTGATTTTTTTAAAAAAATAAATGACAGTGGAATTCATTACAATTCTTATTACACAAACAGCACAATTTTTCATATCTCTGTATATAAAGTATGTTGACATCAATTTGTGTCTTCATACATGTACTTTGGATAATGATGTCCATCACATTCCACCATCCTTGCTACCCCCTGTCCCTTCCCTTTCCCTTTCACCCCTCTGCCCTATCTAGAATTCATCTATTCCTCCCATGCTACTCCTGTCTACCCCAGTATGAATCAGCCTCCTTGTATCAGAGAAAACATTCAGCATTTGTTTTTTGGGGATTGACTAACTTCACTTAGCATTATCTTCTCCAGTGCCATCCATTTGCCTGCAAATGCCATGATTTTATTCTCTTTTATTGCTGAGTAAAGTTCCAATGTGAATATATGCCACATTTTTTTATCCATTCATCTACTGAAGGGCATCTAGGTTGGTTCCACAGTTTAGCTATTGTGAATTATACTGCTATAAACATTGATATGGCTGTGTCCCTAGTATGCTGTTTTTAAGTCCTTTGGGTATAGTCTGAGGAGAAGGATAGCTGGTCAAATGGTGGTTTCATTCCCAGATTTCCAAGGAATCTCCATACTGCTTTCCATATTGGCTGTACCAATTTGCAGACCCACCAGCAGTGTATGAGTGTACCTTTTTCCCCACATCCTCGCCAACACTTATTGTTATTTGTCTTCATAATAGCCGCCATTCTGACTGGAATGAGATGATATCTTAAGAGTAGTTTTGATTTGCATTTCTCTAATTGCTAGAGATGATGAACATTTTTTCATATATTTGTTGATTGATTATATATCCTCTTCTGAGAAGTGTCTGTTCAGGTCCTTGGCCCATTTGTTGATTGAGTTATTTGGTTTTTTTGTGCCTAGGTTTTTGAGTTCTTTGTATACCCTAGAGATTAGTGCTCTGATGTGTGAGAGGTAAAAATTTGCTCCCAGGATATAGGCTTTCTGTTCACCTCACAGATTTTCTTCTCAGTAAAGGAAACAATCTGTAGTAAGCATTTTTGACAAATTATAGGGCTACTCACTTAAAAACTGAGGATCTTTTCATTTAGTGTCTGATTCAGTAGTTCCTCCTTTCCCTCCTCATCTGCTTCAAATACATCCTGCAGGCTCTGAGAAGATAATGTGGACAGTGCCAGATAACAACAGAAAGGAGAGTCAAAAGTTTTGGAGAGGTAGGGAGGTGTAGCAGAAGTCCCTGCAGCCACAGTGTTGTGCTGTGGGAAAGGGAGACAGAGATTCTGCGTACCTGAGGTCGCTGCTGTGCAGAGACTCCAGGGTGAAGTCACCATGTCTCATCAGAAAGCAAAACCTTCAACTGAGGATTTGGGGGATAAGAAAGCAGAAAATACGTTAAACTAAAAGTCACTGGACAGGATAGCAGTGAGATTCACTTCAAAGTGAAAATGACAACACATCTCAAGAATCATACTGTCAAAGACAGAAAGTTCCAATGAATTCACTCAAGTTTCTCTTTGAAGGTCAGAGAATTGCTGATAATGAAACTCCAAAAGAACTGCAAATGGAGGAAGAAGATGTGATTGAAGTTTATCAGGAACAAACGGGGTCATTAAAGGGCTTACGTATTCTTTTATTATTTTCTTTTCCCTTAATCTTTTTTTATTTTTAAAAATAGTTCTTTTGTAATGTGGTGTTCAGATGGAATTGAAAACTGACACCCATCTCTTTAAAACATCTGGTAATTTGAATTCAGTGCTCATTATTTATTATTGTTTGTTTTCATTGTGCTGATATTTTGGTGATCAAACCTCAGCTCCCTTCATATTGCCCTCTCCTTTTAAAAAATTACACGTATACACAGAGAGGCCACCTTTTTCAGGACTGTGCATTTTCAGGCCTGTGGTGATAAATATTTAAGATCAACCAATCTGAATGTCAAACATACCCTGAAATCTTCAATGCTAGAGGCAGTCATTTTCATGTGCTCAGAAGTTTCTGCCTGGTAGCTCTTCACTGCCACCTTACTGCTTGCCTCCAGAAAGGAGAGCAGGAGTAAACACAACACTGTCTCTGTCACAGTTGGCCTTGAAGTTCTAGCATGTGATTGCTTCACTCCTGGACTGTGACTTTCAGTGGGAGATGGAAGTTTTTCAGAGAACTGAACTGTGGGAAAATTACCTTTCCTTAACTTGATGCTACTTTTAAAATCTGAGGGTCTGGACCAAAAGAGGAGGAATATCAGCTTTGGAGTCAAGATGACAGACATGGTGAGAGTAACGACTAACTCCAAAGATGGCTTCACTAAAGAGAAAGCATTTTAAGATTAAAAAAAAAAAATCATCAGAAGATCTTTGAAAAGTTCTAATTTTCATTAGCTATTAATAAAGTTATTCATGCAGAAGCATATACAGCAGAACACTGCTCCTTTGATTTTATTTGTACTTTTAGCCTGGGATGTGGGTTTTAAATGGACATTGTCTGTACCAGCTTCATTAAAATAAACAATATTTGTAAAAACCTTAATAAAAAGAAACGTGGAGAGCGGGGCTAGGGATGTAGCTCAGTGTCAGTAGTGAAACATTTGGCTAGCATGTACAGGTCCTGGGTTCAATCCCCAGCTCCACCAAAGAATGAGAGGTGGCACCAATGAGTGAAAGGACTACCCGAGCCATAAAACCCCTCTTTGCCACTCCGTCAAGCAGCAGGAAGCAAAGAGATCATCCTGCTCACCTACAGGAGCAAGTGAGAAAGGGTTCCAATGTCAGTTGGCATGTTCCCGCTGCCATCCTGGCCTCTGAACAGGGATACATGGCTGGAATCCATAGGAAGTAACTGGCACAAGGCAAAGACTGTTTCAGGACTGGCCCTGCTCCCAGCTACTTATTGGCACACTGAATAACAGCCATACTACCATGGGGGCATATTCTTAATACCTCTCAAAGTTCCAGCACCAGGCAAGCATGGTTCTCAGAGACACAAATCAGCTTCTCCCGAAGGGCATGAAAATGAACAGAAGTGAGCCTTCCTCATCCTTGGTTTTTCTGTCTGAAATGGTAAGACAAATGTTCTACACTATGGGAGTCTGGGTAGCACTGTTGAGGCTCTGGAAGTGGTCTCTTCCATCCTTCCTGATGTTCCCTACTCCTCCTAGTGGCATCAGTTAGCCTCAGCACTTTCCTTGGCTCATTTGCATTCCAATCTGATCCTTTTCTTTCCTTAGAGATAAGTACCTGTCATCCTGGGAAAATCAGCTTACTCCTCCTTTAAGAAAGGGAGCCTTCACCTGGGGTCACTCACCCCAGAGCTGGCCCATCATACATCCTGGGACATCAGGTGTCTCCTGGGATTACCCTAGGCACACCAAGACATAAAGTCACCCTAACCATTTGGATACTACTCATCTGACTTGTAAGAATTAAATAAATTTATACCTTGGTACAATGTGTGGTATAATGGAGGATTTAATTAAGGAGCCATTGTTAACAATAGTCTTCCTTTGATTTCAGCTTGCTGTGTACTATGTGACCTGGTATTTGTACCTCCCTTCCATGTCTCTCTTCTTTCCTCTGTCTCTTTATCCCTGTCCTTGGCTTATTGCCCTCTTCATTTCTGGCACCAGACCCATGCCCCTGACTGCTGGCATTACTGAGAGTTTTACAACTTTGCTTACCCTCTTTTTGCTTGATCCCAGGGCTGGTACCAGCCAAGCCCATTATTCTGGGTCCTCACCTGTGTGATGAAGTTGTTGCTTCACTTCCCCGACCTTGCTCTCAGACCTGGGCACTCCTAGGAGTTAGGGGCAGGGTGGGGTCAGGGCTGAAACCCTTTTGCACAAGACACATTCCTATTTTATGTTTTATTAACAAGTTTATTTTTCAGGCGAATACTTCCCTTTCCACCCTTCCTAAGTTCACCCTTGGGCTCCTGTACAAGGATCTCACAATGTCTTCTTTTTATAGGTGGACACATACCCTGAAATCTTCAATGCTAGAGGCAGTCATTTTTATGTGCTCAGAAGTTTCTGCCTGGTAGCTCTTCACTGCCACCTGACTGCTTGCCTCCAGAAAGGAGAGCACGGGTGACCACAACATTGTCTCTGTAGGGAGTAGGGGATTGGGGAAGGGGAAAAGGCACCTGACTGGCTCAATAAGTAGTTTAAAATCTGAACGAGGACGGGAAACTGAAGTCTAAAAGGGATCTGGAGCCAAATATTATCCCTCCCTGAAAAAACTCCTGAGTTCCCAAGGAGGTGCCCGCATTCAGATCAGTAAGATGAGGGCGGCACATGTTAGCTGTTGCCTCCAGTTTGCTCCAGTTTTTCGATCTCTGTTACAGCCTAATGCTTCTCAGGCTAGAAAGCGCTGCGGGGACAGCTTCGGCTAGGCAGGGTAGTCACGTAGAGCTGATCGGGTCTGGGATTGTTGTTTTCATTTCCCGGGAGGTTAGGGAAGCGCAAAGTGCTGGCAGGGCAGAAAGAAGCCCGGAAACCAAGAGCTGTCAGTCCCTGACCGGGAGGCAAAATACGAGAAAACAGGTCCTAGTGAGCGTGGCCGCGAGATGGCCCGTCTGATTGTGCTCCGCCGGGCTCCGAGGGCGGTCAGGTGCAAAGGGGCGGAGGCTCTGCTGCTCGGGCAGTGCGTTCGGGGCGGGCCAGCCGGCGGGGCATTTAAACCCCCGCTGACCGCAGGCCAGGGACACGCGCAGGCTCCGCGCCCTCCTGCGTCGACTCAGCTTCGGGTACCAGCCAGGCAAGATGCGGTCTTCCCTGGCTCCGGGTGTCTGGTTTCTCCGCTCCTTCTCCAGGGACAGCTGGTGAGCTAGGGGAGGGAGGCGCGCTGCCCCAGCTCGTGGCTAGGGGCGGGCAGGGACCGCCAAGTAGCCTCCGGAGGCCAAACTAGGTCCGCGGTGGCCCTACTCCCCGGAGGGGCCGGAGGGGCGGTCTGGCAAGATCTGGCCCCGGGCTTTTTCACCTACACCAACCTGGAAGGTTGATAACACACAGATCCTGCCTAACTGCGTTCTCCTACTTCCAGTGACACTGATGAACAATGGGCTGCCTGGCAGAGCCCCCACACTTTCCCCTTTGCCATCCTCATTTTCAAACAGGAGCACATACTCAGACCGCCTCACTGCTTCCTCTTGTAGCCCTGAGCACCTGGGGGATCTGGACACGCTAACTAAGGAACCTAGGCCGCGGGTGGTGGACCAAAAAGGTGGCTATATATTGGAGTTGTCCCTTTCAGTTTGTTTTAGCCATAGAGTAACACAGAAACCAGAACTCAGTGGTCCTGGCAGCTTATCTGGAGGAGTTCCAGGCCCTGGGAGACTTGGGACTGTATCTGTAACAGCTCCCAGCTGGGTGGTCGCCCCCAAACAGGTGAGCCAGCTCCCAGAGTACATGTCCTCCTGATCACAGTGGCCATGTGATGGCCTGGTGGTGGGTGGACAGGTTTCAGACATTCTTCATCAGAGCAATTTGGAGCATTTTGCTGGATCTGCACAGTAGTGTATTTTTTTTTCTTTAATATTTTGGTGGTTGCCATCATTTACAACATATAAAATTTAACAAAAATAGCCAATTTCGAGGCTTCTCTTGAAAAACATATGACATATTAATGCCAGGCCTTAATTCCCAATTAAATTAATAGGAATTAAAGGTCACATCAGATAGGTCAGGTACTTTCAAGGCAACAAATTTGTCCTGGTTTTAAAATAGTCTTTCGTTCCCAACTTTCTCAGTTCTGGGCAAATGAGGACACTTGGTCACCTAGGCACTTTGAATTGGTTGATAGTACTTTTCATTTCCAACCTTCTTCATTCATTTAGATTACTTACCTGGTCATTTTTGAGTTTGAGACTATTAAATGATATTTTTTCAGAAAGATAAGATCATGACTTTCATAAGAATATAAAAATTAACTTGTTAAAGATTTTCTTTTAGGGCTTGGGCTTGTGGCTCAGTGGTGGAGCACTTGCCCAGCATGTGTGAGGCACTGGGTTTGATTCCTAGCACCACATATAAATAAATGAATAAAATAAAGGTCCATCAACATCTTAAAAAATATTTTTTTTAAAAAATTTGTAATGCAGAAGCCAGAAGATGTTATAATTGGTTCAAAAGAAAATCCCGGGAGGGAAAATGGACAGTTAGTGTCTAGTGCATATGGAGTTTCAATTTGCAAAGAAAAATGAAAAAAAAAGGAGTGATGGATGTACAATAATGTGAATGTACTTAATGCCATTTAAAATGGTTAAAATGGCAAATTTTATGGTATGTACCTTTTACCACAATTTAAAAAACCAGAATTCAAAGAACATACCCATTTACAATTTGGGAATATTAAAGCCACACTGCTTTTTCCACAGGTTGGGATGGAAAACTATTGGAATTATTGTTCATAAACATATTTTACATGACTTATTGGTTTGCTACCATTTTAAAAAACTGTAAAATAGCTCAAAGTCAATGTAAAGCTAGAATCAGATAAGTGAAAGCTGGATTCAGATAAATTGAAGGTATATCCTCTAAACAATGCATAGTTCTGTTTTGTTTTCCTCCACAGACTCCCCTGTTTTGATGATGATAATAATAATTATTATTATAATCTCCAAGAAAGATTATACTTGATCACGAAATAAAGCTGGTCCCATTAGATTTGATCTCATTATTTACTAAGACACAGCAAGAATTATTAATTAACAGAGCTTGTTAAGTTTGCTTTGCCAAAAGTTTTCATGAGGAATCCTGGATTGGACTTTTAAAGCCTTTTCTTATTTATTGTCCTGAGATTAATAAACCATACCAAGAAACTGTTTTCACTAGGTTTTACTTGCTGTTCATATAACTTTTGGCAAATGCCTCTCTTTTCAAGGTCCCCCAAATCTCTTAAGCTTCCTGGATGCTACAAATGAGTGACATTCCTTTTTGCCTATAACATTGGGAACTCAGCAAGCTACTTTTCTTGGAAGTGTTTTATTAGTATTGGCTCCAAACAGTAAAACTTAGTTCTTTAAAAGGGGCTGGTTATATCTGATAAGAGAACATCTTTGTCAAACACAGTATTCCAGCCAAAGACTTAGTTACATAACCAATTTTTCTAATTATGTGCCTGTTCCCTGTTCCTCTCTGACTTTTTAAAAACTGATTCTTATTGAACCTTTGCAAATAGTCATATTACCATGAAAACCAAGAACCAATAGAGTTTCTGAATTCTTAGGAGTTAGATAGGAAGGATAAGACATTTATTAATGTTTCATTTCAATTTATAAAAGTGAAGTCTACTAAATTGTTATGGGTTGCAGATCGCCTAAGAAAAAAGACAAAGGTCTTCCTTACACTTATATCCTGGAAATGGAACATAACAAAAATATTCAAACATATGACAGTCATCCCTCATTAGTCCATTTAGTTCCATGTGATTAATTTTTTTGTTCCACACAATCTTGGGTTAGCAATCTCATAAACCCATTCGTTTTAGGCAAGGTCAATAGGATCACAAGTTCAATGCTAGCCTGGGCAAGTTAGGAAGACCCTGTCTCAAAAACTGTAAAAGGCAGCTGGGCATGGTGGTGATTACCTGTAATCCCCACTGGCTGGAGAGGCCAGGAAGATCATAAGTTCAAAGCCAGCCTTAGTAACTTAGCAAAGCCCTAAGGAACTTGGCAAGACCCTGTATCAAACTAAAAAAATAAATAAATGAGCTGGAGATGTGGCCCAGTGGTCAAGCACCTCTGGGTTCAATCCCTGGAACCAAAAGTAAATTAAATTTAAAAAGGCCTAGGGATATAGCTGGGTCATAGAACACTCCTGAGCCAATCTCCAGTACCACGAAAACAGTCGAACACAAAAACATCCATTTCTTGATTAAAGAGTCCAGGAGCTCCTAACTCAATTCATTAGTGTGTTCTCAAAGTTGCTCAAGTGGTGCCATCAGAACTCTGTACCCAAGAGTAAGTGCTTGTCAGAGATAGTTGTTAATGATAAAAAAAAAAAATTGGGGGGCTGGGGTTATAGCTCAGCAATAGAGCACTCACCTTGCACATGTGAGGCACTGGGTTTGATCCTCAGAGCACCACATAAAAATAAATAAATAAATTGTGTCCATCTTATAAAAAAAATCTTAAAAAGAAAAAAAAATTGGCTATTTGATTGCAAATTCTTTAGGAGGCATCAGAACAAAATAAAAACTATTTATAGATGACATTTAAAAACTGCTAGTTAACTTATTACTGATATTTTTCAAGTATAAACAGTCTCATGAGAATTATGACAAAAATAATTCAACTGACAAGAAAATTTGTTTGCTTTTGTAGTATTCAAAACAAAAAGGAGCCAATACAAATAACAATAGCAAAAATCTATCCAGTGTTTAAAAACATAATAAGGCTAATTCACCACCATTGTACCTCTCTGAAGAGCCTCAGTTTCCTTCACCAGTAAAAATCAGGTGGTTTTGAAGATACATATGATAGTCTGTGTAAACATGTTTGACCTCCATTGACTGTTAGAGGGTGCTTGATGGGTATTCTTGCTTCCTAATGAGCATGGGTTTGGATTCCTATCAAGCGTCAAATGAGATGTAGTTCTGCTGCAGGTGCATTATTGCACTTCACTCTGAAGCCTGCAGAGACAATGAAGACAAGATCCTATCTTCTCTGAAGTAAGAGTAAAGCTGGAACAGGTTGTGTACACACAATCAACAATTTTGGAAGGCACTGCTTTGTGTATTGAGTGTCAAAATGTGATGTTTTGTATGTGCCATGTCTTTTAGAGGTCATTTGAGTTGATTTTGAAGAAAACTGCCTTTTTGAACATATCTGATACATAAGGTGTTAGAGATTATAGTATAATTTGCTTGGCGTATAAAAAACCTGATAAAAATGGTGGCTTTTCATCTTCAGAGATGGTATTACTATGACTAGATGTTAATCCAATTTATCTTTAAAACCTGTGTTAAACAAAATATAGGCTGGAATGGAGGCAAACAGGATAAGAACTTACAGTCTGAAATAAAATTAGAAACAAACTCTGTAACAACAAATTCCACTATTATGTAAAATAATATAATATATAATGCACCAATTAAAAAATCTTACTGTTTTCACATGTCTCCAAGGAGAATGTTAAAACAGAGGTAAAGAAAAGAGCATAAGAAGCTAGAGGGTTATTGGCCCTGGGCCTTGGACTCTTCATCTATAAAATGGGGATATAGTAGTATACTTCATAAAATTGTTGTGAAGTTTAAATGGGGTACTACATGTACTTATATTGGTGCCAGGCTCATATTAAGCACAGAGTAATCAGTGATTATCATATTAAGCACAGAGTTATCAATAATTATTCTAGTCACTCTTCCTACTAATATGTGCCAGGCATTATTAATTTATAATTCTTTTAGAACTGCAAGGTATTAGTTTTCTCATTGAACATATGGGTAAAATGAGGCACAGAGAAGTTATGTAGCCTGCCCAGCATCACAAATGACTGGTAAATGACTGAATTGAAGTTTGGATCTGGATTAGTCTGACTCTAAAACCTATGGTCTTCCCACTGTCCCACCAATGATAGTGTGGGGTAGTGACATGGCCATTTGGCCTTAGACAAATCAATCTCTCTAAGGCTCCATTTTCTTAACTATGGAAGGGAAATGGCAATGTATCTAAATCACAGGATTGGATGAAATTAAATAAGAAACTATTTAAAACACTTAGCACAGTGCCTAGCATACTTAATGTTTGTTGGGTACTGGAAGATTTCTATGATGGAAAGGATTCATTCCCTCTCAGGGGAGAAGGTCAACTTTGACTGATGGATCTGGAAGCCATTACTTAGGGACTAGTAACAAATGGCTCCGGCCAGCAGGCGCATAGTGTGTCCAGGAAGCAGCCCCTGGAGGAGAGGCTGGAGGCAGGTGGCATCTGGTGTTCGGAAGCAGCTCCATCTAAGCATGATCCTAAACTGTGAGGAGCTTCTACCTGGCAGATGTTACTGTTCCTCTTCCTCCTGTCAGACCTTCTGTCATGGTGTTTCTGAGCTACTGAATGCCAGAAGATTCCCTAGCCCCAGGACTGACTGGTTCTCTTCCTTCTGTGCCAGCATCTGCATAGGCATGTTTGGGGGCAGCTGGCAACATGGGCATCTTTTCAGAGAAATGACTGTTGTAGCTGTTGCTTATGGGGCTGGGTATTTTTCTTGGGACCTGTGAGGGGGAACTCGGGATGTGAAACCAGTGGGAGGAGGGACCAGGTTGACACAGGAGCTGGATGAGCAGGAATGGGTGTGGAGGGGGAGCAGATTGAACAGGCAAGATGAGCAGGAGCTGTGAACTCCCACATTTTCCATTTTCCCCACACCCTAATCTTCCCACGAGGGCCAGACAAGAACAAGGTCAAACTGGTGGCTGCAACTAGGACAAATGATTCTGCTCTGTGGAGTTTGTTTGGAAGACACAAGAAAAAAATGTTGGAATGCACACCCAGAGAAATACTGTGTATGCCAGATATGTCCACATCCATTATATTTCATTTGATCCTTATGACAATCTTGGGCAGGCGTTCATTCTCCTTTTTAAAAGAAGATCAAACTGAGAAGCAGAGAGGCTAAACAAGTTGCTCAAGGTCACAGTAAGTGGCAGAACCAGATATGAAAACTCAGCCTCTTTTGGCCTAAGTCTGATGTCCTTTTCCCTATTTTGCCATGGCCCTAGATTAGATTTAACCACCCCCCCCCAGATGCTATCCATGTAGTTTTTGCTTGAATTACTTTCCTGATTCCTACAAAGAGGTGCTTGGTACAGGCAGCAAAAAGAGCTGCTTAAGATGAGCTATGATGAGCAGAGACTGCTGTGAGAATGAATGAAGGATCCTGCAGGACCTGAAGGAGCAACCCATTAACCACTGCGCCTCCTCCCCCACTGAGCATGTGACCCTGCAGTCCCTTCCCCCAACTGCTTGTGAGTGCAGTCTGCTTCGCAGCTGCTTTCTGTGTTTCCTCTTCTACCCTGTTGTTTCCTCTTTCCCTCCTTACAACGCAAACTGGTGTGTACCTCACTGGCTTGGGTGGAGCTGTCTGACTCAGGCTTCAGAGATTGATCGGAAAGGCAGCAAGGAGTTTGGAATAGTCTATATGCTTGGCTAAGGCCTTATTTCTTCAGTTGAAATAAACCAGTTGGGTGCTAAGGTTGAAGCTGGGCAGTCCCAGAAGACCAGCAAAATCAAGGTCAGACACCAGGGTTTGTGCCCCTGAAGCCCAGGATTCCCCCATCTGGTCGTTGTGAGGTTGGAATGTGTTGAGGGCTGGTGTTCCTGCTCTCCTTTAATAGTCTCTGCCATGATCATCCCTCTCATCCCCTGGGTCCTTTGTGCTCAGTGAGTCAAGGTGAAGCCTCCAGAGGACCTAACAGGGAAGGCCTCATCTTACCTCCCTGGGAGGGACCACGCTCTGCCTTCATCACCACACTCCCGTATGTGCTGTTCACACAGCCTTGCTTCAGAAGAAAATGGAACTTAAACCTGCTGGCCACCCTGCCAAGCCCCACGAATTTGGATTCTTGCTCAGCTACCCAGATTGTCAAAATGAAATGAAGCCGTGCCTTTTCATTCTGTCTGAGCACATAGGATTCCTCTACTCAACTTTCTCCTCAAGCAAGCCATCTAGCCTATACTTTCCTCTTTCCTAAAAAAAAAATATTCATCTTATCCACTAGTTTCATGTAGAAAGCTTTGGGTTTCCACAGCTATGACTAGTGGCTCTTTCTTTGGATTCCCTGGCTCTGGGACTGGCTGGTTGGCCCTTGGTCACCTTCATCTCTCTGAGCAGGTGCCCAAGTCTCACCTATAGAAAGGGGGACAAGAAGCATAGGATTTCCCTGACCTAAGAAAGCTTTGTACCATTGGTCCACAGACGCCCTCCGAGACCTGGCATGACCTTTTCCCATCTTGTATGCTGGGAGTCTGGTTCTGGACTCTGACCCTGTGCTATCTGTTCCCAGCAGGCCTTTCCTACTAGGATATCTCCTAGTGTCTGGAGGGCTTGGTAAGGGTGCAGGGGTTGTGGCAATGTTACCATTGACCCTGGCTTGGTTCTTATAGTGCCCAGCCCTCTATTCTTTTTAGACCTGCTGACCCCAGAACAGGCACACCCACAAAAGGGCCACCAAGTTCCATTTCCTCAGGGCAAGTGCCAAGGTCACCTGCAGATATAGCCAGTGCACCCTGTTGTGTGGTCTCCAGGGCAGCCCCAGACACCATCCAGAAAGTCCTGGTTGAGGAAGAGGGTGAGGGGATCAGTCACTGAGGGAGTTTTATAGTCCCCATTGGCTTTGCTGGTGGACAGGACTGTTAGAAAAATATTTGCAAAGCAACAAAGGTAGATGCAGAGGGTAGGGATAACTGAGTGGCCATCAGAAAGAGGGGCTGTTTCTATCTTCTCCAAAGGTCAGAGACCCTCGGCTGTACTTGTTCTTACTGGTTGTTTTATTTATTTGTATATTTGCTCTAGTATTAGTGGTGATAGGTCCTTTGCAGGGTCAGTCAGTTTGTTTTTTATCTCTTGCTACTGTGGCACGCTCTGTGCCCAGTTCCTATTCCAGATGCATTCTTAGTGCAAAGTCTTAACATGGTCAATAAAGCCATTATCATGCTCCTTTGAAAGAATAAGTTGGATTGTCAGCTAACAATTAAGAGATAGCTAGTCCCCCTCTCTATCTGACTTGGTTATTCAGTAACCAGTATCTGGTAGGGGGAGGTGGGATTCTAAGAAGTGCCACCTCTTGTCAACAGATTTAGAGGGTAATGAGGCAGCAAGCCCCACCTAGAACTACCTGCAAGCCTTGCACCTCATCACCCTTGGCCCTTGACCTGCTTGCCCAGCCTGGTCCTACACTGGGATTGCCATCCCTCTACTCACAGTTGTGCATACCTTGTACCCTGCTCCCCTTCTGGGGCCCCTTGATTCTCAAGGGAAGGGCTTGTGAAGAGAAGTGAAACCTTCCAGGTCCCACCCACAGCAGGAGAGCGTCAGCTCTCTGGCCTGCAAATTGAATGTGTGTTCATAAGCTTGACTCAGTTTAACCCAGCCCTTAATCTGACCTATGTCCTCAGGCCCCTTTGAATGATGATACCTGAGCCTTTTCTTGAGAACACCCTGACAAGTTTGCATGGAAAGAGCATCAGACTAGGAGGAGACCTGCCCTGCCATGCACTGTGCCAGTGTGGTGTGACGTTGAGCTCAACCCCTCCATCCATCTGGAGTCCAG
This sequence comes from Ictidomys tridecemlineatus, assembly GCF_052094955.1. Classification (NCBI taxonomy): domain Eukaryota; kingdom Metazoa; phylum Chordata; class Mammalia; order Rodentia; family Sciuridae; genus Ictidomys; species Ictidomys tridecemlineatus. The sequence continues at coordinate 108,431,249 of NC_135480.1, forward strand.
GCTGGAAGTCCCAGAGGAATCCAATGCCAGGCTTAGCATCACACAGCACAGCTAAGGACCCCTAGCTCCAGGAATCACGACTCTCCTGCTCACTTTGGGGATCAAGTTTTCTTTTGGGGGGGTGGGGTGTATTGGGGATTGAGCTCAGGGGCACTTGACCACTGAGCCACATCCCCAGACCTATTTTGTATTTTATTTAGAGACAGGGTCTCACTGAGTTGCATAGCACTTTGCTGTTGCTAAGGCTGGCTTTGAACTGCCTCCTGCCTCAGCCTCCCAAGCCATAGGGATTACAGGTGTGTGCCACTCTGCTCATTGGAGAACAGGTTTTCTAGGAATTTGGGTGTAAGTCAAGCAGGCCTCTCAAGGAGGAGAGGGCTGGAAAATCATAGCATGCCAGTGTGGACCCTGCTGATCCTCCTGTCTGCCCCTGAGGGAAAGTGGGAAGGCCTCAGCAGGTCAGGGTCACTTCATTGTACCACTGCAGGCTCTCCATAGGCACTCCATCCACCTCAAGCAAGGTGAGGGTACTATTGGCTTCAGATATTTGTGTTCATGGGGACCCAGGTATGCCTCCTAGAGCGGTGGGGGAAGGGGCTGGAATCCAGGTTCTAGAAATCACAGTCTAGAAGAGTTTGGTACCAGTGACAGAGCAGCAAGGCCTGTCTCTGTGCCTCCAGCTCTTCTTCCTCATCTGTTAAGTCTGAAGCAATACTAACTTCTATTTTTAAATGCCTACTGGGTGTTAGGAATGTGATAAAACCTGTCAGTAACTCTAACCTGTCGGTAGCTCTGCGAGAAAGGTGATAAACTGCTTTTTAGAGGAGTGAAAAGGTTTAAGGAATGAATCCAGCTTTTGCCTGATTTCTAAGTCCTTGCTGTTTTCTATTATAGACATCAACTCCTTGAAATACACACCTAGGGGGGCCCAAGATGCTACTGTGTCCCCTGGGGTAGTTGGCAGGTAGAAAAAGCACAGGGAACAGACCCTGCGCTGAGGAAAGCTAGCTGGGGCTTCCCCCAGAATCAACAGGATAGAAGCCTGAGTGTTCCTAGGACTTTGCCTGGCTCCTGTCCAGAGCACCCTGACCTAGGTGTCCCTCAGTGACTTTCTATCCTCAAGAAATAGCCCAAACACCATTGGTTGGCACCCAAGGCCCTGCTTGGTCTTGGCTCTGCCTTTTTCCAGCCACTTTGTCTGTATTTGGCTCAGTCCCACCTTACAGATATCCGGAGCCATGCAAAGTTCCCTAAACAGGTAGTGTTATTTCACACCTCAGTGCCTTTGCACAAACTGCTTCCTCTCCCTGGCATATCTTTCTTCTGCCCAGCTATGATTGACTTGGCCTCTTCCTGCTTTTTTGTTTGTTTTTTTTTTTTTTTTTTGAAGACACAACTGAAGCCTCACCACTGGAATCTCTTTCTGAAAGACATTGCTCCCATTCTGTTGGGCCTGATATCCCTCCTCTATGCTCCAGTGTCAGGCAGGACTTCTTTATTTTATAGCACAGTCACACTGACTTTGTCTATTCCAGCAGGGCAAAGATCCTTCTTATGATTCCTCCTGCTATTTCCAGATCCTTAGGCTGACACCTGGGACATGGAAGGCACATGGGTGGACAGAAAAGCAGTCTCGTTTCTGCCAAGAGAATCAGGATGTTAGAAATGGACATGAATATGTCTGTCCTCTGGCACAGTTATCCTACCTGGAGTTGGAAAGCACAAGGATTCTGGAGGAAAGGGATATGGAGCAGATGAGGAGGTATAGCTGGGACCATAGCTAGGAGAAAGTCAAGGAGGGTAGGCTGAGGTTGTTGGTGGGCATCTCCTGGCATGTGGGAGTGAAGCAGTATGGTATTATTGGGGAGTAGGGGTGGGAACGGAAGGGTTGCTGGCAGCCAGGCTATCCCTTTGAGCCCTCTTTGTTTCTGCTCAGCTCCTGAGAGGGCTGGGTGTGCTTGCTGAGGTGTAGCCTGGCCTCCTGGCCACATCAGGCTCCATAGCTGGCAAAGACCCCATTGCCTGGCTTTTCAGGGGCCCCAGTGGGGAGGTCCTGGAGGTCTTTCAGATCCAGAAAGGATCTGATCTGTCACTATTGTGATAGTGACAGAGACCTAGAGATGAGCATAGGAGGATATTGTGTTCACTTGTCTTGTGAGATGGATGGGGTTGATGCTATATTCTGGTACAATTGAGGAGTGAAGCAGAGGCAGAATATGTTTACCCAATAAATTAGTGACAGGTGTCTCTGTCTTTCCAACTTTTCCCTGAATGAGGCAGCATCCCAGGCAAGGGCAGCATTGGTGTTCTCTAGGTGAAGTTTCCTTGCACCTACTTACTTGTTTGTAGAAGGTCAGCTAGACACCCTGTCCAAATTCTCTCAGAAAATTGACCTCAGCTTCTAGAAATCCCTGAACTAGGAGTTGTGTGCCATATGGCAACCAGTAGAACCAGAAAACTTTTCTGCCACTAAACTGCTAATGTCAGTCACCAGACAGGCACTTAGGATAGAATTCAAGCCTCTAGAAGACTCCTGTGATCCATTCAGGTGTCTTTGGGCAGTGAAATCCAGACTACATAGTTGGAATTGCATTTTTTGATGGAATGGAAAGACACTGAAAAATTTTATTCAAAGTAATGGAGAAGGCCATGTGTAACTTCATTCTCTTAAGAAGAAAAGCTTAGGGCTGGGAATGTGGCTCAAGTGGTAGCGTGCTCACCTAGCATGCGTGAGGCACTGGGTTCAATTCTCAGCACCACATAAAAATAAAATAAAGATATTGTGTCCACCTAAAACTAAAAGATAAATATTTTTTTTAAAAAAGAAGAAAAGCTTAAAATGGACAGAATGGAGTCAGAGACCCTCTTAAAAAGTGCAAATCCAGGGGTAAAGTGAGAAGGGAATTGATAGCCCAACCCAAATTTGGTCTTTGCTGAAATACTCTATTTCACAAGTGAGAGCCTGCATTGCTTCATGACATGTTTGAGGGAAGTGAGTTGGGGTTTGGGTGTAGATTCCCAGAGAGGACAGAGTAAGCATCTAGTATCTACTCTTAGATTCATGGGACTAAGGGATACAAAGATTTCCAGAGCCCTCTTACACACTTCTCATGAGATGTTTAATTGATGAACCAAAGAACTGGGTCTTCCTAATGCCTGGATATTTCTCTCAGGCTGGGGGGACCATTTTTTTTTAAGGTGCATTGAAAGCATCCACAATACCACTGAGCTGCATCCCAACCCCCATTCTGAGGTCTATTTTCCACTTTCTTTCTGGTTCTCAGCAGCTGCTGACTTGGCTCAGCTGATGGCCTGCTGTCAAAGCAGACAGTGACTCAGGCAGGCACTGCAGGCTCTTCCTTCCCCAGACCCTTAGGAGAGGAAAAGGGCCTAGGCTGCAGTGGAAATTTTGATTGGTGTCTGACTGGGACTGTTCTTTCCATCCCAGGCCAGTGGCTGAGATGCAAGGCAGGGGGTGGGCGAGGGCACATGGGATGTGTGTGCCACAGAGGGAAAGAATGATCTTTCTGTCTAGTGGAATGGACCAGCTTGAGACTATGAAGGAGAAGACTTGGGTTTTGTCACCAGCTGCCCCAGCTGACTCATCTCCAACTGAGGCCTGGACTGTCTGCTGTGTTCCAAGCTCAAAGCGACTATTGACCTCACTTTGAAGACAGACCCTCCTTCCTCTGCAGTTCCCTCCCACTCCTATGTTTCTGACATTTAAAAACCATCCCAGCTGGGTGTGGTGGAGCACACCTATAATCCCAGTGGCTCCAGATGCTGAGAGATCATGATTTCAAAGCAAACCTCAGTAATTTAGTGAGGCCCTGAGCAACTCAGTGAGACCCTGTCTTTAAATAAAATACAAAAAAAAAGAACTGGGAATGTGGCTCAGTGATTAAGCGCCCTTGGGTTCAATCGCCAATAAAAGCAAAAACAAAACCATCCCAGATCCCTGCCACCATCCCTGTGGCTCATACAGACACCCAGAAGCCCTTGCCTAGATTAGGCCACAGAGAAACAAAGGGGCTGGAAAGCAACAGGAGCAGGGGAGGTGCTTCCCTTTAAGGTGTGGGTGACTGGCCAGTCTATTAGAAACCTCAGGAGTCTATTAGAAACCAGGGAGATAATGCTCCCAGCAATCTGTCCTCTGCCCGGCTGTTCTGAGCCTCCCCCTGGCCTCTGCCCCTGAGAATTTGTGTCTAAAAGGGAACCTGGAGATAAAGAGTAAGTGGGCCTGAGGCCTTGGGGCTACCAGAGCAGGCACAGGGAGGCAGCTCCCAGCTGGGGTTTGGCTTCCTGCTGACCCAGATGCCTGGCTTCTTCTGCAGGTTCCGTGGCTTCACCCTGCTGCTCACCTTCCTCATTTATACCTGTTATCACATGTCCAGGAAGCCAATCAGCATTGTCAAGGTGAGGCTGGGTAGTAATGGAGAATGCAGGACATGCTGGGGCCAGCAGATGTGCACTTTAATGGAGTGGTCTTGTCCTCAGGCCATTACCTGCCTCTTTCCCTTTCCCTGGTCACAGAGACCACTCCTTCCCCGTGGCAGATACCCAAAGTTAGTAGCTCTTTTTTTTTTTTTTTCCCCCTCAGGAATATTTCCCTATGTGCTTCTTTTGAGTTTGTTCAGTGTTGGGGGTATGGATGGGATGAGAAGGCAGGGGTCCTGGGCGCTATTTGTCCTGCTTACCAGTCTGAGATAGCCACCTTTCCCTATATTCAGTCACTGTTAAGGAAGATGCGGGCAGAAGGGAACAAGGAATCTGGGGGAGCGGGGGAAGGCAGTGGTGCTGGTGTGGTTGGGGTAGGAGATCCTTCTTTTCTCTAAGCTGAGTGGGGTCTGGGATGATGAGATGACCCCTGACCTATGCAGATCATTGCCTCCCCAGAGCCGTCTGCACCAGAACTGCTCGGAGCTGATCAAACCCATCAATGATACCCACAGTTTAAATGATACCTCGTGGTGCAGCTGGAGTCCATTTGGTAAAAACAGAGCATGTTGTTCTTCTCCACTCCTGTTCCCTCTTCCTCAAGAAGGGGCTACCCAGAGCCAAAAAGGGCTTCCAAGTGGCAGGGGAAGCTAAGCAGTCAACTTTCTGTCTCTTCTGTCTGCTTTCAGATAAAGATGACTACAAGGAATTACTGGGGGCTGTGGATAATGCCTTCCTTGTGGCCTATGCCATCGGCATGTTTATCAGGTAAAGAGGGGCACAGCCTGTGCCCATCTAGAGTGGAATGGTTCAGAACTGCAGCCTCCCCTTGTCTAACCTGGGGGCAGCAGGCTGAAGGGTGAAAGCTGTTTGCTCCCTGGGTGGGAGTGAGGCCAAGACTTGTGCATAAACCATCAGCCTCCTTTCCTCACTGTGGCCACCAAGACTGCTCCTTCACCTGGTGGACTCCCACTGTTAGCCGCCCTTTTTCCTGGAAGATTTTCAAGATGCCCCTTTTGAGTTGACTTAGCCTTGGTGGGTGTGAAGCAGGATCCCTCTGAAGATGGCCCTAGATGTGGAGATACCCAGGAAGCTCCTATCCTGTGCTGTGTCTAAGGTTAGCCCAGCAAGCATGAATCTGGCAAAACCAGTTTGGAACTCACTGATAGGAATCACAGTTGAATAAGGCAGGGTCCTGCCTTCAAAGAGCTCACAGCCTAATGGGGCGACCCAGGCATCATCTGCTAATTACAAAATGGCAAGGTGGCTCTAGGATAGAGAAGGCCATCAGGTGCTCTGGAGTTCAGAATACTTACAGAGTTCAAGCAGGGATTGGAGAAGATGGAGTTGTGGAATGTTTCTTGGAGGATATGAGCCTTGAACTAGTAAAGAGGTCATGGGCCTGGTAGCAGAGAAGGGGATCTAGGCAAAAGGCACGGCATGAGCAAAATAAGGCAAGTGAGGAAACAGGTTTTCCAGAGAGGAGATTCCAAGGAAGTAACATAAGATGGAACTAAAGGATGAGGTCATGTGCCAAAGGCCTGTGTGTCAGGTTGTGAGGAGAAAAAGTGATTGAGAGTTTTTACCCCAGGTTTGTTTCAGGATAGATCAATCTGAGGGAGAAGTGAGAGAGAGCAAGATAGGTCATACCAAGGGGAGGCTTTTGCTTTTTTTTTTTTTTTTTTTTTTTTGGTACAAGGGATTGAACCCAGGGGATATACTTAACCACTGAACCACATCCTCAGTGCATTTTTAATATTTTATTTTGAGACAGGGTCTCACTAAGTTGCTGAGGCTGGCTTTGAACTCATGATCCTCCTGGCTCAGTCTCCTGAGCCCCTGGGATTATAGGCATGTGCCACTGTGCCCAGCCCAGAAAAAGCTTTGACAACAGACTAAGCTGCTGAGTGTGAGTTTCTACTGTGGTAATGAAGATGGAAGTCAGCACACTGCAGAATAATTTAAGAAGCAGAAAGAAGCTATATATGCAGCTCAGTGACAAAGCTTAGCATGTGCAAGGCCCTGGGTTCAATCTCTAGCACTGCAAACATTAAAAAGGTAGAATGGTGGGCCTCAGAGACTGAATGTGAGAGGTGGGAAGTGAGGAGAGGCAGAGTCTCCTGTGGCTCCCTGGTCTGTCTTGAGCAGCCAAGTGGGTTGGTGGTGCACTTCTCTCAGATCAGAGATCAGGCCAAGGAGCTGAGTGGTGAAAAAAAGGAAGAAGAATTCAGTTCAAGTATAGAATTTCAAATGTTTTGGGGACATCCAAGTAAAGATGTCCAGGAGGTGTCTGGATATGATCCTATAACTCTGGGGACCAGATCAGGACTGAAGATACACAGCTGGGACTATTGAGCATATAGGTGAGAGTTAAAACATAAAAGTGATGCAAGAGAATGCTCCCACAGGGAAATCATTGACAAAGAATGGCCAGCCACAAGGGAAGGAGATGAGCAACAGTGCCTTCACTGTATGGCCAGCAGTGTCAAATAAAGCAGAAGGAGTTGACTGGGTATTTGGCACATGCCTGTAATCCCGGCTACTTGAGATGGCTGAGGCAGGAGGATTGTAAATTCAAGGCTAGCCTTTTTAATTTTATCTCAAAATAAAATAAAATAAGACTGGGGATGTAGCTCAGTGATAGAGCACACTGGGTTCAATTCCCCATATTGGGGGGAAAAAAAGGCAGGAGTCCAGAAAGGGGGAGCTGAGGTGACAGCACAGAGGTCATTGATGTGAACTTTCAGTGGCTTGGGGTTAGGGGAGAAATGAGGTGGTAGTAGACATAAAGGATATTGACCATAAATCTAACTACTTTTTCTCCAGTGGAATTTTTGGGGAGCGGCTCCCCCTCCGTTATTACCTTTCAGCTGGAATGCTGCTCAGTGGCCTTTTCACCTCCCTCTTTGGCCTGGGATATTTCTGGAATATCCATGTACTCTGGTACTTTGTGCTCATCCAGGTACGAATCTCCATCTTGTCCTTGGGCCTTTGTTCCAATCACTAAAAGGGACCCCAGAGGCCACTATCCTTCCCATCTGTCCCCAGGTCACAACAAATGGAGATCTGGACTCACTCCCTGCTCCCACTTGAGTTCCCTCCATCACACCGTACACCCAACAGCCATGAATTATTAGCTCAGTAAATCTGCCCTGAACACAGCACTGAGATCCCTTCAGAAGGCATGAGAGGCTTGGTCTCTGCTCAATCTTGAGCTAGAGGAGAAATCAGCTCATGACATTGGGGTGTGGGTGGACAGGCATGTGAGGGAAGGGCAAGGTTTGTAGTGTAGGGTGTGGAAGGCCCCTCAGCGTCACATTGAACTTCCTCCACCCAGGGCTGTGGAGCATGGCCCAGGCTTGTTCTCACCCTCCATCCTCTCTCCCTACAGATCTGTAATGGACTTGTCCAGACCACAGGCTGGCCCTCAGTGGTGGCTTGTGTCGGCAATTGGTTCGGGAAGGGGAAGTGAGTATGACGAAGGAGGAGGGTGGGAAGGACCTTGAGGGCTGGGACTACCGAGATGATCACTCACGGCCCTCTGGTGTAAACTCAGGGGAAAGAGTAGAGAGTGCCTCCTCCGGTTGGTTGATGTCCACAGGCTGAGACACAAATGTTTCCATGGGAGCAGTGCTATTTCTGTCATCCATGAGGATTTAACCCATAGTTAAGGCAACCTTATTTACACTTTTTCTCAAAAAGAATGAATTTCCATTTTGAAAGAAGACAAAAAGAGGTCTATAAAAACTGGTTTTTGCTATCTTGAAAAAAAAAAGAAGAAAGAAAAAGAAAAAGTTGCCTTTGAGCAAGATTTCTCACCCTCAGAGCTATTGATATTTTGGGTTGTTCAATTCTTGGTCATTGGATGCTTATTAGATGGTGCGTAGTACATGCTTGGCATCTTCCCACTAGGTACCAGGAGCAAACCCTGAATTATGATACCCTCAAATTTCTAGATGTTACCAGATGTTCTGGGGGGGCACAATTGCCCCCCAGTTGAGGACCTCTGCTTTAGAGTAAGATTATGGTGCAGCAAAAGGGAAGAAAGAGTGGGGGCTCTACACTTTCTGTGTGGTGAGAGCTCTCACCTGTGCTTGCTCAGGGTGCTGGCAAAGAGGGGTGGAGCCCAGACCAGTTGCCTACTTGGCGACAGCCCGGCCCTCCTCCTCCTCACTGACTGTGTCTCTGGGGTTTTGCAAGTCTAGGAGGCTTGGGCACCTCCTAGAGGCTGTGGGCAGCCAGACTTACATCTTGGCCAGGGTCATTACTTTCTCTACACTTCTCCCCTTTCCTTCCCTCCCCTGCAGGCGGGGGTTCATCATGGGCATCTGGAATTCCCATACGTCTGTGGGCAACATCCTGGGCTCCCTGATTGCCGGCATCTGGGTGAACCAAGAGTGGGGTCTGTCATTTATTGTGCCTGGTGTCATCACAGCTATCATGGGCATTATCACCTTCCTCTTCCTCATTGAATGTGAGTGGACCCCACAGACCCCACTAGTGAGCCTCCCAGTTCTCTGTTTCTGGGAGAAGGCAGTAGATACACTGGAAAGATTGCTGGGCATGGGGTTGGAGGATCAGCTGTGTGTTGCTGAGACTCAGTTTTCTCATTTGCAAAATAATAATAATATCTACTCCCTGGAATGTCTGAAGGATTAAAGAAGTTACAAGGTATTTAAAATCTCTGGTTTTTCTGGGCACAGTGGTGTATGCCTGTAATCCCAGCAATTTGGGAGGCTGAGAATCACAAGTTCAAGGTCAGTCTCAGCAATTTACTGAAATCCTCAGCAGTTTAGCAAGACCCTGTCTCAAAATAATTAAAAAGGGTTGAGGATGTAGCTTGGTGCTAAAGTGCCCCTGCGTTCAATACCCACTACCACACACAAAAAGAGCTTGGCCTGTAGCAGCCCAGTCAACACTGGTTGGCTCTGAGAGGTGTGGGAAGGGGCAGGTGTGGTTGAAGGGCCATGCTCATAGAACCTAATCTCTTTCATTTGGTACATTTGACTGTTGTCTTCCCCAGTTTCTTTTCTTTTCTTTTCTTTTCTTTTTTTTTTTTTTTTTTTTTTTTTGAGAGGGGAAGGGGAGGTACAAGGGATTGAACTCAGGGGCAATTGACCACTGAACCCCATCCCCAGCCCTATTTTGTATTTTATTTAGAGACAGGGTCTCACTGAGTTGTTTAGCATCTCACTTTTGCTGAGGCTGGCTTTGAACTCACCATCCTCCTGCCTCAGCCTCCTGAGCCACTGGGGTTACAAATTTGCACCACTGTGCCTGGTGTTTTCCCCATTTTCTGACATCTTGTGAGGCCTTGTGAATTGGCAAGACTGGGTTTATAGCCACTTTGTAGTGCAAGAGGCAGTAGTGACATGGTAATTAGGAGAGCCAGGCCTAGAAAACTGGCCTCCTGAACCCCAGTGCCGATTCCGTCATGGAGGGGAGACCACACAGATGGTATAGCCAGCTTCCTGTACCAGCTGTAAAGTGAAAGCTGGCCTGCAGGAAGCTTCTTAGAAGATTTTTTTTTTCCAGACCCAGAAGATGTAGACTGTGCCCCTCCACAGCATCACGTGAGTGTGACCCCTCCCAGCTCTATCCCTGCCTTCCCTCCCCATGAATGGGGCTGGACCAAGGAAGATCTGGGAGTTGGAGGAGGGAGTTGTGCCCCTCCCCCGCTGCCATTGACTTCACAGACCCAGTATTAGGCCATTGGACTAACTGGCTAAAAAACCAGTGGGCCTGGCAGAGTCAGTCCTGTCCAAGAAAGAGATGCACACCTCCTCCTGCTCACCTGGGCCACGCTCTAGCTGGATAAGGGGGTATATGGACCAGCTTTCAGTGAGGGCTCTTCTCTTTTGCACAGGATGGGTCAGACAAGGACCAGGACAACCCTGAGGACCCTGAAAACAGTCCCTACCCTAATAGGGAGACCATCCAGGAGACTGTGACCAGCTGCTCCAAGGAGCCATGCGCTGAGCCTGTGGCCATCAGCTTCCTGGGGGCACTCAAAATCCCGGTGAGAAGTTTGTGGAATGAAGGGAGAGAGGGATTTTCTAGATTTTTCCACTGAATATCAGAAGATGGGATGGGAGGTGACTAATGATTTCCAGAATTTCCTTATGAGAGAGGTGGAGGGAAAGTAGTGGGCTTGGGGAGGGCGGTCTGGGAGACTTGACACAGCATGGAGCAGCAGGCATGTTGCTTCCTTCGGGATTAGGTGTGGGTATGAGTTTGTTTTGTGGAAGGTGATAAACAGTCCCAGGGTAGTGCTGAGCCACCACCAGATGGTGGATCTCTTGGACCCTGTTCCATTGTGACCTTCTTTATGCTCCCCAGGGTGTGATCGAGTTCTCTTTATGTCTGCTCTTCGCCAAACTGGTCAGTTACACCTTCCTCTACTGGCTGCCACTTTACATCTTCAATGTGGGTAAGTCCAAGGGACAGAAGGGCTAAGAGCAAGAGATCTCCAAGGAAAGCAAGGCTACTTCTGGTGGGGGAGGAAGCCACTGTGGCACTGTGTGAGACTCCAGTGTGCTGAGCTTCAACTAGGGCATGAGGAGATTTATTTAATTTTTTGTTTAAGTGGGAAGCTCTGTACATTATACCTAGACCCTGAGTCCAGCTGAGTTCACCCTGACTCCAAAGATCTGTTCTACCATCCTCCCTTGTCTTCCTCAGCCTGAGAGTAAGAAAAACATCCCACTCCAGGCTGCTTGGCTCACAGGTGGATGGAGCTGGGTGCTGGAAAGGTCTACCATGAGTGCTTCCCCAGCCCAAAGAAGAGGCCTGCTGCCTGGCAGTAACCACAGGGCCCTTCTTCTTCTTCTTCTTTGTTTTGATGGGCCTTTATTTTGCTTATTTATTTATATTCGGAGCTGAGAACTGAACCTAGTGCCTCACACATGCCAGACAAGCACTCTACCACTGAGCCACAACCCTGGCCCCAAGGGCCCTTCTTCTATGGGTCCTATGCGTCTGTATTGAGTTCTGCTGGTCTGCTTTGGGGGAGCTGCCCCATGTCATGGGATACTTTTCCCTTCCCCTGCTCAGGGATGTACAGATGAAGGGAGATCACTTGTGATATTGAAAAAGAGTGTTTGAGGGCTGGGGATGTGGCTCAAGCGGTAGAGCGCTCGCCTGGCATGCGTGCGGCCTGGGTTCGATCCTCAGCACCACATACCAACAAAGATGTTGTGTCCACCAAGAACTAAAAAATAAATATTAAGAAAAAGAGTGTTTGATATCTCCTTGACCTGGGCCTCTGCTTTTCCTTGAGCGGGGGTCTCTATCTAGCATGCTTCACCTTCCCAGACCCTGGGAGCCTCAAAACTCTACCTCTCACTCAGGACCTCTCACCCAAGGCTGCTCGATTCCCTCAGCCCTGGGGAGGGACGATGTTGCCCACAAATGTTACCACATTTGTGCTTGCTCTGAATAGGAGTCCTTGTGGATTAGTCATGGCCAGATCTCAAGCTGCGTCTTGCCCTTTAGCTCTACATTGGGGGCCCCTCTTGGTAATACTGGTAGAGTTCTGGGGCAGTTTTGTGGACACTGTGACTTTTTGTTTTAAGGCCTTGGCTCTGACTTCAGAATATGAGTCAACATTGTGGGAGGGCTACAAGTCAAGCTTCTGGACATTCCTTTTTCTAAGCCTAGAACCAAGGCCTGGGCCCAAGTTCCCCATTTCCCTGCAATTCTTCTTCTTGCTCTTTACATTAGTAGAGCCCTAAGGTGGCTGGGAAGGGCACTTAGTGGAACCTGCTGTTAGGTCAGGAGTGGAACAGGGCGAGTGGCTGATTGGGCTGAGGCTCAGTGAGAGTGACTGCAACACTCCAGGGGGAAAGATGGCTCTTGGGGTGGGGTTCTAAGGACCCAGATCCCAGCTTTGTGAGACAAGGTCTTTTCTAAGAGGTTAAAGTCATCCTCCAGGGGAGAAGGGCAGTGCAGGACTGAAAACCAGAAAGACTATGTCCCAAACTGCTGTAAAGCCACTCTGCAGCCCTGGCAAATCACTGTGCCATGAGCTCTCAGCTGGAAGATGGGGCTGAATCAGGGCCCTGTAGGGATTATTCTGCAGCATGCAGAATGCTTGCCCTGAACCCCTGGGTGTCTGACCATGTATTTGTGTTTTCTAAAGCTCACTTTGGTGCCAAGGAGGCTGGGGACCTGTCTACGCTCTTTGATGTTGGTGGCATCATAGGTGAGGCCCTGACCTGCTCTACCAGTGGGCTTCCCTGATTCTCCTTAGGGGCAAAGAAAGAAGAAGTAGGTCCAATGGGCTGTGCCTGGCCAGGTGGCTCTAGAGAACAGTCTTCTCTGCTCCTGCAGGGCTGGATAGGCTTAAGAAAGATGGCTTGTGTGGTTTCTCATAGTAATGGGTGCCAGGGAGGGATGTGGAGGGAGACGCTCTGCTGGTCCTTGATGTCAGGTGCAGGCCAAAGCTGAGTAGGACAATGGGGGGAAGCTGGGCAGCAGGCAAGGGGATGGCGTCCTCCTGTCGGAGGGCAGTGTGTAAGTGGTGTGTGTTCCAGGTGGCATCATGGCAGGGCTCATCTCTGACTACACCAACAGCAGGGCCACCACTTGCTGCATCATGCTGATCTTGGCTGCCCCCATGGTGCGTATAACCTCAAGGGCCAAGTGCCTATGAGTAGATGTCACAGGCCTCTGACCTGTGTGCCCATCTCTACATTTATGCATACAGCTGTCTCTTGTACATGTGAGTGTACTCCCTGTGCACACCTGGGAGGAGAAGAAGTGAGGGTCAGAAGAATCAGGCCCCTGGGAAAGAGACCAGGACTGGGAATTTTGGAAAGGGATTAATTATTATTTGACCTTGATAGAGAAGACTAGCTACGAAACTTCTTGACCAAGAAAAGGGAAAGAGATTGAGGTTAGATAGGAGAGAAGGCTTTTTAAGAAAAAAGTCATGTTTAGATCTTCCATCCCTGGGTTGCTTAAAGACCTGAAAAGTCTGGGTGTAAGCGGGAGGAGGAATAAGGTGACATCTGGTGTTCCAGATCAGGAAAGGGCTGTTCTAGCCCATCCAGGGGAACCTGGATGTGACTCTGCCTCCCTCCTCCTCTCACAGATGTTCCTGTACAATTACTTTGGCCAGAATGGGATTGTCAGCTCCATAGGTGAGTGGGCATTGCAAGTTCTGTTAGGCCACAGAAAAGTCCCTGCTTTGGGAGCCCCATGATGCTGGTGTGGGGGTATGAAGGGTAAGAGCTAGGAGGCCTGAGACCTCGAGGTGTCATCTACTTTGAGACTCACTTCTAACTGCACTATTTCTGCTGCTGTCCAGTGATGCTGATTATTTGCGGGATGCTGGTCAATGGCCCTTATGCACTTATCACCACAGCGGTCTCTGCTGATCTGGTAAGCAGGCCACCCCCAACCCAGTGCACCAAGGACCACTCTGGGGACTTGTTCAGGGCTTCTCTCTCCATGGCCACTTTCCCATATCCCTTTTCCCATCTCCTGTCCTACAGGGACAAGATCCTTAAAGTCCTTGAGAACCCAGCACAGATCCCTTTCCTCAACATCCAAGCCCTAGTCACTACACTCCCCAGTGAGCCTCCCCCGTCCTGGTCCTACTTGGTGCTGCTACTTAGCTCAGTCCTCTCACTCTGCTTCTCTCCTCAGGGCACTCACAAGAGCCTGAAGGGCAATGCTAAGGCCCTCTCCACTGTCTCAGCTATCATCGATGGCACGGGCTCCATAGGTCTGTGATGTTAATTTGGCTTTTGGCATCTGGACCAAGCCCTGTCTTGGACAGACTGTTGGATTACCCTCAGGTGGACAGGGAAGGTAAGGCCCACTTCTCATGAGGCTATGCTTTGATAGGTGCTGCTCTGGGGCCCTTGCTGGCTGGACTCATTTCCCCCACAGGCTGGAACAATGTCTTCTACATGCTCATCTCTGCTGACATCCTGGCCTGCTTGGTAAGCATTGTTGGGATACACCAAGGGGTATCAGAAGGGTTTTTTTGTCTCCAACAAAAAACCCTGTACTGGGGGTTCTAGGGCAACAAGAGCAGCAGTTCTTTGCTCAGAACTACTTTGCAAATGGGGTGACTCCTTTCTCTGCTGCCAATGCATTGGTCAACTGACCCTGGGAGCTATGTACTGATGCTCACGGTGCCCCCCTTCCCTCTGTGCCTTGGACTCCCCACAGTTGCTCTGTCGGTTGGTGTACAAAGAGATCCTGGCTTGGAAGTCATCCCTGAGCAAAGGCAGAGGGTGAGTCCTCCTAACAGTGGAAGCCCCACTTCTCCCGACCTCATTCTTTAGGCAACCCACCTGGTGCTCAGTTACTCTACACCCATTCTGAAGCTAGACCAGCCCAGACCTCAAGAACACTGAGCCAGCCCCTCCATGAAGTGCTGTGTGAATCCCTGCCCCACCCCAGACCCACTAACCTGTCCTCTGTTGTCCCCATGTGTCTCTGTAGCTCTAGTCTGGCCCTAACCCATCCGCGATAGTATTTTCCTCAAGTCCCACAACTTTTGTGAGTATTTTCTTCAAGTCTGCGATTAGTGTGCCACTAGAACATGGGCTGCATGCAAATCCTCTCCCTTCCAATGTGATTTTTTCTTTTCTGACTTTCTCTTTTTTCTTGGGAGCCAGGTCCAAAGATAACCTGGACAGAGCATGGTGCTTGGAAAATGTTTCCCAAGGGGTCTGAGATGCTACCAAGGATGGCAGCCTCTTCCCTGAGGGACAGCATTAAGGGCATCCTCTAGGACAGAGGGGGCAGAGATGGGAAATCATTTTCCCTCTGAACTTAGGCCTATCCACATGTGCTTCCTGAAGTTCAGAAACAAAGGTCATCTGGTCCCTCTGTCCAGGGTGTGCAGAAAAAAAGCAACTACCAATCAGAGGCTCTGAAACAAAATTTGAATCAATCATCTGTTGGTAACCTGGTGTGCTGTCTGCCTGATGTCCAGTGGTGGTGGTTGTAGGGGTGGCAGGAATAGGTTAGTGGCTGAGGCAGGGGCTGGTCAGAGGCTGACACTGTCTGCTGGTGCTGGTGGTTGGACAACTTTCCCTGTGGCCTTTTGGCTCTCTTTCTGAGCAGGAGCCTCTTGCTCATGAGGAACTGGTTGGAGCCTAGACTAGGGTTGGATATGAGGAAGAGCCCCCTGGGGTCATGGTAACCCACACAGTATCGTGGAAACATTTCTGGGAAACACTTCTGCTTTAGAAAGGCATCACACAAGGAGAAAAACTGAGAGCAGGAAGCAAACTACAGTTTGTAGGAAGCATTCACAGGGTTTGTCCTGCTCTGGAGGAGGGGAGCAGGGAGTTAGATAGCTTGATTTAGCTCCTTCCACCTGTATTCCTTAGGCCAGGTTTGACGAGGGGAAAGGGAAAAGAAGGAATATTTAGTGAGCATTGCTGTGTGCCTGAAATGGAGTTGAGCTTTAGATATAGTAGCTCGCCTCTCAACCATATAAAACAGGTAGTATCATTTAGAATGAGGACCCAGTTCTGGAACAACCTAAGAAGGACCCATATCTGTAGGGGTTTGTTTTGTGCATTGCTGCCTTTCCAAGCTAGTCCTTCTCCATGGAAGGCATGTGTGGGTGTGTAATAATTTACTGGAGTGGAGAGAGCACTGGGCTGGGAATGTTGAGTCCCTGGACAGTCCTGCATTTTCTGCTCACTGATCTCTAAGATTGTGGGCACTCCCTCAGATTTCCTGAATCCTTATGCAAAAATGGGGATGCTTATCTCTAAATACAGGCAAGGATGACCTGAGGTTGAGGCAAGATGAGATCTGTGATATTGCTCTGTAAAGCTGTCAAATGTGGCATAAACATTGTGAGGTTTTCTCCATATTATTCCCTGCCCTAGAGGTAAAAGGGAGCCCTAATTCCAGGGAACAGAGATGAAAGGCAGGAGCTTATTAAGTTGTATCTCACTTTCTGTTCCATTTTCACTTTTCTTCATACAGGTATAAAGAAATATGAAGCCTCGATTGGAAAAGAAGTGTGGAGGGTCCCTGTTGGGTCCCCAAAGCACTCCACATGTGCAAGACAATGGAAATTTCTACTGACAGGTGAGGCAAAGCCTCCTGATCCAACACCAGCCGACTCAGCCCAGCCTAGCCCAACCCATGAAGCTGCTAAGGGTACAGAAAATTCTCTGTGGGAAGGGACTGCCAAGCCAAGGACATAAAAGGCTCAAGGACTGAGCTCTGAGAGCTGCAAGCAGAAGGGATGGGATCAGAGCAGGAGGGAAGGACATGCAGACTACTGCTTATTCAGATTCCATGACTGAAGGCAAAGACTATAGGACCAAGGCCTGGAAAAGGTGTCTCTTCTTCGCATGTTCAATTCTCATTTCTGTAATCACCCAGTTCCTGTAGGAATCATCTCTCCCGTTTCATAGGTGCCCAGCCTCTCTTTGTCTCTTTGTCCACAAATCAGTCTTCTCTGTGTATTTACCCAAGTTGGGTCCTCTTATTCTACCCCCATTTGATCCTGTTGATAACTTCTTAGGCCATTTTGATTAAAGCTTATGGCTGTTCTTCCAGGGCCAAGACTATGGTAGAGCAAGAGAGCTGCCTCAGTAAGGGGGCACTTACTCTTGGGCTTGTGTGTGTGCCCATCCTGACAGCTGAATGCCTGTTTGCCTCACCCTGGTCCTTAGCCCTTGATGATGCCTCAGTGGACAATGATATCAGTGTCAGTGTTATGGGAACTGATGGGGTGAGGCACGACTGAGAATCCTAGCATGTGTGGTACACGCTTTGAGAATGCCAGTGTGTACTGAGTGTGTACTGTACACCAGCTCTATCATAGGAATGAAGTAGCCAATGCACAGTTGAAAAGGATTCTCACCACTAGCACAAGTACCAGGATGACAAGAAATGAGGGTGTCGCTGGTTCTTTTGAGCAGCTGCTAACGTGCTGTTGCTTGGAGCTGTCAGCAGCCCCTTTCTATCCAGTGTTCTGATGTGCCTGCTTCTACACCAGGTCCTGGGTGTGACACGCCAGGCAGACTCCTGGCATTTTCAACTGACTTCTATAGCTACCCATCAGTACTAATATAGATTTCCTTTGCCAGCTGTGCTGTGCTAATCCTTGATAGGTCCTGGCCCAGCAGCAGCAAGCAGGGTTCACAGGGTTTGTTGAACTAGGGTCCCAGGAGCACACATTTGGTGTGCATTCATGGAGGGCATGCTAATGACATTGATGACTTGTGGAACATGCTGGAAGCCTCCAGCCTCATAGAAGATACAGCCTTTGTATTTACTGGGATACTGGGTGGGCTGGTGCGGTACCCTGGATACATAGGTTAAAATAAGTTGTGTTTGCTACAGTGGTAACACCTAGGGGAGTCTCATGTGCTTGATACACACTTTGGCTCTGGAAGGAGTCAGTCAGAGATATCTAAGTCTTCAGAGCCTACAGGGGCAGGACCTATGATATATGACTTTATGTTCAGAATTTATGATTACTTCTCATAAGACCGGAAAGATTTATCTGACTTTAACACCTAGGAGGGATAGGCTTAAGGAGAAGCTGTGTTACTTCTAAGAGCCACTAGATGGTGATACAATCCTGTGGTAGAGCCCAGCGTGGGCAGGTGTTGCAGCCCTGCTTCCTGGAAGGGAGAGTGCAGAGGTTTCCTTACTGGCCCTCTATGCTGGGGATGATGGTCAGGGGAGAGGGTATGGCTCTTCTGGAGGTCTTCTCTTCCCTTCCTTCACTGTTAACTAGCTTTACACCTATTTCCTCTTCTAAAAAATGGTAATAACATTCCCTACCTCATAGGAGTGGTGTGGAAAGGAGATCATACCCTTAAGGAACTTGTCTCATCAGGGATAATATAAGGGATATGAATGGGCTTATAAATGACACAAGCCTCCCGCTGCCACTTGCAGCATTTTATCACCTCTGCTCTCATCCATCCTCTTCCCCAATCTGCTGCATAGCACTGGTGTCTGTCATAAATGGATGCCATACTGCTCTACTAAGGCTAAACTCCCACAGGACAAAGGAGTGAAGAAAGAAAAAGGCAGCCCACCTGTCACGTTTCTAAGCTTGTCCCTTCCTGCCCACCTCTCACTATTTGCAGCAACTGAATCAGTTGAGCATCTGCCTGTTTAGCCAACAACTCTTAAGGCGATGTGAAGGGAGGCTCCAGCACTAGGATCTCTGGGAAATGAACAAGACATATCAGCTCCTCTCAGCAGATAAGTCTGGCACTGGAGAGAAGCAAGAAACACTGTGGGGCTCAGAGCATGGCCTTGGAAATGAGGGCTTGGGCTGTGGCTGGGCAGTTGGGGAAAGCTCCAAAAGCTGGGGGTTCCACAGTGCTGAGATCTGCCCCTTGGCACTCACCATTAGGGCCAGGCTGCCCGCCCTCCTCAGCTCTGGGCATTGGCTGTTCACTAGAGGCCTGGTACCTGCCTTCTCTCTGGGCCTCTGCACTCACACGGGGCTAATGCAGGAGCATTACGTTAATTAGTTATTCATTTAATTTAACTTCACATTTGGTCTCAATTAAGCTTAAAATGTTCTTCCTCGTAGATGCTACAATAGCACTTGTAATTAAAAAGCAATAATTCTTTGCGTTTCTCCTTTAGAGATCCATTGGGAGGTTGGCTAGTGTGTGTGGGACTAGTGTTGGTGGAGGGGTGTTGGGGGAGGAGGAGGTAAGAAGCAATGGAAAGAAAGGGAAAGAAGCTCTCAATAGAGCTTAGCATTATGAAGCTGCCATGAAGACTAGTAATTGGGAGGAGAAACTCAACATGCCATGGGGATCTGGGATTGAGGTGTACAGAGTGGCTGCAGAGAACCCTAGGAAGTGGATAAAACAACAGAACTTGCACATAAGGTTGTGGGAATGAGGAGAGGGCCAATGGAGCGTAGGAGACATTCCTGATAGCTGGAAGATGGGACCATATATTCCATAGTAGGTAGATAGAATGTGTTCCCTCCCCACAAGAGATGTCTGTATCCTAATTCCCAAAACCAGTAAATATGTCACTTTACCTGTCAGATGTCACAAAAATTGTGGAGGCACTACCCCACCTTGCTAGGTGGGCCCATGTAACCACAGGGCTCCTTATAAATCAGAGAGAGAAGCAGGAGTGTCAGCTGGAAGATGTTATCCTGCTGGCTTTGAAGACTGAGAAAGCATCCAATGGCCAGGGAATGTGGGCAACTTAGAGAAGCTGGAAAAGGCAGGGAATGTATTTCCCCCTAGAGTCTTCAAAGTCTTGTCTTTAGCTCCATGAAACCCATTTCTGACTTCTAACCTCCAAAACCGTAAGATAATAAATTTGTACTATTTTAAATCATTGAGTTTGTGATAATCTGTCACAGCTGCAGTAGGAAACTAATGAAGATTCTTTATAAAATTGAAGATGATCAATTTAAATACAGGAAGACAAAAGAAATCCCCAGCTTTGCTGGGGTTGTGGCTCAGCAGTAGAGGGCTCGCCTAGCACATTCAAGGCCCTGGGTTCAATCCTCAGAACCACATAAAAATAAATAAATAAAATAAAGGTATTGTGTCCAACTACAAAAAAAATAAATATTAAAAAGAAAAGAAATACCCAGCTTAAAAACAAGCAGAGGGCTTGGCTATGTAACATTTACGCACAGTGTCCTTTACATTCGTCTTGAAAACTTCATCTATTGGCTGCTCAGTTGTTTAGTATTTCTGAGCGAGGAGGAAGCCTCAGCCTAATAGAGTGAGACATTCCCAAAATGCAAGGTTGACCAGTGAAGTTGTCTCTGAGGTCCCATGTGTCTTTTAACTGCTCTGCCCCAGACTGTTGCCAAACTCCTAAGATTCTGGATTTTCCACCACACTCAGCTGCTTTTCCTTGGTGTTTTTATCAAGTAGACTTGCATTGCCTGACCCTGGTTCCTTTTCCTGTTCTCATTTTATGGAGCAACATAGCATAATAGGAAGGAGTTAAAAGTTTAAACACTAAGTCAAACTGCCTGACTTCAAATCCTGATTACTGGTTACTCCTGTGTGATCTTGAGCCAACTCCCTCACCAGTCTGTGCCTGTTCCCCACCTGTGAAATGGGGACATTTAAGAGGACTTACTCATAGGGCTGATACATGATGACATAAGTTAGTACTTACAATGCACTTAGAATAAATGCCTAGCACATTTACTAATCTAACAAAAAATGTGATTTCAGCATGTCAAATGCACTTATTTCCAAGATTTGGGATGGATCTAGAGATTAAAGGTTGAGCTCTATGAACTATAAAATCCCTTCCAGTCCTGAATTTTTATGCTCCTATGAGGATAATCAACACTTTTCCAGATTTGTTTCCATATGGTTCTGATTCTCACATCTGGAAATTTGTTTCTATGCAACAACAGCCAAACACTTAAAGACTTAAGCCAAGGAGTTAAAATAAAATGTTTGTTATTTATACTATCAATGTTAATTAGCATTCTTTAATGGAACTTTTAACCTTTGGACATGATTTAGGGAAATGGCAGGTACAGATAACTATAGTATCAACCAGTGTAAAAATAAGGAGTTGTTTGAAAGCCAAAAATGATCTTTAAAATGAGAAATGAATTGTTAGGAACCCAGTGGGAGGTTGGGTTAGTGTGTCAAGTTTGAGTGCCACTACTAACTAGCTGCGAAACGTTTAAAATCCTTTTTCCTCTTTGCCTGTTTCTCATCTATAAAGTAACAGCAGCAGGTTCTTTACAGATTGAAAATAAAATACAAATGCTTCACTATAGCAGCAATGAAGTAGAGTGATAGCAAAGTCAATGTCTTAAAGAACAAAAAGAAATGGATTACTTTGTTAGAATTAAAACATTTAAAAATAACTGGAATACCTCCATCCTGAGATCAAGTTAGGAAAACAGCCCAAACACCTCAGAGCTTGTGCTTTGATTGAATTACTCCACCAGGACCACTACTTTATGCCCAACAGGCGTTGGATCAGTGTTGACCAATGGCAATATATGTGGTGTGAAGGAATGGTTGTGCCTAGTCCCTGAATAAGCAATACAGTACTGCTGATGCAGTCTTAACATTAAACATCTGATACCCTGTATCAAAAGAGTGCTAGCTTTACTTCCATTTTTATAAGGGACAAGTTTAAGGAACTTAAGTAATTATCCAGTGTGTTTTGCTGGCTTGAGAAACTTCTAAAACATAACACACAGCGCCACCTAATGGAATGAACAAACATCTCTACTGTAGGAGCACAGTGGTGTCATGGACAATATGGAAACAAGTGCATTTGAATGCGGAAATCACAATTTTTATTAGATTAGTAAATGTGGTAGGCATTTTTCTAAGTACTAACTTATGTCATCATGTATCAGCCCTATGAGTAGGTCCTTTTAAATGTCCCCATTTCACAAGTGGGGAACAGGCACAGACCGATGAGTCTTAAAATCATTCAGGAATAACCAGGAATCAGGATTTGAAGTCAGGTAGTTTGATTTAGTGTTTAAACTCTTAAAACTTGTCAGGATTCAATTCTGAAAGGCTATGAAATAACCTGTTTTCTCTCCCTTACCACCTTCCAAACAGTAGGGAATCACTGCAGTCTCTGGACAGAGACCAGAACAGCATAACCTGCTCTAAGGCCACTGATCAGAGACTGGTTAATGAGCACTAAAAATGATTTCTTCTGGTATTTAAGGGATGAGCTCTGAGCCCTGCTTCCAGGAGGCCATGAATATAAGGGGTGCCATATGAGACACTGATGATAGGGGCACCCCAATGCTAAAGTCTGAAATTCATTGTGCGCTCTCAGCCTTCCACTTCTGGGACTAAACCTGTGGTGGTTTTTTATTTTGTTTTGTTTTTAGGGTTAGACATGAATACCTTGGGTATGCAGGGAGAAAGTAATGTATCACTCATTTCACCATAGCTGGCAATTACAGACTACAGAGGGCAGGCCTAGCTGAAATACACTTTGCACGCACACACACAAAGAGAAGGTGGCAAATGGAGCAGTCAATGTTCCTCTTGTGTGGGCTTGACTTTGCTGCAAATAGGCCTAGGAGTCTGCCACACCTGGGTTTGCACACTGGATGTTGAGTGAAGCTCAAATGAGTCAGTTAATCTCTTTAAGCTTCAGATTTTTTTCTACTTTAAAACGGGGATGGCTGGGCATGATAATGCATGCCTGTAATTCTAGTAACTCTGGAAGCTGAGGAGGGAGGATCACAAGTTCAAGGCCAGTCTCAGCAATTTAGTAAGAACCTGTCTTAAAATAAAATTAAAAAAAAAAAAAAAGAATTGGAGACGTAGCTCAGTGGTAGAACACCCCTGGATTCAATCCCCAGTACAACAACAACAACAAAAAGTGGGGGGTGATGATGACAGATTGTTGTAAAACTTAAAAGAAACTTCAAAGGTATTAGCAGACTACTGGCATATAACACATACCTAATCAATCTTTCCAACTTGTTCTCTTGGGTCTTCATTTTAAGCCAGAAGACCATTTTCTAAACAGATCTAGGGTGTCAGGATGACACTTCCTAAAGTGACCCTCCAATTAGGCACAAATTTTACTTGGTCAGGGAGATCAGGCACGTATAAAGTTATAATCTAATGCTGATAATATATGTTCCTGATTAGGGTTGAAGAAAGAGTTACAAAGATGGGGAGAGAGTACCACAACCTAAAATGGCCTGTTAAGATAATGTTAAAGCACACAGAGGGACCATATCCTGGAAAAGAACCTACAGATATATGGCAGGAGTACAGTCTACCAACATTTCTCTACCTGTCCTCTAATTTTCCAACAAGTTTGAAATATAAAAATACTACCTTACAGATTGAAAATAAAATACAAATGCTTCACTACATGGCCAAGAGTTTGAAGTGAAAGTCAGCCCCTTGGTGGTTGTTTATTGCTTTATTAGAGCAGAGGAAAGTAATACCCATTGCTTTTATAGGCTTCTGTGAAATTATATGCATAGGGTGGTCAATAACCGACATCTAAATTAGTCTTCCAAATTATCACATTAAAGTAACCTCTGTGTTTAAGTGCTTTTACTTTGCAAATAACTACAACTTTTTTTTCTTTTTTGGTATTGGGAACTGAACCCAGGAGCACTCTATCACTGAGTTATACTCCCAGCCTTTCTTGAAAATTTTTGAGACAGGGTCTCACTAAGTTGCTCAGGTTGGCCTCAAACTTGCAATTCTTCTGCTTCAGCATCTTGAGTAGCTGGGATTACATGTGTCACCACACCCAGCTATGATAATAATTTATAACTAAGAATTTCACATATTATCAAAAAGGGCTCATCCTTCCCGCCAAGTCCACTTATAAATAGCATGACTGAAAATCTACTCTAAGATTATTATTATTATTTCCCTTTCAAAACAGATGAAATTCCTAAGTGCAGGTACTAAGAAGACAGTAGCAACCTTCCTAAAACGGTGAGAATTGATGCCCATGGGGACAATTTTGCAACCCTGTTTCTGGAAGCCAGAGCTCAAGAGATTTGTCTTAGTGATGAATGTAATTCCTCTGCCTTCAGATAGGAAGACTGTCAAAATAAGGCTCTGAAGTCCCTTGTTGCTCATCAATGACATAAAAATGGAGCAGAGGAGAACAAGGTCTTGGTTTTCCTCAACAATGCTCAATAGGACCGCAGTGGTTTGGCATAGATTGGTTCCAGGATATGATGAGTTAGAACCAAGAAGAGACCTCCAAGGAAGACAGCGCTGAGGAAAGCCAGCAGGACATAGCGCCCAATGAAAAAGGCATCCACAATCTGGAGAAAGAAAACACCAAAGTGAAATTATTACCCTTCAGCATCCTGGCTGTGTTGATCCAAAATCTATAATAAGTTCATCAGCAGTTGTTCATTCATATTTGTAACTGAGTTCCCTCTATAAATAGATCATTGGAACCAGTTTTCCCAAAGAGTTAATGAGAAGTTAGCTTGGTCTAGAAAGAATCATTTTGTTGTTGTTGTTGTTGTTAAAACATATTTTATTATGGAGAATTTGGAACTTATATTAAAATACAATAGTATAAAATTTTGGTGTAGAGCTGGGGCTGTAGCTCAGTGGCAGAACACTTGCCTAGCACATGTTAGACACTGGGTTTGATCCTAAGTACCATATAAAAAGAAACAAATAAAACTAAGGCATTCTGTCCATCTACAACTACAAAACAAAACAACAACAATAAAAAAAACATGGTGTATACACCATGTTTACATATATATATGATTCAACCATCAACCTACTGCTTTCAGAGGGGTTCATTTTCAAATAAAAAGGTGACTCTTCAAAGTTTTCATCAGATGAGTTCTGAACCCTAACATTTAGTTTCTCAGTGGAGAAGGCAAATGGCCATTTGCCTAAGATAGAACATTAAGAACATAAGTAACTTGCTCCATCATACATTTGGCTGCCTGGTAAACTGTCATACCTGAGGCCCCAATTCTTTCTTTCTTATTCTGCTTTCCTTTTTCTTCTTTTCTTTTGTGATACTGGGGATTGAACCAAGGGTCTTGCCCATGTTACCAGTCCTTGAGGCCCCAGTGTTCCTGGTCTTTGTTGACAAAAATCTGTAACTGCTGGGTGTGGTGGCACACACCTATAAATCCGAGCTACTCAGGAGACTGAGGCAGGAGGACTGCAAGTATGAGTGTGGACTGTCTCAAAATTTTTAAAAAGGTGGGGGCATTTGGGGCTGTAGGTGAAGTGCTTGCCTAGCATGCTGGAGGTCCTGGATTCAGTCCTCAATACTAAAAGAATAAAAATAAAATAGCTATAACCGATGTTGGCTCTATTCACTGTTGTGCTATGTACTTCCAGAGCCCCAATTTTCCCAGCGCCAAATGGCAGTACTTAAATTTAGGCAGAAAAAGACCTATTTAATGTATAGATTTTATGACAGCAGTGATTGACTTCACAGAAGCCTTGAAAACTCATATCTAGGAGAGAACCCAAAATATCCAAACAGTGATTGTCATAGGCAAAAAAAAAAAAAAAAAATGGTCTGAAGATGTCCACATCCTAATCCCTAGAAGCTTTGAATATGTTAGATTACATGACAAAGGAGAATTGAGGTTACTAACCAAATGAACCTGAAAACAGGGTTATCTGCATTACCCAGGTGGGCCCAATGTCATCACAAGGGCCCTTGAAAGTTAGAGGGGGAAGCAGGAAAGAGGGTCAGGGAAAGAGGTGTGAGGATGGAAGCAATGTCAGAGAGATGTTTATTGTTGGCTTTGAAGATAGAGGAAGAAGCTGGTGCAGTGGCACATGCCTGTATCTCAGGAGGCTGAAACAGGAGGATCACAAGTTCAAAGCCAGCCTCAGCAAAACTCAGTGAGACCTTGTCTCTAAATAAAATACAAAAAAATAGAGCTGGGATATGGCTCAGTGGTTGAGTGCCCTGAGTTCAATCCCCAGGATACCCGCCCCCCCCCCAAAAAAAAAGGTAAAGGAAGGAGGCCACCAGCTAAGGGCCAGAGGAAACCTCCAGAAGCAGGAAAAGTCCAGGAAATAGACTGTCCCCTAAAATCTCTAGAAAGAAATGCAGCCCTACTGAACCCTGGATTTTATTTAGCCCAGTGAGACTGATTTTGGACTTCTAACCTACAGAACTGTAAGATGATAAATTTATGTTGTGGGCTCCTATGGTTATAGTAACTTGTTACAGCAGCAATAGGAAACTAATACAGTGCTGATATTCAAAGCACCTGTCAAAATCCAAGCTCTGGTATGATTGCTGAGATACAAAGACACCAAAAAGAAGAAGACTCAGACACCCCAGTTGCTCCAGAGATTACCCCAACAGTCAACTTATAACAAAGGTCAGTTTGATAAAACAGCTTTAACATAACTTTGACCTTGGCTCTGTTACTGAACAAGTCTCTTGCGGGCTACATGTTTGCTCGTTCGACTGTTTCACTTTTTAATTAGCCAATTAGCAGGCCTTGGGTGCAGAAGGCCCAGGCCATGTATTATTGATACAGTATTGAGCTTGGCTGCTGCAGGGGCCAGCTCTCAAGACCTGAAAATGAGAACTCCATTCTGCTGGCTATGCTGACAAACACATTTTGCTCAAACCCCATTCTGTCCTGAGTCTGAAACTCATATGACAGAAAAGAGAGAGACTGATTTCAACAGTGTTTACTCTATTGCCTTCTTCTAATTGTCACTTCTGTAGCGACACAGAAATCTTATCACTCTCTCCTCTAAGTAAGGACACTGAGGTAAGAATTTACCCCTGGCTCACACACACAGTACTTCTACCTTCAGAGTGGTTTCCAAATGTAAACAAAAGACCTGGAATTAATGAAAATAATTCCTTGAATTTGTGTGGTATTATTCCCTTGGAGTTTTTGAAACTAATTTCCTTCCTTTTGTCAAGGTTTAATTCTATATAAGGTTGGAAGTATGTGTTCACTATAGTCCAAAAGTCTGTGTACTGTTGTTTAGTATCAAATTGGTAAACTATGTATTCTCTGGGCTGGCCCCTGATATTCTGCTAAATCCCAACAATGAAGATTTTGAAGGTAGACCTCAGCTTGAATCTTTGCTCTGCTTCTTAATGTATATGTATGAATTTGGGCAAGTTACCTTAACCTCTATAGCTCCTGTGTCCTCACCTATAAAATGAGGACAGTAATAGTACCTACTTTGTACTAGTTGGGTTGGCCTGAAGTTTAAATGAGACAGTATAAACATGCTTACATAGGACCTAGCACACAGTAATCCTTTAATAAATGTTAGCTATTATCATCATTACTGTTTAAAAATTAAAATAGAGGTTGAGAAAAAAGAAGCTATTAGAAGAAGCAAAGGAACAAATGAAGTCAATAATCTTATCAGGTTCCTATGGGGTTTGAGACCAGTAGTGTATGGTTAAACCAGCACCCCATTCATTCAGGAATAGGTGAGATCTCCAGCAAAGAAGTATAGAGAGATGATAAGAATCCATTTACAGAGGTGGAAGCTGGCATATGTAGACCAATGAAATTGTTAGTATTGAATTAATTTATATCTTCCATTTCTGCTTTCCACAGAAATGTTCCTCTTTCACCACTTCTCTATGGAAATGATTCTCTCCACATTATGAGTGGAAAAGGCATACTAGATGGAGATGGAAATTCATGTTGCTCAGCACCCTGATGGTACTACATCAATTTCAACCCAAGATATGAGGATGTGAGCCAAGGCTACCAGAAATGGGATCTCACTTTGGGAGCAGGACTACTCCCATTTCTAACTCTTTTCTCTTTCTCTGTCCCCACAGTAGAAGGTGGCCTTACAACACAATGTTATTCAACTTGATGCAAGTTGGAGAAGAGAACATCTCAGGCAAACCTCTGCCTAGAAGTGTTGCAGATGGAATTCAGAAGATTCTTTTCCTGAGTGAAGGCGTAGAGGGTCTTAAAATTCCCTCTGAGCTTTTCCATCGTTGCCTGAACACTGCAATTCTAACACATCTCAGGTCACAGGGGCAGGATGATGGTTTGGACCAGAGGACAAAATGAAACCAACAGCTTTACCTTCGTTTCGACCTCTGGGGCTGGAAATTCACTGGCTCGGGGAAAAAGTAATAGAACAGACGTGATGATCACAGCACCAAGGAATACAAAAATGACAGAGAACCTGGGACCAAAAAGAGAAAGTATTAAAAGCACCGTTTTTTTCTTTTATGAGGGCCAGACTGGCCTTTCCTTGGGGTCAATATTCTATGTTTCAGTCCCTTAACAGAGTCCAGAGACCTGCTGTGTCCACAACCAGCCTCCATCCCAAAGTCTTTCTTCCTAGACGGTACCAGCTGTGTGCATTCCCCTTTATTCTGGGAAATTCCTAACAGCGGGAATTCATAGTTTTCATTTGTGCTTCTGCATGAAGTCATTAAGAAAACACAACAAAGCAATCCCTCCCCATTCCCACTTAGGATACTTTAGCAAATTCTTAATTCTCTGCTTCCTATTGACATTAAAATGGAGTGTCCAGAATGAAACTCTATTTTCAGGTTCCGTTAGTAGCCTAACTCTGTTCCAAGTCAATGCCAGGTACAGAAGGCCAGTTAAACCCACTGAAGGCTTCTTTCGTTTCCCTGGGTCAGGCCTAGAGCCTTAGAGACTGGACCAAGCAAGTGCCATAAATCTGAACAATTAAGAAAAACTCCCACGTTCAACCCCAAGAGATTCAATAGGCAGTGAAAGCAGATTTTCTTGTCATCTCTTGTCTTCCCTGATCTCCTCCATAGTAAGAACTGAAAAATACACTTCCCTTCTCCTCCCACCTCTGCCTCAGAGCATAAATAACACAGTTAGTGCTTATGATAAGAGGTTAAAATGCAACTCATTCAAACTGCCAGTAATTACAAAAATGATCTTCTGAATTCTAAATGTTTAATGAGCGTCAGCGATTTTGCCTCTAATTGCTTTTACCTAGGACTCCCAGCTGGAAAGAATGCCTTACCTAGCTATCCCGGAGGCTCTGGATAACAGCACACACAGCAGCAGCACCAACACCCAGAGCAGGGCTAAGATGAACACGCCAGCACCCACTCCTAGCACTGTGCCAGCCATCCTGGGGAGGAAGACATCATCAGCCTTCACTCTGTCTGGGACCCCTACCCACACCCACTTCTAGCATTTAGACAAATACAGAAAGCCTGACCTCATTATGAGGAAGTTTTGATGATTGGTGTGTAGGATCACTCACTACAGGTCTTTAATTTTCAAGAATGTCCAGTCCCAGAGTCCCTTAATGGGAACTAGAAATTTAGAACCCAAAGCCTTTCTTTATGGCAGGGACTGAGAGATGGCTTTTCTGCTCCATGTGTGTAATTTTAAATTTGGTCTCTGAATTCTACTTTAACTTCTTCCCCAAGCCACAGTAGAACACTAAACTCTCCCTTGCTATAATATCCTAACTAAGGTCTGTTAAAGGCACAAGGGCCTGCGAGTTCCAGGGCCAAAGCAGAAGTTGAAGCTCTTAGGTTAAAATCATGGGATGAACTTTGACTCACCAGGCAATCATGAGACAGAAATTTCCACTCTACTGTTGAGTGCTTATTTGCAAAAGGAAGAAAAATTCCAGTCCTTAAAGAACAACCACCATCACTACTTCTGAACATTTACTATGTGCTAAGTACTTTACAAATGTATCTCATTTAATCATGGCAATAAGCTTTGGAGGGAAGTATTATATGTCCATGTCTCAGAAGGAGTCAGTGCAGTATAACTGCAAAGGGGGATGTGCTGTTTTGCTAATTAGTGCCTTACAACAAGAGAAATTCGTTCTCTCGCTGTTCTTGAGATGAAAAGTAAAAAATAAAGGCATAAGTAAGTCCACACTCCTAATAAAGGATTTAGAGGAGGATCCTTCCAGGCCTCTTCCAGCTTCTGGTGGCTCCACATGTTCCTTGACTTGTGACTCACAACTCTAGTCTCTGTTCCTGTCTTCATGTGGCCTTCTCTGTCTCTTGTCTTCTGGCTGCTCATTATAAGGGCATCTTCACTGAACTTCAGGACCACTCAAGTAGTCTAGTATGATTTTATCAAAGCTCCTTAACTTAATTACATCTACAAAAACACTTAATAGGTTCACATTCATATATTTAGGCTGTGGACATAACTTTGGGGGGCTACCAATCAACCCACTACAGGTCAACACCATACTACCATACTTGCCCTGATTTTCTTTCCAGTACCAGAGACAAGTCTTAAGCAACAGATTCTTCCTTAGCTTGCTGGTTTTCTTTACCTGATATTTAAATGTCACAAAAATTTATCTATGAGAGGTTTTGTTAAAAAGTTATTAGAAAAGAAGCTCTAAGCATGAACTACTTTTAAAACACAGTAATTCAATCAACATTCATGATGTCCCTACCATGTAAAGAACCATTCTACAAGCTGGAGATGACAAAGGTAGGTGAGAAATCTCTCCCAGCAGAAGCTTTAGGTCTTTTGGAGAATACCATCACATAAACAACTGCCCATGTTACATTCTGTTAAGTAGCAAAGTACAGCAGGAACTGGGATATTGAGAAGGGTTACAAAGGAGGGACCTTGCCCAGGAACTCTCTGGAAAGAATCAGTAAGGCAAGATGAGGAGTAAGGGGACAGGCCTCTCTAACCTCACTGGGGAGCATTATGCCCCTCCCAGGCACCTCATGGATGTTGTCCCAACTACTCCAGCAAGCCAGTGTTTCCCCATCTCTATGTCTTTGTACTTGGCTATTTCTAAAGCCTGTAACTAACCCTCAATCCCCAACAATCCCTCTACTATTTGTAGGGCTAGACTCTCTTCATGGTTCCCATCTTGGCTTCCTCAGAGAAGGAATAGCACTTCCTCTGAGAGGTCTTCCCCGACTACCCTGTCTAAAGTAATCCTCCCAAACAGTGATTTTTCATCTCCCTAGTTCCTTCAGAATACTTGTCATTAATTGTAGTTAATTTTTTCTCTATGTGGGGAGGTACTGGGGATTGAACCCATACTGAGCCACATTCCTGGCCCTTTTTATTTTGAGACAGGGTCTTACTAAGTTGTTGAGGCTGGCTTTGAACTCACAATCTTCCTGTCCCAGCCTCCAGTCACTGGGATTACAGGCATGTACCACTCCACTTGGCTAACTTATTTATTCATTTTCTTACAAGTTTTTTTTTTTTTTAAAGAGAGAGTGAGAGAGGAGAGAGAGAGAGAGAGAGAGAGAGAATTTTTTTTAATATTTATTTTTTAGTTCTCGGCAGACACAACATCTTTGTTGGTATGTGGTGCTGAGGATCGAACCTGGGCCGCACGCATGCGAGGCGAGCGCGCTACCGCTTGAGCCACATCCCCAGCCCCAATTTTCTTACAAGTTTATTTTTTGTCTCTCCAACTAGAATAATAAATTCATGAAGGCAGAAACTTTATCTTTTTCACCTGGTATCCCCAGTTTGTAGCTCAGAGGTTATATGGAATAAATTTGTTTGATGAATAAATAAAGCAGTGCTAACAAATCTGAAAATCAAGTGAGGGAGTAATAAGGTCATATCAAGGTTTAGAAGGATGACCAGATAACTTCTGGTCCATGCACTGGACAGTACTAACAAAGGGAACAACAGTGAACACGTGGAAATGCTCAATAAGACAAATTAAAAAGAATTTAACAAATACACAAAGCAATGAAAGAAAATCCTTAAGTACCTTAAACAAAAAAATATAACTCAAAGCCTGAGTGGTTAGTGAGGACTGAGCACTGAGACCTACAGGGGTGCTGGCAGCAGATACAGGCCTTCAGAGTGGTCCTGTCCTGGCCAGATGAGATCTCAGGCCCATGATGCAGAGAACTAGAACTAAGAACAATATATCATGCTGGGCCCTCAAAGAGCTAATGGTTTTTGAAATATGGTCTGAAAAATTGCTAATGATTTCAAAGAAATCTAGACAAGTGACTCAGGCCACAAGTGAAAAAGACTAGCCCAAGAGAAATCTGAATCCTTACCTGCATTTAAATATAGAGTTCAAGTACAATACTAATGTGGTATGGGAATCTCAGTAAAAAAGATTAACATAAAAACTAGACTAAAAGTAAGGTACCTAAAGGATCCCAGCTGAGATCATCTATTAGGATGCCACCACAGATGTGCATATAAGACACAAGAGTGGATTTAATGAGGTTTTCAGACTTAAAAAGACTGAAATGGAATTCACCTTGTGGGAGGCCGACATAGCATGTAACTAGTGTTTGCTTCCCTTCCTGGTTGGCTGAGGCACAGTAGGTCACCCCGTGATCTGGTTGCTTTTAAGTAAGGGAAGATGGTGGCCCCAATCTTGAGGGTAGAGACAACGCAAATGTGTCTTCCTGCATGGGCGTGCTTTCCTACTAGCCCCATGGGTTGAGCTATGTTCACCTGTTCCTTTGTGATATTACCCCTTGTCTAGTTTGGGATAGAATGTTCCATGAAAATGCCCTTTTGTGTGTCCCCTTCTCTTACTCTTGCCATCACCCCCTTGGGTGTGGCCTTCCTAGATATCAATCAACCTGCTGACAGCAGACATCATGAAGTTAGACTCAACCCCCTGAAGCCTGACCCCCTTGCTTCATTTGAATAGCTTCTTCTAAATAAAAGGGGTCAGCACGCGCTCCCTCGCTCCCTCGATCTGCGGACCCTTAAGGTCAGAGGAGCTGTCACAGCACCCCCAAAGAAAAAGGTATTTCTGTCTTGTGTGGTTATTTTCCACAGCCCAGTTCCCCTTAAGTGAACCCTGAGTGTTTTAGTCACATGGATCACGACAGGTAGTGTCCCTGGGTGGGCAGGTTTGAGGGTTTAAGTCCCAGGAATGCGACACACAGATCCTCACTGAAAGAGCTACTTAGGAATGTACTCCAACAAAAAGGAAAATGAACCAAGAAAGATATAAGGAAAAATGGTGAGAAAGACATTAGCAAAAATTGACTATAAATATTCCTGCAATGATAATGACGACTAATTTTCAAGGGGTTAAAAATGAGAAAATGAAAATATTACTCAACAGTTACATGGAAGGTGAGAAAGAATAGTTCAAAGTAAAAGCAGTCAATATATATTACTTGCTCTGAAGGAGGAGTTAATGATTAGTTAAGTTTTACTAAGCAAAAGATAGATATTTGAAGACACATAGGCACATACTAAATAACAGAAAGAGAATGAACAACTTCCACACGAGTGAAAAAAAAATAATAAAGGAAGAAAACAAGAGGGGGTGATGGCAAGGGGTAAAAAGGAAGGAAAATTTAAAAATATAAGATAAAACTGAAAATTACAACAAAAAGTATAGTAAATACAACTTATATTAATTATATTAATTATACTTGATTATTAAAGAATTCTCATGCTAGATTTAAAAAAAATAAAAACATCTCTTTATAAAAGCTACACAAAAAGCATAAAGAGAGGTTCAAAATAAAGAGACTGAAAAGAAACATTAACAAAACAATACTAGGGGGAAAGTGTATTGGGAAATGTTTAATAGGTGTAGAGTTCTACTTTTACAAGATGAAAAATTTCTGGAGATCTGTTTCATGATAATGTAAATATACTACACTAATGAACTGTACACATAAAAATGGTTAATATGGTAAATTTTATGTTATGTGCTTTAAATCACAATTTGGAAAAACAAGTGAAACAAAAATATAAGTTGGTAAAGCAATATTAGTATCAAGAATATATGTTAAGCTTGAAAAATATTAATAATAATAATAATCACAGGCTGGGTTTGTAGCTCAGTGGTAGAAAGCTTGCCTAGCATATGTGAGGCACTGGGTTCAATTCTCAGCATCATATAAAAAATACAAGTATTGTGTCCATATACAACTAAAAGTATTTAAAAAAAAGAATAATCTCAAAAGGAATAATTTGGCAAAAAGAAACAACTTGAAATAAATATGAACCTAACATAAGTGACATAAATGACATAAATATGAACCTAACATAAATGACATAACATTACAATAAACAAAGCCACAAATTTAGTGGAAGATTTTAATGTAACTATCTTAGAATCTAAAAGATCAAGCAGATAAAAAATAAAAATAAATACTTGACAAAGAGGTTATCCAAATGACCAATATGTGAAAAGCAGTTCAACTTCATTAGTCATCAGGAAATTGCAAATAAAAACCAAAATTCATTACTCCTACATACCTGCAAGAATGGCTGAAATGAAAATGACAGACAACATAAGTGTTAGTAAAGATGTAGATTAATTGGAACCCTCAAACACCATGGTAAGAGTATAAATTGTTATAACTGCTTTGGAGACTACTGACAGTATCGATCAAAACTGAAAATTCATGTCCCCCAGATCTAGCTCTTCTATTCCCAGTTGTATTCTAACAGAGATGCACACAGAAGTTCAAAACCCATGTACAAGAAGTTCATTCCAACCCTATTTGAAATAGCTGAAAAAAGAAACAACCCACATGTCCACCAATACAAAGGATAAATATGTTTCATAATTCTTTCATACAATGCAATAGAATAAAGCAATAAGAATGAACTTGGATGAATTTCACAAATACTAAGTGTAAAATGACAGAGGCAAAAAAGTTTATACTGTTTGATTCCATTTATATAATGTTCAAAGAAAGTTCAAACTACTTTGGGAGGTTAGAAGTCAAAGAGTATGTTTTCCATTCAGAAAGTAGTGACTGGAGGGAGCTGAAAGAGGTTCTGGAGTGCTGATAAAATTTTGTTTATTGATCTGGGTGTGGGTTACCTGGATTCACTCATTTTGGTAAACTGTACCTAGCTATACATTTAGGATGTGTACACTTTTCTGTATGTGTGTTATACTTCACTAAAAGGTTTCTTTTGAAGAATCTTAAGAGACATATCAATCAAATGCAATATATGGACTCTGTTTGGGTCTTGATTCAAAAAAGCCAGTATAAAAAAGAAAACCTTTTAAAAGATGACTGGAGAAATTTCAACAGTATCTGGATATTTGATGATATTAGGGAATTATGTTTTTTTTAAGTGAATTAAAAAAAAAAAAAAAAAGCTATTGGGCTGGGGATGTGGCTCAAGCAGTAGCATGCTCGCCTGGCATGCGTGCGGCCCAGGTTCGATCCTTAGCACCAAATACAAACAAAGATGTTGTGTCCGCCGAAAATTAAGAAATAAATATTAAAATTCTCTCTCTCTCTCAAAAAATAAAAGCTATTGAAGGCTCTTTAGGATATACACATATATACATGTAACACATCAGAGAATAGAAAATGTGACTAGGAGCTTCATATTCTCTGGGGGAGGGGAAGTGAAGTAGCTAACATGAAATAAGACTGGTTGTGAGCTAGTTGTTGAAACTGGGTGAAGAGAGTGTTGATGTTGGCTATACTATTTTTATACTTTTGAATATATTGGAAACCTTCACACTAGAAAGATATGTGTATGTATATGTATGCAAGTGTGAATAAATGTAACAAAAGATTTGTAAGATTATTGTAGTTAAAATTATAAAATCTTATTAAAGATCGTTTTCTAAGAAGCACCTGGACAGAGAAATAAAGTAGCCCTGAATAAAAAAATAACCCATGTTGCTAGATGGTTCAATTCAAAGATTTCAATTTTCTTTAACCTATACATTTAATGCAATTCTAACCAAAATCTAAAAATAATTTTTGTAGAACTTGAAAATGAATCCTAAATTCATATGAGTAAAAACCCAAGAATAGCCAGAACAATTTTGAGAAGTAGAATGGCAACTTGCCTTTCTTGTTACCAACTGCCACAAGACACATTATAAAACCAAGGTAATTAAAACAGTGTGATAGTGGCACAAAGACACATGGACCAGCGGCATGAAATTGAGAACCTAGAAACAGATCCATGCATTTGTCAGAACTTCATGCAGGAAGGAGTTGGCTCTGCGATTCAGTGGGTAAAGGATTTCATAGCTGGTGGTGGGACAAATGATTATCCAACCGGAAAATAATAAAACTAGACCTCTACATTATATCATATACAGAAGCCAATTTTAAATGGAACTAATTCATAATGAAATAGCATATGTTTAAAAATATGAATGTTCAGGCTGACTACACTAGAATACATAATGAAGTACAGTAGTCAGATGCTCGCACCTAAACTTAGAATCACCATGAACGCAAAAGCTACAAATGCAGACTATGCAGGTGTGTTGTGCTGGCAACTCAAATACCACGAGCTGTGCTGCCTTTAGTTATGTGATTTTTCTAGAGTGAGGAACAACTCTTGTTAAAGTTCCAAACCACAAATTAGTATAATTTTCCCTTGATTTACATTAGAGTTTCATTCCTGGAAATTTTACTATATTAAACTGTGCCAAAAAATACATTATGTTAATATGAAAAATAGAGTTAGGTTCTGGCCCCAGATAATTAGAATCGAATACCCTGAGGAAAAGTAGTATAGGATGGAGGACAATTCTTTACCTGATGACTGTCCCGTGCATTATGGAACACCTTGCATCCCCAGCCCTGCTAGGTAAATTCCAATACTTCCTTACAAAGATAATAACTAAATATGTCTACACAAATCCCAAAATACCCCCAATCCAAGGCAGTACCACCTCCATGAAGAACTAGTGTTTTGGAAAAATTCTTGGGTCATCACTACGACTTTATTCTTGATAGCATAACAACAGGAAAAAAAAAACGCCCTGAAAAGTTTATCAATAAGGAAATAAATACAATATTTTATATTCATAATGAATACTTCAAATGAATGAACTTGATCTATATGTACTGCTATAAATATAACTAAAAACCAATGTTGAGTGATAAAAATTGCAAATGAAATCCACAATATACTATTTGTAGTTTAAAATTAAAATAAACTTTAATAATACATATTGCTTAGGATGTACATATATACAACAAAAGCATAAAAACATGAGCATTAATGATATAATTTCAGGAGAGTATTTGCCTCTCTGGGGAAAGGAAGGAAAGAGCAGAGGAAAGGAAAGAAAAGTGATCTAAACTAGATCTATGAGGTTTTTGTTTCTTTAAAATTAAAAGCTTAAATAGATAAGCCAGAAAGTGAATATTTATTAATCTGGAACACAGGTATTTGATATACTATTAAATGTAATATTCTCAAGTTTAGTTTTAAAAAGTTAACTGATGACAGAGTACAAAGAGAGGTGATGAGGATATAAGCTTTCCTTGGTTGTGGAAATAGAAAATCTAAGGAGAAGATTTTAGAAATTACTCATATTTCTGAGTTTGGTTGATTGGGCTGATACCTCTAAGAAAATAACTACTTAAGGTTAATTGGTGCTCTTTATGATATTGCACAATAACCTGTAAGACCTAGACCAACTCTAACATCTTAGAATACAGGATAATGGTAGTTAAAATTGAATTATTTGAAACATATCCCTTTAATATCCCACAGAAACTTAAAAACTCAGGAGACACTGGGTTCTATAGACACTGGGTTACAGCTTTCAAGTATGAGATAAATACTAATACTAGAATTAGCTATTCTGAGAATGGGGTTCATGACTTTATAACCAAACTGCACATTTTCTTACCATATGTAGAAAGGAAGGAGTTGGGTATACTAAAGAAAGATGTTGTAGAGAAATGAACATCTAGGCATTTCATTTTGTTAATTCAATATGAGAATAATACTTTTGCTCATTTCCTCTATTGGAATAGTTAAATTATTATTTTTGAGTCAGATATGATAAAAAGTAAAGTTTTTATTGAATATTCAGGACTTCTTCAAATCTTGGAGAATTGATGGTTTAGTCACCCTGATTTCAAGAGTAAGTCCATTTACTGAATAAATGTGGCATGTACTTATGTATTCATTTATTTTGCAGTAATGGGGGTTGAACCTAGGTCCTCCTCTCACAAGCACTCTACCACTGAGCTATATCCCTAGCCCATTCTATTTTGAGACATGAAGCCTTGACCTTACAATGCCCAGGCTGGACTTGAACTGTGGATCCTCTTGCCTCAACCTCCTGAGTTGCTAGGATTACAGGTATACACCATAAGCCCAGCAATATCACTGGGCTAAATTTGAACACTGTTCAGTAGCTGACAACAGGACCGAATATAGGATCAATTTTTTTCCCCTCTATGTTGATGCTGTGAGATCTTTTTTTTTTTTTTTTTTAAAGAAAGTTTCTTCAAACCCTTTTGGATGTATTTGTATTTGTCATTTATCTAAGGTTGGTTCTACATGCCCTTTCAGAGAAATCTAATACAGAAGCACACTGTGAGGAGACTGACCCTAGTTTATTAAAAATACAGCACCCAGCACTAAGTTGAAAATCTTGAGTGAGAATACTAATGGCTATTATAAGGTGACTTACTGTCCAGGACAAATATGGACTCCGTAGAGAGTAATAAAGCTTAATAGCTGCTGGTGATGGGTGATACCTCACCCATTGCCCGATTTTCACGTGGACTCAAGCCCTTAAAAACAACAGAAGAAAACAATGGATTACAGGAGTGAATGGCCCTTCAGAAGGAATCCTTTTCAATTTTTTCTATAGCTTGTCCCAAACACTTAAAATTAATCAGAGAACTTTCACATTTTTATTTTTCTACTTTAAATATTTATCATTTGAATTTTAAAATATTAAGATATCGCCTCCAGCTTTATTAAGTCCCATGCACGTCTGGGACAAAAATCAATTGTCAAGCTACTTAAATGCCACGGATGTGACGTCCACTCTTACTTAACACACTGTTAGAAAGGCGGCGAGGGGGGGGGGGCGGGGGTCGTCCATGGATTCTGATCCTGTCCTTGCACTTCTTTCCCGGTCACGGTTGCGTTTTGAAAGTGACAGAGATTCAGTCCGCTAGCTCCATCACCCATCAGCTACCAGCACTGCAGCAGGGAAATACCGGGCTGCTAGGAGCTCCTCCACTCTCCCCAGCCCGGCTGCTGCTTCAAACTGGCAAGAGGAAAAAGAGTGCCCGCACGTCTCATCAGAATGCTCACCTGACTACCTCCTAGCAGTTGGAGAGGGATTACGGTTTCAGACAAAAGGAAAACGAAGGCACTGACATTTTACTTTCTTAAGTGCATGATACAGAAAACAGCCCCTCCTTCTCGGCATTCTATTAAG
Organism: Ictidomys tridecemlineatus; assembly: GCF_052094955.1. NCBI lineage: Eukaryota > Metazoa > Chordata > Mammalia > Rodentia > Sciuridae > Ictidomys > Ictidomys tridecemlineatus. The sequence continues at coordinate 108,470,254 of NC_135480.1, forward strand.
AATTTATTAGCCGCCGGGTCTTGGGCCCAGACCCGCGGTAAGGGTAGTCTGTGATGTCCGCGCACCGCCTGCCCACACTGTTTTCCAGACTCTGCAGCCGGAGTCTCCATCCTTCTCGCTACTCCGCATCTGTCCGGCTTTCCTCACCGCCGCTCTCCTCATTGGGTTCCTGGGTTACCCCCACTTCCCCGGACCCGACTCATACCTCAAAGTCCCGCTGGTTCCAGTCCGCCGAGGCTTTGATCTACTTAGAACGAATCACAAGTGGGCTTTCATTCAGGCGATTTCGGATTCGCTAATCAGTGCTGCTCTTTCAACGCCCAGCTTTCCTCTCATTAGCTTACACTTGCCGCGACTCCAGGCAACGTCAAGTGTAGTGGGTGGGCACATTGTCCTCAGTTCCGCATTTCCATTGGTCGGTGCTGGTCGGTTTGGGGCCTTGGCTCAACTTCGATTGGATAGATTCGCCTCACCACGCCCCATACCGCTGTCAATCATATTATTCTCTCTAACTGGACCATTGGTTTGTGTTGCCTGAGGGCGGGCTTTTGGACCGGAGAGCGGTTTCTCCAGGTTTCCTTCGCGGTCTCCATGGAGACTGTACAGCCTCGCGGTGAAGCAGCTAGGACAAGTAGCCCGCATCTCCAAGTTCCGAGACCTGTACAGATATCAGTGCAAGTTCCGCGGTCTGATACACCTCTCAGTCCCCTACCCACTGATTCGGGCGGGGCGCAGGTTTTGAGGGTTGCTTCTAGGCCTAGTCAGAAAGAGTCGCTAAAAATCCGCTTGGCGGGAAGTGAGTCCAAAGCGCTAGTTGTAATAACGTCGCGTTTCATTTATCCTTACCTTGACTTCTTTTTTTTTTTTTTGGCATTATAGCCGGTAGCTACTTCGAAGTAGACTGAGGCAAGGGTCATTCTACCCAAGTCCACAGACTGGGAAAGAGATGTAGGATCAATCAAGTAAATCCTTTGCTGCCGCTCTTCCAGGCAGCTGCAACTGGGATTGGTCCACGCTTTTAGCAGACTGCTGTTACCTAACTGCCAGCCAGAATTGCCCATAGACCCAAAGAGTCATCCATCAGGCCAATTAAAGGAACCAGGAGAAAGTCTGTGTGCACCACTGTGGAATCAGGAAGGGAAAACAAACAAACAATACCAGCCGGACACGCTGGCGAACGCCTGTAATACCAGCGGATCCGGAGGCTGGTGAGTTCAAAGCCAGCCTCAGCGAAAGCGAGGCACCAGGCAACTCAGTGTGACCCTGTCTCTAAATAAAATACAATAGAGCTGGGGATGTGGCTCAGTGGTCGAGCTCCCCTGAGTTCAGTCCCCGGTACCAAAACAAACAACAAACAAACAGTACCAAATTTGAGAGCAAGTGTTTAAACCTTTGTCCTTAGACAAAACTATGGAAACACCATAAATCAACTATTCAATCTGAATTAGGGAATTCAACTCCTGGATCAGCTTTCTGAATGAAACGGAAGATGGGTGAATTTCATTGATTGCCGACATAAAGTTTATTCTGTCAGTGGTTCATTTGCAGTGTCATTAACTAACAAATGATTTCTTATGAGTTTAACATCCTAACCTTAGTTGGTCCAGTGAGGAGCTCTGTGGTTAAAAAAGCCATTATTTTGATTAATTCATTTCATTGGACTTGAGTGTAAACTGTAGAATATGCATCATTAGAGACTGTGAAGATACTCAAGAAATAAGATACAACGCCTTAATGATGTTTGGGTGGTTTTCTAATGTTAGGTTGAGAACACAGGAAACAACTAGCAAGCATTTTAAAGCAAGATATAACAGTGGGTCAAAACTAATTTATAGCTCATTACTCCAAAAGGTAATGATACCTCATGTTTCAGAGCATTTGCAGTTTTGTATTATTGTATTTTTGTTCTTGTATATTCCAAGGAAATTTTGCTTTGACTGGAGTTAATGTGGGTGTGTCTGCATGATAGAGCAAGAACAAAGCTGGACCCTTGCTTATGGGTAGAAATCGGAAAGATATAATAGAGATGGAAAGGAATTTAGGGAGAAGAAATAGTTTGAACAAGGAGGCTAAAAGAAGAATGAGCACTGAATATTTGCAGAATAACATGGAAACAAATAGTGGAAAATAATCTGAAGCTAAACTGGTCAGAATCAGTTTTTGGGGAAAGTGGTCAAAAGTCTGAGATTGAGAATGTTAAGTTCCTTCTACTTCTAATGATTAAATTTAAATTATAAATTAAGGATGGGCATGAATGAGGAGGCATTCCCAGTTTCTTACATCTTCTTGAATGGACATAACATTTCTAAGTTTTCTCTCCCCAAAGAAGGGATTTTTATCCCAAGCTTCTCCTACATCTTACCTCTTAACTGGGTGTAGGTATTTGTTTTCTGGTTCAATGATATGAAATTGAGAGAAGTTCTGTCACCATCTTCTGCCATCTCTGAATTGAAGTTGTGTGCCCCAGTCTAGAGGAGATTGATTACTTGATCATACAACCTTTCTCTTTTTAAAAATTGTCTTCTGTATGTTTTACTGTACCTCTTCACATCACTCCCCATCTCAGCTGTATAGAATGTGTGTGTAGGTACTTGTAGAATGCACACAGGTATCATATGCATGTCATTTTATTAAATGGTAATTTTCTTCTCTCCTTAAAAAACAAGTAAAAGCAACAAAAAGCAATGTTTATTTCCTTCTACTCAGTGTAAAATCATTTGTTACTCTGCCTGATAGAGCTAGAAGGGCAACAAAAAGAGGTCACTAGGGTTATGAAGTGTGGGTAATTTCAAGAGAAGATGTGAAGCTTTCTTGCTCTTTTTAGAGTTATCAAATTTTTTTCAGCCAGGGAGTTCTGAATGTTATGTATATATTTTCTCATGTAAGATTATTTCAGCATTTTGTAGGTCTAAAAGTGTACCAAAAAATGAAGTAACTTTTATTTATTTTTTTCTGTAAATTATTATTTTTTTAAGTGAGAGATGAGAGAGAGAGAATTTTAATATTTATTTATTTTTTTTTTTTTAGTTTTCGGCGGACACAACATCTTTGTTTGTATGTGGTGCTGAGGCTCGAACCCGGGCTGCACGCATGCCAAGCAAGCGCGCTACCGCTTGAGCCACATCCCCAGCCCCAGAAGTAACTTTTATTAGGCTGACGCTCCAAAGCTACTACCATTCCATTCTGCTAACTGGGAAACTGAGTAAACAGAAATTTCCCCCCAGTACAGTGTTCATAGTGAAGCCAAGTTACTGACTTTCTGACACCACCCAAAATAACCACCAAGATTTTTTAGACCATAATATTTACCTGAGGTTATGGATCAGGGTTCAACAAACTATGGTTTGTGGGCCTAATCTGGCCTGACATCTATTTTTGGTATGATTTGCAAACAAAGGACAACTTTTTACATTTTTAAATAGTTGGGAAAAATCAAAAGAAGAAAACTACTTGTGACATATGAAAATTAAATAGAATTTCACAATCCATAGTGACGTTTTATTGTAATACAGGCATGGTCATTTTTTTTTTTTTTTGGTAGTCTATGTCTACTTTCTCTGCAACAGCAGAGTTAGGCAGTTGCCACAGAGACTGTAGGGTCCATAACTTAAATATTCACTTTCTTTAAGAAAAATTTGATTCTTACAATCTTAGACATCCCTAAATAAATCAGTTCTGATGGATTGTTATAACTGAAATACTTTAGAAAAAAAATAGTGTTAATTTTTAGAAACTCACATTGATGAGGATAAGTTACTTCTTTCCTAAAATTACATAATCAGTAAATAAAGCTGGTACTAGATGCTGGGCTCCATTGGTCCAAAGTTTTTTTCATCCATGCTATGACTTTTCTCATGCAGAGATTACCTTATTTAGAATTGGGTGGGTGATATATATATATTTGGAGGCAAGAAAAATTCATCAAAACCTTTCCTAATATTAATCTCATGTCTCATTCATACTAACACAGTGCAGTGTATATTAATTAAGGAACACTTGGATATTCATGATTTATTTCAGCTATTTTGAGTTATCATTATTCCATTTTTCTCACTTCTCAAAAAGTGTTTGCCCTATGTTTTAGTTAACTCTTCATGACTATAACTAGACACCCAAGACAATCAACTTAAAATGAAGAAAGGTTTATTTTAGCTCATTGTTTTAGAGATTTCAGTCCACAGTTGGTTACATGGCTTTTGGACCTGCATTGTGACAGCACATCATGATGGGGAGTGGCTGCTGAAGCAAAGCTACTCACCTCACAGGGGTTGGGAAGCCAAGAGGAATGGGCTAGAATCCCAATATCTCCTTCGAGGACAAACCCTCAATGATCTAATTTCCTTCCACTAGGCTCCACTTCCTGAAGGTTGCACTACCTACCAATATGCCATGGGCAGGGGACAAAACCATCCATGTGCCTTTAGGGGACATTTATCCAAACCTTAGAAGCCATCATGAAAAACTTACTTTCCATCTTTTCTCTTTTTAAAATTATTTCTTTCCTCTGTTTCAACAAAGGAATTTGGAGGTGAGTTTCTATTCCAACCTAAGATAGTTAAAGGAGGTAAGAATGATTGGAAAATCACAACACACACATTTTTTACTCCAGCCTGTTGGATAAGCCATAAATGTGGAGGGGAGAGTATATACAAACCTGCTGAATTGTGAGGCTTAATGTGTATGTGTGTATGTGGGCTTTTCTGGACAGACTATTCATAGCTTTTTATAAAACTTGTAAGGGTCCATGACCCTAAGAAGATTTTGAATTATTGGATGTAAAGTTGATGTGTTTAGGGGAGAAAGCTGCTCAAATGGGTGGTGGTGGAGACTGATCCAGGTTCTGGGGACTGTAAGGTTTTAGCTGACATCAGGGGAGAGCTCCCTGCCCAGTCGCATCAGTCCAAAAGTTTTCTCCTCTCTGCCACTCAGAGGTGCTAAAAATTCATCAGATTCACAGAATAGTTGAACTCAGATGATGATAAAATCCTAGTATAATTCTCTCCAAAGAATGTTCTGATTAATAGAAACTGCAGAGGACTAATTTCATGAAAATAGCAAATGGGATTGTTTCAGCTGAAGCAAGCTGGGAGAGTTGGTGCTGACGCCAAGCAGGAAGGTGCAAACAATCCCATTGTGCAGAGCTGACAGCTCCAATCTTGCTGCTTATTTATTAAATGTCTTTCCGCTGTAAATTATTAAGCCTGGATTTGGGGAGACAAGAGAGCTGACAGAATAAGACAATAGAACGGAAAGCAAACCTGGATCCCTTCCTTCAGTATTAGTGTAGTATTGTGTTTTGTGAAAAGCTTTTGCCCTCCTCTGTGTTAGAGAAGGGGGAGGAATCTCTCTTTGGTGAGACTCAGAAATGGACAAGACAAGTAACGTGCTTTTGATTTCTTATTACAAATAATTTGCTACTTATTACAAATCAGAAGGGATTTCAGAGAAAATTCAACCTGTTGGCTCAATTGACTGACAGATATTTTGTCTATTCTTTGAAAGTGTTGTTTTATTCAGATAAGAAAGAGCTTGATCTGCCTTAATATTATGAAGTAACATTAAATGTTTGAGGGTCTGAAGTGGCCTGATGGAGTTCATTTGGATTATTTGATAGTCAGAAGGCCTTTCACACCTGCAGGGAGCTCTAAGGTCTATTTCTTAAGCTAAAGAATGGTAAAAGGTGGTGGTTAGGGAGGAAGTTGAACTCCGATTATACTCATTGTCAACTGAAAAGCTAGAGTTCTAATATAGAAAGGAGTGTTTGCTTTCTGTGAATCTTAGGTTCAGCTTTTAGCCTTCTGTTTTCTGTGAAGGGCAGGGGGCAGTGCTTCTTGGCTTAATATTACCTGTTATTTGCTCAGGGAAAGTAATAGTATGCACATTAGTGTGGATGCCTAAGAGAGGGCCATTCATTCCTTATCTGTTCATTCATTTAACAAATAGTGTTATTGTGTGCCTTTCACTCTTCTGGAAAATGGGTGAGGTGGTGAGGAATAAACAAAACAGTCCCTGCTCTCATGGAACTTGCATTCTAGTGGAAGGAGCGCAGTAATCAATAAATAAATATATAATATAACTGATGGTTCTACATGAGGTGAAGACTGCAAAGTGGGGCACAGGATTAAAGAATGATGAAGGAGCAGGCTGGATGGGGGAGCTATTTGATATAAGGTGACCAAGGAAGACCTCTCTGATGAGGTGGCATCCTAGCAGAGACCTGAAGGAAATGAGTGAGAAGAGGAGCTATCCTGCCAAGAGCTAAGGGCCCAAGAAAGCATGAGAGGAGGAGCCAGGTATAGTTCAAGAACAGTAAGGTGGGGAAGGGTCCCCAGAGGGGGACTTGCAGGTCACTAAGAGAGCTTGAGCTTTACTTTGTGAGTGAGACAAGTTGGAAGAAGTTGGAGGAGTTTCCAAGAAGAGAAGTGCCATGATCTGACTCCCTAAAAACCAAATGCAGAGTGAGTATGCCAAGTACGCTGTTGGTAGAGTCCCTGATGGGAAAGGGCTGCTTCCGATAATATCAAGGCACCAACTAGCTTTGCGTGATTCCTCCCTGGGAGGTGGCATGAGAAGGCTCATCTCATTTCTTCTCATCTGCAGGGTGGGTGGGATTTCGTACTTATTTGTAAAATGGAATCCTCTCCTAAAGAGTGACAAGGATGATGATAAGCTGGGATTTAATGTCCCTTTGTTCTCCTACAAAGTAGGATGAGGATATAAAACCATCAAACAGCAAGAGAGAGAATCTGTCACCACCAGCCTCTGGGTTTGCTATCCAGGCATCCTTTTTGAGGAACTGATATCAACTGGCTGGCCAGAGGAGAATTCTGTGAGTTTTGATTTCCTCAACTTTTGCAAAGAAGGAGAGGAAGAAAGGGCTGAAGCCAGAGAGACACAATACCGGGCAGCTGCCAGGAGGATATATATGGCAAACTCAGCTGGAGCCCACACGGGAACATTTGGTGGGTGGGGAGAAGGAAACTCAAAATACTTTATGGGAGAGCGTGAGAGCATTAGAAGAACCATGGGGTTTCTGGATCAGCAGATGTCTTGAGGCATCGATATAGCCCACAACAGGGCTGAGCCCCACACTTCCTTACGGGACCTGCAAAGCAGCTAAAAATGTTCCTGTCCATCTGGGGTCACACCCAAGTCCACTCTCTGTTTGTTCCACAAGGACATTTCAAGACAGGGTCAAGCTGAAGCTCCAGCTATGAATGAGAGAAATGGACAGACTGGGCTAGGGATATAGCTCAGTTGATAGTGTCTGCCTCGCATGCACAAGGCCCTGGGTTCAATCCCCAGCACCACCACCAAAAAAAAAAAAAAAAAAAAAGGAAAGAAAGAAAGAAAATGGACAGACTTAAAATGATGGAGGGATTGAAAAATATGGGGAGGAATCTTATTTGAGCTGTCAGCTGCTCAAATGGAAGGACTTTTCATGGATTGGTGCTGTGTTCTAGGATTGAAAGTCCCAGTATTTAGGATAGAGACCCGAGCTAAATCAGGATCAGGAAAATAATTACTGATATTATTTTCAGAAGCTCACGAGTATCTAGATGTGGCCCACGTTGAGAGTAAAGTCTCACAAACATTCTACTTTTATTTATTTAATTGGAGAAAAGCCTCTGTGATCCCACACCTATGATCCCAGCTACTCAGGAGGCTGAGGCATGAGGATCACAATCTTGATGCCAGTCTGGGCAACTTAGGGAGACCCTGTCTCAAAATTAAAAAACCCAAAAGATCCGGAAGTATAGTTCAGTGGTAAAGTGCCCCTTGGTTTGATTCCTAGAATGGGGGAAAAAAAAAAAAGAGGAGGGAAGGGAGAGAGGGACACAGGGAGGGAAATCACAGTTTGAAATATTTAAGTTGCATATGGGTGAGAGAAATGGCCATTCCCTGAGTGGATCAAGATTTCCAAAACCCTCTGTTACTAGAGACAGTGTCTCATTTGGTAAACTCCAGATTCCTTTGACCTTTTGGTCATGTTTTGGCTTAAAGAATAAAGGCCTGATGCAATGTAGGTCAGCAATTGAGCAACTACATCCATTTACCTAATGGCAATGTTCTAGAAATACAGATTTGAAGATAAGATACAGTCCCTTCTCCACACATTGTTCACATTCTACTACATGAGACAAACAAGGAAAACAACCTGGTGACAAAGGCTACCTCAAAGGCAAATCTGGGCTGCTTTCACTGTGCAGAAGAAACTAGAGAGGTCAGGGAACTTACCCTTTGTAGATTAGCCCCTGAGAGCAAGAGGAAAGGATTCTAGGCACAGGGCGGGTGGGGTATGTGGTAATCAGAGAGAACATGGAAAAGTAGGTGCTGGGACAGTAAGTTGGGCATGTCTGTAGTATAGGGTGTACTGGGCCTGAAAGTGGGGGAAAGGGGTCTTGGAAATATGGATCACAAAAGACTTAATCAGGAATTGGACATTATCCTGAATATTCTGACTAGCCACTGAAAGATTAGATATTACAAGTTTTATAAACTACGAATACAAAATCTTCTTCCATAAACCTTATGAATTCATTTGGCCTCCCACTTCAATGTATTCAGGGTTGGGGGCTCTCGATTTCCTCTAAAGCTGCCCACTTTGTTGTTGGATGGCTATCAATCTTAGAAAGTTCTTTCTCATATTGAACCAAAATCTGCCTCCTCACAATTCCTACTCATTTGCGTCTAGTTTTGCCATTTGTAGCAACACACAGAAGGACATTTTAAAAATATATGAAGGTACCTGTCAATCTTTCTCTAAGTTTTCAGTTTTCCAAGCTTCCTCATTTCCACAGAGCTCCCTCATTCTTTGTGCATTTCATTGTTTCTCGACTCCAGTCACAGGTATCTAGATGAACTGAACTATGGTTTATTAGTGCATCTTTTAGAATTGGGTGTTAAATTATTGCTCATAATTCTTCAAATCCGCTGTGAAAGACGTGGGATACAGAGATGCTATTATTGCTGCTTTTGAGCTGGACAGATAGGATCTTCAGTGATTCCAGTGACCTTAGTTTGATACCAGTCACCTCTCACTCTGCTTTCAAAGCTTTTGATTAATAAAGCTTCTACTTCTCCTGCACATCCATTGCTGCCAAGTCAAATCTCCACTGTACTTTGTATATGAAATTTATTTTGAAATCAAAACATAGGACTTTGCATTTGTATAAATTGTATCTTGTTAGTTTGAGTCTAACATTCAAGTTTATCATTTTTAAAAGTCTCAATTATCTTTCCTATGATATTTGTGGATCTCCTTTCACATTTGGTAAGTGTTCTTATCCAAATCACTAACAAAAATATTGGCTGGGAGGGCTGGGGATGTGGCTCAAGCGGTAGCGCACTCGCCTGGCATGCGTGTGGCCCGGGTTTGATTCTCAGCACCACATACAAACAAAGATGTTGTGTCCGCCGATAACTAAAAAAATTCTCTCTCTCTCTCTCTCTCTCTCTCTCTCTCTCTCTCTCTCTCTCTCTCTCTAAAAAAAAAAAAAATATATTGGCTGGGAGAAAACTTGGTAGCATTGGAGGCCTCCTTCAATTTTTGGTAGCATTGGAGACAGCTTCAATTTTGCCTAATGACCCATTTTACAAGATTATTTATAAAATGGAAGATTTAATAAATAATTTTATTTAAATAAAGGTATACCACGTGTGGCATTTCCTACCACTGGCATCAATAAGCATATATTGTCAACCTCCTAACTGCTAGGCTCTGTTAGGTGTGAGGATATAAAAATGACCAAGGCGGGCTGGGGTTGTGGCTCAGTAGTAGAGAGCTTGCGTAGCATGTGTGAGGCACTGGGTTCGATCCTTAGCGCCACATAAAAATAAATGAATAAAATAAAGGTATTGTGTCCAACTACAACTAAAATTATATATTTAAAAAAGTGACCAAGGGGTTAGTTTTGTCTTAGAGAACTCACATCTACCAGAGATGATGAACATATATATACCAGTTTCAAAAATAATATGGATATATATTTAAAATATGCATTACTCTGATTTGTATTAGTGGGATATAGAGATTCAAAATATAATATGTAACATATCATATTATACATTTGCAGTATTGAAGTATGTCAAGAACCTGGAGAATAAAGAGATTAATTTTTCATAGGAAAAGAGAGAAAGAAGGGCTTCACAGTAGAAATGACCTTTGAACTGGGTCTTAACAGAGATATAGGCATTTTGTGAGATAAATGGATAAGGGAAATAGGAAGAAATTCCAGAATGAAGAAAAAAGATAAGCAAATGATGAAGGAGTGAATGTCCTTGGAAATGTTCAGGAGTGGCATATATTCTAGTGTGGGTAGAGCACCAGGCTCAGGGAAAAGGGAATCAGAGGACAGTTTGTGAAGGGTCTTGAATGCCATGTTAAGGAATTTGGGCTTTATCTTACAAATGAAGGGTTCAGCTAAATCAGAAATCTTTAAGCAACAGCATAAGATGGTCAGATTCATGAACTTCATAACTCTATGCACAAGGAAATAAATTCAATTTGGCAGAATGATCTTTGTGAACCATTTTTTTGTTTACTGAAACATCTATCTAATAAATACCTCAATCTTTTTCTGTGTGTTTTTGTCCTACTTTTTCAATGTCTAGGTATTTCCTGACTATTATTTTGACCTTTTGGCCTCTTGCCTTTTTTTTCCCTTTTGACCATTTGTATTCTGCCTTCTGCTGGTTTATATGTTTACCCATTGCTTGTTTTGACCTTTAGTATTTAATATCCTCTGACTGGCTTGCTAACCAGATAATGAACTACAACAATCCCCTGACCCTCAGTCCTGGATTTGCCTGCACTTTGAATTTCCCCCTTGATTTCAGTTGCCCCATTCTGTTGTGACCTCTGCACTTTGTGTCCTGCTTTGGATCTAACTGGGTCTCATCCTTGTGCTACATTCTTTGACTCACTTCTTTTATTCTAACTCCCTGACTTGTACATTGTACCTGTCTGCTCACTTTGGATCCCAGTTCTGACAATAAAATGCAGTCGCTCCTTTCTAGAAGCTATGGTATCGTTGAAAAGAAAGCACTAACAACAAGGAATTGTGTAAGTTATAATTGATTGGCAAATCGGATGCACTAACTTAAAGTGCTCTGTGAGTTTAGAGAAAGGATTGAATGGAGAAATTCAAGAACCTTGGGAGGAATGTTCCTTTCTAGGCAACTGCCTTTAAGGAAGATTTGGGTATTTGGGATGTAGACATTTCCTTGGAAGGAAGAAGGGAAATATAGGGCGGAACTTCCTCTGGACTTCCCTATCATTGGCTCCAAAGCTGCCTATGTTAGAGGAGCTACCTCGTCTGCCATCTAGTGGTTGTTGCCATCGAAACCTTACCCGCCTCAAGGAGAGAGCAATTTAACGCCATTTCCAACTTAAGCACCATATCTACAGGGCGTGAAATTAGTTCCAGCAAGCAGCAAATTTGCTGCTAATAAAAATATTTAGCGATTCACTTGTCTTTAAATCAGCAGCAGAATATTCTTTTACTTGCATCAACGCTTGTTTCTCCCAATTCTAATATTTGATAATCAAGCTAGAGTTGTTTAGCTAAAGCTGTGAAACAGCAAGTTCTTCAGCTCTGCAAAAATTTGAGTTTCCTGAGCAGAAATTTGTATTTTTCTTCTTTTGGTCAGAAATAGGCCTAGGTGATCCTTGGATCATGGAAATAGAGTACTTTCACTGGTTTGGGGTCTTGGAAATAAGTTTTCATGCTCATCCATCTGCCCAAATTAGTTCTCAAGTCATTGCACATGGAGAATCTGGGATGCTAAAGGAGGACACGATTTCTATCTCATGTTTAGACATATCTTTACTCTGCCTTAATGCCAAACTCATTTTAATTTCCTGCCCTTTTTTTTTTTTTTTTGGTGAGAGTTCTCTAAAGATCCCAGAGATACTATAGAATTCTAAAACACTGTTTTCATTAATTCAGCAAACATTCATTAGGCACCTACCATGTGCATTCATTGTTCTAGGTCTTTCTTTTGGGACAGAAGTATCCCAAGGAGCCTAGTGTGAGAGTAAGATGAGAGGCGGACCTGGCCCATGACACCTCTACTTTAGGTTGCTGGAACAAAGAGCCACACTAGCTCTGGTATATCCTTCTTTTCCTTAAGGAGCTCATAGAAGGAACAAAGAGCATCAAACATTATACCTCTTATCACCTGATGGCCTGTGGGCCTCTGTTGGAGCAAATATCTTGTCTCAGAATTCAAACAATTTAAAGAAAGAGTGAGGTGGCCTCTAGGGATTCTGTCTTCCACTCCAGAGAAGCCCTGGCTAGATCACTTTTGTTAGGAATCAGCCAGCATGAGATGCTGAATGAAAGCTGGCCTCTTGTTAAGAAAGGGCCCAGGGCAGGGCTGATAAAAGAGAGTTAGAGTGAAAGATGTGAGGTATACTACCTACTTAGCACTAACCTCACTGATAGAAGTACCAGAGAGGGTAAAATGGAGAAAGGGAGTCATACTTGGCAGTGGCCAAGAGACCATCTTGGAGGCTCAGGAACCGGAGACATGTCTCCATGTACAACAGAAAGGGGTACTATGGTTTGGGGATCAGAGCATGTGGGCTCCATCCATTCTTGGATCTTTTCTCAGGGTCATGATTTTTATATAGCCCCTCTTTCCCCTTGATATCAGTTTCCTCATCTGTCAGACAGATGAACTTGACTCCTCATCCCAGGTCCCCTTACTACATTGAGAAGGGTGGGATCATGGCAGCACTAAAGAGCTGTGAGAGACCCACCAAAGCGGGCTATGAAGAATGTCTGGGTTCCTCTTGCAATGGAGAACATGACAGCATGCTACATCAAAGTCAGATGAAGCAAGACTCTTCTGATGGTAAGGGATACAAGACAGCAAGTGATGTCACTTGCTCTGGATGCTGCTATGTAACTCCCCCATCATGTTTCAGTCTAAAAATCCCAAATGTCTGGGACTCAGTGAGTGTCTACTGAAGTCCCTAATGATAAAACCTTGAGGATTTTCTTGGAGTTAAAGTAATGGAAATTACCAGGTGCAAAATGTTGGGGAAATATAAAAAAGGGAGTATAAACTCTGTCAACTTAGTAATTAAGCAAGAACCAGAATAAAGATCAGGAAAAAAAAACTTAGTAATTAAAACAGAAATAAAATGCTCTACAATCCTGTTTTTCTTTCTTACATGTTAGCCTGCAATCAAGTTAGACTTTCTGGGAGCCGATGTCCAAGGGAAGTGTGGATGACTAGGAGAATGCAAGTGGCAGATTGCTGAGGTCATCCAGGACAGAGCATAGCTCATGGCCACTGGGGAGCAGGAAACAAAAAAACCAGATAAAGAGCCTATGAGAAGATTTGGAGAGGAAGGAGGAAGCTGGCAGATGGAAGTCTTGAGGTCCTCCATGAGCCCCTTGACCATAGAGGCAGCGCTGACAAGTTAGGAAAGCAATGACCCATTGGAGCAAGGACATGGGCCCTCTGTTGGGCATACTGATCCATTTGCACCTTACTAGCTGCTTCACATCTCATTGTCTTTCAGGTCAGCTGTTCATGTCTCCATTTCCCAGTCCAGCAGCCTTGCCTCCTCCAGTTACCACAAGGGCAAGAGGTCTTTGTCCTTATTTCTGGCAAGTGCCAGAGCTGGGTCAAAAATGAAGCAGCTTCTGAAAATGGAATAAAGGTGCTTCTAGGTGTCAAATTCCCATCTATCCCTTGGGCATTTCTCATAACAGCAGGCCTATCGTTACGGTTTCCAGGGTCTTCCTTGAACTGTTGCACACATAAGGTAGACCCCAAGCAGCACTTTTGAAAAGTCCTGATCAAAATAACTCCAGGAGGTTGACAATTTCAAACCTAGGCTGAGCACAGTATAGGATCAGAATCAATAGTCAAAAGGCTGTACAGATAGAGAGACTAATGCTCAGACACATTAAATAATTCTGCAATCTCAGAATGCAGGACATGGATGATAGGATAGTTCACAAAACAGCTGGCCATTTGCATTTCTAAGGGGTTAAATTGGTGAACTTCCTTAAAATTAGATATTTCAGAAGTTAGGGATCAACTAGTTGATTTTTTTTCCCAAGGAAAACTTAATTACCTCCCTAGTCCTTGCATCAAGGATACAGATCATTGAAATCAAAACTAGATCCTGTGTACTAAGAGGAACCAGTAGCACAAGCAGGACAACTAAAAGAAATGTCAATTAGGACACTCACCTTCCAGAATGGAGGATCATGTGAAGTGTCAAAATGAGAAATGGAAACAACTTTCCTTAAGAACAGCGTGACTTCCGAATAAGAAGATAGACATTTATGTCAAAATGCTTGGGTTTGAATCCTAGCTCTACCTCTTCCTGGCTGTGTGAGGATGTTTTTGTTTTGTCATCTAGAAAACTAGATAAAAGTTACTTACCTTAAAGTTTTATTTAAGGCAATGAATGTTAGATATTAGTCCCTCTAGTGATTGAACCATGACAAATATTTACAAAGCCTTTTAAAATGAGACGTAACATTTATATGAGCTCTCTCTGTTTAACATAACTCAAAAACTTAAAAAGAATAAAAAAATGGACTCACTGCACATTTTTGATATTTAAGCTTGGTGAAGGTGCTGGGCCATCCTCCTCCCCATCTATTTCTTGTTGACTCAGTGAAATTCCCATAATGGTTATCGTAAAGCAGGGTTTCTCAGCCTTGGTACTATTAACATTTTGAGCGGGGTAATTCTTTGTTGGGGGTGCAGGGCTGTCCTGTGGATGGTAGGATGTCTAGCAGAATCTTTGGCCTCTGCCATCTAGATGCCATAGTAACCATATTGTGATAACCAAAACTATCTCAACTGCAGGGACAAAATCACCTCAGTTGAAAACCATGGTTCAAAGTCTTTCTTTCTTCCACAGACTTGTAACTTACCTTCCAATACCCACTTTCAGTGGATAATATGCCTTCTGTTTTCCTTAGAAAGAGGGCATCTGATGCAGGGGCAGTGGTGCAAACATGTAATTCCAAAGACTTTAAAGTCTAAGGCAGGAGGATTGCAAGTTCAAGGCCAGCCTCGGCAATTTAGCAAGATCCTGTCTCAAAATAAAAAAATTAAAAAGGCTCCAGTGCAGAGAGAGAGAGAGAGAGAGAGAGAGAGAGAGAGAAGAAGGAGAAGGAGAAGGAGAAGGAGAAGGAGAAGGAGGAGAAGGAGAAGGAGAAGAAGAAGAGGAGAAGGAGAAGGAGAAGGAGAAGGAGAAGAAGAGGAGGAGGAGGAGGAGGAGGAGAGGAGGAGGAGACAAGATAGTAGGTTTTTAAAAAATACCCCATTCTTACCATTCAAAATTCATCTGGATATTCACCCACCCTTTCCTCTTCCCCTTTGGTCTAGACTTACCCTCCCTCATTTCCTAGACTAATTATAATTACTACAGGTATGTCTTTTATTAAAGGTCAGCCTAGGCACAAGCCACCCTGGTGTTCACTGCTGTTCGTGTTGCATTTGTCTGCTCTTTAGCCATCTGTCTTTGCCAAAGCCATTTCTTTTTTCTAGGCAGCACCTCCAGTATTTTTAAATAACAGTTTTGGCTATCTCAGCCAAAGCTACTAGCCAGTTTTTTTCTTCTTTTTCTTCTTCTTCTTCTTCTTCCATTTAATCTTCATGTTTCCCTGAAAAGTAAATACCAGTCTCAAAATTTGTGAGCTTTCTCTGATATCTGAGGTGTGGTCAGGTAGACTCAGCTACCTCCCCCTCCCTGATATTTTAACCCCATGCTTCCAGCTTCCCGTATTTACTCCAGGGCTATTCCTTAGGGATCACCTAACTGCCAAATCCAGGGGCCTTTTCTTGTTCTTTAATTTTTCACTTTCTTTAAAGCTCTTAATGCTGTTGACCATCCTTTAGTTGAAAACATTCCCTCCTTTGGCTTTTAATTTCTCTGGGCTGAAAGTTGGGAGAATTAATGAAAGTGGTTTCTAAGACTTCCTTGGGTGCTGGAATCTTACACATTTCAAATCCTCTTAGCTTCTGTTTGCAGTCAGCTACAGTCAGAATATGGTACTTTCAGAACCCACAGGGCATACGGAAGGGGTGGGCAGACTCCTCGGCAGCAGATGTTGCCTACTGGAACCTAACTTTTTCAAGCTTTGCTTGTTTTCCGCGGGTACCATCACTATTTGAACCCAGACTTAAAACCGCAGAGTTACTTTGGATTCTTCTGATTCCTCTTCCTGCTCCTTTTCCCCCTCCCTGCCTCCTCCTTCTCTCTTCCTTCTCTTTCTCCTTCTCCTTTTTCTTTTTTAGTGGGTTTTATGTTTTTTTTTTCCCTTGCTGTCTGCATAATCAGATCCTAAATCTGGCTTCCACAGTATCTTTCTTACTTTTGTCCCTATCAGCCACTACCTTAACTCAGGTCTTCATATGATATATATCTCCCTTTATTTTATTTATTTATTTTTACGTGGTGCTGAGGGTTGAACCCAGTGCCTCACATATGCTAGGCAAGCCCTTTACCACTGAGCCAGAACTCCAGCCCCTCTCAGTCTTTAATAAATTAATTTTTTCTCACAGCATTTAGCTCCCTATTTTCTGAACAACATTATGCTTCTAATGCCTGATCCCCACACCCACCGCAGCTTTGACATTGCTTTCCTCTTCTGGAGGATGATAGCTTAACTCTCTAACATCTCTCTCCTCTTCTTCCCCCACCCCCACTCCTCCTCCCTTGATTCTCCTAATTGATCACTGTAGAATTTTTATTTAAATTGGTGTTCAGTATAGTATTATGGTAGGGAAATAGTGTTTACAACGAAGACATGTAGTGTAGAGTGATGACATTTCCTTTCTTGCTTATTTTGTTTTTGTTTTTTAAGTTAATAGTGGTGCTTTTAAAATTTGCTTAGTTTTATGGGTACCTATCACTAAGTCTGCTCCAATCTTTCTAGGAGAAATATAAATTCCCTCCACTTTGGCCATGGATATCAAATAACTTACCAGTTCTCTACGAGTTCAGTTTAGTTTTTCCCGGGGACATGCCACTGGTCTCTTTCTGATCCTGGGTCATCATCAGGCTGCTGCTTTTTTGTGCAGCAGCATTTGGGGGATTTCTTTCAAGCCCTTCCTGTGAGCCTCTGACTTCCTGGACACTATACCTGCTCTTTCTTAGTGTCTTCTTTTGTTTTGTTTTTGCTGTGCTGGGGGTTGAACCCAGGGTCTTGTGCATGCCAACATTCCATCCCTTCACTGTGCCTCCCTGATGTTCTGATTCTTTTTCTTTGCATGCCTCCCTTTTTCTTCTCTACATTTTGGGAATTTCTTCTCCTTACTCTCTTTTTTTTTTTTTTTTTTTTTTTAAGAGAGAGTAGAAGAGAGAGGGGGACAGAGAGAGAGAGAGAATTTTAACATTTATTTATTTTTTCTTAGTTCTTGGCAGACACAACATCTTCGTTTGTATGTGGTGCTGAGGATCGAACCTGGGGCGCACGCATGCTAGGCGAGCACGCTACCGCTTGAGCCATATCCCCAGCCCCTCCTTACTCTCTTCCTTTCTCTCTCCCACCTCCCTTTCTTGCTATCATTTAAATATTTCTGTTTTTAATATATCAGCTGTATTGCAATACGAAGGTCAAAAACTTCACCCATTTATGTATGTAAATGGGCTGGATGTGGTGATGCATGCCTATAATCCCAGGAACTCAGAAGTCTGAGGCCAGAGGATCACCAAGTTTGAGGCCAGACTCAACAATTTAGCAAGACTGTGTCTCAAAATAAAAGTAAAAAGGGCTGGGGATGTTGCTGAGTGGTAATGTACCCCTGAGTTCAATCCCCAATACCAAAATAAATAAAGTATACAAATAGTTTTTTAGTATGCTCACTGTTGTGTGTTCATCACTACAACAATCAATCTTAGAACATTTTAGCATTCCCCAAAGAGACCAATCTTATACCAATTAAGTAGTCAGACCACATTATCCCTCAACATTCTCCACTAGCACTCAACAACTGCTAATCTTCATCTGCCTCCATAAATCAATTATGGGCATTTCATATAAATAGAATCATACAATATATGGTTTTTGTGACTGACATCTTTCACTTACCGTGATGTTTCAAGGCTCATCTATGTGGTAGCCTGCCTCAGTACTTCAGTCCTTATTAGGGTTGAATAATATTCCATTGAATGGATATACCACAATTTATTTATCTTTTAATAAGTTGGACATCTGGGTTGTTTCCATTCTTCAGTTGTTATAAATAATGTTTCCATGAAGAAGATTCTCTATGTATCCCTACTCTTCTGAAGTTTTGTAATGACATTTTTTATCCCACTTTTTCATTCACTGGCTGACACCAGACAGACTCTTTCTCAGTCTGGGGCATAGCAACCTTTAGTTCTGGGAAGTATTCTTATATATATTTTGTCTTTAATCATTTCTTTAATTCTTTCTTTTTTTTAATCTAGAATTCCCACCTGTTGGATTTTGAACTTTTAGACTGGTTCACAAATGTTCTTATCCCTTTTCTTTGATTTTCCATTTTGTTCTTTTTTCTGGGAGAGCCCTTCAACTCTTTTCCAACTTTTCTCTTTGGTATTTTATTTATATGATGCAGCTCCTTCTTGATCACTGTTCTTTTCCATAGCTTCTTGTTCTTTTGGGGAACACAATGATATCTCTTAATTCTCCTGATAGTGAAGCTATGCTTTCTGGTTTTGTTCATCTCTTTAAAATTGCTTCTTCTGTGACCCAATCTAGACATTTCTGCCAGATTAATTTTTCTAAAGTATAGCTTAAATTACATGTCTCCTTAGTTAAAAATCCTTCCCACTTCCCCCTTTAGTATGAAATCATAATATTAGAAAAGGCTTGAAGGTTCTTTGGAGGCTCTTGATGCATGGATGCTGTCCCCAGTGACTCTTGGGCATCTCTGGTCAAGAGGTGCTCACTCCCTCACCAGCGCATCCATTCCATTATTGCAAAGGTCTGCTGATTAGAAAGTTCTTCCCCTACATAGAACTAAATTGTCACTTGTGAAACTTACAGTTGTGGACCAAAATTCTGATTTGTGACACTCAATTTAAAAGCTTGATATCTCTTTTATGTGACAGCACATATATGCTTAAGTTACTGCTACCATTTTTCTCCAAATCTTCTCTTCTTCCTTCCCTAATTTTTTAGCTAATATTGCCTATTGAATAATGCCCAAAGTACCCTCTTCCTGTATTTAGGGCCTTCTGTGACATGATGTGACATGATTTTAACCTTCTCTTACAATGTCATCTCTCATCTTCTTCTACTTTCTCCTTCACTCTAAGAGCACAGACTGCCTTTTCATTTGGCTCATACCCTGTTCTGTTCCTGAGACACTCTTCTTCCTGTTAAGATCATTTCTATAAGGGCTGGAGATGTAGCTCAGTGGTAGGGTGTTTGTATAACAGGTGCACAGCCCTGAGTTCAATTCCTGTCACTGCAAAAGAAAAAAAAAACAACATTTCAATTAAAAGATTGGGAATGATTCTTGCCAGATTGTTGAATCCTTTACTTTGTGGGGGATGGAATGAGTTAAAGGGGAATATGGATATCTTACTTTAGATAGATTTTTTTTTCTTAAAAAGCAATAGGATTGTTAATGATCTTTTATTTTTATGCTATTCAATGCATTTTTCAAATGCATAAAAATTAATTTTAAAAAATTTTAGTTGTAGATGGACACAATACCTTTATTTTATTTTTATGTGGTGCTGAGGATCAAACCCATTGCCTTCCACATGTGAGGCGAGCGTTCTACCACTGAGCTACAACCCGAGCTCATGAAAATTAATTTTTAAACATTAATTGACAACAAATTCTATCCATCAGTTGTAATCCTTATAAAAAGTTAAATAGCCTCAGAAACCTTTGATTCTTCCCTCCTTAGTTTTTTTATTCTGAATACACAAAGCATTTGGTAAGTTGCTTTCTTATTGCCCTTACACTTTGTATCATAGATATTTGTATGCAAGTCTTAACTTATTGGCAGATTATAAGCCCCTAGCGACCAAGGATTGTGTCTTGCTCATTTTTTGAAACCCTGCCTTATGTACTAGCTAGCAGGGGCACAGTATATTTTTATAGAAAGGGTGAGCAGGTGACTCACATTAATGTTTACTTATGTTCCTTCAGGCACCTTTCTTTGTTTTTCTTTACATGGGGAGAGAGAATTCTGAGTCCTGCAGCCTCTAGCCAGCTTTTCCTGCAGATCACAAGGCCTCTTTCCCAGGCTGAGAGTTACTGTTGGATCAGGGTCTCTCTTTCACCTCTCCTGCTTCAGGGTCTGGATGTGTGATGCTAGTCCAGAGATCCATGGGGACCCTGAAGACAGCAACAGCTCTGGAGATGGAGGGGCGGAGGGTGGAGAGGAGACCCACTAGGTCAGGGCTATGGAAGCAAACCACTTTTTGTCACAAAAGAATATTAAACAAGAGGGTGAGAGGAGGGGAGATGTAAATGAGGAGAAGGAGTGGAAAGCAGAACAATATGTCCAGCTGGCTTGAGGCAAAGACGTTGCCCAGGTGTGAGGAAATATATACCTTCCCCGCACCCCACCATAAAACTGTCTTGTCCCTGTAAGGCAGAAACTGTGTCTCTTGAGTCCTGGGGCTGTCTTGGGAGCTGGAAACACTTCTCTGTCTTTCTCTGTCCGTTTCTCTCTCTCTCTCTCTCTCTCTCTCTCTCTCTCTCTCTCTCTCTCTCTCTCTCTCTCACACACACACACACACACACACACACAAATACACCATATTGTTCTGCTTCTACTGTCCCTTGTTGGACAGGATGTAATCATGTCCGGCAGCTCCTTGCAGCAAGTACTGATTTGGGTCAAAGGGGTCCCCGTGCAACCTGATTCTTGAGGATGCCTCTGGTTATGAAGAGAAGAAAAGATGAGTCTTTGCTTGTTGCCCTTACACTTTGTATCATAGATATTTGTATGCAAGTCTTAACTTTTCCCTTGATTACCACTGGCCCAAGGGAAGATTAATTGTTGTTGAGTTACAGAGAAAAGCAAATGAAGTGTGTTGGTGGGGGGCACTGCTTATTGTCACAGGCAGATGTTATTTTTTTTCATTTTATGTTTTGGATTTTGGATGCACACAGTTGAGTCCCTCACATTCTTGTTTTGGGAGGTGCTACAATCATTTTGATGATTTATTGAATTCCTATCTTCTTGAATCCTTATTTCCCCTTTCTATCTCCCTATCCCCATTTCTGTTCCCCTATCCCCATTTCTGTTCCCCTTTGTCCACTAAAGGTATTTACTCTTGATTATTTACTGTATTTCTTAGATAGGGCTCTCTGGAACAAGCTCTGAGATGGGAATTGCATGTGATTTATTCTTGAGGTGATACTCATGTGAAGGAGTAAGGCAGGTAGGACTGGACAGAAGGGCAAGGTGACCCCTTCTGCATGTGACAGCAGCTCAGGACTGAGCTGAGCTCACCCATGCTCTGAGCCCTTCAGAGTCTTTCCAAACTAAAGCAAAAGGAACTGAGACTTTTACATCCTGCATCAGTCAGCCAATGGCCACTGGATGGGATGTAACTTTAGGTGTGGCAATTGCCTGTCAGTGCAATTTCCTTATGGGACGCAGTTTTAAACCTGATTATAAATACAGTGCCCCACTGAGGAGTTGGGTAGATTTGCTGTGAAGGGGGCTAAAGGTAGAGCACCTCTGCATCCACTATAATGTCTATCCTTCCTTTTTTCTTCCTAGAACTGCGGATTGAATTCAGAGGTGCTCTACAGCTGAGCTGCATCTCCAGTCCTTTGTTTGTTTGTTTTGAGACAGGGTCTTGCCAAATTTTGAACTTGCAATCCTCCTTCTTCAGCCTTCAGAATAGAGTAGCTGGGATCACAGACATATGCCACCATACCTGGCAGTGCTTTAAATTTCTTCTCATTTCCTGCTCCCCCAAGCCCAACTGTTTTGGCGCACTATCCATGTTGCTATAGGAGGAGCTAATCCATTTCTTTATACTACCGTACAGTGTTGTTTCATTTGTGTTTGCCAGTTTACCCATTCATTCCTCAGCTGATGGACACCCAGGTTGCTTCCTGTTCTTTGTTACCATGATCAGCAAAATGAGGGACATCCCTGTGCTCCTGTGGGAGAATTTCCCCAGAGTGTGTTTACTGGTAACAAGGTGGCCATTCTTGGTCATAGGCTAACATGCATTCTCATTTTACTAAATTCTACCAAATTATTCTCCAAAATGTCTGCACAGTTTTCACATTCATCAGCTATTCCAGGGCCTCTACTGTTTGCTGGCTCTTGGCATTATCAGGCTTTCTAATTTTTGCTCATTCATTAGATGTTAAGTGGGATCTGACTTGGTTTTTCGTTTTCCTTATTCTTGAAATTAAGCATTGTTTCAAATACTTGCTAGTCATGAAGACCTCCCTTGCTATGTACTACCTATTCATATACTTTTCTCATTTTTCTATTGTTTCCTGTTTTTTTTTTCTTTTCTTACTAATTTGTTGGAATTCCCCAAACCATTGTCGGTTGTAAATGTCTTCCTCTAGGCATTACCCATCTGTTAACTCTGTCGATGGTGTACTTCACTCAACAGAAATCCTTAATTTGGATGTAAAATCTATCCATTTTCCTCCTTATGGTTTTGCTTTTGGATCTTGTTTAAAAAATCTTTCCCCACTTCAAGGTCACAATATCCTATCATATATTTTGTTCTATTAGTTTATGGTTTTATCTTTCACATTTAAGTATTGAATCTATATAGTTTATTTTCCTATTCAATAATGAAAGAGAGATCCAGATTTACTTTGCCATTTGTGAAATAATTCATGTACCCTTTCATTTATGAGGCCAGATTTATCGTCCGCCAGGTTTTCATGCACCTATCAGTTTGCTGCTGGACTCACTCTCTGGTTCCGCCAGCCTGTTTGTCTGCTCCTGTGCCAGTTCCACACTGATGTAATAACTCTGCCTTTGTGACATTTCTCAATGCCTCAAGTGTGTTCCTTGTTTTTGCTCTTCTGTTTTTAAATCGTCTTAGCATTAGTGAGTCTTTTTATTTTTCCTCATAAATTTTAGAATGTTTGTTGAGTTCAGCTCCTTTCCCTCCATAGCCATATCTACTGAAATTGTGATTGGAATTAATTACATTTACATGGTTAGTTCAGGGTATTTACATGTACAGTTGTCATCACTTACATGAGTATGCAGATTCTTCAACTGACACAGGTTTTTTCATTTGTTCTTAACTAGGATTTAAAATCTTTCTCCATAAAAAGTCTTGAATATTATTTGTGAATTTCCAAATGCCTTACAATTTTGTTGTTGTTGTAACATTGGACTTTTAGCTTATAAAAAGGAATTATATTTTATTCTCTATTGGTAAGATAGATTGATATTTCATGCACTAGAGGATAAAATATCAAAAGAATGCAATATTTGAGCAGCCCCTTACCTTTTAGTATCCAATAACTACTCTGAAATTGCTGCTGTGTTCTGAAAATATCAAGTGTCTGAATTGTCTACTAAAATGTCACCAATTTAGGGCTAGGATATAGCTCAGTGGCACAGCACTAGCCTAGCTTGTGTGAGGCCTGAGGTTTAATCCCAAACCACCCCCCACTCAAAGGTCGTGAATTTATATTTACATGCTATTTGCCAAAAAAAAAAAAAATGCTTAGTTGGTGCCAAGACACACCCCCAGTCTTTTCCTGATTCCTCTGCGTCAGAGAATTCAGCCCCAGAATGTCTGATTGAACTGGACCTGGATGAGTTTTACTAAGGCAGGTTCAACCTTGAGTGCAATTCTACTGATTGGAAAGTTGGGCCAGGGCCAGAGCAGGAAAAATTGACAACTGTCTTCCCCAGACACCATTAAGTAATATTGTTTCTGTCTCATTTCCCAGACTAACTTGGAAGGGGATCCTGGGAGGCCAGTGAACAAAGAAGGCATAGCTGGGCACGGGCAGAGCTGCGGGGCATTTCCACAACCTCATGTATGGTGGTAGGCATCCCAGCCTTGTTTCTCAACAAAGCAAGGTGCCAATGGCCTGAATACACACGCCCTGTTATATCCTCTTCCTTCTCTGATATTGAGTCTTCTTTTAAACACAGGAAAGGTGTCAATTCTTTAATTTCATTTAACTCACTCATGCAAATTTAAAAACCATTTGTCTTGAGTTAGATGGTTTAGGTTTACAATGTTATGGAAAAACTTCTTAATGGTTTGCACACTTTAAAAATAAGTTATTCCACATCCATTTTTGCATTTGACCCATTATCAGGTTTGATCCTCAGCACCCCTGAGAAAGAGAAAAGGCACATATCTAACTCTTTAAAGCTGAAACGGACACAGACTTGCCCAAGTCGTCCAGATTCTAGGCTAAAATTTTTCCATTCAATTTTTTTTCTCATAGTTAACTAATGCCCAGACCCTTTCTAAAAGAAAAAATATCCTCTCAGCATCTAATATTGACTTGAGTTATTTATAATGTAACCTTAAATGTACCAAAAAAAAATAGGTATAACTTCCTAATGTTTATTGTTTGTTCATAACTAAGCTTTAATTAAATGCTAAACAAATTCTAAATTTAAAAACTTTTTGTTAGCAACTGTTGTCCAACTTGAAACATAATGTTGAGATCCTGGCTCTGACCAAGCACACAGCCCTGACTGCTCGGTTGCAAGCCCTTTCTCCTGGCATGCTTGGCTTCTGTGTGCTTCACTGTTTCTCTGTATTTGAACTTCTTTCTGCAGGACGTTTGTTTGTGTAAGCATTATGACACATTTGGCCTTCACTTGCCACAAATGCATCATTTAAGCATTGGGTCTGCCTGTGTCTTTTGCTGGTTTGAAGTTCATTCTTCGAAGGAAAGGAGAGGAATTCCTATTACACCAGATTTCCAGCATGAACTGTGGTGGATAGAGCCCTTTGTATGAAGCAATCAAGTGATCCTCAAGGGCAGAATGAATCATTTCTAGATTTTGGGTCTTTAAAAAAAAAATGATCAGATGTTCCTCTTTGGGGAGGGGACATAAAGAGGAAAATAAATACTGAAGAATTCAATTTTGCTCTGTGAAGGCCTCGTCTCTGACAAGCCGTTAATCTATTTGTTGATACTGTGAGAGGAGAATATCCAGCAGGGAGAAAATTAAAAAACGCTCAGCGCCAGTTGCTACCCTGATGAATCTCATCCAATTATTTAACAGGACACTGCTGGGTATACTTTTTTTTATTGTTTTAATTTTATTTTATTCTCTATTGCTTGTCATATCATTGTAAAAGTTTTCTGAATTAAAAAAAAAAGTTCTCCTTGCTGTCTACCCTTTTTCATTTGGCAACCATTGATTTTTTCTTTCTTTTGCTTCTGTCTTTATAACAGAGCTAGAATTAATGTAGGGTGATTATTGATTTATGTATTTGTTTATTTACTTACTTCCTGGAATGTAGAATTTTAGAGGTTGGATTCTGAGAAGAATTTTAAAGCATCTCAGTTGCAGTAGGGGAGTTGAAGGTGAGAAAGAATAGTTTAAAATTGCATGAACTGTGAAGGACACACTCTCCCCCCATGGCCAGACTTTGAGCTGTCTACAGTTTCAGTTACCTGTGGTCTGCAAATGTTCCATGCAGAATTCCAGAGATAAACAATTCATGTTTGAAATTGTATGCCATTCTTAGTAGCCTGATGAACTCTCATGTCATCCCTCTCTGACCCTTCCAGGATGTGAATCATCCCTTTATTCAGAATGTCCACTATGTAAGCTGCCCCCTTGCTAGTTACTTAGTAGCCATCTCGGGTATCAGGAGACTTTGGCTTTACCATAGTACTTGTAAATAAACCTTAGTAACTTGTCAAATAAACCTTATTTGACTGAAGAGTGGCTCCAAAGGCACAGGAGTAGCAAGTGATGCAAAGGAAGCACTGGGGCATCAAACAGGAAAGGACAGATCAGCTCTGCTGCAGTGTGGCTGCGCCATGCAATGTTTAGGAAAGATGTAGCACAAACTGAAATGGGCTCAGTACTGTCTGAGGTTTTGGGCTCCCACTGGGGAGGCTTGGGAGCCATCCCCCCCTCAGGGAGTCTATTGTACTTGGATCCCTACACTCTTCCTTTGCTGATCTTATCTCTTCCCCCCCCCCCCCACCATGAAGTACTGAGGGAGAGATGCTCTCCCAGGGCAGGAAATTCTCTCTTTATCAGTTTAGACCTAGCTGGCCCCTGGGATTCCAGTGGATGCAGAAGAGGAGTGTTTGTCCCTGGGGAAATTGCTCTGATCCTGCCTGGATCCTGGTTCCCTCTTAAAATCACTGGCACAGGTGACTTTTTTTTCCTCCCCAAATAACATAGCATCATTAAACATGACATTACTTTTCCCAGCCCCATCCTTGCTGGAACATACTGGTTTGACCCTGTATGGTTTAGACTCTAAGGTAGGCTTTAGGTCCAGGAAGAATCTGCCCTCTTAGATCTTGTACCCAGGGGTTGGGTGTGCCAGGTAAACTACTGGCTAACCAGTCAAGTGAGAATATGAGATAAACAACAACAACAAAATAATTATTTTAATCCTGAGGAGACAGACTTATGGGCCTATTCCTGTCCACTTTCCTCTGCCACACATGCTCCCTGTGAGTTGGATTGTTCCCTCCGGCTCCCTTTGCCTTGGAGCTTCTAACCTCTAGCGATCTTGATTCCTTATTGCTTTCAGCCATCTCACCTCCATCTGGAAAGCCAGGCTCTGCCCTGCTCAGGGCAGCAACTGACATGTGCAGGGCAGCCAGGCTGGAGCGAAGTAGAGACCCTAACCCCAGAGCTCCCTACTCCATGCCCCATACCCAGCACTGTTCTGTCTTGTGAGGAACCTTGTGCTCCTTGGTCCTAGTCCCTTTGATGGGGCATAGCCCCCCATTCAAACAGCCACCCCCTCTTCATCTCTGGCCAGGACACTTGGAGTATGGTCTGCCTTTGCTCCTAAGAAGGGGTGCCCCTGAAGGAAAGCCAATGTGGCTCTTTAAAGCTCAGGCAGAGACATGGTAGGGTTTAAAGCTGTCACTGCCCTAGCCACAATTCTGAGAACATGCCTGATCGTCCCCATGGCCCTATGGACTGTACTTGCTGGATTTCTTCACTCTCCCCCAGAAGGTCCCATGAAGACCAAGGCATCTGGAGGGTTTATCCCTGCCACTGTATTCAACATCCCCTCTCCTTCTGGGCCCTGGTTGTCATCGCCCTTCCCTATCACTGTTGAAGGATTTAGGGTTTCCGTTCCCTCGAACACACAGATTATTGTGGTGTGGGTGGGGCAAAGTCACCAAATTTAATTGAACAAAATCCTCACAGCTAACAGTTTTAGTTTCGTGCCTTATGGGGCTGCAGAGGAACAGTCAGGATGGAAAAGCACTCGGGGAGAGCTATTGTCTTGGAGAGAATTCAACCAGTAGTTTTCACCCCGGCCCCACCCCCCTGCTTTGGGCTGAATTCAGCTAGTCATTTTCCAACCCGGTTGTGTGTAGAGACACACCGCAGCTTCTTTGATCCCCGCCTTCCCTGCTAACAGACAAACTGCTGCCAAAGCTTCCAGCTCCTTTCTCCATGGTGACCAAGACCCTCATTTCCATTTAATCTCAGTCTCCCCCTCCCTTACCCCTACCCTCTCCTTTCTGTGAAGCCTGGGTATTTCCTTTCTCTTCTCTCTCTCTCTCTCTCTTGGTAAGTGATTCTCTCCCAAGTTTAAGGTATAAATGTCAATGTGTCACGACTCCTTCCTTTCTACCGTATCTGCCCTCTTCTCTCTCTGCCTATTTTCACTGGTCACTCCCAAATCTTTGCTTTTTGCTCGTTAAACACATTCCTTTTAGTGTCCCCGCCCCCTCCAGTTCCTTTCCCAGCTCTGCCTGAAGGGTAGGAAGGTGCAGAGCAGGGAGCTGAAGGCAAGGTCCTCTGCCTCCCATCCCCCTCTATCATGGCTCTGCTAGGACTCTGGGATTTCCCTTGGGGAAGTTGAGTCTGCAGCACCACCTCCCCCAGCAGTGGTGGCCAAGCCCTTCAGAATTCTCTTAAACAGTCCCTGGAATCTGCTGTTGCTGGAAGATTCCCAGGTGCCCACCTCTCCCTCTTTGTCTGAAGGCAGGTTTTGCAAACAGGTGAGTGGAATAACTGGTCAGCAGGAGAGCCATGGAAAAGAGCTGGCCACCACACCATGGTGAGATTGTGGAACTCAACTCATTCAAGAATACTGGACTCACTGGCCCATCTTGGAAATTCTGTTTATAGCTCCCCTCTGGCCTGAGGCCTTTTTGCTGTGGGCATCTGTTCCTGATGCACTTTTTATGGTCCAGTCCTTTACCAGCATACAAGTATCCTTGTCCAAGTTATCTTACTTTTCCTCTTGGTGGTGATGTGATTTTGATTGTGCAGAAAGGGAAACTGGAGCTCAGAGATATTAAATGTATTACCCAACATTTGAACAAAGAAGTAACCACTGAAGCCAGGACAAGAACCCAGGTTATGGAATTCCATGTTTCTTTTGCCTTCTTTCTTCAGTCCTCTGTGCAAAGAAGTAGAAAAGGGAGGAAGCTGCACATTCTGGTGCAGGGCAAAGATATTGAGGGGAAGTTTTAATTTTTTTCCTTTTGTCACCTCCCTTCACGACCAATTTACATTGCTGTACAATGCTAATTTGTATCGTTCTTGTTAATGTTTCTTTATAGATGTTTTAGTTATGTCTGCCCCATATGCGCATCTGAATTTTTTTCTTAGACTCTGAGCTCCTTGTGGGTACTTTCCACTGCAAGACTCCTCCAGGGAAGTCTGAACAGACTCAGCACACTGTTCTCCTGCAAGGGCATGGGAAATGGTACTGATACCATTAACACTGGGGTAGGTAGAAACCCAACTTACTCTCTTGCTTTTTCATCTTCCTATTATACCCCAGCCAGCCTTCCCAGCCTTCTTGTTAGCCTTTGTAAGAAATTAAAATCCCAATAATCAAATCAGTCCTTGTAAATTCCCTAGAAGCAGCTCCAGAGCACCAAGGAGCCGGCAAACCCCAGACTCAAATCCATGTCAAATTTCATAGATATAATTCAAGCTGGGATCAAAAATCCACACTAACCTAGTAACTAAGGCTGCTCAAAATGCAGAGTTTATAGTCCATCTGCCTCTCTGCTTCAGGGAGTCTGTATTAAATTTATTGCAAAGTAAAACAAATAAACCCAGGCAAAGGCAGGGTGGAAATCTGCATACTCGTCAAGAGAATTAGCAGCCCTTTCCGGTTAGGAAGGCTGCCTCTCAATTTGCATCTCTAAGGAGTTGTGACTGGGCTGGGGGCTGGGATGAAGTGGTGGCGACCGAATGAAGACTCGCAGCGGGCCTGTCCCCTGCCGGCTGACCACAGAACTGCAACCCTTTGACCTTTGTAGTGGACGCTTGGGGGACTCACCTGGGATCCGGCTGAAACCGAGCAAGAATCTGCAGCTGAAATAAATACCGAACAGGTGTGGGATGAGAAGAACCGGTAACAGAGAGAGGAGAGGAAAGGGCATTACGGCTCAAGCCATCCTTGTTGCTAAACTTCAGACTCAGGGATAGGAAGCTAGGAACTTAAGCCGGTTCGAAGTAGTTTTTCAGTTGTACAAAACAGAAACCAGGCGAATTTCTTGACTTCTGACCTTCCTCTTTTACTTCTACCTCTCTCTTGTGTTCTACAATCCTTAATCACTAAGCCCATAAGGCCCGGATGGAGGGGCAGGGGTTCTTGGATGGCTGTGTTGGCTTGATAAGTATCTGGCCGTGGCAAAGCCATGCCTCACTTTCAGGGCTGGGCTTAGGTTGTACAGGCAGAGCTGGCACTTCCATGGTTTTGATGGATGCTTCCTGAAGTTTTGCTGCATCCGGTGACTGTCCCTACCCAGTTTGCTAATCTGGGGATAGAGTTGATCTGTAAATCTCCTTTCAGTGCTAATACTGATGTTTAATTCTATGATTCTGGTCCAGAATTTTATCACATGTTTTCCAAGGAAGCTCTGAAGATCCCAGCTACTCTCCCAGGATATTCCCATCATCCTTCAAGCCTGGATCAATGGCACTGTCTTTAGAGTGATGGTTCCCCTGACTTTGTTAAATAGGGATAAACCATTTTTCTTGTAATACCTTACAGGTAGGTAGATAGAGACACGTTGATTTATTAATGAAATCACACTGTATGTATATATGAATGTATGTATTTATTAGCCCCATTCCCTAGAATGCAAAGTTCTTGAGCTCATTAGACAAAAGGAAGAAGTAGGGGCTAGTGGGTGTCATGGTTATTCTCTGTAGTTGCCTGCTTTCCTCTGCCTGCTTTTCCCAGCCCTGCATCTGAGACATAGTAGCTTCAGAATAAGCATTTACTGAATGAATGAAAGAATGGACGAGTAAGGAATAAATGGCACAAGAACATGAAGGTTTGACTGCACCATTTACCCAGAAACCTGGCTGTCCCACTCAGTTTTCCTTGCTCTTCAGTTACCCCATCACAGTTCTATCTAATCTATTTCCTGAGTGATTCTCAAAGCATCTCTTCTTCTCCAGTCCCTAAGAGGCAGTATCTCTTAGTGGTTAAGAACATGGACTCTGGGATTGGGGATGTAGCACAGTGGTAGAACATTTGCCTAGCATATGTGAGACCCTGGGTTCCATCTCCAGCAAGGAAGGGAAAAAAAGATGCATAGATTCCAGAATCAGAAGGATATCAGTTTTTATCCTGGCTCCAGCACTTAAACTAGACAGAGAGACCACCTAACTAGCCCTGACTTCTCTTTTTCTTTTAAGACAGGAGAGCATAATGGTTCAGAGGGTGGATTTACCCAGACTTAGCCAGGCTTTAATCTTGGCTTTTCTATTTGTTAGCTGAGCATCCCTGAGCAAGTAAGCTAATCTCTCTGTGCTTCAGTTTCCTCATCCATAAACTAGAGTTAATAGAATCCACTTCATAGTGTTGTTGTGAGGATTAAAAGAGCTAATGCACATAAAGCCCCTAAAATAGCGCTTAGTGCCTGGTTAGCATTAATTAACACAATAAACACTAACAATTATTAATAAAAAGCAAAGGGATTTCACAGAACTGAAGGCAAGCACCAGAGGAAGAGACTGTCCTGAAAGATGCTTTGCGAGGTAAGAGGGAAGCTTCTAGATGAACAAGCAAGCATTTCCATGAGGAGTTTGCAGACATGCTGAAGATACTGCTAGGGGGCAGGAACAGCAGGCTGCTTCTCTCCACCTGCAGAACCCAAGTTGGCATTTGTCCATCAGAATCAGAAGCCTCAGTGGGGTGAGTCCAAGTTGTCCAAAGGCAGAGCAGCTTGTCCTTTGAGATCTTCAGGGACATGCTTACTTGTGAAGCTGCCTTTAAACTGAACCCAACCACTGAAGTTGTCCCTCAAACTCTTGAGCTTCCTTCTGACCTCTCTTTCTCTGACCCTCCAGAAGATGTGCTCAGCCCCTATTTTAATACTCACTACTCCTGTCTCTGGGTCTTTACTCATGCAAGTGGACACCTGCATGCCCTGAGTACTCTTCTGCTCTTCACCTACAAATCCTCCTGGCCCTTCAGGTCTATGTTCAGATGGCAGCTCCACTGGGAAAACTTCTCTACCCATGTAGACTGGCCAGTGCCCCCTAATCTGTGCTCCCGTAGCACAATGTCTTTCACCTCTCCCCATATATTAGTTAATGTATATGGCCCATAACAAAGTACTACAGACTGGGAAGCTTATACAACAGAAGCTGAATTTTCTCATGATTTTGGAGCCTGGAAGTGTTGAGAGCCACAGCAGAGTCGGAATGATGCCTGGCATTTTTGCCAGAAGGAGTGGTTGAGAGGTGATGCCAGCGAGCCATTAAGATGATGATAATTAAGTTAAGCTGTGTATAATTGCTGTGACTGGATGATGCTGGATTGAAATAGGCTGTGTATTCAGTTGTATATTAGACCCCTGCTGTCTGGCATTAGGGCGGCTCCTGCTGCCTCAGGTGCCTGCTACTTTTGAGGTCTGGAGAGTTCCTGTTGAGTTCCGTTGAGTTCCGGTTGAGCTCTTGCAGGGATTCCTGGAGAGTTCACGTTGGTTGGTGAAGTTCCGGTGGAGAGTTCCAGTTGGTGTGGTGTTCCTGGAAGGGCCGCGTGGGTGGCAGGAATAAAGGAGTTCCTGTTTGAACCTAAAAGTGCCTCTTGGTGGCTGGGTTATTTTGTGCCCAGCCAGACTGCGGCATGGAAGTCCAAAATCAAGGTGCCAGCAAGATTAGTTTCTGATGAAGTCTTTCTAACTTGTAGTTGGCTGACTTCTTCCTGGGGCCTTACGTGACCTCTTTTCTGTGAATGCAAGGAGGAGAGAGAGAGGGAGAGGGGGGGAGAGAGAGAGAGAGAGAGAGAGAGAGAGAGAGAGAGAGAGGGAAAACAAACATGAGAACATACTCTCTGGTGTCTCTTCCAGTGGATACCAGTCCTACTGGATCTGGACCCTACCCTTATGACCTCATTTCACTTTACCTCCATAAAGGTTCTATCTCCAAATGCTGTTACACTAGGGGTTAAGGTTTCAATGAATGAATGGTACAGAGTTACAATTCTTTCCATGGGAACCCATTAGATGATAAGTTCCATGAGGGCAGGGCCTTGTCCACTGCCCCCATCCCACATCCCCACCCTTTTCTCCTCTTCCATCTATAACTGTTATTGATTATAGTAGAGCAGGGAAGCAAATACCAAAATATATCAATCAATCACCAAGGTGGCAAAGAGACTTTCTTTTATAACAACCACTGCACCTTCTTCTATTTTCATGCCTACCCCAGTACTCACTCCTCACCCTCATTCCATCTCTTGGCAATTTTTTCATCATTTATTTTTTATTTTTTTTGGGGGGGGCGGGTAACAGCGATTGAACTTGGGCACTTGACCACTGAGCCACATCTCCAGCCCTATTTTATATTTTATTTAGAGACAGGGTCTCACTGAGTTGCTTAGTGCTTCGTCATTGCTGAGGCTGGCTTTGAACTCATGATCCTCCTGTCTAAGTCTCTGGGATTACTGGCGTGTGCCACCGTGCCTGGCTCTTTTGTCATTTCTACAGTACCTGCTCATAGCAAGAGTTCAATAAATATTTGTTCAATGAATGAAGAAATGAATGAATAAACGAGTCAATTACTTGTGATAATATAGGTTTTAGAAACAGGTATTAAATGTGATCTAGTTTAATTTGCTCACTTTATGGAAGAGGAAACTGAGGTAGGAGGATCTTTGCTGGCTGGTGGCAAAATGAGGGTCAGAAGTTAAAGTCTTCATCCTCTCTGCTGCCGAGTCTAGTGCTCTTTTCACTTGGAACAAAGTTGTCAGAAGCCGGGACAGTGGTGTATGCCTATAATCCCAGTGGCTCAGGATGCTGAGGCAGGAGGATAGTGAGTTCAAAGCTAGCCTCAGCAACTTAGTGAGACCCTGTCTTAAAGTGTAAAAAAAAAAAAAAAAAAAAAGGGGCTGGGGATGTGGCTCAGTACATAAGTGCCCCTGGGTTCAATCCCTGGTTCAAAAAACAATTAGCTGTATAAAACTCATGGTT
The DNA here is from genome assembly GCF_052094955.1 of Ictidomys tridecemlineatus. Taxonomy (NCBI): domain Eukaryota; kingdom Metazoa; phylum Chordata; class Mammalia; order Rodentia; family Sciuridae; genus Ictidomys; species Ictidomys tridecemlineatus. The sequence continues at coordinate 108,503,832 of NC_135480.1, forward strand.
CTTTTAAAATAATGCCCAGAGTTTCCTTGCAAAGAAAATATCTTTAGCCTTTCACTGGCCAAAAAAAAAAAAAATCTTCCTTGTTTGTCTCTTGCTGCACTGGAAGTTTTTCTCTTGTCCTAGTAATCTGTTCAGGCACCTGAAATCCTTTTGCTTCTTCCTGTATCTGGGTAGGGGCCACAGGGCTGGTCTGGGCTCAGGCAGGGACTTCTGCCCAGGTTTTGATTCCAAGCTGACAACCCAGGTGTGTGGCTCTTTGGAGTTCTGCTTCCCTGCTAATGGGTTTTGTTAACTGTTTGTCATTTGCTTATGCAAATCTACCTCTTCCCGCATTAAAAGGAACCCAATTATAAAGTGAAATTTCACAATTAAACCACTTAGTGAAGGACATTAAGCGACCAGAAGGAATTGATTTGTAAAAATTTCAGCGATAATTACCAAATGTTTCTGAAATGTGACTAAGTCCTAGGTTTTTCTTTAAACAAACACACATACTTGCACATTTTCATATATATACTGCACAGACACAAGCACATATTTTCACACACCTGGTTTCCATCTTCTCACTGTGAGACTTGTTCTTGTGCCTTCTCTGGGTCTAAATTTTCCCCAAATAGAGGAAATTCCACCAGCCATCAGATCATGTCTGCAAAGTTCTTGGAAACTGTCCAAAAGAAATGGCCACTGGGCTGAGGAAGCTGGGGTAGGCAGGAAAATAGAAGAAGGTGTAATGGTTTTAATAAAGTCTCTTTGCCACCTTGGTGATTGATTGATATATTTTGGCATTTGCTTCCCTGCTCTGCTGTAATCGATAGCAGTTATAGACCCAGGAGCAGGAAAGGGTGGGGATGTGGGATGGGGGCAGTATTGATTGGTCTTTACAGGAAAGAGCCTTGCCTGGGGATTGCAGTGCTGTGGTGACTAGAAGAAGGACCTTGCTGTTCCTTGGAAAGGTTAACTTTTGTCATGCCCCTCCCCCATTCTACCAGGCACCAAGTCAGAAACTTGGAGATAGATGAGGACAGACAGGCATCTGCCTGGAAAATTGGACTTTCTGGTGTTTGATGGAGCCAAAGTCATACTCATCTTTCTCATTGTACCCACAATTAGAGGGTAAAATCCATAGTCTCCTCGGTTGCTGTGGGGACAGGGTAGGGAGGGTCTTTGAGTATAAAAGAGTTGATGATATACTTATGGGTTCCAGACTATATCTATGCTCAGAATAAACCCAACTCATTTGGCAGCATGTAGTTGCTCAGCAGGTATAATGTAGAGGTGATTTTAGCATAGACTCTGGAGCCAGCTTGCTTGGATTCACAGCCCAGCCCTGCCACTGAATGTGTGACCTTTGGCACATTAATTAGTCTTCCTGTACTTCAATTCCCCCATCAGTAAAATGGATATGACAGCAGTACCCATATCTTGGGGTTACTGTGGTAGTTAGTTGACCTACGTAAAGAACATGGATGGCTCTGGAATATGAGAAATTCTTTGTATATGTTGCTATTATGCTCTGATACAGATGGACACCTGGGCTGGCATTCATGATTTATGGGTAGAAACTTAAAGGTACAAGTTTCTGTGATCAAACAGGGTTATCTCAGCCTTGGCCTTCTGGTGATGAGAACCCAGGGCTCGGGATCCAGCATCTGCTAAATAATTCTTTTATATATCAGCTCACTAGCCACAAGATTCCTCAACCCTTTTTAGATTAATTTTTTTTTTCTCTGAAAGCTTTCAAAAATAAACACCAGGTACAGGGGGATGGGCATTGGAATGATAGCCTTCAGTGCCCACAAAGTGAGACCAGGGACCAGGATAGGTATTCATTCATTAAACAAATTCCTACTAAGTTCAAGACAGTTTCAGTTGATGTGCTGATTTCCATTTGTGACCTTGAACTTAATATGGATCAGTGAAATGTATAAGCACCCCTCTGTAACATCATGACAAGTAGCTTTTATGTAACTTTGGATTCCCCATATCTAGAATAATGTGCTCAAAACTAATATTGCTTTGCTTAAAAGTGCATTTGCCACTTGACATTTTTTGTTGAAAATATACTCATTTTTTAAAATATAGTTGCATTGTCATTTGTTGACATGAGTGAATTTTTAGTTTCCAGAGATTTATGTGGCACATGAAGTGACTTGGGAGTTTATTTTCTTCTAAATCGTAGATCTGAGTGCTGGGACAAATAAAAGCTGAGAGGTTGGCACAGGTGCTAAGGATCCTGGCCTACAGAGTCATGTGACAGTCAGTCTCCTGAGAGGTTAGAGCTGGAAGGGACCCTAGAGATTGTCTAGTTCATGGTCCTCATTTTAGAAATTAATTGTTATTTTAGTTGTAATACAAACTTATGGGGTACAGCTTGATAATTCAATGCATGTATACAGTGTATAATGATAGAATCAGCATAATAAATGTTTCCATCTCCTTAAACATTTTTTAAATTTTTGATTAACACATAATAATTGTACATATTTATGAGATACAGTGTGATATTTCAGTATATGTATACAATATGTACTGATCAAATCAGGGTAATTAACATTTCCATTTTCATTAACATTTCCTTACTGTGGCTTTGTGTTTGGGGACTTTGAGCTCCTCTCTTCTAGCTATTTATAAAATATATAATAGGTTATTGTGAACTACAGCCCCCTGTGTGGATCCAACACAGGACTGGATTCTTTCTACCTGTGTTTTGGTACCCAAAGTTTTGCTGATTCCAGAGAGGTGGAATGGCTTCAGAAGTTGAACTGGACCCAGGTGTCTTGATTTTGAGCCCAGTGCCATTCCATGTGCTGAAGTCCTTGTGGCTCTGCAGCAGGCCCCTTCCCCCTCTCAGATCTCCTGTTCTCAGGTTTGTGTCTCAGGCTGTTACTATCGGACAATTCAGTTGATTCAATAGAGATGCACTGAGAACGTATTCAGTGCCAGGCATTGTGTTAGGTCCAGGATAAAAAAAATAAGATGTGGACCACTAGGCAGACTGCATGGCATTAGCGTGCCCAACTATGAGCAGCCTCTCCTGTGAAAGGATTCTGCTTAACTGTGCTGTCACTTCACTTGGTTCACTTTGGTGGGTGAAATTTGAGCAGAAGTGATATGTGTCACTTCTGAGCAGAGGCTTTCAAGGACGTTTTGTGGTCCCTCCTATGCTTTTCTTTTCTGTCTCCCCAAGAGAGGGGCATGGCCAGAGCAGGGCCGGGCTTCTAGCCAGGTTCCACAATGAAGAGAAGATATGCAGAGGCTCCGGAACCAAAGGTGATGCTTAATGAGACCAGTGCTCTGTCTCTGTGGCCAGCCACCAAGAGTTGATGGTTGTTCATCCTGCAGCATAAGCTGCATGAGCCCATAGCTACAGAGAATCACTGATTAGTTGGAGACATGGCTTATTTGCAACTGAAACGTGGAGTGGCGGATGCTTTGCTAGTCATAGACACAGAGGAGTCAGGGGTAGGCCAAAAGAGGGAAAATAACTCTCTGTAAAGGAGGCATCTGAGAAGGCTTTCTGGAAGAGGTATGGCTTAGAAGTGTTTAAAGGTCAAAGAGAATTTTACCACGTGAGGGGGATTGGGAGGTTTGTTTATTGAGGCATCCTAATCAAAGACGCCCACATGCACAGATATGAAATATCATGGTATGTTTGAAAATTCCTTGTAATGTCCACACTGTGGGTCAGGATCAGGTTTCTTTTTTTCTTTTTTTAAAATATTTTATTTATTTGTTTAGTTAGTTTTAGGTGGACACAATATGTTTATTTTATTTTTATGTGGTGTTGAGGATCGAACCCAGTGCCTCACGCATGCCAGGCGAGCTGGCTACCGCTTGAGCCACATCCCCAGCCCAGGATCAGGTTTCTTAAACTTTGAGTACTATTCGCCATCAGCCACTGGGTCAGATGGGGGTGGGGGTGGGGGTGGGGGTGGGGTGGGGGGAGTCGGGGGTCTCAGTGAATATTCAAATAAAAGTGCATCACTTTGTTTTAGAGCCTTGGCCGCCAGTCATCTCTGATTTTATACATTAAAGAGCTCTCAGCTGAACATTGTGAGCCATATATGCTTTAAAATAAAAGAACTTAATTTTTATTTAAATTAAAGAATACAGGGCTGGGGATGTGGCTCAGGCGGCAGTGCGCTCGCCTGGCATGCTTGCGGCCCGGTTCGATCCTCAGCACCACATACCAACAAAGATGTTGTGTCCAACGAGAACCAAAAAAATAAATATTAAAAAATTCTCTCTCTCTCTCTCTCTCTCTCTCTCTCTCTCTCTCTCTCTCTCTCTCTCTCTCTCTCTCACTCTCTCTTTAAAAAAAAAAAAAAGAATACATATACATTGCTTTGCCTCATCCCTCCCTACACCTAAATCCAATTCCCTAAGGGAGTCACCATTAACTCTTATAGCTCTTTTCTCTCTTGCATATATAACTATGTTTCTAAAAATATGCTTGTATTGCTACTTTTTTTTTTTTTTCTTTTTTGGTATGGGGAATGAACTCGGGGCATTCGACCACTGAACCACATGCCCAGCCCTATTTTGTATTTTATTTAGAGATAGGGTCTCATTGAGTTGCTTAGCACCTCACCATTGCTGAGGCTCACTTTTTGAACTCAAAATCCTCCTGACTCGGCCTCCTGAGCTGCTGGGATTACAGGCTTGCACCACAGTGCTTGGCCTTGAATTGCTACTTAATATGCCAGTTTTAGAAAATTTCTGCCATGGTATATGAGAACTCAGCATTCTTACATTATTCTTCTTCAATTCCATCCCTGCCTTCCCCTCTTATCTCTTTAATGTATTTTTTTTTCTGTTCAGTTCATATTTGATGTTTATATGCTAATGACTAAAATAGTATTTACTACTGAATCAAGTAGTACATTGTGACCATGTATCTTTTTACTGGGGTTGCTTTCTTTTTCCTGGAGTTAATAGTTGCCTCTTTTTTTTTTTTCTTAACTGATCTGGTCTCCAGATTTACTTATAGTTTTGTTTTGTTTTTTGCAAATGTGGGAAACTCGAAAAAAAAAGTGAATTTGTTTTTTGCTATATACCTACCAAACTATTTTCCATACATTTGAGCTTATCTTTTTCTCCTATAATTACCCCTCCTATTATCCCTATTATCCATGTTTTCTGTTTACTTTCATCTGGATTGACTGCTTTATAAGAATGCTGTACAACTGTCATCCAGAAGCTTCTATTTACTATTTTTTTTTTTTTTTGACACTGGAGATAGAACCCAGGGTGTGTTAGCACAGAGCTACATCTCTAGTCCTTTTATGTTTTAATTTGCAACAGGGTCTGGCTAAGTTGCTTAAGGGCCTTGCTAAATTGCTGAAGCTGGCTTTGTATCTGTGATTCTGCTCTCTCAGCCCATGAGTTGCTGGGATTATAGGCCTGTACCACTGCATATGGAAGCTTACTATCATTTTGAGTGTTTCTTTTATTGCCTTCCTGTGTTGGATCCCCTATTTTCAAAATTTCCCACATTCCCTGTTGGACAATCATCTAATTTTACAAAACTCATTCTTTCAATAACTTTCCAAGAAAGGGTGCTAATGAGGTAATTTTCTTGTGTTATTGAATATTTGCTACTGTACTACTTTTTTAAAGAATTTCTTTTTAGTTGTTGATGGACACAATACCATTATTTTATTTTTTTCATTTATATGTGGTGTTGAGAATCAAATCCAGTGCCTCACACATGCTAGGCAAGCACTCTACCACTGATCCACAAGCCCAGCCCCACTACTGTACTACTTTGATATGTGACTTATAATTTATTTGAGAATAGAAGTATAAATTAAAAGCATTTCATTTCTGATTGAGAAGGCATTTATCTTTTTTAAAATAAGTTTGCCATGTGTTTTTTTTTAAAGAGAGTGAGAGAGAGAGAATTTTTAATATTTATTTTTTAGTTATTGGCAGACACAACATCTTTGTTTGTATGTAGTGCTGAGGATGGAACCTGGGCCGCACGCATGCCAGGCGAGCGTGCTACCGCTTGAGCCATATCCCCAGCCCCAAGGCATTTATCTTTTAACATCTGATGTTACTTTTTTAAAAGCTTGATGTTGTTTTTATACTTTCTAATTTTTACCTGTGTTTTTCTCTTTGGAAGGTTTTAGAAACTTTTTCTTATCCCTTGTATTCTAAAATGTCATAATAATGCTGGTGATATGTATCTTATTCTTTGTGTTGGACTAGTCAGGAGACTGTGTTTCCTTTATTTCTCTCCTATTATCCATCTCTTTTTCTTTTGATTTCACTCTTTGGAAGATTTCCTCAACTTTATTTTCTAAACTTTATATTGAATTTTGGAAACAAAATTAGTTATTAATTCAGAGGCTTTTTGTTTATTATTTAGTATTTGATGCTGAGGATTGAATCCAGGCCTTACACATGCTAGGCAAGCACTCTACCATAAGCTACACCCCCAGACCCCCAGAGGCTTTTTAAATTAAAAAATTTTCCAATTATAATCTCTTCTTGTTTTATGAATACAATCTTTCTTTTTGTATCTTTTTGATGAAAAGTATTTTTTAAGTGTTAATGCTCTTTATGAACATTTCTTTTGCTCTTTGTAAAATCTCTATTCCCCCTAGATCTTCCCTTTTCCTGTTTACTTCAGTCTTCCTTTTCCATATTTGAGGCTTACTACACATACACTGAATGATCCTTGGCTATTTGTTCATATTTAAGAAAGGAACAAAAGTTGATTTGGGAAATTTTGATATGTGATTGGGCTAGTTTGTTGACTGGTGGACATATGTCAATCAAGTGGCAAGCCACCCTTTCCCTTGGGGATAGCTGCAGTTGTCTCTGGACCTGTTGGTTCTTCCAATGTACTGGCTAGGGTTGGTGGTATTGGGGTGGTTGCTAGCAAGACCAGAGGAAAGACCGAAGGGCTGACAGTTTAGCATTCAGATCTCTACCTAACTCTCTTTACTTTCCATCCTACTTGTTTTTTTTTTTTTTTTTAATTTTTAACTTTTATTTTTTAGTTTTCGGCAGACACAGCATCTTTGTTTGTATGTGGTGCTGAGGATCGAACCTGGGCCGCACGCATGCTAGGCGAGCGCGCTACCTCTTGAGCCACATCCCCAGCCCCCCATCCTACTTGTTTTTTTGTTGTTGTTGTTGGTACTGGGTATTGAACTCGGGGATACTCAACCACTAAGCCACATCCCCAGCCCTATTTTGTATTTTATTTAGAGACAGGGTCTCACTGAGTTGTTTAGCACCTCACCGCTGAGTCTGGCTTTGAACTTGTAATCCTCCTGTCTCAGCCTCCCAAGCTGCTAGGTTTATAGGCCTGTGCCACCACATCCATCCCTATTTGGTATTCTTAAGTATAATATTGCTGTTAATCAATTTCCCCATGGGGAAAACTCTTGTTTCCTGGAGGGATGTGATGGGGAGAGCAGAGGAGACTGGCTGCCTGGTTGTGGGGTGAGAGGAGACTTCTTCTATAAACAGATTTTCCACCAATGTTCCCTTGTCCAGCCTGGAACATGACTCCAAGGCCACAATGCTTGGTGCCTTCAAAGACCACCCCACTCAGGGTTCTGCAGAGTGGATGAGCCCCTGCACAGGCTTTTGGCTTGTGACTTCTCCCTGCTGAGCCAGTTACCACTCTTCCCTCTTCATTCTTTCAGAAAAACCATTATGAAACTCTCTAGTCCACTGTTTTTTCCTTTGCCGTTCTTTTTTTTTCACTGATTAATACCTTTGCAGTTTGTGAAGATTGGGCTGTGGATTCGTAGGGTGACAGCCACACATCAGAGAAGAAGGTGGGCAGGTGGCTGGCTTGTGTCATTCTGGGTCTCACAGCACTCAAAGCACTCCTCTGTTTCTCTTGTAGGCTCTTCTTCCTTTTGTAGGCTCTTCTTTTTCATGTTTTCCTTTAAATACTGGTGTTCCTCAGTCTCCTGCCCCATCAGACTCTTGCTGTCCCTTTAGCATAAGATGGAGAATAGAGAGGCTGTTTGGCTTCTGCTCTCTGAGTGCAGGTCCTGGTTTTGGCTCCTGCAGTGGAGAGGAGGGCACAGAGCAGGCAGGACAGGCAGAGCTGGCCTGTACCAACTGCACGGGACTCTGGGCCTCACCTCTACTGGCTCCATTTCGGTGCTTGTGGGGCATTTGGTTTCCCTGAGCCCAAGAGGGAGGGGTTTCCTTTTGTCCAGTTTTACCAACATTATGGGAGGACACAGAGGTAGAGAACACCTCCCTCTTCCTTGGCCAGTTCTATTCATTTCTTCCAAAATTAGACACTGCTTTAGGTATTGGCATTATACTTGTGGGCAAAGCAGGCTGGATCCCACCCCTGTGGAAGTTATCAAGTCCCAGGAAAGATCACCTTCCATTCCATCAGTGCTGCAGGCCCCATGCAGCATTGCTGTCTGTGTGGTTCTTAACCAAGGCCTGAGTTTGTTTTTTTAGGACTGAGATGGGAGGAATGGGGGGTAGATTTCAAATAAACCCGGGATTTGAGAAGGTGGTCCTTGTGCCCCACACTGTTGGACACATGTCATTTCCACCTAGATGGACTTCCCATTTCTTGTCATTTGGGCAAATTTGTTCTTTGAAACAGATCCTTCATCCTTTCTTATGCAAGGTCTTCCTTGATCCTCCATCCCCAGTATTAATGCCATACTTTCCTGTGCCCCTTCTCCTCCACTTTTGTCTTAGTCAGCTTTTTTTTTTTTTTTTTTTTTTTTTTTTTGCTGCTGTGACTAAAGGATCTGACAAAACAACAGTAGTGGAGGAAAACTTTATTTGAGAGCTCACAGTTTCAGAAGTCTTAGTCCAGAGAAGGCCAGCTCCATTCCTCAGGGCTCGAGGTGACGCAGAGCATCATGGCAGGAGAGTGAAGCAGAGGGAAGCAGCTCACATCAGGAAGCAGAGAGACAGAGTCCAGCTCCAGATACAAAATATATACCCCATAGCCACACCGCCAATCAACCAGTTCCTCTAGCCGCACCTCATGTGCCTCCAGTTACCACTCAGTTAATCTAATCAGGGAATAATTCACTGACTTGATTAAGACTCTCACAATCCAGTCATTTCTCCTCTGAAACTTCCTGCATTGTCTCACACATGAGCTTTTAGAGGACACTTCATATCTATACCATAACTACTTTGTATTATCAACATCTTCTAAGTTAGTTGTAGCTCTGGTGAGTGAGCCTCTGAGCAGTGTGTGGGAGACAAACATGAACTTTGGAGTCACATGGACTTCAGTCCAGCTCAAGTCCCATGGGTTGAGTCTCAGATCTCTCAGTCTCTAGCTTTGGCTCATTAACCTCTGTGAGCCTTAGTCTTCTCATCTATAAAATAAGGATAATCAAATCTACCACTAACCATTACGGTGGAGATAAAATGACTGTCAATTGTCAAATGGCAGTGCATAATTGGTACTCAAATATTTGTTCCTTTTCCTTTCTCCCTTGAAGGAGTTCCCATCTAGGGAGGGGAGAAAAGTAAGGAAACTAATCGATGAAAGAATTTGTTGTAGCTACTTATGTTGATATAGGAACATGTGAGAAGGAGAAGGAATCACATGCCACTGAGTCTGCCTCCTTGTCTGTCTCAGTAGACTAAGAGTACTTCCAGAGCAGGGCCACATGATCATGCAGCTCTGTGCCCCCAGCACCTAGCACCATGCTTGGCACACAGTAGCTGCTCAATAAATGCCTACATAAATCAAGTGGGAATAACTCTTGCTTTTTCCAGTCATAGCTGCATAGCTAAAACTTACCCAGCATTGCCCACGGCCCCCTTTCCCTTTTCTTGCCCCCAGATGTTTCTACCTCAGAGAAGGTAAAATTATGATTTATCAGTCATGTGGAGTAAGAATCTTCCTTCCTCACTAGAGAGTATTTCCAAACACTATCACAGTTTGGAACATGAGCATCCCCACCCCTCTTGTATTGTAGCAATGAGTCTCCAGAGATGAGGAGTGACTCAGACAGGCTCATGCACTGTCCTGCAAGAAAGATGAGTCTCTGAGCATCCAGACCTGTAGACCTTCACTGGCTTATCCATCCTGTTCAAGTGAGTCTGTCTCCCAAGAACCAAACATTTTCTCTCCCTGGCCCTGACTTGAAATGAAACAACTTGGCCCATAGACAGTTTTATGGTCCCTTGCCTTCCATTCCTCTTGTCGAGTCACTGTGCGGGTGAGAGCCCAGCCCCGGTGCTGATTTATACAGCTCTCCTAGGCCCCTGTTGGATTTGGAGTCTGGAACAGTAAGACAGGGCTATCCATCAGCCCTCGGCTCAGATCTCCCCAGGCTCATTGGGAAGGAAGGAGGGTGGGTGGTAGAGAGGATGGCCTCAAGGGTCCTGAATTTGTCACATTGATCAAACTCACAGGGCAGGGGTAAGATGTAGGGGGAGGCTTTTTATCCCACCCTGAACCTACTCTGTGATAGAGGGATGGAGTGAGCCTTGGACAGGGACATGTGAGTAGGGTAGGCACATGTGAGTAGGGTAGGACAAGAAGGGATTTAGAACTCAGAAGGTGACCCTGACTCAGGGTGCCACCCTTCACCCTGCTCCAACTCAGAATGCAGCTGTCTAACCCTGTTGGGTGATTGCTAACTTACCCATCCCATTGAGCATCACGGTACCCTAGCATCCAGTATAGTGCCTGACACATAGCAGGCATTTGACAAAGATAGATGTTTGTTTGTTGACCAAGACTTCTTTTCCCTACCTGGGCTCAGGGTTAAGACCATTCAGAGAAGTCCTTATACATTTAGTCACCCTGCATCTGCACAGCATGATTGCATGTCTGTGTGACTGTGATTGTGTTTGTGTGACTCTGTGACCATGTGTCTGACTTTTAGATTGTGTATCTGTATGACTGTGTAGCCATGTGAATGCATATTCATATATCCATGTGACCATGTTACTGTGATCCTGTGTTTGTGTGTCTCTGTGATTATGCATATGTGTATGACATCTTTTTTTTTTTTTTTTTTGTGCCAGGGATTGAACTCAGGGGCACTCAGCCACTGAGCCACATCCCCAGCCCTATTTATTTTGTATCTTATTTAGTAACAGGGTCTCACTGAGTTGCTAAGCATTTCGCTTTTGCCGAGACTAGCTTTGAACTTGCAATCCTCCTGCCTCAGCCTCCCAAGCCACTGGGATTACAGGTGTATGCCACCACACCCAGAGACATGGTTTTTATGTGACCATGTATCATTGAGACTGTGTGTGGCTGTGAGACTGTGCACATGTCTGTGTGACTATGTGTATGTGTGACCATCTGCCAGTGTGACTGTGTCTATGTGTGTCCACATTGCCTGGGTGTGACAAGTGTGTGCCATGTGTGTTTGCAACTGCACAGGTGTCCATAGGAGTCCACATAATAAGTGAGAACTTTCTGAGAGGCAGGTTTCTCTACTGAGTGACTCAAGGGAAACCATGACTTTGTCTTCTGTGAACATCTAATTATCTAAGCCTGGGGCTGGAAGAGGATGCCACCCTGTCAGAAACAAAGGGAACAGGGAACCTCTAGACATCTTTGCTTTCTGACCATTGCTCAACAGAGGCAGGAAAGGAACTATTATGTGGTTATTGTATGTAAAAACTTGAAATTGCATTCCTTCTAGGGATCCCCACCCTTTGGACTTGGGGACTGTGACCCAAAAAAACAAACTGTGGTGGGGATGGGGTCTTTGTACCACTACCTATACAGAAGGGACCTCAGTGAACCGAATGCCACTCTGGCAGAGTGGCCTGGGAAGAGAGTTATGGTTGTCAGGAAATTAGAGGCTTTGTTCAAAGCCAGGAAAAGAAAATCAAAGCCCAAATCTAGGAGCTGAAGGAAAGAGAATTCCAGAGTGACAGCGCAGTTGCGGCTTTGTTGTGTCCTTTTGTTTTAGAGCTGCCGAAGCAATAACATGTAATGACCTGAGCGTCCCATCTTTCTGCTGCCAGCTGCCTCCAGTGCCTGGGAAGTTGGCTGACCTGAGGAGAAGCCAAGGGTGGCTAATGAGTCATTAAGAGTCTTTATCAAATTAGGATTATAATCCATCTCAACATGCAGAGGAAAATGTTTCAAATTATCTACCTTCTTAATTGCAACTCAAAGATTTGGCAGGAAATTATCATGAGAGATAATGTCTGGAAATTGATGGATTGTGCTGGTGTGTGTCTAAGCTTCTCTAACCATAATCTCTAGAGGATTCATCCACACATCCATGTGTGTATGCTTACACTGACACACACACACACACACACACACACACACACACACACACATACACTCCTGCTATGAATACTAGTCCAGGATAGTACCCAAACAGACAAGACACACACACATATGCATGCATGCATGCACACACACAATCATAGCTGTGCACAGTAGGTCAAGCCATTAGCATTCATTAGCCAATTCAAATAGGCTGAGATTGTTACCAAATGCTGAGACCAGGAAAAAGAAGGAAATATATAAAAGAAACACTTAGTCCTAGCCTTTATGAAGTTCAAGAGCTGTTTGGGGAGCTAATGCATACATATTTGAAATTTTTGAACATGTATAAGGCAGCGTACAAGTGCATCCTGCTGTAGTGAAAATGTGAATGCATAAACTCAGAAGGATACAGGATATGGGTGTCCTGAATTAGAAGTTTCTAGAGGGGACAAGTTTCCATTTGGGTGTGAACATTGCCACTGTGCATGGTGATAGTAGCCAAAGGGGATGAAGCAGAAAAAGGCATATGGAGTCTGTCAAGAAGTCTGTGCAACCAACCATAACAAGATATGTCTGCAAAATCTTCAGGCTGGGCAGGGCTGAAAGGCAAACCTCTGAGTTGGACTGAGAATCCAAGCTGTCTTTTCCTTGCCTGTTAAATCAGCAGAGACTTGAAGTTCACTCCTCTCTTGCCCTTCTGACTGGACCTTGATTTCCCTGCTGTAAAGTGAGAGTGGAATCTGAAGACAGAGTTTGGCCTTTCCACATTTCTCTTGGTCCCTGAAAACCTGTAAGATCTCTGTGAGTTCAGGGATTGTGATTTAGTCATCTTTATAGCCTCAAGGCCTACCACATGCCTGGCCAGTCTCTCTGCTTTATGGGAACCAATGAACTGGTAAGTTTCTTAGAGGCCATCAGGGTATGCATGTTGAATGAGTGAATCAGCGGATGAGTGAGTGGATGAGAGGACAGGAAGAGGGATAAAGAGGCAATAGAGTAGTGATTTGGAGTGTGGCTTTTGGAGGTCACCTGCTTGAGTTCACTCCTGGTGACAAGCGCCTCCACTTACCTAAATCTCACATAGATGCAATGAGCATGTACAGTAGTAGCCTCTTAGCTCTGTCTGGCACCCAGAAATAATCAACGACTATTAACTATTATTGCTATTGCTGCTTTGTTTTGTTTTTCTTTGCTAAGCAAACTACACCCCCCATGTTGCATTAGCTGGGGTTCCTGGCTGCCTCATATGGCCACCCTTCATTACCTTCACTTATACTGTGATAAGACAGGACTCACTCTGGTGGGAAGTGCAGCCTTCACCTATTCGTGGGGTTGTTGGGTTCCTCAGGCCCTGCAGTGTGGGCTGCCAGGATGAAGTTGAGAGCCAGCTGTGTGAAATCCTCAGCTCAGGAGGGCTTAGAGGTTGAATGCAGCATCAAAGGCAACAAATATGGACAGAATTCACCCCTGGGGATGGGGGTGGTGGTGGTGGTGGGTGGGAGATGGTCCAATGGATAAGCAGAAGGATGCAGAGTGATTCTGTGAGAGGTGGTGACCATATGGTGGTAAGAGGGAGAGGGTGGGCCCCAGGGATGGATGGTGGTAGCAGGGTGACAATGGTGATGATGAGGATGAGGATGATGGGGGACAAGGCCCTCCAGTACAGTTTGGAGAAGACTTTTGGAGAGAAAGAAGTTTTGACACTCCACTGGGCAGGAGCAGGGAGTGAGTTATTCGGATCTCTGCAGTACAAGGGAGGCACTGATGTTCTGCTGATCTCCCCTTGCTCACCAGACGTATATGGGGCTGGAGGTAGCAGAAGGATTGAAGAGCCAATGAGCAGAATGATACATGATAGATGTTGAAGGTTTCAGCATCCAAACATAGCCGGTGTAGGGACAAAAAAATGAAGCCCAGAAGGGGGCATCAATAAAAATAGAGTGTAAGTCACATGTAATTTTAAACTTCTAGGAGCCACATTTACAATACAAAAGAAACAGATGAAATATTTTAGTAATCTATTTATATTTTATTCAATGTATCTAAAACATTATAATTTTGATATCTAAAACATAAAATAATTTTGTCTCTTTTTTTCAATGCTGAGGATTAAACCCAGGGCCTTGTCATATTAGGCAAGCACTCTACCACTGAGTTACTTTCCAAGCTCTTTTATAAAAATTTTATTTTTGCTCAGTTGCCCAGGCTGGACTTGAACTTGTGATTCTCTTGTCTCAGCTTCCTAAGTAGTTAGGAGCTGGGATTATAGGCCATGAGTCATAATACCTGGCTCCTAAAATAATTCCTTATGAGGCATTTTGAAATATTTTTTGCATACTAAATCTTCTAAACCCATTCTGTATTTTACACTGACAACCCATGACTGAACCAGTCATGTTTTAGTGCTTAGTACAGTGGCTTCTTTATTAGTCAGCACAGATCTATATATTCTTTCTCATATTTTTGTGACCAAACCCTTGAAATCCCATTTTCCAGAAATGGCTCTTTTTTTGAAAAACATGGCATTTTCTCTTCTTTTCCTAAATACATTTGAGTCATTTTCTCCCCCAATCTCTCTTAATTCTTTCAAATTGGCAAAGTTACTTCCCACCTCTTGTGAAGACCTGGAAGGAATTTGGAACTCTAAACTTTCCTCCCCTTGCCTCCTGCCCCCCTCCCCAGAGTATTTCACCTGGAGCTGAGGTTGAGCAGCTCCCACCTGAGAATCTGATTGTGCATGTGTGTGTGGGCGCGCACGCGCATATGCACATGCATGCATGCATGTAGTTGGAGTAGGGAGGTGCCTAGAAGTGAGACCTGGGGAGAAGGCAGTGTGAAAAGAATCTTCCCAAAGTGCATTATCACTGTAAGAAAGATTTTTTTTAAGCTTTGGGGATTATATTGCGCCTATATTATAGAAGCTGGTTCAAGATATGACCCAATTAATTGCCTATTCTGTACCCAGAGGACAAGTTCCATCCCCCTGCTTCAGAGGTAGTAAGAGATAGGAGTGGAGTGGGAGAGCAAACAGGCTTTCCCTGGATTGAAGGGAAGGAAGGAAGAAAGGAAGGAACAAAGGAAAGTTCAGAGATGGATAAGGAGCCTAGACATCCTGGTTTCCAGCTCAGCAGAATTCTGCAGCTCTATCTTTCGAAAGATTTATAATATCAGAGTTTTTGCACTGCACAGGTTTGTTCTCTGTCCTCCTCCCTTTCTCCAGGGACTCAACACTTATGCTTTTCATCAAGGACTGAATCTTCCTCCCCTGGCCCCAAGTCCCCCAGCACCATAGTTCCACCTGGGTCCATGATCAAGAAGGAGGCTGTAGGTAGAAAGTGAGCAACCCCTTTTCTCTTTTCTGTGTTCCCACTATCTGTGTTACAGCCTTCAGGGCCTGTCATAGCATTCTCAGTAAACAACATTTCCCTTCCTCAGGCCAATTAAATAAGCACTATAATAAAGGCACAGGCAAAGTGCTGTGGCAGCCCTGGGTAAAGGGCTATTAAACCTAATGGCTGCCACTTATTGAAGAGCATCCCATGTGCCAGGGACTGTGCTAAGCTCTTTACATTCATGATTTTATTGAATCCCCATGGTCTCATGAGTGGGATTCTATTATCATCTTCATTTTACAAATGCAGAAACAGAGTATCAGTAACTTTCCAGATCACTATTTTGTGATATGGTGAAGATCTGAGCCAGGACCTGGTGCCTCTATAAGATAGTGAGGAACACAAGGTCACTTTGAAAAGAGGTGGTATTTCCGTCAAGTCTTAAAAGCAGATGGAATTTTGGGAGGAGTGGAATCTCAAGGTTGGAGAAACAACTTGAGCCAGTGAAAGCCTGTTTGCTCTCCCACCCCACTCCTACCTCTGACTACCTCTGAAGCAGGGGGATGGAACTTGTCCTCTGGGTGCAGAATAGGCAGTTAATTGGGTCGTGTCTTGAACCAGCTTCTATAATATAATCCCCAAAACTTTAAAAAAATATTTCTTACAGGGGTGTGCGCTGGGGCTGGAATGGACAAGCCCAAACTCTATACTATAGCAGCTTCTAAAATACAGATTCCTAGGTCTTTCTCTAGACCAGCTTTCTCTAGGAGTGGGACTTGAAACCCTGACTTGTAATGAAGTTCCCCAGGGGCCTTTCATGCAGGAAGTCCTTGCACTGCAAACCACTGGAAAGAATGCAGATTAGCATTCTAATGCTAGATTAGAAGAATGACTTTGAAGGACAGGCTAAGGAATGTAGCATTCAAGGCCATTCTTTTTATCATAAGATCCAATAAACCATTTTCTTTTTCTTTTTTTCCTTTTTTTGGTACTGGGGATTGAACCCAGGGATGCTTTACCACTAAGCTACATACTCATCACTTTTTATTTTTCATTTTGAGACAAGGTCTTTTTAAATTCCTAGGACTGGCCTCAAACTTGTGATCTTTGTCTCCCTAGTTGCTGGGATTATAGATTTGTGCACTACAGTGCTCAGCTTAACCCAATAAACTTTTTGAAAAGTACATTTTTATTTTTTATTGACATACAGTGGTTGTATGTATTTATTAGGCTATAGTGTGACACTTCAATGTATATGTACAATATGTAACAATCAGTTCAGGGTTATTGTCAAATCTATCACCTTAGATATGTATCACTTTTTTTGTATCACTTTTTTTTTGTGTTGGCATATTAAAAATCTTCCCTACTATATATTTTGAAATATTCAATTAATTGTTGCCAATCAAAGTTTTCCTCCTGTGCTATAAAGAATATTAGAAGCCATTTCTCCTATCCAACTGCACCCTTGTGCCAATTAACCATCCTCTCTCCATTTTTCCCTCTCCCACACTCTTCCCAGCTTCTGGTAACCACTATTCTATTCAATATTTCTTTGACAGCAACTTTTTAGCTTCTACATATAGGTAAGATCATGCAGTATTTATCTTTCTGATAAATACTGACTTATTTCACTTAACATAATGTCTTCCAGTTCATCCATGTTGCTGCAAATGACAACATCTCATTCTTTTTTTTGTAATTGAATAAAATTCCATTGTGTACATATTCTATATTTTCTTAATCCATTGACTCATTGATAAACCCAATAAACTTTTAGTCTAAATCTTGTAGGTAATGAGGATTTAGAGAGGAAAGCAAGCTATGATCCCACCTTTATTTTAGGTGAGAAAGATGGTAGAGAGTTCTTTAGACCAGGTAGGAAATCATTAAAATATTCCAAGCCACTGGTGAGAAATCCCTCAATTAGGACTGGGGCAAAGATGGAGAAATAAGTTTTATTCAGTTCAATCCAACAAGCATTTCTTTAATATGTTTTCTAGACTGGGTGCTGTGTTAGGCTTTAGGGACCCTAAGATGAAATGAGATATTGTCTCCATCCTCCAGGACCTCACAATATATCAAGTCATTAAAAATAATTAAGTTGAGAATGAAGGGAATTAGTAGTTGGATGTGTTAGAGACTTAATTGTGTACCCCCAAATTTATATGTTGAAGACCTGGCCTTCTATATGACTGTCTGGAGATAGGGCCTTTAGGGAGGTAATTAAGGTTAAATGAAGTCATAAGACTGAGACTGTAATCCAGTAGGACCAAGTCCTTGGAAGAAGAGGAAGAAACAACAGAACCCCCTCTCTCTGCTTGTGTGCACAGAAGAAAGACCATGGGAGGGCACAGAAAGAAGGTGCCCTCTGCAAGCCAGGAAGAGACTCAATGCTGCTGACACCTTGATCAGTCTCCAGAACTTTGAGAAAATAAATGTTTAAGCCACCCAGGCTGGGAGCTTTTCTTATGCAGCCCAAGCAGACTAGTACATGCAGGTCTTAAATTTGTATTCATAGGGTGACACAAGCAGGATTCAGATGGCTCATTGTGCATATCTGGAGCTCAGAGGAGACAATCTGGGCTGGTAGGACTTCTTATCCTAACAACAAAGCACAGGTGGAGTGAGAAGAGAGCCCAGAACCAAGCAGAGGAACTCTAACATGTAGACGTGATGACTAGGATTTATAAGATCTCCTGTTTGGTTACAATGGTTTATACTGATGAGTTATGACATGCATGTGTCTATTCATTCTAAAAGGATGATGGAGGAGAAATTGTACAGTATCTGGACCAAATTCTACACACTTAAGTTCCACTCTCTCCTTTCTCTACTTACTGATAGAGCCAAGATTTAGATGCAGAACCATGGAATTTGACAACTCATTTGATCATTAATTCCTAACTAGTTATATTGTACCTGCATTGTTGTTATTCAGTGTTTAAACATGGGCACTTTGTCTCCCTCCAGTAGAATGAAAGCAGCTTGATGATAAGAGCAGTAATTTGGGGCCTCTTTGCCCCTCCTTTTTACCCTTAGCACCAGCACACAGCTGAGCTACCAGAGGGGGCAGTGCAAATATCTGCTCTGAATGATTATAAAAAGGATTGCTACATTTTAGATAATAATTTTTAAAGCTTTTGCAAACTGCAAAGCAAGCTACATTGGCTTAAAATTACAATATGCATTTTAAAGCACCAAAAGGGTTTTAGTGACAATCACAGATTTGAAAAGACTTCCACAAATTAATAGCTCGTGGCCATGGATCTGCCATCTCAAGAAAGAGCTGGGCATTGAACTGGATTCCAGAAAATGAGGGGTGTGATAAGTGTGAATCAGTGATGCATAGCTGTTGCCTGTAGTACTATTTATGGCTCACTGACACCTCTCTGATGGGGTTAAGTATTTACATTCAGCCTGATTTTCCCTCTGACTCTTCAGGCTCAGCAACTCACTAGGAGCCCTGGGAAAGAAAGAAAAGCCTCCTTCCAAGGGTACTGGGTAGGGCCAAATGGATCTCCCCTCCCCCAATATCTGAAGCAGGCTTCCCTCTGGGATTTTATGACAGCCTGACCCCCAGCAAATCTGGCTGCTACTGTACTACATAAAAAGGGCAAGTGCATTCATTATTATTATATCATTATACAATGTATAATATATAATAGCGATTATGCTGTCAGCAGCCAGAGTCTCTGACCACACATCAGAGGCTGAGGTGACATAAATCCACCTAGTGAAGTCTTTGGAAAATCTACACGAAGGTGAGAAGATTCAACTCTCTCCATAACAAGGCTACTGATGAAGAGTTTCTTCCTCTGAACTTCAGAGGGTGAATTTGGAGATACTGAGAAGATCTGGACAAATAGTATCATATTTGGGATATGATGCAAAGTCTCAGTTGCCTTGTCTAAGCCATGGAATCTAATAACTCTCATCTTTACCCATGCCTGAGTCAGAGGAGGGGTAACCAAGAGGCTTAAAATTGACTAAGGGGCAGCCTTCAACTTCTTGGGGTAGATTATTTACTGAAGACCTGGCCTGCCTGGCTGGGGTTTCATTTTTTATTGTCCTTCCTGACATTAGGGTCTTTGTCTAGGCTTTATTCAGGACTCCTACCTTGTCTGGGGTCAGAGGATCAGTTACTGCCTGGCTGAAATGGCTCCTCTGCAGAGGGAGAGGGGTTCTTTTGTCCCTTGATTGTAGAGAGGGCCTTGTGCTAAATTATGGGAGTAAGTGAGCCTGCTTCAGTAGGTGTCTGCATGCCTGTACCTGGTCCTTAGTGAGACTATCAACTTGGTTGAAGGAACGGAGGCACATGATGACTACACATGCTTGCTTTGGTCTTCTTCTGTAGAATGCTTTTAGGTGAGGAATCCATTTTTTCCCAGAAGCAGATGAATCCACCCCAGCAAGCCCAAGATGAAAGAGCCCCACTGGTCTCCCCTTTTACATTACTGCACTCCAACACCCAAAACTCACTGAGTTTACCAAGGACTTTTTAGAATGAAAAATAACCGGGGCTCCAACAGGCTTGCAGACAAAGCCTCTACTCTCTTTTATATCTCCCCTGCTCCACCCCATTACATTGTCTCCCCCTTGGTGAATCCATCGCCCCAGGAAGCCCATAGAAGAAAAAGCTCTTGAGACTAGGAATAACTAACCAGAGTGTCAACTGAGCACCTTTTCTGGGGCCAGGGTAATGAGAATTATTCAAATGCAATCATAAAAATGAGGCCAGCCAGGCAGGAATGGGTGGGGGGAGTGGGTGATGGAGGAAAGGATTTCTTGCCACTTTCAAGTTTCATATTTTCTGGGGAGTTCTATTGAGGTCCACAGAAAATTTCAACTCATCTCAGGTCCCCTCAGCACCGGATGTCCTGGAATTCTGCCCTGGGTTCTCTAAAAGGACTTGACATGGGTGGGTGCGCCCTAAATCCCCGAGGATCCGCTACCCTCCCCATCAGAGGCAACCTCAGGGTTTAAGGCTCCTTTCCCTGCGCGGTTCTGCCTCCCAGCCACCAGGAGCGGGCCCGCGCCTGACGTTTAAGCAGAGCTTCCAGTAGAGGGAGACACTCCAGCGGCTCCTCGACTTGCAGGCGGCCGGGCCCGGGAGTGGGTGGGGGTGATAGGGGGGGTGGGGAGAAAGGGGGAGTGGGGAGAGGGGAGGTGTGCGAAGGGGGGGGGTTCGGGGGGCGGGTCCCTGTGCCGCTGACGTCCCGAGCAGTGCTGGGAAGTATAGGCTGTGTTGTCACGCCGGTGTCAGTCTGATGAAGATTGGCATCAGGTAAGCTGTCATTCATTTCCATGTCAGAGACGCTTTTGCAGGCGGCGGCGGCGGCGGCGCGGCGGCGGCGGCTGCTGCTGCGGGCGGCTGCCTCAGAGCGCGTGTGTTTTATTCCAGTCCCCAAGCCAGAGTATTATTCATTGCGACAGGGCAAGGAGGAGAGAGGGAGAGAGGGAGGCAGCAGGGAGGAGAGAGAGGGAGGCAGCAGGGAGGAGGGAGGCAAGGAGCAGAGAGGGACGGCGGGAGCGTGCAAAGAGAAGCTGGGGAAGCGCCGGGAGAGCGCGGAGCGAAGCAGCGCGAGGGGCGGCGAGGCCGGGAAAGGAGGCGGCGAGAGCCGCGCGGCCCGCCCGCGCCCTGGCCGGGCCAGAGCGCAGCCCCGCCGCCGCCGCCTCCTCGCTGGGCTCGAGCCGGTGGCCGGGCGCTCATTGTCCGCAGATGCAAGGACCCGGACCTCCGCGGGCCCAAGACCCCGTAGCGGGTGGGCTGGAGGCTGTGCGCCGGGAGCACCCGGGGACCCGAGAATAGGGACCAGTGCGCCGGCCAGAGCTCGGGCGCAGGCGGCTCTGGGCTAGGCTCTCCGCGGGGTGAGGCTGGGAACCGTGGGCCGGCTCTAGGTTCCTCTTTCTCCCGGCTTCAGGAGCCCTTTGGCCGGCGCTTACTTGGCGTCACCAGCCTGGAGCTGGCTTCGAGAGGCTGGAAGCCGGAGCAGCCCCATACTGGGGCCGGGTGGTTGAGTCAAGAAACGGCGGCTGCGTCCTCCCCAGCGGTGCCTGGCCTGGGTAGGCAGGGCGAGTAGAGGTTTGCAGGAGAATCAGTGGGGAAAGGGGAACGCAAGTGGGGTCAGGAAAGCCGGGAACCGAGGGGCCACGCTCAGAGACCCTAGCCTGAGGAGGAGCGAGAATTTGTAGGGTCACTGGCTTCCCGCGTATTGTTGGGGTGCTTTTTGGTAAGGGAAAGGGAGTCGTAGGGGCCAGTGGCGAAGCTTGGAAATAGGTAGAGCTCCTGGTTCGAGAACTAGGGGATGAAATCGTAAAAGATGGGTCGGGGGGAGGAGACCGATAGCGCCCAAGAACAGAAAGCTGAGGGGGATGGGGCAGGGTCCAGAGTCTGCCGCGCAAAGTTTGTTTCTTTCGGGTTAGGCGAGGGGGCTCTCCTGGCTCCCAGAACCGAGAAAGAAACCCGCGCAGTGGGCCGCCCTTTCTGGGGGCTCTTCATTGGAGATCCCGGGGTTCCCGCGAGGTGGGGAGACCTGGTTTGGGAATGGGAGGGGGCTTGTGAATCGGCCCTGAATTAGGGCTGGGCTTTAAGGCTGGCTAGAGTTTGGGTTATGGGATTCAAGCTGTTTTCAGAATCAGGATTGAAGGGCCGCTGGGTAGTTTACATGCCGGCCAGAGCGGAGGGCTGGAGGTAGGAGTCGGGGGCCCAGGGTTAAATTTGAAGCTAGAATCGGCGGGACGGGTGGTGTTTTCAGGAATAACTCTTTATTGGGGTCCAGGCTATTAGAGATAGGGGAGGGTTGTGTGTTCGGTTCCTTAAGGTCCGCGGGTGGAAAAGCGTTTAGGTAAGCAACGAAAGTAGTTGATCTGAGCCTTGGCAGGCGAGCCCCGAATGTCCGCCGCTTCTCCCAGAACGCGAATCTGGAGGAGGAGAGCGTTTGGGGCGCACAAGATTCGGTCCTAGGAGAGAGATTCTGGGAAGCGGACGAATTAAGAGACATTCTGGGGGAAGCGATAGGGTATCCTTGCAGGGTTTGGAGTAGATCTGAGGACCCTATATTGGTGGCTCAGCGGGATTCCCGATGCACTTCGGGTC
The DNA here is from genome assembly GCF_052094955.1 of Ictidomys tridecemlineatus. NCBI lineage: Eukaryota > Metazoa > Chordata > Mammalia > Rodentia > Sciuridae > Ictidomys > Ictidomys tridecemlineatus. The sequence continues at coordinate 108,526,477 of NC_135480.1, forward strand.
TGCGGGGCCAGGCGGTGAGGCGGGTGGCCTGAGGGGGGCTGCGGCCTGCGATGGGGGGGGGAAGGGGAAGCGCTAGCAGTGAGCTGCCACATTGGGCGGAAGAGTCGCGACTGCGTCCCAGGGCAGGCCGGGCTCGAACTCTGGCGCCCAGATCTCAGCGCCGCCTGTACACCGGCAAGCGCTGCTGGGAAGCCTACGAGCCCGATTACTGCTGCAATGTTTTGCACCAGCGGGAGAAAGAAGTTAGGGTTTCCCTACCGTCATCCCACTTGTCTTCGGACTTCTCCAGAGTATTGGCTTTTAGGAATTTAAACGCTCTCCAAACTGGTGGAACCCCAAAGCTTCTCATTTTAGGCAGATTTAAACTACTCTCCCACTCACCCGAATCTGAGAAATGATACTGTTTAAACACAACATGATATATTACCCAAAGCCCCATCCCCTAGCCTTCCTGCTTTCTCTGCTACTCTGGCCTTTCCGAGGCCCCAGGACCTTGGTGTGCGTGTGCGTTTGTGTCTGTGTGTGTGGTGGTGGCGGGGATGTTTTCCCTTTTTGGACTCAGGCACTCCCACTCAAGCTGCATCCCTGCTTCTCCGGCCTAGATCGGGGGTGTGCGGAGTGGGAAGTCCGGACCAGGAAGGGAGGCTGTTCTCTGGACAGGGAATGTGTTGGAGGTGCGGGGGGTAAAGGGGAAGAAGGTTTGAGATTTCTTCCTTGCAATCTTAAATCTGTCCCCTTCCAGCCCCGCGCACCCCTCGCACCCCTGGCTGGGAGAGCCAAAAGGCCCTTAGGGGACACAGAAGCCGCGCGACCCAGGAGTGGCCACTGCGGGCCGGGGCGCGGAGACCGCCTCGGCGGCAGAGCTCCAAGGCTGTTGTTTTTCAGGCTTGGAATTCGTGTGCGCTCTCTCCCGCCGAGAGCCTGGGGGGTGGGGAGGGAGCCGTGACCCCACGGAGACTCCCCGGTCACCGCCTCCCCTTTGTGAGCGCGAAAGGCATGAAAGCCGAGAGAAAGAGGAGCTGCTCCGAATAAGGGCCAGGGGGTTACTGGAGAGAGATGGGCCCTGACCACCGCTCCCAGTAAAATGCCTCGTGCAAATTGCACTGAAGTGTACCTAACTTGAGACTGGCTGTTTTATGATCCTTTCTCGGAGTTTACTGCTCTGTGCTTTTAAGTCTATAGATTGCTTTAAGTTAATGAAAGTGCTGCTTTCAAAAGGGGCTTTTATTGTGCAGCAGTGACAAATCCAGTACCTCCCCTTTACTCTTCCAAAATGGGCCTGTTTAGCAAGAAGGAGCTTGCTGGAGTTCCCACATAAACGAAGCCTGGGGAGGGGGCACCATGTGACAATGAGGATTAATAAAAGTCAGTGCCCCAGTAATTCAGAAAGATGAGTTTACTTCTTTCCCAGGCCAGTTTCATCTGTACATCCCTCTATTGCTTTGGGGGCTCTCTAGCTGGCTCTGGCTTTAAATGTCCCTCTGTGCTTCCCTAACAGCCCCCTACCACATTGCTTTAGGTAGGCCTGACCCACTCAATTCAACCCAAATTGAATTTCAGGATTTCAGCCCCCTGCCAATTCAAACTGCAACTAAAATATTTACTTGGGCACTGGGGGAGGGGTTTTGCCTTGCATTCAGTAAGATAAATGTGTTTAAATGATGGGAACCTTGAGAAGGAACAAGGCAGGCTGTTTTTCAGTGCTTTTTCTTTTTTCAAACTATTTGGCACAAAAGGTGAGATGACAAGGTTTTTTGACTAGATCCTAACATCGAAACTGCAGTGGGGCTGGGCTGTGGCTTTGACCGCATGTCATAACCATTTAAACTGTGGTTAGTTGTTCAAAGCTCAAAGCTTCTCCAAGCTGGGTTTCATTAACTCTACACCAGTTGCCTGGAAGTTCAGTAGCAATAAATTGTATAAACACATTTGAAGTAAGTTAGTGATGAAATAAGGAGAATTACTGTCTTGTGAGTGGAGAATCCTGAATTCATGGAGTTCTAGTTTAACTGGAAACATACCACCTCTCTCTTGGCCTTGAAGTTTATGGGTGCACCGCAGTGTGTGTTCAATTTCTTTTTGCCATGTCCATCTTCAACTGGGAGCTGTAACTCATTAGAGACCAAGACATACCTAGAAAGCAAAAAGGCTGTGTTGTAAAGGGGTCTCTATTAGCCTGATTTAGGAACCATACCTAACCTAACCTGACTTCCTTATCCTTCCTGAATGCTGCATGCAACATAAACAGCCACAGAAAAGGGGCAAATTAGATTTTTAAATGTTAGAGGCTTAATAATACTGTGTTGTTAGCAACTGAAATTGTTTTTATTAAAGAAACAACCAATAAAATTTATAGGCTTCCAACATGTTGCAAGATTTCCTTGCTATTTATTTAGCTCCCCACCACCACCTTTCAGAAATGTTATCTCCAATTTCAGACTTTTGTTTCTGATTTATTTAATCCGGAGCACATTTTCTAAATTAGTTGGAGGAGGGTGCGAAATGCTGTTATAAGTTTTCCTTTTTCCTATGCTGGGTGGCACAAGGACTGTATGCTGTAAGATATATATAAATGTGTGATGCAATTGCTGGAGGTTGACTGCATGTGAAGCGAAGTGTCTGGTTCAAACAAAATGTAGATCCCAGGATGGAGAGGGAGAAAACGATGCCGCAGAGGAAAAACAGAGGAAGTTACATGGAAAATGAAATCATCTCAAGCCACCGTGAGCCTTGAGTCTAGCCAACACACCATGCTTTGTATAAGACACTTCACATGAGATCCGTGACTTATTGAAGATTGAATTATATTGAGAAGCTGAATTTAGAGGGAGGAGCTGCGCTTGCTGGGTTCTATCCAGGCAACATGGCCAGGACTGTTGCGATGGGGCTCTGCTAATTTAATTAAATCTAATACCTGATGGGGAAAGGAGGAAGGAGGGAGGGAGGGAAGTGGTCGGGTGATAATTGAGGCTGGCAGGTCAGCATGCTGAGCTAGTCTGTAGACTGGAATTTGGGGGACTGGTAGCTTTGTGCCCTGTTACTGCGGGGCTGCACCACTCCAGCGGGTCCTCCAAGCTGCTAGACCTTGCTTTCTTCATCTGTAAAGTGGAATGTAGCACATACAGTTCTCATTAAGCTATGAGGGGTGAAGGATGGGCATGAATCAAGCTCAGAACACTTCAATAATAAAACAGGAGATAGAGGTTTCTCGGTGGCAAAGTCACGTTCTTCCACATGTTTCCTTTCCTTTCCTGGATCTACAGCCTGGCCCCATAAGTCTCAGGAGTTCTAAAGACTTTGGTAAAGGGGCAGAACTCCTGCCTTCCTTTAGAATTTAAAAATCATTCTGTGAGTCCCCAAACCATCCAAACCATCTGCGCTTTACCAAGAGGGGCAATTATGGCTGAGTTGGGGGAATTGGTTTGGTTGTTCTCAGTGGTGCTATCTGGAATAGACTTCATGCCTCAGATGAACACAGAACCTTACTTCTCAGAGATGTAGCTCCTTCTCTTTAAGCCATTTAGAACAGAGGCCTAGCCCTGACTGGTGTGTGACATCTGGAGGGACTGGGGGGAGGGGTGCTGGTCTGGAGCTAGCCACAGCCTGAAGCTCGCTTGCTTAGCTGTCTCCATGCTGGCAGATCAAAGCAGATTCTGGGCCAGAAAGCCCGAGCAGTTACACCCAGCACTTCTACAAAAGTGTACTTGCACTTGTACACTCCTTCTGTTCCAGTGCCTGATTTTTAGAAGCGAGCCTAATACTAGAGATGTGGCTCTGGTGGAATGTTTGTCTTTAATACTCCCTAGTCCTTTGGGGATTCCTTGGAGGTAATTTTTCCCTTCAAACATCCTTCCCAGCCCGTTGCAGGCAATATCTGAGTCTCTATTTTGATTGGGAGTGAGACTCAGGAGGGGGCAGAGAGACACTGAGTAGGGAAGAAGGGGTGAGGGCAGAGTCCTACCAGAACACTTACAAAACCCCCAGGAGTGAGGGAGTACCAAGCTCTAGGACAGCTCAGTTCATCTTGTGCCGGAAAATGGGGCTTGGGAAGAGCTTGCTGCAAACGTGTCCTCTTCAGGGGGATCTGCTGTTTGGCTTGGGTGTCCCACCGCAAGCCCTGCCTGCCTGGGTTTCTAATTACAAGAAGGACATTTCTGCTAAGACCTATCTCACTAAAAACACATCCCTGTGTGTAATAAGAAACCCTAAACCAGGCAGGATATTTTAAAACTGAAGCAATGAAGATTAGATTAAGTCTCCACCAAAGAACTTTGTTCTCGTATTATTTTTGGCTGGAATGTGGAGAAAAGCAGCTGGCCCTGGGGCCCAGGGCAGACTCTTGAGGGTTCGGATGGGGCCAGAGTGGGTGGTGTAACTTAGTTCTCTGCTTGGTAGGAACGTGGCCAGTTTCAGTGAGGCTCAGTCGGAGTGGTGGGGGTAAACAATGGAGGTGAAGGGGGCTATCATGGGGACAGATCAAATCCAGATGGGTCACAATGTGGTGACAGAAGCAGCAGGTCAGGGAGCACCATGAAGGCTCCTAAATCCCGCACCTCATTAGGACCTAATTGTTGGTGTTCAACTTGTGCTTCCACTCTCACCCCCACCCCACGTTCAGCAAATGCAGCCATCGTCCATGTGGCCTTTGAAGGAATCCTCATCTATTGGGTCTCTTTTGGATGGAGAGAGGAAATCAAATCCAGGAATTTTGAGGAGACAGCCCAAAAATTTGGCTTTGTAAGCCCTGGTCCTGCCCTCCGGGGAGAGGCAGTGGGGCATCCTTCACTCTGGCACTGATCTGGGCATTGAGGACACAGCAACCAAACCCAACAGAACAAGTACCATGACCAGGAAGCCTGTCCTCCAGCGGCTTGGCTGTCATGGGATAGCAGGGAGTATGGGCTCTGCCATAGGACAAAACTGCCTTCAGAGCCTTGCTCTGCTGTTTACTTATTGTGTGACTTCAGACAAGCTGCTTAACATCTTTGACCCAGTCTCCCATCCGTAAATTGGGAAATAAAGGCATGTAGTTTGTAGGATCATGGAGCAGCATCTATAAGTACCTGGCACCGTGTCTGGTACAAAAGGGGGATTAATCCTGGTTCCCTCTCCTCCCTAACTCATTTTAGAGCTGATGATCCAGTTGGCGGATTGTCTAGCTTCTTTCCCTTTTTGCTGGCCTGGGTCCTTTCACAGGTCACTTGCACCATCAACAAGGGTTGAACACACAGCCAGTCCACACTGGGGGGTGCGGGGTGGGGGGCGCAGATCCCAGCAGGGGCTGCTGTAGAAAATAGATGCATAAAACCGAGGGACAGTTGGGGTGAGGAATGTTTGGGAATGGTGGTAGAGGGGCACAGATGTAGCACACAGACAAATAAGAGGTGATGTAGAATCACACAGAGGTAGGGAAAAAAAAAAGCATCCATCCATCGTTAACCAGAGGAGGCAAAACCAAGATGGAATGGTAGAGTAGTCAGGACTGGGCTGCAGGTGGTGGGCTGAAATCTGAGACCCCCCCCCCCTCACAGGTCACTGTGCTCTGGGCTTTCATGGGTTTTGGGGAGAGCAGCCTGAACTAGACAGAAGAGGTGGTCCCAGGTGGCCAGAAGTCACTGCCCCAGGAATACCACTCAGGTCTCCATGTCAGGACCAGCTTCTCTTACACATGGAAGGCTTTCTGAGGGGAACTTTCCATGTAGGTTAGTGAGTTAGTGCATGAGGCAGACAAGCTCCTTTCATTGCTGGCTATGGCACAACTGTCTTATCAAGCATCACTGCTTGTCCTAAGCAGAGACAGTAGAGGCTATAGGCCCACATCTGGCCTTCTCCCCGTCAGGGACCAGGAAGCTGATCAGAGTGGTTGGGATGGTGGAGGGAATGGGGTCGGATCTACGGTGGACTTGGGTATTGACGGGCTGTGTGACCTCCAAAAAGTGACTTGGTCTTTCTATTGTCAGTGTCCTCCCTTATCCAATGAGGAGCTTGAACTGTCTCTTAGAGGTCTCGTTTAACCCAAAGCTCTACAATTATGTCTGTTATCAAATGGATTGCTTCATGTATAGGCAACACTGAACAACCCCGCCAGGACAAATCCAAGCAAAGGATCTGGGAACATACAATAGCCTCAGAGACACGGATGCAAGGGCTTGAGCCCTGGCTTGCCCCCAGGGGTCTTAAGGTCAGTGGGAAATGGAGGGAGTGGATTTGATTCTCCCAATGGCCTTCCTGAGGCAAATAGTTGGGTTCTAGACATGAGATTGCCTCTAGGAGGCACCCTTTTCAGATTGAAGACTCATTGTCTTGTTTCGAAGAAGCAACATTTGGTTCTTTTGTTGCGACAGTGTAGCGCTCAGGAAGGAACACAGGCTTTGGAGTCAGATTCTGGGTTTTGACCCTTCTTCTACTAGTACTAAGCTGTGTTTCCTTGGGCACATCACTTACCCTCTCTGAGCCTTAATTTTCTTAGTTATAAAGTGAATAATATTAGCGACAATAATAACAATAACACGCACACATAGTACAGTTGTGAAAACTCTACAAGAAAATATCTAAAACTGCTTGACACAGTAAGCTCAAGGCGAATGCTAGTCCTCCACATCCCCACCATTTTTTTTTTTTTGTGTGTGTGTGTGTGTGGTACTAGGGATTGTACCCAGGGGTACTCTAACACTGAGCTACATCCCCAGCCCTTTTTATAAATTTTGAGACAGGATCTCATTAAGTCACCTGGATTGGCCTGGAACTTGCAATCTTCTTGCTCTAACCTCCCAGTCCCCTCCTGGAGATTACAGGTACATGCCACTGTGCCCCACCTGAGAGTCATCTTTAAAGGAACCAGCCTAACTTACCTTCCCCCTTGTCCATACTTTTGTTCCTGACACATGCTGGGGACAACTACCGCCCGTTATGGAAACCACAACCTGGAATTTTAAAATTTCCACAAAGCCTTCAGTCAAAGTGGGCCTGGGCTGGCCAGACCCTCGGGCAGAAGGTGTGGGAAAAGCAGTGGGTAGGAGTGGCAGAGCGCGGTGGAGTCTTGTCTACCTGTCCAGGTTGGAAGGTGGACCCTCGGGGTGAAGAGAACACCAGGCGCCCATGTCCAGGGTCATTAGCTCAGCATCCTGACAGACACCAAGGGTTTTTTAGCCAACTTGTAGTGGATCTAACTTCTGTTAGGCGAGTTGGGGGGCATCGTCCCCCTCATTCTAGGGTAGCACAGGGGGTCTGTGGTAGACTAGGGGAGAGCGAGCCGTACCCAGAGGTTCCTCTAATGTCCTCAGCCCAACAGTGCTTTTGAGCACTCCCTGGTCCCAAGTCCTGGGCCAGGTCTGAGAGTCTTCCTCCCCTGGAGAAGCAGTTCCTGCCCCTTCTCAGGGGAGCCCGTCCTTTGTGCTTGGGACTTCTGGCTCCAGGCCCAGGAGGAGGGAGAGTTGGGGTGTGTGCCCAGAACGCTGTGGTGACAAGTGTTTGTTCTCAGTTCCATGCCTCCCTGAGGATCCATTGGTCACTCAACAGGTGTGGCCTGAGCCTTCCATTCACGGATGCCCAGCAGTGTCCTTTGTGGGCCTCAGTTCCTGGTGCAAGTGAGAGAAGACCAAACAGATGCACATCCAATGGGAAGAAGCTGCGTGACCTTGCACATTGTCTAGCTTCTCTGAGGCTCCACCTCCTCATTTTACGTGATGAGGAAGTTAGGCTGGATGGTCTTCAAGGCCCCTCTGCTTCTGCTCTTTGGTTCATCTGTGGGCTGGCCATGATAACACGTATGCTGTGGTCCATGAGGCACCACGAGTTTGGAGAAGCTGATGGGACCCTCAGGAGCTCTTCTCCTGATCCTTCCCCTGCTCCGTTCCTCCCTGCTCTGGGAGAGGATAGCTGGACTCATAGTAGGGCTGCAGCTGCTGAGGCACTCCTGACTTATAAGACCAACTCTGGAGGAAAGCCAGGGAGCCTGATGGGACCCCTGCAGCCTTCCCAGGATCCTGCTCCTGGAGAATATAACTGTCCCTTGGACCCACATGGCTCCCCCTGAAGTCACCCCATCCATTGGGCCCCTGAATGGCACTGAGACAGGGACCACTAACTCCTCTGATTTCCAGATTGTCAGGGGAGCCCCCTTCTGAGCTGGACATCTGGTCTCCTGGAATGTCCTTCCTTCCTTCCTTCCTTCCTTCCTTCCTTCCTTCCTTCCTTCCTTCCTTCCTTCCTTCCTTCCTGTTTCTGAGGATTGAACTGAGGGACACTCAATCACTGAGCCACATCCCCAGCCCTCTTGTGTTTTATTTAGAAACAGGGACTCACTGAGTTGCTTAGCCCTTTGCTTTTGCTGAGGCTGGCTTTGAACTCTTGATCTTCCTGCCTCAGCCTCCCAACTGCTGGGATGTGCGTTACTGCGTCTGCACCTGGAATGACTTTTCAATGTCATTTTCATTGGATTCCAAGAGAACCTCATTCCCAGGGAGTGGCCTTCACTGCTGGCAGACAGAGGGGAATTTTTAGGCACTTGTGTGGTGCAGAGTTCTGGACCTGGTGTCCCGGGCACTGTTGGGCTGGAACTGGGCTCTGGGGAGGAAGGAGATGGGGCAGGAGTTCTCCAGGACTCTGGGAGTGCCAGGCAGCTGTGCAGGAGCCCCGGCACAAAGGCCATGAACCAGCGGAGGCTCTTTTCCCACGTTCTGACTCCATGCCTGACCCTGGGCCGGGCGCTTGCAGCCCTATTTTACTGAGTCATCACAACAGATCTGAGGAAGAAAGTGGAGTTCACAGAGGGTAAGAGAATTGCCCAAGGTGCACAGTGGGTTTTGTGTGATTCTGGGTCCAGTGATCTCTCTGGGTCCAGAGAGCTTGCTGCCTGCCCCAGAGGGTTGTGCATATGGGGAAAGTTCGTGGATTGCTTCATCTCTTTTTCCCCCATTGGAGACTGTAGGCTCATGGGGTATAGACCTGGGGCTCTGGCTTGGGTGGGTCATGGGTGAAGAGACTGCGTGTGACAAAGGCTGATGGAGGCAGACAGCAGAGAAGCCCCTGCCTGAGCTTCGATGAAGTGACCACAGAAGCTGGCCTCCTCCTGCTCCTCAGGCAACTGGTGGTTAATAACACCTCCTGTCAGGGCCGTGGAGAAGATCAAGCGAGTTAACGTGCGTGGATGTGCTGTATACGTTGTGCAAACATCAACGACAGCGCCTACACAGCACCTTGCCTGTAATATCAGGGGGAGAAACTGGTTGGCACAGACTATATGTTTCTTATTAGTTTAAAATAGAGCACACACACACATACACCCTGCCTCTTGCACTCACTTGCAGCGCGATGACAACCGTGTTGAAGTGATTAAAAGCTGGCAGGATGGCTGTCTACCGCTGCCCCGTGGCTGGGGTATGAATGGCTCCCCTGGGTTCCCGGAGCACTTGGTGGCTTTTCGGATTCCAGCTCTGATGCTTCCCATCTGATTCTGTGGAGGGCCAGGGTTGGAGTCCAGAGATATTGACCTTGGCATCTTTCCTGCCGGTGGCATTCATTCGATAGACCTTTTCTGAGCATCTCCCATGTGTCAGACCCTGCCAGGGGGCCAGAGCTATCACTGTGAACTGGAGGGGTGGGCTTCTGCCAGTAGGGCTCAGTGTGTCCATCGGGGAGAAAGACATTCATGTTCTGCAGGAAAGAGGTTAGATAAATCACGGAAGGAGCCATGGAGAAGTCCAGGAAGCTGGGAGGACACAGTAGGGAGGGTCACCTACTGGAGGTCTGGAGGGCATCCCTGAGGGTGGGAGCCTGAGCCAAGCTGGGAAGGAAGAGTTTCAGAGCTGGGTAAGGGTCTGGCCAGGCTGGCCTGAAGCTGGGTTTTGTTCTCCCTTGAGGCCCTTCTTCTCAGGGAAGGAGTTGGCCAGCCCCTCCAGCCCTGGGGGCTCCTTTTCCTTCTGAGGCCAGGGCACAAGCAGGTGGGAGGGAGCCAGCCGGGCTGCCAGCGAGTCTGTTGTCACCTGGTCTTTCCTGTCTGGGCTGCGTCACATAGCACCATCACATAGCACCGTAGTTGCTCCTCCACACCCCTTGCCCCCTGCTCCTCACCCCATGCTGCTCTCAGGGCACAGCTTGTAAGAAGAGCTTGTAGAAGCTACATCCCTGCGTCTGGGCCAGTGCTGCACGCCAGTAATCCCGGTGACTCAGGAGGTGGAGGTAGGAGAGCTGCCTGGGAAACTTAATGAGACCCTATCTCAAAATAAAACATAAAAAGGGCTGGGGGGTGTAGCTTAGTGCTGGAGCACCTCAGGGCTCAACCACAGGACCATAAATAAATAAATAATTATGGACACCCCTCCCCTGTTCCTCCTGCAGTCCGTGAGGAGCCCGATGGTATCCTGGGGTTCCTGGCGATGTGCACATTTGGGTCCTACCTGGCTGAGGCTCGAATTCCTGGAAAGCCCTCAGGGGCAGCACCTGTGAGGTGGGCAGCCGTGAGTCAGCCGTCCATTCCCAGCTTTGGCCGCAGAAGGACTGTATTTATGAGAAGGAAGTCTTTGGCAGAACGGGCCCCTCCTCGTAGGGCTCAGCTTGACATTTTCTTATGGTGGGAAGGCCAGGTCTGTGACTTCCCTTAGGAAACACTGAGGACCATTTGTGAATATTCTGTGTCTCTTAATTTAGAGGGGCAGTGAGGAGAGGCACGGGGGTGCTGGGGAGAGACTGATGGGCCAAGCCACCAGGGGTGAGGGGTCCAAGTTATATAGATAGGAAAAGAAAAGCTGATGTCCCTGGTCCAAGGTTCAGGGCCCTCCCGAATTAGCAAAGGGACCTGCTGTCAGGTCAGAAAGGTGGCAGTAGTGCCCGGCTCCTACCTCATGCTAGCTCTGTGATCTGGGGCCACTTCCTAACCTCTTGGAGCTTTAGTTTCTTTCCTTTTGTGAAATGGGACAATGACATCTCTTGTAGGTATTAAATGAGATAACCAAGAGCCTGCTCCGTTTTGGCCTCTGGAAGGTGTCTATTGTGGGCCTTTCCTGTCTCTAGACCTCTCTCCCCACAGTGCTGGCCATGGACCCCGGGTCCCCTTCAGAGGAAGAGGCAGGAGGGTGTGGGGAGCAGGAGGGCCATACTGTGGGCCTCTCCAAGGAGCACAGCTGGAACGACCAGCTGGGAACACTGAGCAGGGTGGACATTGACGTCAGAGCCTGGTGAGGTTTCCAGAAGCAGGGAGGCAGAGCGCTGGGTGTCTTGGAAGAACCAGGACAGCGTCGGTGGCTGCAAGGAGGCTGTGAGGCAGAGAACCTTTGAAACAAGGAATAGGGAGGGAGGGAGGGACATGTGTGCAGTATCCACCATGTGCTCGACATGGAGCTAGGTCCCTTAGCATTCATGATTTGATTTTATAAATATGGAAGCATAAAATTTAAAGTCAAGAAAGAGCACGAGAAAACTTCCATCCATCTCTACCTCTGTGTTTGGGAAAACTGAAGCTGAGAGGGGAACAGTAACTTGTCTAAGGCCACACAAGAGATCCTTGGCAGGGCTGGGTTAGAGACTGGCCACGCTGCTGGGCGTGGTTGCCCATGTCTTTAATCCCAGCAACCTGGGAGGGAAAAGCAGGATGACGGCAAATTAGAGTCAGCCTGGCTAATTTAGCGAGACCCTGTCTCAAAATGTAAAAAGGACTGGGGATGTAGTTCACTGGTAGAGACCCTGGGTTTAATCCCTAGTATCCTGTCTCCCACCTCGCAAAATAAATAGACTAAAACTGCACAGGCCAGTGCCGTAGGGGCCCTGAGGAAAGAATATAGAAGTTGGAGTTAGAAAGACTGGCTTTGACTAGAGACAGTCTTTTTTTTTTTTGCTGGGGTCGGGTGGGGGTGGAGGTGGTGGGCAGGTACAAGGGATTGAACTCAGGGACACTCAACCACTGAGCCACATCCCCAGCCCTATTTTGTATTTTATTTAGACAGGGTCTCACTGAGTTGCTCAGTGCCTCGCTTTTGCTGAGGCTGGCTTTGAACTCTCGATCCTCCTGCCTCAGCCTCCTGAGCTGCTGGGATTATGGGTGTGTGCCACTACACCCAGTTTAACTACAGACACTTTTAGGGTATGACCCAGGAAACTTGCTTACCTCCTGAGCCTCAGCTCTTATCTGTACGATGGGACAGTAATTCTCAACTCAAGTGGCAGATGGACAGTGAAATGAGACAGCCACAAGAACAGCCCTGTGTGGCATCGGGCTCAGGCAGGGCCTTTCCTTTCCATCTTACCCCTCCTTCCCTCAGGCTCTTGCCGGACCTGCAGGGCCCAGCAAAGCACCCTGAGCTTGTCCCATCTGTGTTCCGGTCATTCTTCCCAGTCATTCTTTCATTCAGTTATTCTTCAAGTATTTATTGGGACCTGGAGCACGTGCCAGGCGTTGCCTTGGTGCTTGGGGCAGAAAGGGAGCGAAGCCAGGTGTAGCCCGTCCTGAGGGAGCTGGTCAGATGGAGAAGAGAGGTGCTCAGTTAACAAAGTATGCAAACGACACAGGGACGAGAGCTTCACAGGGAAGGACCTGAAATGTGGGAATGCTGGACAGGAAGGTGTTCCTTGGAGGGACAGCTGGGGCTGGGCAGAGTGACAGGTGGGGGAGTCACAGCTCCTGGGAAGCACTGGGAGGAGAATGCAAGGAGCCGCCTCTGGACCAGGCTGCCCCCTGGAGCAAGGTGGGCAAACCCGGCGTGAGCTTCAGAGGTGGAGGTCAGGCCACGGCTTGGTTATAGGCTTGAACAGAGAAACAGATGTCTCCAAGCCCCCAAATGAAAGCAATAGCAATAAAAATCGTAAATCAATTACAGGTCCAAGAGGAGGGGGAGGGCGTTCCACAGAGTAAATGGATAAGGTATTTTTGCCCTATCGTATATGTAAACAGTGTCGAATTCATTTATTGGGTTCATAATTGAATAAAAGCCAAAGTTCTTACTGTGACTGAATCTCTACCTCCCCAATTCCATTCCTGTCACTGTATCCTCACTTGCTCTGTGACAATCCTAGTTCTAACTGAAAGAAATCATGTGCACTCCTGCCCCAGGGCCTTTGCACATGGTTTTCCCTTGGCCTGATTGCCCTTGCCCCAGGTACCTGTATGGGAGCACTTTGTTTTTTTCGAGATTTCCACTCAAATGTTATCTGGTCAGTGAATCTTTCTCTGAAGACTCTACTTAAATCCCTTCTTTCTTCCACCCTTGGATCTCCATGCTCATCTTTCTTTTTCTTCAGAGGAATCATCAGATTTTGTTTCTGTTTTTACTCTTCTATAAGCCTGAACAGTTACTGGCTACAGTAAAAACCTAAGCAGTGTTTGTGGAATAAATGAATGATGTATTAGGTTCATTCAAAGAAGCTTTCTCCCTTTCTCTGAAATTGAACGGTGGAATGTCAGAAGTGGAAGGAACTAAGTCATTGGTCTTTGAGCAACTGAGAGAAGAGGGGCCTAGAGAGGTCAAGGGGCTTGTGAAAGGTCACACAGCACAGGGCCACGTCGTGAACTGAGGCCTCTGGGATTCACTTCAGGACGCTCTTGACCAAGCTGACACTGCTCCTGGGGAAAGAAGGGTCTGCTCTGTGGTTGCCGGCTTCCTTGAATTCTGTTCCTGGCCTCACATGGCCTAGGGGGTGGAACTTCATCCTAAGTGCTGCTTTCCTTTCATCTCATCTGTAAGATAGTTCGGGGTCATCTTGGAGGATGTGGGTAAAGATTGCTGTTGGCCAAGACAGGAGGACACACTTTTCTCATTAGGAAGTGAAACGAGCAAACTGTCATCGGTAAGATCAGTCCACAGGAGCTGGTAACTGAGGTCCAGGTTGGTGTGAGTGTGAAGAAGTATCGGACCCTGGCCTGCACCTCAGGACCTTCTCATCTAGCTCACTAATGTTGCTATTAACATTAAGAAATGATAGCCCGAAACATGTATTGTGTGCTTACTGTTTTTCAAATGCTACCCTAAATGCTTTATTCCTATTAACTTATTTTAGTTTTTGCAACCCTTATATGAGGTCAATGCCCTACTTGAGTAACCTGAGGCACAGAGAGGTTAAGCATCCTGTTTAAAGTCACCCAGCTGATATGTGGAGGAGCCAGGATTTGAACCCATTGGGTCTCTCACCAGTGCCCATCCTTCTATCCATGAGGTTAAATAATGGCACAAGATAAGAGTGCAAGGTGCATCATGAGGCAGAGGTAGGAGGCCAAGGGGGAGTGGACACTGCAGGCTGGAGTGGTCAGGATGGAGTGGTTGCTACCTAAAGGATGGAGAGGATTTGAGTAGCTGGAGAGAGGCTGTGCCCTCTTGGTCTTGCACCCTCAGGTAGAGGGAAGAGTGGTCCTGGTGAGGCCTGTGGTCAGGATGAGTATCCTCCTATGGTACCAGCATCTGGAGGTGAGAGACATGACCAGCTGCTAGGGAGGGCTGGGAGGGGGACCTGGCACTGGCCTGATCTCCCTGCCCCAAGACAAACCAGAGTTTCCCAAGACAAACCAGAGTTCAAATCCCCTGTCCACTGTATCCCCTCAGCTTGACTTTGGACAAGTGTCTTAACTTGAGTCTCCGGGTCCCCAGGGGCTTGTGTCATGAGGGCTCTCTCAGTTTGGATGAGGTCCCTCCTGGGCAAGGCCCCAAGGACCTGGGCTCTGAAGTGTTTAGAGAACTTCAGAGAAGACCCTCTAAGTGGTCTCCAAACTGTGCCTGCTCCACCTGTGAAGTGGGCTGGAAGCCCCTCCTACTGGGTGCGGGAGTGTGGGGTGGGGGCAAGGGCAGGGAGGAATCCGGCCCTCTGGCTTCAGCTGTGGGCACCTCCTGTCTTGTGTCCACCCGCTCCCACCCGGCTCCACCCGGGCTGGCTACTCTTGGTCTCAGCTTGGAACTGGGATGTGAGAGATTTCTTGGGTTGTGTGACCTGGTCCTTTGGGGATGAGCTAGGGGACAGACCTAAAGCCATTCTTTTCTCAGAAGGAGCCACTGATGATGTCCCTCTAGTAAGTTTGCAGTCTACAAATATATTTGTTTTTCTTTTGGAGCCACAAAGACCAGGAGGCCTCAGTCATAGGGTGGCCGACCACCCAGAGTCCAAGACCAGCAGGTTTTAGCACTGAGAGTCTGTGCCGGGGGCCCCTCGGTCTGGGCAACCGGGGGCAGTGCCCACTCTACCTGTCCGTCAGGAGGGAGAGGATGTCATGAGACTGGAGCACGCTCTCTGAGGCTGGCCTGTTGTAGCTTCCATTTGGCTTCTGACTCCCTCCCTGTGATAGCAGAGGCCAGTGGAAGTCCTCACTGGTTAAAGTCTTTGGCCTCAGACAGACCAGAGTTCAAAGTGGGGGCTATAATAACTACATCATGGGGCTGTCTGGGGACTCCAGTGACTTAAGGCATAGAAGTGCCTGTCACCTGGTAGGATTCCATGTAACAGGCTAGGCCACTGGAGCCATGACCTTTATTCCCAGTGTTGGGGACAGGATAGGCAGAAGTAGCTGCTCAGAGAGGCTGGGTTGGGGGTGAGGCCTCCCCTCTGCACCTGGCTTAGCTCCAGGGCATTTCCAGGGCTGGCAGTGGCTCTAGGAAGGGCCTGGGAAGGACCCTGGATTTTGTTGTGGGGAGGTCAGGCAACTTGCTGTCATCCCTGCTTTGAGGTCTACACTGAGGGCCAGACTCCTGGGGCTTACAATGTGTCCTTGTCCTCTTTCCCTGACTCCTTGGTCTTTCAGCAAAATAGGAAGGCATAGGACTGGAGGCCACCCAGCTTGAAGGAGAGATGGCGGAGAACCCCTCATCTTATTTAACCTTCTCTGAGATGGGGACCTGGAGGCTCAGGGAGGTAGTGACCATCTGAGGCTCCAGCTCTGGTAAACACCCAGATCTCCCAACCTTGGGCTCACAGCACTCCTGGTCCAGTGGCCTGGGGATCCTGTCAGCCCCAAGAGACATAGCTCATGATGGGTGCAGCTCACGACAGATCTGCTGTGTGGATTATTGGTGATACATGTTAAATTCCTGGCCAGCCACCCTCTGCCATGTTAGCCTATTTCTGGGTCACCTTTTCCTATGGGGGGTGAGCTGTGTTCATGAGACATTGACGCCGGGGTTTTTTTGGTAAATTAAGTTTCTTACATCAACCTGCACTTTTAACCTGCACACTAAACGAAGAAGATAAACACCATTTCCAAAGACATTCTAAAATTCACAAAGGAGGTGATTTTTTTTTTTCATATCAGTTTTTTTTTTTTCTTGATTAGCCACACCACAATTGACCTGCAAGAGCCAGGGGCATCAGCAGGTTTTAGTCACTCTGTGAGTGGAGTGTTCATTAAGTGCTGGTGTGGGCAGGGACGGTTTCATCGGGAGCAGAGGATGTAAATGGGAGATTACTCTGAGCCAAATGTCTTTTTTGTCTTGTGGGGTTTTCCTCTGTTGCCTGCAGACCCTCCATTTGCCTCAAACATATTTTCAATTTATCTAGCATCCTGTGTGCTAGCTACAGAGGATGACAAGATTTGCTCGTTAGGTGAAGGAGCATTCAGTTTCAGTGAGGAGATAAGCATGAAAAGCAAGAAATGCTGTCACATCGAGGGATACTTAGCAATATACCAATACTCCGGAGGGTTTCATCACAAGAGATGCTACCAGGCAGAGGAAATCTTTTTTTTTTTTTTTCTTTTGTGGTACTGAGGATTGAGCCAAGGGGCACTTTACCACTGAGCTATATCCACAGTCCTTTAAAAACTAATTTTTTTAAAAAATTTTGAGACATGGTCTTGCTAAGTTCCTGAGGCTGGCCTCAAGTGTCCCGAGTTGCTGGGATTACAGGCATTACCTGGTGAGAAAATTTATTACTTGCATGAGTGACACTAATAAGAGTGATCCCTTCAAAGAAGGGAGACCAAGTTGGGGGCATGGTTGAGGAGAGATTCGTGCGAGAGGGAGTCAAATCCTTGACCCTCATGACTTTGGAACTTGGGTCCCACTGTTGCCATTTTTCCATGTGGCAAAGGCCCAGGCCACACAACTTGTACTTTTTGGATGAGAATTTAGGACAATTCGCTTCTAAACTTTCCCCATTGGAGATCCTGTTTCCAGTAAGCGAGGCTTTGAAGTTGGACTGGGATTGAAGAGACAAGGGTGTGTGTGAGTAAGAACATGAGCAGTGCCCCTACTGTGTGCAGGGGCATTAAGTCTGCCAGCCAGGAGAGAAGAAGTCAGCACGCTGCAGGGCCAAGAGCCACAGCCCACACCTGGCAGGTGGAGGCCTGAGCCCCTGGATCCCATGCGTGCTGACCTCTGCTTCACGTTCTTTTCTGGGAACCTCTTCTCCCCACGTCAGCAGCCTCTGATGGCCTTGAGATAGTGGCTGGCTAGGCTGGCAACTCCCAGGAGGACCCAGTAAAGCCCAGTGATAGTGTAACAAAGAGGGCCCACCCCACACCCGTGAATGCTCTGTCACCTGCTGTCTGTTCACTTCAACCCCGAAATAAACCAGGAAGAAAGACTGCCTCACCACCCAGCCACTAGGCCACCTGCACTCAGGGTCAGGTCCAAGCTCCCCAGGCAGGTCACACACTATTTACGGTTGTGAGTGCAGCTCCTGGCATGCAGTAGGTGGTTCATAACATCCATGGCTTTTTGCCGGGGAGTCCCACCCTGTTTGTGGACACCTGGTTCCAGCACCTCCACAGAGAGCTAGTAGCATCCCTGGTCCTCCACCTAGAGTCTGATGGGGGTCCTTAGCCCTGTGCCTCAGCCCGAGTAGAGTCTGTTGCAAAGCCTACATACATTCACAGCTATTGGGTTTGACTTGGGAGGAAATCTGGTTTCATTTGTTTGACTAGGTTCTCTGGGTTCAATTGAATTTTACATGAGAAATTAATTATGCCCTACCTTTTCTTTTCTATATAAATGTTATAGTATATAATTATACATAATATGTGACATTATATAAATTAATATGAGTTATATAATATAAATGCAGATCTATCTTATATATAATAGCATAAAAGTTAAATTTTAATCAATTTAAGTGTACAATTCAGTGGCATTAATTAGATTCACAATACTGTGCAAACACCACATAGTTATCTCCAAAACCTTTTCGTCATCCCCAATGAGTAGTCTGTGCCCACTAAGCACTCACTTCGTATTCTGTCCTCCCTCAGCCCCTTGTGACTTCTAATCCACTTTCTGTCTCTGTGAATTTGACTTCTAGTCGTTTCTTATCAGCGGAATCTTAACATATTTGTCCTTTTGTGCCTGGCTGTTTAAGACTGATGTTTCCAGTGTTCATCGTGCTGTAGCATGTATCAGAATTCCCATCCTTTTTTATGGATGAATAGTATTCCATTTTGTGTACATAGCACATTTTGTTGAGGTGTTTATCTGTCCACAGACACTTGGGTTGTTTCCACCTTTTGGCTATTGTGAATAATGTTGAAGGAAGGCTGGTGCATGCTATCTGTTTGAATCCCTGTTTTCAATTCTTTTAAGGTATATACCTAGGCGTGGAATTGCTGGGTTACATTCTAGGTAACTCTAGGTTTGAGTTTTTGAGGACCCACCCAGCTGTTTTCCACAGCAGCTGTACCATTTACATTCCTACCAGCACTATACAACGGTGCCAATTTTTCTATCCTGGTCAACTCTTTCTTCTCTTTTCTCTTCCTTCCTTCCTCCCTCCTCTCCTCTCCTCTCCTCTTCCTTCCTTCCTTCCTTTCTTCCTTCCTTCCTTCCTTTCTTCCTTCCTTCCTTCCTTCCTTCCCTCCTTCCGGATTGAACACAGGGCCTTGGCATACTAGCCTACATCCTCAGCCCTATTTTCTCTTTTTTGGTGATAGTCATTCTAGTAGTGCTATCTTGATGTTTTGATTTACATTTCTCTAAAGATTGATGATGGTGAGTATCTTTCGGTGTGCTTACTGCCATTTGCACATCTTCTTGAGAGAAATGTCTACTCCTGTACTTTGCCCATTGTTAAATTGAGTTGTTGGACTTCTTGTGGTTGAGTCGTAGAAGTTCTTTATATATACATAAACATGTATGATTTATTATATCTATAATATTAAATCCTTATCAGAAACATGATTTGCAAATATTTTCTCCCATTCTGTAGTTATCTTTTTACTTTCCTGATAATATCCTTTGAGGCACAGAAATTTTTAATTTTGATGAAGTTTAACAAATTTTTTTCTTTTGTTGCTTATGCTTTTGGTGAGATATCTAAGAATCATTGACAAATCCAAGGTCATGAATATTTGCTCCTTATATTTTTTCTAAGAGTGCTGTGTTTTAACTCTTATATTTAGGCTGTTTATTTTTAAAATTTATTTTTAATATTTTATTTATTTTAAAATTTATCTATTATTAAAAATTTATTTATTATTATTTATGGGGAATAAAGCCAGGGGCACTTTATCACTGATCTGTATACCCAACCCTTTCTATTTTGAGATAGAGTCTTGCTAAGTTGTTGAGGGTCTTGCTTAGTTTCTGAGGCTGTCCTCAAATTGTAATTTTCCTGCCTCAGCCTCCTGAGTTGCTGAAATTACAAGTGTGTGTAGCATCCATGGCTTTTTTGAGGGGAGTCCTACCCTGTTTATGGGCAGTGATCTATTTTTTGAGTTAATAAAAAATATTTTTAGATGTTGATGGACCTTTATTTTATTCATTTATTTATATGTGGTGCTGAGAATTGAACCCCATGCCTCACACGTGCTAGGCAAGTGCTCTACCACTGAGCCACAACCCCAGACCCCTTGAGTTAATTTTTATATGTGATATGAAGTAGGAGTCCAACTTCATTCTTTTGCATATAAAAAATACAGTTTATCCAATACCATATATTGAAGAGGCTATTCTTCCCGCATTAAATAGATTTACACCCTTATCAGAATCAATTGGCATTGATGTATAGGTCTATTTCTATATTCTTATTCTATTCCTTTAGTCTGTGTGTCCATCCCTATTTCAGTAACACACTGTTTTGACTACTATAGATATGTGGTAAATTTTGAAGTTGGAAATTGTGAGATTTCCAATTTTGTTCTTTCTCAAGACTGTTTTAGCTATTCAGAGTCCCTTGCAATTTCATGTGAATTTGAGCACTAGTATTCCCATTTCTGAAGGGAGAAGAAAGGTTGGAATTTTCATAGGGATTTCTTTGAATTTGCTGATTGCTTTGGGTAGTATTGACATCTTATCAATATTGTCTTTCTATCCATGAACATGGGATATTTTTCAATTTATGTGGGTCTTCTTTAATTGCAGTGATGTTTTGTAGTTTTTAATGTAAAAGTCTTTTCCCTCCTTGGTTAAATTTATCCAGTGATATTTTATTCTTTTAGATGCTATTGTAAATGGAATTGCTTTCTTAATTTTCTTTTCAGACTATTTATTGTTCGTGTATAGAAATACAACTTTTTTTCCCCTGTATAATCTTAAACCCTCTAATTCTTTTGTCTTTGTCTATTAATTCCAGTAGCTTTTTGGGGAGGAATTCTTTTGAATTTCTCACATATGGGATCATGTCATCCATGAATATCAATAGTTTTATTTCTTCCTTTCCACACAATGAAGGTGGGCATTTTGTCTTATTCCTGATCTTAGGGGAAGCTTTCAGTTTTCCACCATTGAGTATGATCTTAGCTGTCAACTGCCCTTTTATTCACTGGCCACTCGTAGGGGCTGGATGTGGGGGGGATGGGGTCACCCATCTGCTTTTATTACCCAACAAATAGTTTTCTTCTGACAGAGAATCATATTTGGAGTCTTGTTCAGAGAAAATACCCTCTAATTAGAAAATATTGATTTCCTGGCAGCACTAATCACACTGTTAAAATGTCAGCTGAACTAAAACCCAAACATTTGTTAAGCTCCTACTATGCTGCAGGTACTTTTATTACCTCATTTACTCCAACAATATCCCTTGGTGCCAGGCTTTTTATTATCACTACCCCCACTTTAGAGGTGAGGCAATGAATACTGAGTGGGTGAGGTGATTCACACTGCTGGTAAGTGCTCCTAGGAAGTTTGGTGTGAGCAGTAAGTTTTCTAATTTATAAGTTGACTTGTTCTCTGTCTGCTAATTCTCAAGGGGGGGCAACTTTTCTTTGTGGGGTGCACCAGAAACTCCCTAGGGGTTGGAGGGCTGAGGTAGGCTTTCTCAAAGATACTGCCATCCTTCAGCCCATTCTGATAGGTCAGATCACTTCTGGAGTCTTCTGCCCACATCAGAGAATCATTGTTGCAAGGATCCACCATGACTGACAAGAGCTCTTTGCAACCGTCAGGAGAGTGCAGTGGCAAAAATGTTGAGCACCACTGCAAACTACAGCTTCTTTATTTTGTGATGTTAGCCTTGCCAGTCAGCTACAGAGACTCAAGTTGATTGCATCAGAAGTTTCCAAGAAAGAACTCTTTCTTTTCTTTTTTTTTTTTTTTTTAGAGAGAATGAGAGGAGAGAGAGAGAGAGAGAGAGAGAGAGAGAGAGAGAGAGAGAGAGAGAGAGAGAGAATTTTTTAATATTTATTTTTTAGTTCTCGGCGGACACAACATCTTTGTTGGTATGTGGTGCTGAGGATCGAACCTGGGCCGCACGCATGCCAGGCGAGCGCGCTACCACTTGAGCCACATCCCCAGCCCCAAGAAAGAACTCTTTCTGAGGATGGGGAGCAAATGGTTTTCAGCAGAAGGAGAGATTGCTCTGCCTGGGAACTTTAGTCCTTTCCCCAAACCCCTGTACTGTTAACTTAGGAGTAATCAACACTCTTAGGGAGATTAGCTTTATCAAGTAACTGCAACCACAGGTATCTGGATAATTCATAGCCAATGGTTAGTTTCTGCCTCAAATTTCTGGGTCACTGGAACCGTGTAAATTCCTATTCTGGACAGCATTATGAGACCCAACTAGTGGGGTCATATGCCTGTCTCTTCTCTCTTTTCACTTTAAAATAGCTTGAGCATGAGCCTGGAAGAGAGTCCCAGTTGGAGGGAGCAATAGCCTACAGAAAAGTTCTCAGACTTTCTGAGTTCTGGTGCTGGGTGCCAATCCTCAGTGTGGACAGTAAACAACAGAAGTTTCTGCTCCTGATCTCAGTGGAAGATAGTCCTGCACACAAAAGTCCAAATCAACTTCAGACAGGGGAAGGTTGCATTTATGCTATCTTGATTTTTTAAAAATTGACTTTCCTCTTTCTTTTGACCTCATTTTCTGTACTTTTTTTTCTTTCATTTTCTGAACTAAGGGGTGTAGGTAAATTTAATTCCTTGATTCTCATACTGTGTCTGGAGCAGGGTTTGCTAAGCTTTCTCTGCCAGTGTTGGCCATTTTGGTGCCACAGTTATGTTTTCAGAATGCATTAGAGTCATCAGTTCATGAGGAGACATGGGCTAGCTCTGTCCCCTACTCTCCCAGTAATTCTTGCATTAAATTTAGCAGGTCTTTGTTGTTTCGATTCAATTTAACAAATATATGCATAATAATTTAAGATGCAATTTTTCAAAGAAATCAGAATCTGCTCTGTCACTCAAAGGAAGCATACTCCTTTCTTGCTGGATGCCGCTTCCTTCCACCATCCTCCCACCTGTCCCTGTTAACTCCCATATTTTTTTCTGTCTTCTGGATTGAATCTTTGAGCCCACTTTCCCTCTGTCTTCTCCATTCTCCAGATGATAAAGTAATCATCCTTGTCCCTTTGCCCAGGACAGTCCTGGTTTGTCTGTTATGACAGTATGGTTGTTAATAGCTCCTTTTTCAGTCTCTGAAGTGTCCAAGTTCAGGCAATAAATTAAATGGTCAGCCAGTCCTTAACCTATCAAAAGCCAAAAGGCTGCCCTCCCATCCACGTCTGGCATGACACCACTTGAGTTCAGACACCATCACACCTCCTGCTGGATTACTGCAATTGCCTTCTCTCTGGTGTCCTGACTTGTGCATCTTATTTCTAATCCATTCTGTAAATCATCGCCTAATTAATTCTCTTAAAATACAGTCCTCTGTTGCTCACACCCTGGGTCCTTGCTGCTGATGAGATCACAATTCCAACATCTTCCTCTGGTACTTCAAGCTCTCACATTCAGCCCAGCCTCTGCTGTGGTAGACAGTGCTCCCTGTTTGGTTTCTCAGCATGAACTCTCATTTCCACTCTAATTGGTCAATGTGCTGTCCCCGGTACCTGCCCTGTGACAGCTGCCCGTGAACATCTGCTCATGAAGGACCCTTTACCTGGGCCATCCCCACAGATGCAAATCCGTGCCTGTGTCCTTCAAGCCCAGCATCATCTCCACCTCATAAGCACAGCGTTCTGTGACCAGCCCATCCCTTAGCACTCTCCTCCTCTGAACTCCTCGGCCTGGAGCAATTATTGTCTGCACAATTCATTTGGCATCTAATCATGTATTGCCTCATGACTTTTCATATATTGCTATCTTGAACCAGGGCAGAAAGAATTTGCTGTAATTTCACTGTTAGTTCTCTTACGCCTGTCTTCTCAGTGAAGATGCACGTTCCTTGAGGACAGGAGCCGTGTCTTCTACATCTTTTTGTTCCTTATGGCACCACCAAGTGTCTCATAGGTAATAAAATAAATGCTTAATGAGTCTTCATTTAGGAATCTAAGACTGGAAAGACCCTTCTAATCACATAGTTCAATCTCTTATTTTGTGGATGAGCAAAAGAAAAAAAAAATCAAGAGACTTGCTCAGAGACCTAGCTAATGCAAATGGCTGAGCCAGACTTCAAATGCAGATGTTGTTATTCTCAGTCAGGGCTACTTTCCAGACACAAAACTAGCTAGCTACTGACTGTGTGTTGATTTCATTTGGGAAATGGATTGCATTCATTTGGCACTTTTTTTTTTTTTTAATTGTGGTAGTGGGGATTGAACCCAGGGCCTCATGCATGCTAGGCAAGTGCTCTACCACTGAGCTTTATCTCCAGCCAAGTGGATTGCATTCATTTCAAAGACAAGTAGACATTTAGAAAATTTAGGGAAAGAAGGTAAGCAAACCAGTTTGGGTGTAGTGGCACATGCCTATAATCCCAGTAATCCCAGGCTAAGGTAGGAGGATCACAAGTTTGAGGCCAGCCTGGACAATTCAGCAACTTAGTAAGACTTGTTCTCAAAATAGAAAAAAAAAAAAATGAAGAGGAAGAAGAAGGAGGAGGAGGAGAAGGAGAAGAAAAAATGACTGGAGGAGATGTAGCTCAATGGTAAGGCATCTCTGGATTTAATATCCAATTTGGTTTCAGTACAAAATAAATAAACCAGGAGTGCAGTAGGACTTCTACGAACTCTTAGAAGTGGAAACTTGTTTGATAAAATTTGGGGGAAACAGCAATTAGACCAAGACAATTTCTGTATAAGAGAGTTGTGGAGAGGGATGGGTCAGGGATGCCCATCAATGCCAGGATTTTGGATTTAAGCAGATGTTTGTCTCAGGGCAGCCACATGCCTGCACCTTAGATGAAAGTCCCATCCCTTGACTCCACTGTCCAGAAGTTGTAGTGGGGTGTGTGGTGGGAATGGGTGGGGGGCCAGGGTAGCCGGCTCAGGTGGGCTAAGACAGGGCATGGGAAACGCCTGCTCAGAGGCAGCTTTGGGCTGTAACAAAACCTGACTTCAGTGGTATTGAAAAGCGTCACTGGTAATGTGGTTACATACAGCCTTCAACTTTAATAAGGTGTTGCAAAACTCCGAAAGTACATATAACCAAAACCACATTTCACTGGAAGCTTGATCTTGAGTCCTGTTCTATTGCTCCTGTGTGGAGTTTTGGTGCTGTCAATAGAGCTGTTAAAACACAATGGAAAGTGGTAATTGTGCATTATATGGCTTTTGTTTTCCATTATGAAATATTGACATCCGAAAAGACAGTGGGATTATTGTGGGCAGGAGCTGCCAGGGGGAGGCTGGAGACAGGGAGCGGGAGCTGCCAAGGGCAGAGGGTGGCAGAGCAGCAATCTGTCTTCTATTCCAGGAGGTCTCTGAGTCTTGCTTTTTCTAACCAGGAACCTGGGAAATTCATGCAATTCACTGACATGAAGAGGCTCTGTTTGATCATCAGGATTTTAAGAAGACTGTGTGGCCCAGTATGGAGGTGCCTGGGAAGTGGGGTGTGTCTCTAGAAACCTTGGGGAGATGAGGACAAATGCAGTTAGGAACCATTTCCCAAGAAAATCTGGGCCAGTGTTCATCCTCAGGGATGCATAAAAGATGTCCTTTAACCTGATGCTGGGGATCCTGGCCATTCTGGGGAAGGTGGAGACTTGTAAAAGTGCCTTCTGCCTAGGGCAGCTTGTTCCTCCCAAGTAATAAGACAATAAAATAATAATAGCTCACCTTTATTGAGTGCCATGTGGCAGGTGCTTTAAGTATGTTTTCTTACTTGATTCTTCTAAAAGCCCTGGGAGGGAGGGTCAGCCCATTTTCTGGATGGGGGACTGAGGCTGCATGGAGGACTCTGCAGTGTCTGCCAAGCCTCCAGCCTCTTCCTGTTCCAAGAGCCATGTGAGGGAAGGACACATGGGAAGCACAGAGGAAGCCACGGCCAGACAGATTGAGGGGGTTTGGTTTCGCATATTTGGAAGAAGTAAGTGGGAGGGGCTGCAGGAAGGTGTTGGGGGGCTGTGTATGTGGCCGGGAAGATTGCCCTCAGGTAATCTGATGACAGTCCTGGGTCATCGGGACAGCCCCCTGCCTCCGCACAGGTGAACCACTTGGTGAGATGGGACCTTTAGGGTAACTTCTGTCCGCCATGCAGCACTGCGGGTCTGCCATTGGGTTTGAGGGACGGCCTGTCTTTCTAGATAGATTACATTTGGTTTGCTCAGAAGGCATTTATGGCTTTATAAAGCTCTTAAATTGGCTCTTTTCCCCCCTCAAAACATTTCTTCAAGCTTACAAGGCCAGTTTTAGAATAGCAATTACCAGCTCCAATATCCCCCAGCAAACTCATGCTGTGCTGTTGTATATAAACTGCTTGGGACATTTGTAATGCTGCCACACGGTGTATCTGCGGGCGGAAAGCCCCCGTTTCTACCAAGGAATGCTGCAGAGGCCCTTTCTCAGCCCTAATTTATGGGCCACATAAAACTCTGTGAAGTTGCCCTGCATCTTTCTGAGGCAAAGTTGAGGTTTTTTACTGTTTCAAGCTGCTAATTTTTTTCCATTTAAAGCCAGCCTTCTGTCCGTGCCAGTGTGCATGTGTGCATACAAGTTGGCCACTTTAATTTATGTGCCTCCTTCTCTCTCTGTAATGCTTATAACTTACAAATGTGTGCATAATATACCGGCAGTTCCTCCTTGTTATAAGAGGCTTGGCTGCTTTGTGCTGTGGCCGTGATAACCTGGACCCCCCTCCTTGCTGCTCCGCTCTTCAACCCAGGGAGGTAGCCCCAGGGCAGGGACATGGTCCTAGGATCTGTGTGAACTGAGGCCCAGTGTCCTCATCCATAAGACAAGGGGCTTAAGAGAGGCAGCAGCGTGGGGTGCAAAGTATCAGAGGATCAGAGCAGGGGATTAGGGTTTAGGGCTGGAATGGAGAACATTCCACGCGTGCTATCACCCGCAAGCCATGTAGCCCTTCTTAGCCTCAGTTTACCCATTTGTGAGATGGGGTAGGATTATGAATTTCTCACCAGAGTGTTGAGAGTTTCACGTATGCTAATGACTGTGAAGGCCCTTCATGAGCTGAGGCAATATCCAAGGGCTGGCTGGAAGCTATTCCAAGCTCTCAACTGCTGGCAGGGCCCCTAGGAGAGAGAACAGCCAAGAGCAATGTGATGTCTCAGGGCTTTCCAAAGTCAAATCTAAATGCCTGTGCATGAGCCGGGCCTCCCTGGTCTCTGTTGAGCACTGAGCCCAGAGCTGTTGTGTAACACAGGGCTGAGGCAGAGCTCTGGCAAGTGGCTCTTGCTTTTCCACCAGGGCCCTCTGGGCCCAGAGATTTCTGATCCTTTGAGGAGAGCACATTGACACCCCCTTCCTCACCCCAGGCCAGCTCCTGCCTCTACCCTTTCTTAGGAACAATAATCCTGTCTTGATCTTTGCTGGTACTTCTTATTTAGAGGAAAACACAAGCTGGTCTATCCAGGGTCTCCTGAGAACCTAGATGATGTTCAGTGGGTTGTGGGGATTCATAAGCAGGGAGGTTTGTAGCTCCCAGTTCCTCTGTCCACACAGATGAGTGTTCACCACACAGTGGGGAATTTGGCCCTCCTATCCTCCAGGTGGGGCTTGCATTGGCTGGCAGAAGGGGACATTCAGCTCCTCTTGGGGCTTGGTGAGCCCCTCAGTGTAGAGGACCTCAATCTCACTCTTGCTTCAACGTCCTTACTCTTGTACTCCTTGCTGCTGGAACACTCCCACTTGGATACTTAGCCACTAATGCAAAAACTCTAGGAGTTTAAAACAGATTCATCCAACACATTTCCTGTGAAGGGAAAGATGCTGTCATTTATTGAGCATCTATGATACGCCAGATAGCTGCCAAGGTGCAGGTAATTGAATTCTCACCAAACCCCACAAGTCATCATCACTAACCTGCATTCAGCATTCCCCATGAGCCACACAACTGTTCTGAGCTCCTTATGTGAATTCAGTCCTCACCAAACTCCTATAGAGGACAGGAGCTTGTGAGATGGACAAGGGTAATGACCTTGCTCAACATCAACAGCTAGTAATTTGGAAAGATGGGATTAGCACCCAGGAAATCAGGTTATAAGACTGGACTTTTAATCACCACACAGGAAGTGTTGCTTCTTCAAAGAAGGTATTTTATTATCACCCTGTTTTAATTTTACCCCACCTATATTTACATTTGGATATTAAACTGGATATTCAAAGGGTTTAAGTAACTTCTACAATAACATAACCAGGAAGAAGCAGAGCCAGAACTCTCTTGTTGTTGTTTGTTTGTTTGTACTGGGGATTGAGTTCAGAGGGGTTCTCTGCCACTGAGCTAGATCCCCAGTCTTTTTATTTTTTATTTTGAGACAAAGTCCTCTTAAGTTGTTGAGACTGATCTTCAACTTGTGATCCTCCTGCCTCACCCTCCCAGGTTGCTGGGATTACAGACATGTGAGCCAGATTTTGAACCCATGATTCTCTGCCCAGAAGCTCCACTCTGTCTTTCCACTCTGCCTATTTTCTTTTGCTTACTAGTTTAAGACATATGATTTTCCTACCTGCAATATTTTGCAATTTTTCCTAATATTTTAGGAAAGTGAGAGATATTATAAAACTATAACTTTTAAAGAAGTTGATGATGGTATGGAAGTGGGAGGGCTAGGAAACAGGAGGAAGGGGAAGGACTTTGCAATGAGGGTAGAAGTGAAGTCTTAGGCTCTTTTGGGCTGCTATAGGAGAATACCTAAGTCTGTGTAATTTATGAAGAATAGAGATTTACTTCTTTAGTTCCTAGAGGCTGGGAAGTCTGAGTTAAGGGACCTGTATCTTGTAAGGGCCTTCTTGCGCATCATCCCATGGTGGAAAGTGGAAGAGCAAGAGAGCACGGGGGATGGAAAGGGAAGAAGAGAGAAGAACTTGTTCTTTTATCAAGAACCCAATCCTGTGATAATTGCTTTAATTCATTCACTCATGATTTAATCACTTCTGAAAGGTTGCAACCCCCTGACAATGTTGCTTTGAGAATTAAGTTTACAACACATGAACTTTGTGAGACACACTCCACTATAGCAGGTGGTAAGGTCCAGGTTAGGGTAGACAGAATGAAAAAAAAAAAAAAAAGTTCTCAGTGACTGTGCAGGTATTGGAAGTCTGGTTTAGGGTGGGACCAGCCCAAAGACTCAGTGGATTAATGTACCATTCATGAAAATGAGAAAGTCTAGTGGGCGTGGGTTTCATTTTTACAATGTTGAGCTCAAGGTGCTGGCAGCTGATACTGATGCCCGATTCTTTCTCCAGCCTCCCAAATCGATTCTAGGTAACAGGGTTCTCAAAGCATTTGAATCATCGCCTCTTTGAGAGGATAAAAGAATGATAAATTCTCCCAAGGAAATAAAAACTACAAGCACAATTTCCTGCCAGTGTCCCTGCTATAGAATCCCTAACTCACAGGGGCTCCAGGTTCAGAATGCTGGGTTTAAGGCCTCTTTCCTAGTTGAGAGCTTCTAAACTCCCTGTTGTCCCCCTCCCTGGGACCAAAGCTCTGGGGAGGGCCTGAGGCAGGGCCTGAGCAGAGAAGACCATCTTCTGTATAATCCACCTTCTTCCCCTGAACTCTAGAGCCCGAGTGGTGGAAAGCATCCCATCATGGGGTCTCCCCAACCTTTGCTGAGAGGCTTATTTTGCACTTCTAACCAGGCTCTTGGATGAGGGAGGAAGTGTCGCTGTCAGGGACAGTAGTGATGTTCAGAGGCAGTGAGGGGAGGAGGGAGATCTGAGAGTCATTGAAGTCACGCCTGAGTCAAACCCTGCTACAATTATTTCAGTGACCTTGGGTAAGCTTCCTCACTTCTCTGAGCCTGAATTTCCTCATTAGTAGAACTAAGAAAGGTGTTAGGTCCAATAATGTCCAAGGTCTCATCCATATTATTTTTCCATGATTCTATACATTGTTATAGAACGGCAGCTTGCCTATAATGGCTATGGGGAACAAAGTCCTGATCACTGGGGAGGATTAAAAAGGTACCCCTGCTTCTTCAGTGGGCTTTACTACTTTGTGAAAAGAACTTCGTAAGAGTGCGTGGTATGAAGGTATGAAGAAGGTGCTTCCCTGAGAGCGCTGGATTTTTACCGAGTCCTTGTGGATACTTAAATATAATTTAAATGGACCAAAATGAACTCACATTAAAAATTCAGTTTCTCAGTCTCACTAGTCTTGTTTCACATGTTCAGTGGCCACGTGTCCATCACTGCAGAAAGTGCTGCTCTGAATGTCCCAGTTGGGCCCCCTGCCTGTCTGAGGGGGAGAGCAGGTATTCAGAGTATTCAAGTGGTAACACCTGAGGACAACTTGGTTCTTTGTAGTTCATGACTTCTGAGATGGGAAGGGGCTGGCATTGTTCAATTCATTACAGCCATGGTGAACTTCAGATTCATTGAATGACTGCCCAGGCATGGGGGCAGGTAAGAAGCAAGCCCAGAGAGCTTCTAGTGCCTTCTGACTGCCCACACAGGTCCTCAGAACCTTCCTGCCAGATTCTTGAAGTCAAGTGGACGTCTTTTTTTCTTAACCTCCACTTTTTGGGGACCAGAGAAGCCTGTTCTTCTGCCCCAGAGCTGCCTGAGTGAGAGGCTCTACCCTGGTCTTTCTTAGAGTCTTATACTGCCTGTCAAAGCTCCACTGAGGTCTCAGCTGGGAGGGTCTCAATGCTGGGGACTTCCTAATAACACATGGTTGTGCCTCAGACCCTCTTCCCTGCTCCAAATCAGGGATGAAGGAGGTACAGGCCATGGTTTTGACAGGGTGCAGTAGACAATAGCTGAGAGTCTTCAAGGGGAGGCATGCACCCCCTGGGGTCCTGGGTTGTAGCTGTCCATGCAGAACTAGTGAGTCTCCTGGTGATCTTAGGGCGGGTCATCTCTGCTCCCTCTCCACCCTGCTCTTCTCACAGACACAGCCATCTCTGGGGCCCAGGGGCAGGAGTGCTGATTGAAGGTCCCTAGGAAATCTGGCTGTTACATCCTTACAAACCACATCAATAGCACATTCCTTGAACTGGCAGGACCAATGGAGGGCCCTCCAGGGAAGCAGCTGGTTTCTTGTGTAGTCTGCTAAGGCAGGTCCTTTGGAAGAGGGAAGCATGGGAAAGACTGAGCCTCCCTGGACTCTGTCTCCCGACACCATGGTTAGGGCTTAGGCCTGCAGCCCATTCTCTTGGCACTTGTTAGGGCAATCATGCCTGGCCAGAAAAGAGATGAACGGTGAGATAAGGGGCCCAGAGTAGAGTCCTCATGTGGAGGAGGTCCACCAACATTTCTAATGGCAGTTTTTTCTCCAGAGAGAACAAAGAATTCCGTGTCTGGAGTCCACCAGCTCTTTCGATAGAAGATCAGAAAGGTAAAAGTGGGGATAGGAGTGCCTATAACACTGTACCCCACCAACCAGCATTTCAGCCATAGGTTCCTTTTTGGTTTGGTAGCACCCTAGGGGTAAGAAAGATGGGGAGTGGGGGGCCCATGATTTCTTCCTCACACACCTGCTTTCTGATTCTCCTTCAATATCTTCTATGGTGGTCTGGTAATTTGAATGCTTAACCAAGCTTTCCTTTAGTACCAAAGAGTTTGGGGGACAGGCTTTCTGTTGTAGCAAATTTGTCAGCGCAGTTTCACTTCTGTCTCCCAGTCCCTTGAGTCTCTTTGACACATGTCAGGGGTCTGCTCTGAGATCACCGTTAGTCCTCACCCTGTAGATCAGACACAGGTACCCATTCCTCTCTTTTTGGTTCCTTTGTGGATTCTCCTCCCTCACCTGTCTCCTCCTCCTCTTTTCTTTCTCTTTCTCCTTGTCAAAGTCCCCACCCCATGCCCTCATCCCATTCCCAAGTGGCATTTGATTGCACTTGTGCTCAGCTGAGCAGCCCAGCTCCTCCCAACCCTCATAAGGGACCCACAGAGCATTTCCAAAGCAGCAATCATAGTATCTAGACTGCTCTAAAAAGGTTAAAGAGTTTTGGGCAGTGTAGAAAGCAGGCTGCCCCTGACTTGGTCTGCAAAATATTCCTCTGTTCTCACTGTCCCCCTGGTCCGGCTGTCCCTGCCAGTCCTGCACATTCATTCAGAACAAACTAAATTTACAATCCAACCAAATCAAGAAGTTAAATCAGTTATTGCAAAAGAAAACAATGTGGCATATTTTACTCTCCCAGATCAGATTTGGGGATCCTTGGCTGTCTAAGATTTCCTGGGCCCCTCCTGGCTACTCTATGGACTGAATAATACAGAAGCAACATCCAGCTATGGAACGAACCCTGGCTTGAGACCAGACAACCCGAGTTTCATGCTCCATACCAGCACCCCTGGTTGTGAGAGCCTGAGTAGGTGGCTCAGCTCCTCTGTGACTCAACCATCCCATCTATAAAACGACGCTAGTGGCTTCTTAGGGCTGTGTGTGCTGAGGGCACTTTATATAGCCACACAGTGTACATCAGATCTGGCTGCTGGTTTCCTGTCTCCAACATGGTAACTGGGGCAGGGGCCAGAGCACCCCACTGCCAAGGTATTTTGTTCTCTACTGTCATAGCCGTTAGTCACATGAGGACACATGTCAGGAAAGGTATGAATGGAGATTCCCTTTCAAGGACTGGAGGCAGGGGAAGGACAGAAAGGACCAGGCTGCTTGCTCTTCTCCCTGCTCCCCTTATTCTGGGCCTCCTCCAGCTGCCCCATCTCACCAAAGAGCAGCAAATTCATAAGTTGCTGGAGCTAAGAACCTGGGCCTCATTCTTGACTTTGACTTCTCATTTCCACGTAGCCCAATTTTGTCTTATTCAAATGGACCTACAATATAAGGTAAATCTGATGTTGACTGTCTCCATTCCTGGGCCACCCCTTAGCCCATCTCTCTCTATATGACTGGACCACTCCAGTGTCTCCAGGTGGCTTCTTGGCTTTTCCTCTTGCCCTTGGACTCTTCTTTATATGGAAGCCAGAGTATCTTTCATATCCTGTGTTTCTTCTTCACTGAGGCCACCACAGTTTGCAGTCATATGTTTTTGTGTGTGTGATTTGGAGTTTAATGTCTGGCTTTCCCATTAGACATGCTCCACAAAGTGAAGGTCAGAATCTGGGCTGATGGTCACTGCATCCCCTGTGCCCTTGTTAAGGAACTGATGAGCAAATGAACGAAAGACCCAGACAGGGAGGGCATTTGTTTGCCTGCTCTCTCCATTGCCTCTCTTCCAAAGGGAAACCCCTCTAGAATGTTCTTTCCTTGTGGGCAGGGCATTTATCTCTTTGATATGTGGACGACCCCCTATACCCTGCAACATGGGCCCATCTAGAAACTCAGTAACGTTTTGTTGGATGCATTGTGAGTCTTTGAAGTAGAGAGCTTCCCTGGGCTCTGGATTAAGTCTATACCACTGTCCTAAGAGGTGGACAGCCAGGGGGCTTGGTCACTTTCTCTCTGATGCCATTCCTCTTTCTAAAGATCTCACTGGTGTCCCAAAGCCCTGGTCTCCACAAACCTATTCTGGTGTGAGAGCTTAGTTGGGGCAGACGTTCCTTCTATTCCAGAGGAGGAAGTAAGGTCTTCCCTGTAACTTCCTACATTCTAGGGACACTGGAGTGAAGGACCTTCCTTATGGCCACAGAGAGCATTTGGCCCGAGAAGCTCTTGGGAAACTTCTGTGCCCCTCTGAGGCTACATCCAGTAGCTGAAGTCTTTCCCAGATATTGGTGGAGGCAAAAAAGAGCAGCCCCCCACCCCTGACTCCCCTATCCTGGGAATTCCCAGAAGAGCCGAGGAAAGGGTTATAAGAAAGGGCCACAGAAGAGAAGACAAAGCCCTGGGGGTTGGGGGAGAATAGAAGGACAGTTGAGGAAGACACCCTGGTGCCACGTGATTTGCTGTCTCTGTCCTTCTCCGAGTTGCGGTTTCCACCTGTGAGAGTGAGACGGTGCCACCTGTGTGGCTGCCAAGCTAAAGCCCATCTGACAGATTCACTGGGAGGAGGAAGTGCGACAGCTGGAAAATGGTTATTTTTCATCTTACACCATCAGCAAAGTCCCAGACTTAGCCCCTTGCCTCTCTCCAGTTATTAATGGCCATAGGGACCAAATTCCTCAACCTCACTTCCTTTACAGCTTTGCTTCCAGAGCCTAGTCTTGGGCACTCTGGGCTCCCTTTCAGTTTCTCCTGCTGCGTAGGCATTTCCCCCAGGAGCTGGGCTAGATTAGCCTGAGCCCAGGGCTGGGGAAGAGTGTGTGTTTGGGGGGTGGTGGGCTCAGCTGGGGGGGTGGGGGTCGTGAGCTGCCTTGTGGCTGCTCTGCAGGGTCTGGCGGAGCCCCAGCCTCTGGCTGTGACATACAGCCCCCTTCATGAAACCAGACAGAATTAAGCCTTTTGTTTCCTGTTTGCTAGGCCGGCTTAAAGAAAACACAGAG
Organism: Ictidomys tridecemlineatus; assembly: GCF_052094955.1. Taxonomy (NCBI): domain Eukaryota; kingdom Metazoa; phylum Chordata; class Mammalia; order Rodentia; family Sciuridae; genus Ictidomys; species Ictidomys tridecemlineatus. The sequence continues at coordinate 108,560,537 of NC_135480.1, forward strand.
GGTCCTGCGGCTGGGGCTCCCAACAAGACTGCCTTTGTATTCATTTAATTAATCAGTTAGCCGAGGGAAAGGAGAGGAGGGAAGTTCGTGTTATAAATACATGGTTTTCTTTGGCTTCCCCCCACCCCAAAAGACAGGGCCTGAATGGCATCCCCGAGAGAGACCCCCATCTTGCCCTAGACATTCTGGAGGCCTGAGCCTTAGCCCTGATATCTGTGGGTCCTGGGGAAATGTTAAATGCTGGCGGGTGGAGGTTGGTTTCTGGCCTCTGGTCCCCATTTCTGCACCTTACTTTTCTTCTCAATGCCATTCCCTCCACGGATGGGGTACCTGCAGTGCCACATGGGAGAGTGTTTATCCCCTAAAGTCCTGAGCAACCTGCAGGTGCACCATGGAGAGAGAGGTCCATACCTCAAAACAGAGTTCCTGGTCACCTCTTTATCCACCCACACTCCACAGGGAGGGCCTCAATCGGTCCAGCAAGAGCATGCTCAGACGTTCCTAGGGGACACCAAGGCTACTCTTCCACTGCAGCCTTCAGGGGTGCACGAGAAAAATGAGGTAGGGCTCTTAAGGTGCAGGGGTGGCAGAGAGTTCCCTGGGGCAGACACCTCATCCCCATGTCTATATCTGCAGAGCTTTTTTTCTTTTTTTAAAGCTTCTTTCGATGATGCTATTTAAACAGAAATGTTTCAAAAATTTTATTTTCCGTTTTTAGAGATGGGCAATTTCTCTCCCTACTCCCTTTCCCACTTCCAGCTGCCAGGTGTTTTTGGAGTTAAAAAACCCTTTCATTATGAGGTAAAATATTTGCAGTCCCTAAATATATGGCCCTCGTAATGGAATTTCACTGTGGTAAATTTTTCCTTATGTGCTCTTCATTTCAAGTCCTCGCTGGAATGCTCTGGTATCTGGTAACCGTGGCTCTAGTCTGTCTGAATATACTGCTCAGAAAATCCCCAGTCCTGGCCAAAAGGTAGAGGGTCTGGGAATTGCACTACGCCTCTCGTCTCTAAATATTTATTTAACTTGTCTTATCAGGCTAAATGCAGGTGGCTCGTGGTCCCCACTCCTTAGGACACTTTCCTCCCTGACTGCCTTGGCCCTTTGGGAAATCCTGAAGACAGTGGAGACCAGGAGGTGGGCAGAGCTTGTCGAATATTCTGTAGGGACTGGACTGTGAGGCCTCAGTTTTCTCTCACCACTCAGAGGACATTCTTCCCCTCTCAGTCATTCAAAGAGGTACACAGTTTCATATCACAAACTCCCATGTCAGCCCCTCCCGGGATTCTCAGGAGCATGGTCAAGCTAATGAACCTGCAGTGTGCATGTCTTGGGTCAGCAAACTCTTCATTTTCATTTATTGTGTGGCTGACTAGTGTGTGTCATGTGTGCCCTGTCCCCTGAAGCAATACAAAAACTCAGGACTGCAGAATTTCTGTGTTAACTCTGGGGTGATCTTAAACAAGCCCTTTTCCTTCTAAGCTTCATTTCTCCAAAACTAGTGCTTCACCTTTACATCTGAGTAGGGAGCAGGACAGACTTCTGGTGTTCCTCTGTTCAGGGTGACTCATAGGTTCTGGGAGCAGGGCAGAGGTTCTGTATTTGTCCTAGTGATGTTGATGCTGGTGGTCTGTGAGCTACACTGTGAGGAGCATGTGACTGATGGATGTAATCTGTAATGTGTTCACGGAGGAAGAGGTTGCTGGCCTTCAACTCAAGCTACCACTGGATTCCAGTAATAGGTTGTCTAACTCGTCCCAGTTTGCCTGAGACTTTTCAGGTTTTATCAATGGAAGTTACTGGAAGGTTGACTGTCCTGATTTTAGACCTCTCCTTTAAGCTTCTATGACTTAAAGGCACCCGACTTTTCTTGGTCCTTTCCTGTCAAATCTCTTCCACTTAGATTGTGAACTGGCCTGACTCCTGATTAGAGAGCTCTGCAAGCTCCAAGAAACCTCCTTGGACTCTGTCACTGGCCTTCTTCCTCTGCCATCTCCTTTTCTCCACTTGCAACACTCCACACCAACCCCTAAACCCTGACTCCTCCAGGATTGCCTGGCTGAATCTCTTTTAACCCTGTCCTGAGCTCCCAGTGTATACCTCTGCTCAGTGCTCATTGTAGACTGGTGTGATTGGCTATCACCTCTAATAACAGCAGCAATGACAATAATGTATGCTTTTTTGCATAAAGTACCTGTCTCCAAACCTAGACTGGTCTGCTCCTGGAAGACAGTGACCATATCTGATCTTTCCTGTATCCCCCAGGGTGCCTAGTGCCTGGTACTTGCTAATCCTTGGTAGAGGTTGTTCTGTGTGCTCCCCTATTCCCAGAAGCCAGAGTGGTGCATGGCACAGAGTCTGCCAACTACATGTTAATGGCACCTTCATGACATGCTGCTTCTAAAAAGGAACAAGCTAAAAAATGCTCAATACATATTTTATTATGAATACGTTTTAAGGTTTGAAGTCCTTGTGTTTATTTATTTTTATTTATTTATTTATTTATTTATTTTTAAAGAGAGAGTGAGAGAGGAGAGAGAGAGAGAGAATTTTTTTTTTAATATTTATTTTTTAGTTCTCGGCCGACACAACATCTTTGTTGGTATGTGGTGCTGAGGATCGAACCCGGGCCGCACACATGCCAGGCGAGCGCGCTACCGCTTGAGCCACACCCCCAGCCCCCTTATTCTTGCATTCATTCTGCCTTTCTATCCCATTATGTGCCCAGCACACAGTAGGACTGGATGTTTTTTATTTTTGATGAAATCATGTTGTTAGGAATGAAGTCCTTTCCAGGGAGGATTGGGAGGGGAGCCCTTCGAGGGTACAGTCTAAGCCTGAACTCTCTCTCCTCCACATGGTCTTTGTGCAGTGCAATCTCTAGTGTCTACCAGGCCAGGCAGGTGGTTTCTTTTTCTTCTTTCTTTCTCTCTTTTTTTTTTTTTTTGGTGTTTTTTGTACTGGGAACTGAACCCAGGGCCTTGCACATACTAGACAACTGCTCTGCCATTGAGCTACATGCCATGCCCTGGTCCAGATGACTTGATGAGGACACAGAGTGATATTTTTGACTTTTAGGCAAACATTGTGATCCTTTTCTGAATCCAGAATTGTAATTTTATATTTTATTATATCCAAGTAACAATTCATTTTAAAGCCATCAGGGAGTCTCTCACTGGGGGAGGAGGGTAGATAGGATGAGCAGAGCCTAGATTACGTCCCTTTGAGCCCCAAATGCTTTACTCTCTAACCAGCCCTTATTTTGAATCTGATTGTCTTTTCTTCTCTCTCATCCCACACTACACCCCAACACATGCACTACAGCCCAACCTCGGCTTCCCCACACTGCATAAAATCGAATCACTATACATTTATCGAGCACTTAAGATGTACAAGGCACTTAGGAAAATAAAAGTGCAATTGAAACCTAACCCCTACCTTCCATCTTCAAAGAGTTTATCCTCTAATTGGGGAAGCAGTTTGTGAAAAGAAAAGTAATAATACAAAAGTTAAATAATAATGAAGATTACAATGCAGGAGATGTTGCACAACGGAGTAAGTTTAATTAATTATTAAATGAGTGGCAGATTCCTTGTGTTGAGGGAATTCCGGGAAGAAAGAGATGGCTGTGCACTGGGGTGGTCTAGAATGACAATAGTCAGGACCTTGGCAGGTCCAGATAGAGCTAACAGAGGCAGCCTGAGCTCAGTCTAGCTCAGCACACATTTGTGAAGCACCTACCATGTTCTAGGCACAGTGCTATACTCTGCAGGTACGGGATGAGTAAGACATAAGGCAAAGTCCCCCCTTGGAGAGTCTTCAGTCTAGAGGGGTAACAAGAAGGCAACTTCAGGGCAGGAGCTATGGGTATATCATAAAAGAACACTTGATCAGACTGGTGGCTCCTGGGGAGGTTGCAAGGAGCCACCTCTTTTGACATATAAGTTGACTTGAGTAGAAGGTAGTTAGTCCAAAGTGTAGGAAAAGGTATTAAGTAGAGAGATCTTTTTTTTTTTTTTAATTTTTTTTTGGCGGGGGGATTAAACCTACGGAACTTTTCCACTGACCTATATACCCATCTTTTTTGTTTTTTATTTTGAGACAGAGTCTCCCTAAGTTGCTTAGGGCCTCCTTAAATTACTGAGGCTGGTTTCTAACTTGCCATTCTCCTGCCCCAGCTTCCTGAGTTGCTGGAATTACAGGTGTTCACCGCTACTTCTGGCCAGAGAAATTATCTTGCATGAAGGGGTGGATGCATGACAAAGAGAATGTGAAGAGTAAGGAGGTCAGGGTTCTGGAGCAAACAACATGGACCAGGGAGTAGCAGAAGAGGAGTGAAGCAGCAGGCATCATGGAGAGCCTGGAGTGCCTAGTCCTCTCATGTAGCTGATGGGGAGCCCTTGACGAGGCAGCAAGAAAGAGCAGCCGAGTAGCAGGCTCTTGAGCCAGGTGCCCTGCTCTGCCACTTGTTAGCTGTGTGACCCCGGGTGAATGACTTAATCTCTTGGTGCCTCAATTACCTAATGTGCAGAAAGGGTAAAATAATAGTGTTTACCTCACTGAGGTGTTGTGAGGACTGAATGAGCTAATAAGCGTGAAGTGCTAAGAGCAGTCTTGGAACCAGGAGAGCGCTCACTAAACTGTAGCCATTGTTAATATTAAGGGATTTTAGGCTGGTGAGGGACTTGGACAGATTGTGTTTAAGAAAGATCACATTGGCAGTATTGAGAAGGGTGGATTCACGTGGGTCAGAGCAGATGCAGGAAGCCGATTAAAACCTGTTGCTACATTGCAGGCGAGAAATGGTGGGGGCCTCCAGGCTGGGGTGGGGGTAGGAGAGAGACCCACATTATATATATATTATAACTGGTTAGAAGGACAAATCTTCAGATTGTGGGGTGAGAGGACTAATCTAGATGTAAGAGGGTAACAGGAGGAAGGACTCCAAGGTTAAACCTTATGTACTGGGTGGATGGTAGTTGAAAACTATGATAGGGAGGTCTACTTAGGGGTTGATCCCTCCCTTACTCTCTCTTGCTTGCTTCTTTCCATGTTGAGTTCCAGTATCTATGGTACATGTAGTTAAAGATATCTATTAGGAAATTGAACACACCCATTAGAGAACAAGGTTGGTGGTGGAAATGTGGTGGCCAGTAGCCCAGAATGGGGATGGAAACCACGAGGGTGTACGAGGTCACCCAGGGAGAGTGTGTGGAGGGAGAAGAGTGGTGGGCAAAGGCAGAATGTTGAGGAACATACATTTAAGGGATGAAGATGAGAAACCACAAAAGCAAAGAGAGTTAGGAGAACAATCTGGAAAGGGGGACATCCCTGAACCAAAGGAGTAGAATGCTCTGTGATTGGGTAGGGTCAGATGGAACAAGAACAAAATATCCAGGATGAGAAGGACTGAAAGAATATCTCTTGACTTTGTGGCTACCAAAGCCAAGGGCAGCCTGAGGAGAGAGGATTTGGTGGCAGGTCAGAGCAGAAGAGATTGTGCGGGGTGAATGGGAGGTGGGCAAGAGGTGGGGATGGATGTGTGTGGTCAAATCACTCCTGGACGGGGGCGATGAGCTGGTTGTCAACAACAAGTGAGCAAGCCCACCTGTGGGGCTTGAATTAGAATCTGCTGGAGAGATTTAATTCAGTCATTCAATTTTGCATTCAACAAATATTTATTGCACAACTGCTATGGATTTTAAAGTGTGCAAGATGTAATTCAGTAATGAGTAGGTCCAATATAAAAGATAAGGCAAGGAAATAAGTAGCTGTAGTGCAAAGCTGAAAACTATCATGGATGATGTGCTATGAGTTTGGATAATGAAATATTGTCATTCTCTGGGGTGACCAGGAAATGCTTAATGGATAAGATGACTTTTGAGCTGAGTTTGAAGGAGGAATAGGGTTTTCATAAGAATCAGTGTAAGGCATTCCAAAAGATAATTAGTATATGCAAAGGTCCTGAGCCAGGTAAGTATATAGCATAGTTTGGGAACATGAAATACTCTAATTTCTTGAGACTCTGGGGTCAGCACAGAGGTAGATTGTAATTGAGGCTGGAAAGTTGGATTTTGGACATATCATTGAAGTTCCCCACATCAGGTTTAGGAATTTGTACTTTATTCTATAGGCCTGGAGGAGCCATACATTTTTGTTGTTGTTGTTGTTTGTGTGTTTTTAATGTAAAAGGTAGTAAGAGAAGACTTTGCAACTATGCATTAGAAGGATCTTGCTGACAAGATGTGTGGGGTAGATCAGAGAAGAGAGGGATGATTTGAGAGACTACTATGATTAGCAGTAAAACATAATGAAGAACTTAACAAGTGGGGAAAAAGAAAGCAAATATGGAAGACATCTGTAAGAGTTTGACTGGTTGGGACTTAATATGTGCCTCTGTGGGAATGTGTTGGGTCTGGGCTAGTTCAGGGGGAAGGCGCAGGGTAGAAGGGGTGGTGAGGGAGAAATCAGTCAGGTTTATACAGCTTGGATGGTTGGAAGAGAAGTGACACCATTAATAGAAACAGTGAAGACTGAAAGGTGAGCAGTTAAGGGGGAAGAGGAGGCAACCGTCTTTGGACGGTTGAGTTAAAGAGGGCTATAACTGAGAAACAGCCATTCCATAGGTGAACAGGAGTGCTCAGCCACCTCAGAGCAATGTCGCTGCAGTTGTGGGATCAGCTAGATTTCAGCGGATCAGGAGAGAATGAGACATGAGGAGGTGATAGCTGTGAGCACAATTGAATCTTTCAAAAGTCTTGGGGGAGTTGGAGGGTGTAGCTTCTGCCTGTGCATGCAGAGTCCCTGGATCAGTCTCTGGCACTGGGAAAAAAGCATACTTTTATGAATAAAATAACATCAATAACAAAACAAAACAAAAAATAGCAATCAATAGTTTGGTGGTAAATGGGAAGGAAAGGGGTGATGAAAGAGATATAGTTCCGGAGGGCTAAGCAAATGATTTAGAATTAAATAATTCTGTACATTCATATGATTACTTATAAAGTAGTTAAGGTCTATTTTGTTACCGAATCTTTCCAAAGTTTCAGGGAGGCCGGGCAGGAGCTGTTACATCCACTTGACAGATGAAGAAACTGAGTCTCTGAAATACACAGGTCAGCAGGTGTCACAGGTGGGATTCCACCTTTGGAGCAAGTGAGGCCTGTGGGTCCAGGGAGACTGTTGTAGGTCCAGGTGGGTAGCCTGAGTAGGAGACATTGAAGATACACAACTGATGGTACCATAAGATGTCAGGTCGGCGCCCAGGGGTGGTGGTGGTGGTGGGTCAACCTTGAGAAGGAGGAGGGGAGTTCTGCTTTTGGGGCAGGAGGAAAGGAGAAGGAGTTTGAAGACATAGCATGCTGAGGAAGAGAGGAAGGAAATGATGAAAACTCAGGAGACACAGAACCAAGGGACACTGAAACCATCAAGAAGCATTCATAGAGCAACATGCCCAAAACCTCAGTGAGGAGCGAGAGGGGCTGGAGGATGGAGGAGCAGAGCCGTGGGCTGAGGGTTCCTGTATCTCTGGACAAAAGACATGGGTCATGGTAATCTTTGTGGGGGATAAATGAATGAGCAAGGGGGCAAAAGGGCTTCCCCTGGAAGGCCCTGAAAAAAGAAATCTTGAAGGTGGAGGGAGGATGTCCTATGCAACCCTCACACCAACCTAGTGTCATTCCTTGCCCTTACTCTCACCTCTACATGATCTCTGCTGGGCCATTATTGCTCTCATTCTAACCTTGGCCAGGAAAAGAACCATCCTCAGTGTGGACGCTGACCATCACTTGCAGTGAAGCAAAACGATGGTGGGGACCCGGACACAATGAACGGGGGGGGCAGGGGGGCATGGACCCTGGGTGGGTGCAGGAGAATGAAGATACGTGGTGAAGATTCTGCTTGCCTGGCCAGGGAGGGACAGCTTCTCATACAGAAGGAGAATTCTAGCGATGCAACGGGGCCCTGTGGAACTTCTTAGTAACTTATTGGCCTTCCTGAATTTTGTTTTTTGGGTCAGAGGGGGTCTGGCTAATACCAAAGCCACATTGACTGGAATTCCAGGAATCTGCCCTCCTTCCTCTAGGGAAGTTATCTTGCCCTTTAAGGAGGAGCCCATGCTGTTCCTAGGCCAAAGTTTGCATTTAGGGCACAGGAAGGTAATGATGCCTCACAGGCTCCTGGCTTTCCCTCTGCACCCGTGTGGGCTGGGACCTGTGTATCACATGGCACAGACCCAGCAGGCCATCCCTAACCACCTGTGGGAAGATGTGTAGGATAGGATTCTCCAAGGAAACCCTGTGGTCTTTGGCTGCATCTCACTTAGGGTGATAAACTGCTTCTGTTTGTCTGGGATGGAGGATTTTCCTGGAACAGAAGAATTTACTGCTAAGGCCTGAAAAGTCCTAGACAAGCCAGAACAAGTTGGTCTCCCTAACTATCCCTACCTCTTACTTTTAGAAAAATGCCGAGTTCAGGGTCTCCAAATTCCTGGGCACAGCTTGAATTTTCTTCTGGGATGATAAATCCTATACTCAGGAAAATGGAGCTATAGAAGGATCTGTGAAGGCCCAGATTAAAAAACTCAGTCACTTCCACAGTGTGCAAGTTTGGGTGAGTTACTTTATATTTCTGTGTCTCAGTTTCCCTACTGTGAGCTGGGGATAACAGTATCTATCTCCCAAGATCATGGTGAGGAATAATGAGAGTGTTCATCAGTTAGGTGCCTAGCCCGGTACAGGAAGCGTTAGTTGACAGATTCTGCAAATGGAGAAGGTGAGGTTCATAAGCAGGACTAATTTATTCTGGGTCAAAATGACAGAATCAGAGACCAACAATAGACTTTAAGCTCTTGAATGTATCTTTCTACTTTGGAGTAGACAAGAAGTTTTCCATATGGCTGTTCCTGGGATAAGAGGGAAGGGCTCATTTTGATTTATTTGTTCATTCATTCATTCATTCATACATTCAAGAATTATTTTCTGCATGCCTACTATGTGTCAAGTGCTGTCCCAGGATCTGGGGATATAACTGTCAACCACACACATAAATATTCAGCCCTCATGAATCTTGCATCCTGGCAGGGGAGATGCATAGTAAATGTCTGTGTAATATAATGCCAAGTACTAATAATTGCTTTGAAGGGGAAATAGCAGCCTGAGGTGGAAGAGCATGGCTGGGAGTGGATGTTATTCTATCAGGGAAGCTCACTCTGAGCTGAGCCCTGGAAGAAATCAACCTGGGTTTTCGGGGCCTCCGCTGCCTTCTGCAGCTCCCCACTCTGGCCCAGCTGCTCCTGGGTGGAGTCAGCTGCTCAGGAGAGACGCCAGTCCCTGGTTTGGGCCTAAGGAGTAGGTGGAAGGCAGCTGTTCTTATCAGCTGTCCTTCCACATTGCTGACCCCTCTGCTGATCTGAGTTTGGAGATGTGAGCTGCAGAATCCATATGGAGGGTCCGATTGCAGATGGAACTAATATGGACGGACTGCCCTGCCCTGCTTGGAAATCTCTACATGTGGGGACAAGTCACTGTGTATTCAGTTTCCTATATGCTTCTAGGTCTTTGGCATTGCCTTTTCCTTTAAGAAAAAAAAAAAGTGCACCCTGTTTGGATTGCATGCTAAATGATTTATGAGCATTATTCTTCTCCGTTAGCTTTACCTGTAGGAGCTCCAGCCCTCACAATCCTATTCGTGTTGATTAAGTACATTTGAAAGCAAGAGGAGACTGTCTGAAATTGCTTCACAATACAGACTCACGGCTTCCCCTGGGCCCAGGAGAGATTCCTCAGCCTTCCTTTGAAAGAGCTCCTTTGCAGCTGGTTAGGCAGGAGATCAGTTCAGAGACACGGAGCCAGTCTCGTGTGTGCTGAAGGAGGCAAGGGGAAAGTGTTCTTTCTGAAGCTGTAATCATGGGTTTGAGATCCTGGAATCTCCAGGCAGGGTGTCCTGCAGGAGTTTTCCTGGTTCTCTTGCACCCCCTCCATATCCAGTTGTGACTGCACTTGGCTTGGCTCTTGAGGGCCAGCAGGATCAGGGACTGTGTATCTGGTGACTTCTGAATGCAAGCTCCAACTATTCGTCTTGCAGGTTGACGAATAGTCAGGAGGATAGACAATTGTTCCTAAAGTGTCAATCAGAGTTCAGAGTTGTCAGGGACCCCACTATATAGTGTTAGGGAGAGAGGGGAGCTCGGGAACATCACCACCAGCCCTTATATCCCTGGGCTAACGGGCAGCACATGTGCAGACAAACCTTGACCTGCCTAGTCCACCTCCAAGCTGAAGGTTCTCTCAACTGGTCTATAGCTGTGACAAGCCCGGTGGCCTTCCCAGTTCCTCCCAGGGCCCTGTCTATTTCTGTGTTGGAGATTTTGTAGGTAGATGGATAATTAATAGTCTAGACTGAGAACTTGGCCCAAGTTAACCTAGAAAGTTGACTTCAATTGATTGCGTATGAGTTGGCCTCAGTTAATCTGGAAAGTAGACTTCAATAGATTCTGTTTCTCCTCCTCTTGCACCACAGTCTGGCCCAGGGCTCCCTCCCACAGATCTTTGGGTCAAAGATGAAATAGGAAAGTTTTCCCTGAACGCCTAGTCTAGCCAGAAAATTGTGTGAAGTTATCATCTCTTCCCTGCCTCTTTGCCCTGAGAGTGCCCCTCAGAGTTGTGCCAGTCTTTCAAATCTGGCACAACTGAAATTTCATTTCATTTCATTCTCTCTCTTCTTCAAAACGCTGTCATCCTTTGTGGCTTCCCTTCATATATGAACCCCAGGCTTCTCCACGCCTTCCACCCCTCCCTGCCCCTTTTGGGGCATCCTGGCGCTCATGTCTGCTCCAGACACCAGACTGTGGACATTACTTGGCTCTAGTCTCACCATTTTGCCTGCTTATGGGGTGACTCTGAACACTAAAGGGTGTGCTGGGAGAATTGAGCACCCACTAAGTGCCTGACCCCCTTTTGGCTTTTGGTGTCTGTTTTCTTACTTCCTCAAGCCAACCTGGAGATGGTGTTACCCCCATCTGAGCAGATGAGACCCAAAGACACTGTCAATCACTCAGCTAGCAGCTTGCAGGAAGGAGATTCAAACCCAGTTCTGCCAAGCCCTAACATCCACGCCATGATGCCATCTTGTGTCAGGACCTGCCTGTTGGAGGGTGGCTTCCAGGAGAAACTGGAGCCCCAATCAGGGTGACCTTCACACACTGCCACCTCCAAAGACCACCTACCTACCACTTGAACCTATCATTTCACCGCTAATAGTATATTCCTCAGAGTAATCGCTCTTCTTGCTCTTTCCCTCTTACATTTTCTTTCTGTTTTGTAGTGCTGGCAATAGAACCCAGGACCTTGCCCATGCTAACCAAGTGCTCTACCATTGAGCTATATCCGATCCTTTTTATTTTATTTGGAGACAGGGACTCACTGAGTTGTCCAGGCTGGCTTCAAACTTGTGAACCTCTTGCTTCAGCCTCCCGAGTAGCTGGGATTGCAGGTGTGTGCCACTGCATCTGGCCCTCCCTCTCTTTTCAATGCACCTATTGGGGTGCTCATGTAGCAAGCATTAGCCTTGTCAGCCAAGCCAGGGTAAAATTTCTGAACTGTGAACCGGAAGGGCAGCTAATGCTGAAAAGGACAACAAGGAGAGGCTTGTCCACCCGACACAAATCTTATCCCCTTTGAGTGTTGGGTGCACTGGCCCCGTCTCTGTGCAAGTTGAGCCATGCTCTGGGGACAGCCCCAGTGATCTGAGCCCCTAGCCAGTTCCCACAGCCTCTGCCTGAGGGAGAGGGGATGCAGTTAGGCCTCCCCACCTCTTGCCTGCACTCAGACATGCCCCTCCCCTCCCTCTTCCCCTCCCCCTTCTCTGGCCTCCCCACCTTGATGTAGCTGGTTCAACCACCAAAGCTTCTGTCCACTCCAAGAGCCCCCTCTCTCTGGAGTGGCTCAAAAGGCCTTTTGAGTGGAGGAGCCAGCAGCAGCCTGTGGGCCTGGGAGGAGAGATTCCTGAGGGCCAGCAGGGTCAGGGACTGTGTATCTGGTGACTTCTGAATGCAAGCTCCAACAAAGAGAAATCTGTGGGGAGAGAGCCTCTGAGAAGGAAATAAAATCTCCATGAAAACAAACTTTTGTTGGAAGGTCTCTCTTCTTGTTTTGGCAGCAGTTGCTAAGTCCTGGAAGGGGAAGGCCTAGTCTTCCGGAGGAGTGCAGACTCTCAGATTGTCCAAATATCAGTTCCCTCCTAGAGGAGGCTTTGCCTCCCTCCAGGAAGGCAGTCCTGGGAGTGAGTGCTGTAGTCACTGGTTTTCTAATCAAGACTAGACTGAGCAAGGAAAAGCTGGGGGTGGTGCACAGAGTGCTGGACTGTGATTTAGGAAACTCCACAGGCAGTGCTGTCTGCTGTGGTTCTGTGACTTAGCTGACCTGACATCTCTTGGAGCCTTGCTTTTGTCATCTGTATAATGGATGTAACTTGCCCACTTGGCTAGAAGTTCGGATCCTAGTGGAGGGTGGAAACCAGAGGATGAAAATGAAAGATCTTTGGAGGCATCATAATGCCACTGGAAAGATGCATGATTGTTTCTTTTTCTTCTTCCCAGGGCTAAGTGGAGCCCAATATGTGTCGGGTCCAGGCCTCTAAAGATTATTTCCTTTTGTCCTGTTTAGGGAAAAAAATCCTTGAGGGTAGCTGTGGTACAATGCTCAGGGGACTTGGGAGTCATAGAGAGTGGTCAGGATTGGGTAAGGATTGGGTAAGTCTGGTGATGAGCTGTGCTTTTGGGTCTGTTTCTGACATGCTGCTTGACCTTGGGCAAGAGCTGCCAGTCTCTGATCTTGTTTATCTTACCATAGACCATATAAGATGAAATAAATCATTCTTGTCTCCACCCGAGGGGGAGAAGGAGAGATTAACTCAGGGGCAATCCTGGTGGGTGGAGAGGGTCTGAGAAATCTGGTCGGGGAGGTGGCAAGACTGGGAACAAAGCTCATCCGTCCCTTATCTTGAGTCCCTATCCCCACTTCTTTCCAGGCTGGTGGCCAGGATTGCTGTTATTTCCTTCCAGAGGGTTGCTTTTATGGGAGGTGTGTGTTCCCCATGCTCTGGACACTTTTGAAAACGAAGTGACGCCTGGGCAATGCACCTCTCTCAGAGCTCTCTTTGGCTGGCAGAACAACAACACAGTGAGGTTTGGGCACAGAGAAGCCTGGCCCAATTAGCAAAGGTCCCTCCTCCCTCCCCTCTTCCCTCCACTGTCCTTTCCATGTCTTGCTGGGTCAGTCACCAGTCACAGGCTAATAACAGAGCCGGTGCAGCTGGTGTCACGAGGCTGATCTGAACTGCCTGCAACAGGGGGGCATTGTTAGAGGAGAGTTAATAGGTGAGGTCTCCCACCGCTGAGCACACGTGGAGTTCACATGGGGTGTCTTCAGGCTCAGAGGGCCAGGATGTGTGTGTGCGTGGAAGGAAGCAGGAGGCCAAGGCCTCCCCCTCCTCCTCCTCCTCTTCCTTCCCTCAACACAGGCACATGCACGGCACATACATACACTCACATGTGTACACACAGAATCACACAAATTATAAACACAGGCACACACATGCACAGAGTAACACACACACACACACACACACACACAGACATGGAGTCATACACACAGGTATGTGTGCACACGTACCTCCCAAGGGGAACCTTCCCTTGATTTAGTTATTTTTGCCATTTTAAAGATGGAACCCAGGGCCTTGTGCATGCAACAAAACATATTCTCCACCACTGAGCTATACCCCCAGCCTCAAGAGCAACCATTTCTAAGACCTTCTCTCTTCACTCTCTCATTTGCCCCCTTCCCACCCCATCTCTCCCCCTTCCACTCTCCTCCCTGGTCTCTTTATCCCACTGCGGCCGTGGTTAACAGTCCTGGAATTGCCAGGCCAGCTCTCACCCTGTGCAGTCTGGTGGCAACGAGACTGGGAAAAGAACATGGTATGAGAGCCACAAGAGCTGAGTTCAGATCTTGACTCCCCAGCTTGACTGGCTCTTGGCCACAGACACACTGGGCAGTTGTTTCACTCCTCTAAGCCTTACTTATCTGTAAAATCCAGCTGCAAATAGCTTATTTCCAGGTTGTGTGAGGAATGCGTGTGGTAACAGGCGTACGGAACCCAGCACAGGCCAGCATGCCTGAGGTGTCAGCGGATGTCCGCTCTTTCCTTTGCTCTCCGTGAATGTATTTCTGCTGTATGGTCTAGAAAAGAACTCTCTTTGGCTGACAGAACAACAACACAGCTAGGTTTGGGCACAGAGAAGCCTGGCCGAATTAGCAAAGATCCCTCCTCCCTCCCCTCTTCCCTCCACTGTCCTTTCCATGTCTTGCCGGGTCAGTCACCAGCCACAGGCTAATAACAGAGCCAGTGCAGCTGTTTGGGCTAGAAAAGAGGCCCATCCTAGTGAAGAGCTTGGGGGTCTTCCTTGCATGAACATTGCCTCTTTTGTCTAGGGGCTGATTTCAACCTGGGAGTGGGTGGAATATCATAGTTATCAATTGATAGAATATTTTTTGTGCAAGAGAATTTCACTCACCTTTGCAAGAGGTTGTCCACCTCTTTCTCACAAATAAGGAAGCTGGACCGGTGTGGTGGCATTTGCCTATAATCCTAGAGACTCAGGAGGCTGAGACGGGAGGACAGTAAACCTCAGCAACTTAGCAAGGCCCTAAGCAATTTAGGGAGACCCTGTCTCAAAATAAAAAATGAAAAGGGCTGGTCATGTGGCTCCATGGTTATGTGCCTCTGGTTTCAATCCCCAGTATCAAAACAATAACAAAAACAAAGCAAGCAAACAAATAAACCACAAAAAAACAAGGAAGCTGAGGCCCAGAGGGGTTAAGGAATTTGAGTTCACACAGCTCCTCAGCGGCTAGGATCCCTGCCCCTTACCTTGACTTTCTGTTGCACTAGGTGCTCAAGGGTCCCTAGCATGAGTTCCTGCATCAGTCACTTCAGCCACTGTAACAATACCTGAGACAATCAACTTATAAAGAGAAAAGTTTTATCGTGGCTCCTAGTTTTTGAGGTTCTAGTCCATGAGCCTGTTGCTTTTTGGCCTGTTGAGAGCTAGCACAACCTGGCGGCAGTACCTGGTGGGGCAAAGCTGCTTGCCTCATGGCTCAGAGGTGAAAGAGAGCAAGAGGACAGGGCTGGGGTCCCACTGTCCCTTTAAGCGTATGCCCCCAATAACCCGAAGACCTCCCTCCAGTCCCCATCTCTCAAGGCTTCACCATCTGCCAACAGCACCACACCTGGGAAGACACTTTTAACATATGGGCCTTGGGGACATTCCAGATCCAAATGGTGGCACCTGCCTAAGGGAGATGGTACTATTTTGTTTGGTGATTCAATAAATGGCCTGCTTTTTCTTTGAAGAGCAGGCACATTTGGAGGAGCCCTTTCTTTCATCATCTTTCTAAAGTGACTTGCACTTGAGTGGAAGGCTTTGGTTCTGAGGAACTGGGCTGCAGGAGGCCTGAGGGGCATCTGTAGGAACAAACAGGATGAGAATGAGGAGCTCCATTCAGATTCGTGCACACAGGTGAACACCTACTTTGGGCAGGGTCCTGAGCGAGGAGGTGGGAATGCAGAAGTGAATATGACCTTGTCTTGCCTTCAGAAGCTCATGGGGAAGTGAGTCCAGGCAAGTAGATAGAGGTATGGACACCGAGGTTTGTGTAAATCTGGAAGTAAATGATGCAAGGCCACTATGGGGTAGGGACAGGGACCTGGTCTCCAATTGCTTGGAGGGGTGATACCAGAACAGTTTGTCTTGAGTATTGGAAAGGAGAGGGAGGACAAGGGCCCTCCAAGGAGGAAGAATAGAATGATCAACAATAGGAGGTGTGAACATGGAAGGCAGGAGTGGGCAGGGACAGGTTGAGCGCAAAAGGCACGTGGTCTGAACACGGTGGGCATGAATCAGAGGGGGACCAGACCTTTTTAAGAAGGGCATCCAAGGTATGTATCTGTTACACTTAGGGCTGTTCTCCCCAATATACAAGAACTCCTAAAAATCAACAACAAAAATACAACCTAGTTGGGTAGAGTGGCACATGCCTGTAATCCCACCTACTGGGGAGACTGAGACAGGATGATGGAAAATTTGAGGCCAGTCTGGGCAATTTAGCAAGACCTTCTTTCAAAATTAAAAAAAAAAAAAATTTAAAAGAACTGAGGGTATAGTTTAGTGGTTCAATGCCTGGGCTTAACCTCCAGTGCAGCAAAAACAGAACAAACACACACACACACACACACACACACACACACAAAAACAAAAACCCAATATAGAAAAATAGTCCAAGAATATGAGGGGACTATTCACAGGAAAAAAAAAAATACAAACGGCTCTTAACATATGAAAAGATATTTAACTCTGCACATGATGAGGACAACACAAATTAAAATTACCCAGAGATTTCACAATTCCTTCACTTTTTTTAATAGACAGAAATTCAAAAAGTTTTCACATTATATTGGCAAACCCCTTCAGAAGTGGCCTGCCTCCCAGCGTAAATAAGTATAACCGCTTTTGTTGGTCAATCGGCGGTATCTATAAAAAATGATGAATCACAAGCCTTTTATTATTTATTTATTTATTTATTTATTTGTTTGTTTGTTTGTTTATTTATTTATTTATTTATTTATTTATTTATTTATTTATTTATTTATTAGTTATTGGCGGACACAACATCTTTGTTTGTATGTGGTGCTGGAGGATCAAACCCAGGCCGCACGCATGCCAGGCGAGCGCGCTACCGCTTGAGCCACATCCCCAGCCCCAGAATCACAAGTCTTTTGACTGAGAATTTTACATTTTACATTGGAGAATTGATCCTAAAGATATGCTTGCACATCTATGAAATGATCCCCACTCCCTTCTTGGTACTGGAGACTGAACCCAGGGTCTTGGGAATGCTAGGCAAGTGTTCTACCTCTGAGCTACACTCCCAGCTTGTGAAATCACATATGTATAAGTATGTCCTTTGTAACCTTATTTGTAATAGCAAGAGCTTGAAAAGAACCAAAATGTCTATTAATTGGGGTCCAATTAATTAGATTATCAAGTATCCTGATAATGAAAGAGTATGCATTTATAAGAAAAACAAGGAAATTTCCTGTTAGGCATATGGAAAGATCTCCAAAATATGTGTGAAAAATAAAAATCCTACCAAAGAGCTGAAGACAAGGGGGAAAATGAGAATCTATGTTTGTATTTGCTTGGATAGGTGGGAGACGGGAATGGGAGGGGGACATTTCAGTGTACACCTTTGATTGTTGAAGCATGTTACATACTATGTTTTTCAAACCAATACAAAACAAGAAACACTGCAAAATTCCACAAAAGGTCTGGGGCTGAATTCTGCCAAGAGCTGCTGATTTTCAATTCCTTGCTCAGAATTTTATAGAGACTGTGGAGATGGAAGGGGATACATTTGAGAAATAGTGGGGGTGGGGAGGCAAAACCCCTAAGGGTTGGGTGTGGGAGTGAGAGGAGACCGAGGCCTCAGGGGACTGAGGTCTCCATGGCTCCTAGAATTGGTACCCATTCTGCCTTGGGAAGACTAGAGAGAAGCATGTTGGGGAACAGGGGGGGACTTCAGGTCACGGGGCAATCCGCCCTGGAGAATTGTCTCACCTCCTGTGCTCAGTCTCTGTGCTCTAATCTCTCCTTTTTTGGTCATGACCTTGTCCTGTTTCTCCATCTATCTGCAAAGGCAGTATTTCTGGTGACCAAAGCAGAGGGTGCATTCCTCTGAAGTTTCATTTTCGCTAAATTCTGACCAACAGGCTCCTAGTTTGCTGGTGGCATTCCTTCTGCCAGTGCCACCCCTCAGGTATGAAACCAGGGCAGGTGTTGAGTCTGAAGGTGCCTCCAGGCAGCTGCCTGAGCCCAGGGCCTTCCAGGGAGTAGGCACTAAGAGTCCACAGCACTAGGGACAGGAAGGAGCCCCGACGGTGGACACAACAGCCAGAAATCCACATTCCCCTCTAGGTCAGTGTGTCCTGTAGAGAGGGCAGGACTTGGGACTCCATTCTGTTCTCTTTTGCTCAGAGCTCTGGGGCTGTGAGCCTGAGCTGGGGCATCCCAGATGATGGCCTGTGTCTCCCATGTGAGTGTCCATCCATGGCCATCCTGGCACTGATGGCAATGGGAAAAGTGGAGAAGAGGAAGCCCAGTGAGAGGAACTCTGTTCAATATGAACACATGATGTGTGGCAATCCCTGTGATAAGTGCGGTGGGATGGCATGTGTGTTTGGGACACATGTATTCCCGCTGGTGAGAACAGCAGTCCCCTCAGCTTCCTGCCCTGCTCAGGCCCATCTGCAGAGTTGGGATCCAGGATGAAAAACTAACTGGACAGCTACAGGCAGCCACGCTGTTTGGTGTTGGAGTTATGAGCTGGCATGTGAAATACGGCCATACTCTTGGTTTTACTTGTAGCTGGAAAGGATTAGAAGACAATTAATAAATCATTTAGTGCCCTGAGTTTAAGTAACTTATTATTATGGGCTGCATATATTTATTATGCTTCACTGAGCAACACTGGCACATTTCCTTTGACTGTCACACAATTTGTATGCAATTTGTTTCCGAAGGGTTTTTTTTTTTTTTTAATGCATCCATAAATTATTAACCTGCATTCTTCAGGACAGATTGCCAGAATCCCAACCCCTCCCCCACCATCCCCTGGGTCTTACAAAAACTTTCTGTTCCCAAATGATGGGAGTGTCCTGTCCTGCAGTCAGCATCCATGGGGTTGGGGATAGCTGAGGAGTCATGGGTGCTCTCCCTGGGTTGGGCACCTGAGGCAGATCCAACAAGTCTGACAGACACCGGTTTTGGGGTGATTGGCTGGTGCCTGGAGAGGCATCAAAATCCTGCCTTTCAAAATTGTGATGAAAATGAAAAGAAATCTAGAGGTAGGTAAACTTGGCTTTTGAGTCAAACTGGGAACTGAGTTGACTTGGAGCTACAAGATTTCAAACACTGATGGCCCCAACTGGGCATTGTTGTAAATGAGGAAGCCCAAAGGGCCAAGGGCCACGCTGAGCCCAGTGCCCCTTATCCCCCTTAATCTCCCCTAGCTGTGAACCCCCATCCACCCCCACACCCAGGCCTTTCTTTGGAAGATTTTTCTCCACATTTTTTTTTCCCCTAGGCCCAAGGCTGTGCTGTCTTTTGTGTTTTTCTGGTTGGAGCAGTTTGAAGTCTTTTGTGATGTGACATTTTTTACTGAATCCTGGATAATTATAGCCCCCTCCTCATGAATTCTGAATTCTCATTTAAGTACCCAGGGCCTGGGTTAAAGGACAGTCTGTCGGGCTTACCCTTTCTTATCCCAAATGCCTTTTCTAACATCTGCAAACATGCATGTGTTAAGCTTATTATGTGTCATACATGCACCTGGTGCGTGGTGTGTGTGTGAGTGTTTGTATGTGTGTGCATCTCATCAAAAGACCTCCCAGTCTTCGTTGCTTCCTGCATTGTTGGGTGACCCTGCACCCATAGCATCAATGCCTGTTGAATGAATAAACCATCTAGGAACGAATGTGAGAAACTTCCAAAAGCACAAGGCAGCCTCCAGGAAGAACCAGCATCCTGGAACCATCACAGAGCTCCAATTGGTGTCTTTCAGATGGCTAAGGTGCCCCAAGGACAATTTACACGCTGGCACGGACAGCCTCTCATCCTCCTAATCAGTTGACTCCTGGATTGCCTTGTGGGTCCTCACCAAACCCCTAGGCCCTTGGTTTGCCTCTGGAGAAGCCCAAGCCCCCTGTATTAATCAGCTGAGGCCCAAGACATCAGATAACAGGCTGTTAGAAATGTGTGCAAAATCAAAGTAAAAAAGCCATAAGCGAGGGCTTGAGCACTTCCCTTCTGAATAAGGTTCATAAACTTTAGTGCAGAGATTTTGCGACATGTATTTTGACTGCTCAGAGATTTTTAAAAATTGCTCCCTTTCCAGTACTTTTATTCGAAGTTGGATTTATGAGATTATTGAATAGCTAAATCACAGGCTGGCGAGGCAGGCAATTTTTTTTTGTCGGAGAAACCGTGACATACCTGCAGGGAGTTTGTGAGTAAAAGCTGCCAGCGTTGGTGAAAAGCATTCTATCTGCTACTTTGCTTTCCAGAGCGTCACACTGAAAGTTCTCTGATTTTGTTATTTTAAGCCACAAGAAGGCAATTTAACTATGAGAGGAGCCTCTTGTTTACTGACAATCTTTCACATCATGCAGCTGAGGCTCGGCCTTGCTCACCAGCTCTTCCCCTTTGCCCCTGGAGGGTGCTAGCTCTTCAGTCTGCCAGAAACAGAGTGTCGTTTGTGTCTTCTCCTGATGGGCGCCACAAGCTGACCTTACTGCAGCCCGACAGAGGGCCCTCTGAGCAAGTCCTGCCTTGAGAAGGCCCTGAGAGTCCCTTCTGTTCATGGCAGAATTGCCCGTGCCAACCCCCTTAGTCCCTGCCACCTGCAAGCTCTTTTGCTGGCAGGTGCCAGGTGGAGACCATCAGCTGCACAGGAGAGAGATTGTTCTGGGTAGTTACTGCTAGCAAGGGATCCCATTTTATCTACCTGCCATCAGAGTAATCTGTCTCTGCTGGAGGCACCTCAGAGGAGCAATGAGCAGGTGAGGCTCGGCAGATGGCGGAATGGAGATTGGAGCTGCTGGCCCTGCCGGGAGCCCAGAGGCTGAGGTCCTTTGCTGTGAATTCAGGAAACCTCCCAGGTCCTCTCCTGTTTATGGCAAAATTGGGCCTCCTTAGGAAAAGCACAGTTTTCCTACTCCGTTTGTTCTCAGATTGGTGTTATACCCTGGAGCCAAATTAGTGGCTAAGAACAATTGGGAACAAATGCTCTTTCAGCATCCTGCTGTGATCTGGGGATCCAGGTGGGGACACCAGCCTTCTCCACTGAGCCACCCTCTGCAGAGAATCAGCATCTCAGAACCGTTCAACACAGCCAAATTTCCTCATAATCCTCCAGAGCTGTGCACATCTGCCTAACCCCAGCTGAACAAGCTGGAGCCCTGATAAGTTATTTATGAAACAATATTCAAGACCAGCCCCTGGAGGCAAGTTAGGACTTAATGAATGGGAAGTGCTATGGTGCCATTTGGAGAGGCCTGTGGCTGGATGGCTGGAGTGGGGTTCAGCTCTCTCCCCACTAATGCTGAGCTCTCCAGGGCTCTCTGATGACCCCATGGTCAGCCTCTCCAAGACGTGGATGATTCTTGGCTTGGCTTGGCTTGGACTTGATACCAAAATTATTTCTACTTGCTTTAGCATTGGTCAAGGAAAAGTAGCTAACCCCACCCTTCCATCTATCTGGATGGACCTGCTCCAAAGAGGAGCTGTTACTAGGTAGCTCTGGAAATACTTGGGAGGGAGAAACTTCTGTGGTCCTCACATAGCTGCAGGATTACACTTAATCCCCCAATCAACTGGTGGTCTGTCTCTCCCTCTAGACTATAAGCTCACTGAGGTCAGGGCACTGGACTTGTTTTTCATCACTGATCCGAAGCCTAGGTCTGACGCTCAAGTTGAAAATGAATGAATGGAATTCCCGGTCTGGTGTCCATTCCTGGATTCCCTGAATAAATGTCCCCATCCCCCACCTGACCATGTCCTCAAATGTGAAAGGAGGCTGAAATAGAAGGTCTCTGACTCTCCAGGGCCAGCTGTGCCCCATTCTAACACTGGCTTCTGCATTGAGCCCTCTCTGAGCTTCCCCTGGACCTCTGTCTCTGGCAGACTCACTCCTGGGGTGGGTGCTGCCTCCTGTGCAGATGTCCCCCTTGGCCTGATGGCCCTGGTTTAGTCATTATGCGGGCTTCCAGTCTGGGTCTTGCTCTCTGGTGTCCAAATACTGTCCTCTGTGCTGTTTCTCCTGCCGCATCCTCAGACTGTCACTTTCCTCTGACACATGGTGGAGAATTCCCTCCAAAGTAAAGCCAGATGTAGGATGAGGACTTGTTAGCACAAAGGGATGCATTTGTTCTGCTCTGGGCTGCACCTCCCCGGGAGGCTGTATTTACTTGTCTTTCAAGCCAGACCCTGCTCCAGGAGGGGAATTAAGGGCCTCTACATTTCTAACCAAATGAGGAAGGCCAAGGGTCATCCTGTAGCAGATCCACCTCCCTTTATCATGCAGTCTTTGTTCCCAAAACGGGAGCCAGTTTCTTTCCCCTTCCTTGATGCCTGGCCCAGAATTTCTCTGGCTTCCAATGAAACAAGCATTACAATAAGAATATTTACTTGCATGAGAGACATAATCTAAATTTTCAAAGTATATCATTTTCATTTCATTTTTACAATGTCTCTGTGTTGCAAGCAAGCCAGGAATTAACATCTGGATTTATTTGAGGCCCGAAGATTTATTGGTATTTAATCCAAAATTTCTTGGAATCTTAGGACTTTCTGACTGTATGTGAACCTGATAAATATCTTTTCCCTGATTCGTAACCTCTAAGTGGACTCCTCAAAAATCCTAGTGTAATTTGTAAACACAAATACCATTCTGGATAAAATTCTGAGGGTCTTGAGTACCCCTAGAACCTTAACATCCCTCTTGCTCTGATCCAGCCATGTGGTTCAATAGATGAAGAAACCGAGGCCCAGAGAATTAGGGTTTTGTTCACAGGGTCCTAGGGCTGTGAAAGGTCATCCCTCCGTGCTGCCTAAACTCTAACCTACCAATTATTTTTTAGTTTTCATCGGACACAACATCTTTGTTTGTATGTGGTGCTGAGGATCGAACCCAGGCCGCATGCATGCCAGGCGAACACGCTACCGCTTGAGCCACATCCCCAGCCCCATTTTTCTTTTAGATTTCCTGTGCATGGTTTATTGCTGTGGATGTTTCTAGAACTGCCTTTCCTTTCAGTCTGGAGTCCTTTGTCCCTTCCCCCACCAGACTGTTTCCTTTTTTTTTTTAATCCTAAATCTTGTCTCACTTTTCTAGCACCAACCCTTCAGAGTCACCTTGGCTCAGATGCCACCAGGGACCTCTGCCTTCCCCTTGGCATGTGGGCCGGCTGTGTACATCTGTGGGAGGAGTCAACCAAGAACCCAGGCTGGTCCTTCCCTCCCCTCCTCTCTAGGGTCACCCCACTGTGGCTTCAGGACTCCAGGCTCCAGCTGCTTCTTTTCCTGCTCTTTAAGACCCCAGGCTCTTTCTTTTTCCTGATAGAAACTGGAAGAAGTTAGTAGCAGAACACATTTTTAAACTGTGGTAAAATACACATAACATAAAATTTGCCATCTTAACTATCTCTAAGTGCATCATTCAGTGGCATTAAATACATTCACATTGCTGCACGATCATTATCACCATCAATCCACAGAGCTCTTTTCATCTTGCAAAACTGAAACTCTGTCCTTATTAAATACAACTCCCCATCCACCCCACCCCACCCTCATCCCTGGCAACCGCCATTCTATTTTCTGTCTTTAGGAATTTGACTACTCTAGATAATTTGTGTACGTGGAATCAAAGAATATTGTCCTTTTGTGACTGGTTTATTTCACTTAGCATAATATCCTTGAACTTCATCCATGTTGGATGTGTCAGAATTTCTTTCCTTTTTCAGGCTGAATAATATTCCCATTGTGTTAACTTTCTGTCACCGAGATATAATACCAGAGAAAATCACCTTAATAAAGGAAAAGGTTAATTTTGGCTCATGGTTTCAGCACATGGTTGCTTTGTCATGCTGCTTTAGGATTGTGGTGGCAGAGTACATCACAGCAGGAGCACATGGTAGAGATGTATTTACCTCACAGCAGCTGGGAAGCAAAGAGAGGAAAAGACCAATATCCCTTTCCGGGTCACTCCCCCAGTGACCTAACTTCCCCCCCGCAGGCCCCACCTCCTAAAAGTTCCACCACCTCCCAGTGGTGCCATGTGCTGTAACCGAGCCTTCAACACAGGGGCCTCTGGGGGACATTGAGACCCACACCATAGCAAACACATTGTGCTTATCCATTTATCTGTCAACACACACTGGGGTTGCTCCCATCTTTTGGCTGTCGTGGTGAGTGCTGCTGGCCGTGTAAGGGCATCTGAGTCTCTGTTTCCGATGTTATGGGGCCCATGGCATATACCCAGAAGTGGAGACATGTTTTTTAAGTTGTTTTAATTATTCTCTGCCCTACCTCAGTTCTGTTTTATTTTATTCTTCAACTAACGTCTTTTGGGCAACTGCCAATCTTACTGGGCCCGTGGCAAGTGCCACAAAGGGCACTTTCTCAGAGAAGCCACAGGGCTTTCCTGACCCCACTACCTCAAATGCCCACCCTTCCCTCCTTGTCACTGCCATCTCCACATTCTGCTGCATTTTTCTTCTTTGTGTTTATCACACACACACAGTGTGTGTGTGTGTGTGTGTGTGTGTGTGTGTGTGTGTGTGTGTGTCTATTTGGGGGATTTCTGGGAACTGAACCCAGGGGCACTTTATCATTGAGCTACCTCTCTAGTCCTTTTTATTATTATTTTGAGCCAGGGTCTCACTAATTTGCTGAGTTTGGCTTCAAACTTGTGATCCTCCTGCTTCAACCTTTCATGTTGCTGAGATTACAGACATGTGCCACCAGGCCCAGCTATACTATATATATCTTTTTTCTTTCTATTTATAGTTTTCTCTTCCCATTCGAATGTGAGCTCTCTGCTTTGTTTGTTGCTGTATTTCCTCTATCAGGCACAGTGTCTGCTATATATACGTAGGACACAATTATTAAGGGAACAAATGAGTGATTGCAACTGCACCTACTTGCAAGTCACTTATAATCTGCATATTCTAACTATAGTATCAGGCAAAATATAGGAGCCCTTTGTGGTATAGATTCAAGTGATATGAGAGAGCCCAGGATGGATGAACAGGAATTACCTCTGTGTACTGGGTAGGAAATGAAAAGGCCCGTGGAGTAGCATGATAGAGTAGCATGATGGTGATAGAAATTAATTAATTTTCCATCAGTCTCCCCACAGCTTCATGATATAATTTTGTTAACAATTTCCAGGTAAGGAAACTAGGCCTGAGAAGGATTAAGGATCTTGCCTAACTAAGGCCATACAGCTAGTAAAACTGCTTCTTTGAGTCAAACCTCCTTTATTTTTTTATCCATGTTTTAATTATATTAAATTTCTTTTCAAAAATCATAAAAGTGGCAGTGCTCACTGGAGCTAGTGAAAAAAGGCAAAGATCCACTAAAAACAAGAGCTTTGGTCAGCACCAATATGAACACCCTGGTCTGTACCCATCCACACACTTTTGTGTTCACACAAACCCCTGCAAATGGATTAACCCTTTCTAGAGGCTTCTCTGTTTTTTCCAAAATCGAATCACATTGCGTTAATCACTCTGCTACTTATTTTTCTTTGAACATCATGGCCATCCCGGATAGTGAAGAATGTAGATCTGACTGGCTCTTTTTAACAGTTACATCTTTCTACAATATGGTTGTACCACGTTATCCGTCCATTTCTGGGTTTTTTGCTTCTCTCCACTACAGACAATGTTGCATTACCATTATTATCAATACTTTTCTTTCTTTAGGATATATTTTCAAGATGAAATTGCTCAGTCCAAGTGTATGTGTATTTTTAAATGTAATCAATACTGCTTTACTATATTCCCAAAAGATAGTGGCATCAAATGTCATGCTTTTAATCACTGCAATTTCTAGGCGCAGGCTGCCCTCACTTCTTCCCTCCCTGATTTTCTGCAGAGCAGTGTCCTCAGGCTCATCCCAGATGCTTGCAGTCAGCCCCAGGACTTTCCCAGAAGGCTGAAGGGGACATTGCTTCTTCTCACGTGCCACCTGTGGGCCTGGATGTGGCTCTGTCCTTTCTTGTAGCCACTGAAAACTATCCATCAGGGGATCTAGATTATAGTATCAAATTGTTTGACATTGGCCAAGCCACATAACTTTTCTGTGCATTTGAAAAGGGGTTGACAGTCCGGTGCAACAGCCATTAGCCATATGTGGCAGTTGAGCACTTGAAATCTGGCTTGTGAGATTGGAGACCGAATTTCACATTTTAATCAATTAGAATTTATATTTAAAGAGCCACATGTGGCTAGTGGCTACCTTAGAGCACCATGCAGCTATAGAGACTGAGAATGGGATATGCAGAAGTATAGCATATAGAAAGTGCTTAGCTAGCCCAGAGTCTGGCACATAGTAAACACTCAATAAATACTGGCTATTATTAGGTATTCTGTGTCTTGCTTTCCAACCCACCACACCTGATGGCCCTCAATGACGCCCCACACTGGCTGTCCCCGAGTCACCTGGGGGAGGGAGGAAAGGTGTTACCGCAGTGATGCATGTCAGTAATGAGCCTTGCACTGAATGTTTCTGGTCTACTACTTTCCCTGGAGGGTCATGTGAGCCGGAGTGGTATGTGGCCTGCTTTGCAAGTGATTAACATGGTGTAAGCAATCTGCATAGAGAGAAAAAACCCTCGGTTGGTATTCCATTATTCTATTAGAGTTTCAGAGCCGGGATTAAGTGGACATGATTTCTTCCTATGGGCCATTAATTTTGTTTTATTGCTGGTCTGATGGCCATTACCCTTTTTTGCCAATGCATTCCCCCATTAGGTTTGTACAATTAACAAAATATGTGCTGTTAGGGCTTTGATAGGAAGAGTGGGATGGAAATAAAGGGCGGGGATGCCACCACAGTGGTGGGGGTGGGGAGAGGCTAGACCCAGGGTGGGGACCTCCAGAATGAAGGTGTGGGGGCGGGGGTGCTGTGGGCCTGTTCAGCACCTGCCTCCGGGCCACTGGCATTCCTGGAAAACTGCAGAAAGACCTTTGGGGCTCTGTTCCAGCCAGGAGTGTAGGAGGCGCCCAGGTGAGAGGACAGAATGCTCAGTGGGTCTAGGTGGGCGCGGTGCTGTGCTTCCTGGCTCTCCTGCTTGGGCTTCCAGCTGGGTACAGCACAGCTGAGGCCATCCTGTGCCACCCCCCACCCACTCCATGCTGCCACCTTGAACTGGAAGCTCCTCAGCCCGTGGTAGGGTTGGGGGAAGGGTAGCAGGGGGTAGAGTCAGACTCTAGGTGCCTGGCCCAGTGAGAACTCAGAGGCAACACCTGCCTTCTCTCTAGGGGACAAACCAGAGGACTTGTGCCAGTCAAAGAGGGTGGCAGATATCCAACGCCATCCAATGATCACCGGCGGAAATGCAGGGTTGGTATGGCTAAGTAACCTAAGTTTGGGTGAAAAGTTGGAAATCTGAGTTTTATTTTATTTTTGTGCTCTACCAGTGAGCTACATCCCAGCCCTTTTTGTTTTTCATTTTGAGAGAGGGTCTCACTAAGTTGCCCAGGCTGGCCTTAAACTTCTGATCCTCTTGCCTCAGCCTCCTAATGACTGGGATTACAGGCATACACTGCCACACACAGTTGAATTTTTATTTTAAAAGTTTTTTCCATGTTTTTTTTTATTGGTAAATTTTGGTGTACATAACTGGCTGGATTTTTAAATGTGAAATTTCCCCAAACATTTAGATGTAGGCAGAATTTATTTAAAAAACACCAGATAGGCAAGAGTCAGCCTAGGGGTTGCCATTTGGCAGCCTCTGCCAAGCAATAAGAAGTCTCAGAAGGGTTTTAAGGAGAGGTGGATATGATCTCATTTGTATTTCAGGAAGATCTCAGGGCAGGAGGTTGGGATGGGTGGTAGATGGGCAAGATCAGGGAGAGGCTGTGGGCCAGGAACACCCAACACATCTCTAGTTCCTTCTCCCAGGTAGAAAAATCATCAGGATTAAAGCCATCAGTGTTAAGAGTCCTTTCAGGATTTCAGATTCATACTTAAATTTGTAGGTACAGACTCCAAGTCGCAGGCAGGGCTTGGGCAGGGCCTGGGCAGTGTGATTGAGGGACCTTTGGCAGGTTCTCTGTAACTGTGTGCCTGTGGCCCCGGAGGGTTGAGGATGGATGAGGAATTAGAATTTATGCTTACCAGACTTAGAGGAAGACCATGTAGTGCCCTCCCAGCCAGTGGGTAAGAGACTCATACCCAAATATTTAGAGCCAGGTAATTATGTCTTTATTCAATTGCTCAATTATATGTCAATTGAGTCCACTGGTCAGGGACTTCAGTGTCTGACGGTCTCATTAAACAAGTAAAAGCAACTACAAAACGTCATCTGTGACAAGGACTGCAGGTGGAGAAGTGGGTGACGTGGATGACGTGGTGGAGAGATGCAAGGCACCTTGTCTGGAGAGACAGGGGTCTTGCAGACATTTCATGCTAGAATGGGCTGACTCAGAGTTTTCCATTGAAGTTCTTTTTCCCTTTTGGAAAATTTGTCACATGCCTACAGGGGGGCATCCGGGGAGCCTGTTGGTGCTCAAGGAGGGGTTGTCACAATTTGGTTTTCATCCCCAAGTTCTGGTTTGGGTTAAGAACAGGAAAGCTTGTCACACACAGCAGATGAATGCCAAAGTCCTTAGTTGTTTTTTTTTTTTAAGAGAGAGAGAGAGAGAGAGAATTTTTTTAATATTTATTTTTCAGTTTTCGGCGGACACAACATCTTTGTATGTGGTGCTGAGGATCGAACCCGGGCCGCACGCATGCCAGGCGAGCGCGCCACCGCTTGAGCCACATCCCCAGCCCCCAAGTCCTCAGTTTTCACTTGCCTCTTTTTCCCCATTCAGCTGCTGCCAGCCTTTATTTTTTAATTCATTTTAGATCTATATGACAGTGGAGTGTATTTTGACACATTATACATACATGGAGTATAATTTATTCTAACTGTGATCCCTTTCTTGTGGTTGAACATGATGTGGAGTTTCACTGGTGGTGAATTCATATATGAACATAGGAAAGTTATGTCCGATTCATTTCACTGCCTTTCCTTTTCCCATCTCCCCTTCCTTCCCTTCATTTCCCTTTGTCTAATCCAACCAACTTCTATTCTTCCCTCCCCACCTGTTGTGTGATAGCATCTGCATATCAGAGGGAACATTCGGCCTTTGGATTTTTGGGATTAGCTTATTTCACTGAGCATTATAATTTTTAGATCCCTCCATTTACCAGCAGAAGTCATTCTTTTTTATGGCTGAGTCATATTCCATTGTGTGTATATACCACAATTTCTTTATCCATTCATCTATTGAAATATTGGTTCCATAGCTTGGCTATTGTGAATTGAGCTGCTATGAACTTTGATTTGGCCATGTCACTGTAGTATGCTGATTTTAAGTCCTGTAGGTATAAACCATGGGAGTGGGATAACTGGGTCCAGTGGTGGTTCCAAGTTTTCTGAGGAATCTCCATACTGCTTTCCAGAGTGGCACCAATTTGCAGTCCCACAAGCAATGTGTGAGTGTATCTCTTCCCCCACATCCTTGTCAACATTTATTATTACTTGTATTCTTTTTTTTTTTTTGTACTGTGAGTTGAATTCAGGGACACTCAACCACTGAGCCATATCCTGAACCTTATTTTGTATTTTATTTAGAGACAGGGTCTCACTGAGTTGCTTAGTGCCTCACTAAGTTGCTGAGGCTGGCTTTGAACTTGTGATCCTTCTGTCTCAGGCTCCCAAGCCACTGGGATTAGAGGCGTGTGGCCATTGCACCTGCCGTTACTTGTATCTTGATAATTGCCATTCTGACTAGAATGAGATGAAATCTCTCAGTGTAGTTTTAATTTGCATTTCTCTAATTGCTAGACAGCCTTTATTTTATTTTATTTTTTGTGCGGAGGATTGAACTCAGGGGCACTTGATTACTGAGTCACATCCCAGCCCTTTTTTTGTATTTATTTAGAGACAGAGAGGGTCTCAGTGAGACTGAGTTGCTTAGCACTTTGCTTTTGCTGAAGTTCACTTTGAACTCAAGATCCTTCTGCCTCATTCTCTGGAGCTGCTGGGATTACAGACATGTGCCACCACGCCTGGCTACAGCTTTTATATTATAACACAGAATAACAACAGTAAACCCATCAAATCACTGATATGTTCCAGGCAATGCATTAAATGTTGTGCATCTATTATCTCATTTAAAGATTCTTCTAGTACCCCATCTTAGATGTGGGAACATTGAGGTTCATAGAGGTTAAGATTATACAAATGATGGACTTCAGCTTGAACCCAGAGCTGTGTGACTCTAGCTTCTTTACTCTTAAGCCACAATGATGTACTAAGCTGCCTTAGGAAGAGACAGCACTCCCTGTAGATAATCTGGATAACCTCAGACATACATAGATATCAGATGGAATTTTGTTTTGCGAATCATCTAGTAGTCTAACTATCCTTTTTAGATGGTAAACTGAGGAACGGAGCAGTATGGGTCCTTGTCCAAGATCAAAGAATAAGTCTGTGACAGTCAGGGTATGAACCCACATCTGTCTAGTGCTCTCTATGTTAGACCATGTCTTGTGCATTTTACACCCAAGCTCTCCTCCCCACTCTGACTTCTCTGGGTGTGTTTCATGGATGCACACACAACCACCTTGAGGGTGCTGAGTCAAGTTCTGCTGTACTGTCTTCTCTGGGAAGCTTTTTTCTATCCCTCTCTCATCCAATCAAACATGATTATTTAACAACTCCCTCCTCATTTGTCTTTTCCTCAAACTCCTGTATGTCTACAAATGTGAATTGTCTCATTCATGTTTCCACATTACCTTCATGGTGAACAATATGGTGAACATCATGGTGAACAAGTTCTAATTCTAGTTGCCTTATTGCATGACTAAAGTCCTTTGTCATGCTTGCCTGCCGGGATCAGAATCTGTGAGCTTTAGAAAGCCCTAAAATGTGCACATGAGTGGTGCCCAGGCACCCACCAGTCAGTCCTGGGGAAACCTCTGCAACTGGTTCATGATGATGAATGATATATAAAGACAGCATGGAGAAGTAGCACATGCACGTCTGTGCGTGCGTGTGCGTGCGTGCGTGTGTGTGTGTGTGTGTGTGAGAGAGAGAGAGAGAGAGAGAAAGAGAGAGAGAGAGAGAGAGAGAAAGAGAGAGAGAGAGAGAGAGAGAGAGAGAGAAATGGAGAAACACTGAGAGAGAAAAAATATGCTTTTTATGATTTTCTAGTTATTCAGTTCAAAGGATGGACTTCTACTTCTCCTTCTCCCCCTTCTCCTCCCCTCTCCCCCTTCCTCCTTTCTTTTCTTTCTTTCTTTCTTTCTTTCTTTCTTTCTTTCTTTCTTTCTTTCTTTTTTTTTTTTGTGGCACCAGGGATTGAACCCAAGGGTGCTGCCATTGAGCCACATCTCCAGCCTTTTTTATTTTTTATTTTGATACAGAGTCTCCCTAAGTTGCTTCGGGCCTCACTAAGTTGCGGAGGCTGGCCTTGAACTTGTGATCCTCCTACCTCAGCCTCTGAAATTGCTGGGATTACAGACATGTGTCACCATACCTGGTAAAGGAATGGCTCTTCATTGTCATGTTTTTGTCCTCATTTTGGGGGTTGAAGAACTTTATGAATGATGATAAAAGAAGACACTATTAATGTTTTATCAAAATCTAACTTTTATCAACCCTATCCAACGTTGAATGCATTTTACTAATGACTGAAATCCAAATCTGGGAAATGATGCAATGGAGCAACTTCTTACCCAATGCAGGATCATCCTTCCCATATTGGAAGTTCACTACTTTTCCAGGAATCATGACTCAATTTTCAATGGTTCTTTTTTTTTTTCTCCCCTCCAGGGTTGGGGTTGGAACCAAGGATCTCATGCATGCCTGGAAACTCTCTACCATTGAACCACATTCCCAGCCCATTTGATAATTCTTATTGCCAGAGTATTCCTTCTTCTGTTCAACTAAAGATTAGCCTTCTCTAAGGTCCTCAGTTAGTCTCAATCTTACCTTTTAGAATAGTGCAGTCCCTCATTCACATAGTTTCTTCAAATATTTGGAGAACTACCATGAGAAAGAGGGAACACATTGCTTTAGTCAATACAGTTAGGACCAATGGGTAATATTAGAGAAGGACAAATGAAGATACCCCTGTAGTTACTTCTACCATGTTTTCTACCTCACAGACTCCTAATAATGAAAGCAATAATAATAGCGGGCATTTAGTGAACGCTTATTCTGTGTGAGGTTCTCACTATTATAAGCATCTTAAATTATATGAAGTCATTCAATTCTTAACAACCACTCTAGGAAGTACAACTTTTTTCTTTTTATTTTGTGTGTGTGTTGCTGGAAATTGAATCGCGGGCCTGTGCTTGCTAGGCAAGTGCTCTACCACTATACCTCCAGCCCGGAAGTGAACTTTCATTAGGCCTATTTTATAGATGAAAAACTAAGGCAAGGAGGAGTAAAGGAGCTTGTCCTTGGTCAAGATGGGCCTGTACAATATGATTCCAGATCTTACACTTTTAACCACTAGAATTTACACACAATTTAACAACTGGACAGCTTCTCCACCTCACTTTTCTACTCATTGCTCTCAAATATGTCAGAACTGCATGTAGAACTAATATGGGTTGACAAGTCCAAAGTGGGGGAGATCATCCATGCCCTCAATTTGGACACTGTATTGCTATTAGTGCAACCCAAGGTCACATTTAATGAGATGCAGCAATTCCATATCCTGGGTTGCATTTAACTCAAATAACTCAGTTTTTTCCCCCCCCTCAATCAGGCCAACCTTTTCTATGTTTTCTTGCATTTTTTTCCAGTACTGGGGATTGAACCCAGGAATGCTCTATCACTGAGTTACATCCTCAATTCTTTTTATTTATTTTTTTAATTTTTTTAAGACAGGTCTCACTAAATTACCCAGGTTGATCTTGAACTTAGAATCTTCCTCCCTCAACCTCCTAAATAGCTAGGGTTGTGGGTGTGAGCACCATGCCCCTCTGCAAATTTTGAATATGAGAGGCAGGTTTGGTATATATATATTTGTCAAATCTTTTGTTACTATTTTGTGAAAAAAGGTGGATTTGCAGGTGGACATAGAATATAATTGGATGGGTAAGAGTAGTGAGATTGTGGACAATTGTTCCTTACTTTCAAAATTATTTCATTTGTGGTTGTCACAATGTTATTATATAAGAAATTAAAAATGGTAAAGAAAAAATAGACTTTTTAGTTTTGGTCCCTCCTTCAGCATGTTCAAAGCTTTTTGATTCTTGAATCCATCCCTCCAGCACAGCAGTTTCCCTTTCCAGCTTTGTGTCATGTGCAAATAGAAAGGCTGCCATATCTTCTTCCAAGATGCTGGTGTCTCAGGTGGACAGTCACAGAAGGTGGAGACAGGGCAAACAGCTCCATGTAATTTCACATAGGGGTTTGTGTACAGAGTGTATGCAGTGCTCAGTAGTAATAAGTGAGTGGTTGAGAATGACACAGTTGGAACCCATTGCCAACCCAGGGCTGGTTCTGAGGTGCTGGTTATAGATCCTGGTTGGAGCATTTCAATAGATATTTACTCAGAACATGACTCATGCTGGGCACTCTGCTAGGTTCTGGGGCCATAATGATGCATAAGAAATGGCACTTTTCCTCAATTACTCAAGTTGGTGGCCTGGCCTTGTCTGTGAGTTACCTCTATGAACAGAGAACCTTCATCATGCAGGCAGAAGGGCAGCAGAATACAACAGACACTAGTATGGCAGTATGTAAAAATGTGGATGTGTAACCGATGTGATTCTGCAATCTGTATACGGGGTAAAAATTGGGGTTCATAACCCACTTGAATCAAATGTATGAGATATGATATGTCAAGAGCTTTGTAATGTTTTGAACATCTAATAATAAAAAATTTAAAAAAGTAAACAGATTCAGAGGAAGAGCTTTTGCTTGGAGGATATCATTATGGAAAAGAGTGACAATTTATTTCCAGGAGCACATCTCACTATATCTCATGTCTGAAACTTTATTTTGTGGGGGCCATCAGGTTGACCTCAAACTCTCAATCCTGCAGCCTCAATCTCCCAAGTAGCTGGGATTATAGGCATGCACCACTAAGCTTGAATCCCATACCTAAATCTTCTCACTGAAATTCCACCTTCTTCCAAGATCTCTCTCTTGTTTTATTTAAAGGAGAAATACTAAAGGGTGCAGGTGAGGGGCACTACATCCTACAGTTTCCTTATGGAAAAACCTCAAGTAGTTCTAGGACTTCATAGCCCAGACTTATTTCTCTGGCTTGATTCTTGGAGTCCTGGATTCTCTGGCCATTCTTTCTTAACCAGGATTATTTCTTTCTCTGCTATATTTCAGATATATCAATCTCTGTGCTGTCATGGGGCCTCCATGCTTTCCCCACCTTGCCTTTGCTCAGATTGCTCCCCTTCTTTGTCATGTCCTCTGTGTCAGTTAGTATTCTGTTACCATAGCAAAATACCTGAGACAATCGACTATAAGTTTATTTTGGCCCCATGTTTCGGAGATTCCACTTTATGGTTGGTTGGCCCCTTTGCTTTGGGCCTATGGTAAGGCAGAACACCATGGTGGGAGTGCATGGTGGAACAACACCACTCACCTGATGACA
Source organism: Ictidomys tridecemlineatus (assembly GCF_052094955.1). Taxonomy (NCBI): domain Eukaryota; kingdom Metazoa; phylum Chordata; class Mammalia; order Rodentia; family Sciuridae; genus Ictidomys; species Ictidomys tridecemlineatus. The sequence continues at coordinate 108,595,067 of NC_135480.1, forward strand.
GGGCAGCAGAAGACAAGGAGAAAGAAACCACAGTCCCACAATATCTTCAAGGACTTCCAGTGACCTAAAAGCCTCCCACTAGTCCTCATCTCTTAGAGCTTCTACACCTCACATAGTCCCACATTGGAAACCAAGCCTTTAACACACGGACCGTTGGTTTGCAGGGGCAGTCAACATTCAAACTTTCTCTACCAGCATCCCTTTGCCTCCCTTTCTCCAGCCAAGTCCTCCTACTCAGTCTTCTAAGGTCCTACTTATTCTACTTCCCCATAAAAATTCTCTTGATGGCTTCAATTCCCACCAACTTCATTTCTCTACAGAGAGAGAAAGAGACAATTGTCTCTATCGTGCAGTTTAGCACAGCTTCTATTTTTTTATTTAAAGAGATTCCTTTATTTTTTTTAAATGGCCTTTATTTTTATCATTTATTTCTATTCGGTGCTGAGAATCGAACCCAGTGCCTCACACATGTCAGGCAAGTGCGCTACTGCTGAGCCACAGCCCAGTCCCGACAGCTTCTATTTTTATATTTTATGTTTTGGTACAGGGGATCTAACCCACGGATACCTTACCACTGAGCATCTTTACCCTTTACCACTTTACCTTTTGTCCTTTTTAATTTTTTTTTACTTTGAGACAGGGTGTCACTAAGTTGCTGAGGCTGACCTTGAACGTGTAATCATCCTCTTCAACCTCCCAACCCACTGGGATTATAGGCTTGTGCCACTGCATCCATCGTAGCTCAACTTTTTTTTTTTTTTTTAAGAGAGAGAGAGAGAGAGAGACTCTTTTTTGTAGATAGACACAACACAATGCCTTTATTTTTTTTATGTGGTGCTGAGAATCGAATCTGCAGGTCCCACCTGTGCTAGGTGAGCGCTCTACCGCTGAGCTACAATCCCAGCCCCAAGCACAACTTTTTAACAGTGATGTCTGGTCTGGTATTGTTTCAGATGGACAATCTTATTTCCCCAGTGATGTGACAGCAATGTTTTTCTAGTAGGACCTATAGATTTTATTCCTAGCAAGTGTAGATCATGGAGCAGATACCTATTAACCCGTACTTTTTTTTTTTATTATTGTTTTTTTTAAGAGAGAGAGAGAGAGAGAGAGAGAGAGAGAGAGAGAGAGAGAGAGAGAGAATTTTAATTTTTTAGTTTTTGGCAGACACAACATCTTTGTTTGTATGTGGTGCTGAGGATTGAACCCGGGCCGCACGCATGCCAGGCGAGCGCACTACCGCTTGAGCCACATCCCCAGCCCTTTTATTATTGTTTTATCCCAAGAAGAGAATTAAAAGTAGTCAGGGTTTTGATTTTTCCATATTGTTCCCATAATTCTTTGCCATGCACATTTGCCTTCCCACCCAACTGGACTCTTCATTTTACCTGAAAGTTCCTCCTGCCACAAGGCTTTCATTTTCCCACCATAAATAACAGGATCATAACAGGATCAGTTTCGTCGTTTGTCTGCTCTGTGCAGCATTCCCTGTCTAGGTTGTGTGATTTTGTGGGACCCCTCAGCTCTGTCCCCCTGGATAGGATCTTTAATCAGTTGAGAAGCTCCAGTAATGACTATTGCCTTGGACAGCTTGGGGAACTCAACAGCTCTGAACCCTCTTTTCTCTGGGATTTCTTTAGGGCAAGGAGAGAAACTCAAAAGAAATTGAGGCACCGAGCACCCAGAGGAGGGTATGATCCAGTCCCTCTGTCTTGGTTAGTTCTTAAAACCATAATCCTTTTGCACCAGGAGTCCTTTGCCAGAAAACTTTACCACTCAGCGCTGTAGGAGAGCTGCCAGCTCCAGATTTGCTCTTGAACAGAGCCACCTCTGGGTCAACCCCATCCCCTCTTGCTCTCACCCCAGCAGAATCTCATACAGTCTATAAAGATGTTTTCTTTTATTGGCAGGTGAAGTCTGGAGCAGGACCCTGAAGCTCTCTGTCCTCCATGCTGCTCACTAGAAAAGGGGCTCTGAGCTGTAAGTAACTTTGATTGGCATTTTCCATGCTGACTCAATAAGGTTATGGGTTCAAGACCAGCCCTGGACCCGATCTTTAACAGCCACGCATTGTGCAAGAGAAACACTCAACAATGAGCTAGTCAGAATGTAAAATACAGTGGAGTTCTAATTAGATTATGTCTGAATGTGACAAAGAAGCCCTGTAATATGACATGCTATTTAATTAGACTGTATTGATTGGGTATTAAGGTGGACTTGATGTGTTACGTGTGTCATGAGAGCTGGGGAAGGAAGCTCTTGAGTTTCTTGTAAGGCCAAGCCAGACCTCAGGCACTACTGCCTGGGGGTTGAGTTTGCAGGGTCAGCAAAAGGAGGAAGAGGTAACATCAGTCTCCAAACTGGACCAAGTTCATAACCCAGACTGGCTTTTGCATCTGATTATTTCTGGGGAGGTGTGAAGGAGGATAAAGGAAATAATACTGAGCATTTCCCTTTCATCTTCCAATAAGAGCTCCACCGCAAACAGGCTTATGGGTCCCCCCATTTGGCAAGAATTTGCTCACCTGTAGGGCCTGGCCACTTTCCAGCCTTCTTAGTGGAGTCCTTTTTGGTAACCCAGCTAGAAGTGACTTTTCCTCTTCTGACATTCTGCAGCATTCACCATTGCTCACTCCTCTGGACAGAACTTTACTGTGTTCTCTCCAGCGAGGCTGTGAGGTCCAAGAGGGTGAAGTCTGGGATCCCACTTTGTGTGCACACTGCACCCTCAACCTGGTTGCCACTTGGTGACCATCAGTTGTGTGGCTGGGTTGTACAGGGCAGGCATGGCTCTTCCACCCTGCTTCTAGGACTACCTGTGACTAAGCTGCTGCTGCTGCTGCTGTGACTTTGATAGTACATTGGCTTCCAACCAGTCCATGGAATTATAAATGATTAACCGTTATCAGCGCACATCTTCACCTCTGTGTAAAAATAGATTGACTGTAATGAGTATTTGAATAAATCATAAGAATGGCCGCCCTGTGATCGGCTAACATCCTGCCGATGACTGCCTGGTGAGTGAGCAGGGCGCCGGCCTCCCGCCTAATGGCCTGCAATTCAGTGCTGGTCGCCTCTGTGATTGACGGGCCTGGGCTCCCAAGGCACCTCCTCTGCAGCCCAGGCTCTGGAGTGGTCCGGCCCCAGGCTGAGGGGGTAGGGAAGGGTGCCTCCCTCCATCCTGTTCCAGGAAAGCCTGCCTAGAGATGGAGCTGGAGGTGGGTGGGGGAGCCAGAGTAGGAGATAATGACCTTTGTGAGAATCGATGTCTCCTCGCACCGGAGGTTAGAGGGACCTCATAAGTCAAGTCAAGTATGAGGAGCAAGCTGAGCGTGAACCTTTATGGGAGCTGAGAGTGGGGGGAGGGGGATTGGTCTGCACCTTCCCTCCCTGCCTTGGAGGGCAGCTGAGTACCTCAGCACTGGGTCACCCGCACCCAGAGAAAGCTCCTTCACAGGGACACTCTTGGACCTGCAGTTGAGGAACCAGGAAGAGCAGGTTTCTTCAGAGCTCGGAAATGGGGAGGATTCAAATGATTTTTCAGGCAGTGACTTGCCAAAGCCACATGGGTGTTGAGGATGCTGCCTTTTGGAGGGGGAGTAAGAAGGGGAGAGGAGGCGGGCACAGAGCTATGTGCACCAAGTGAGGAGGGACGTGTTTCAAAGTAGATTTAGAGAAGACCAGTGAGGGCTGTGTTTGATTGGGAAATAGCAAACATTCCAATTTCATTCTAGTGCTGTCACAGTTACTAGGCTGCGAAACAAACCATCCCCAAATACACAGTAGCTGCGAGACGTTTATTCCGTGAGCAGGGAATGTTAGACGGGGACTGGTCACCACCAGCTCATTTCTGTTGCACCAGGCCTCAGATTTCAGCTGGGGCAACTCAAAAGCTGGGTGCTGGAAGCATCCAAACACTCATTCACTCATCATTATTCTGAGCTTTGATGCCAGCCATTGGCTAAGGCCTTAGCTAGCCAGACCCATGTGACCTTTCCCTATGGCCTGGGCTTCCTGACATTATGGTTGCCTGATTCCCAAGAGAAGCCTCCTGAGAAAGAGCAGAAGCCAGGCGGAAACTCTTTTGCCTTTTATGACCTACTCCCTGAAGTCAAGCAGCACCACCCACACTGCATCCTCTCAAATCCTCTGATGGGGAAAGGTGCAAGGGTCATCTAGGTTTAAGAGAAGGAACAGGGCTGGGGTGGGGGCTCATGGTTGAGAGCTTGCATAGAGCACGGGAGGCACTGGGTTTGATCCTCAGCACCACATAACAAATAAATAAAATAAAGTTATTATGTCTATCTACAACTAAAAATATATATTAAGGAGAGAAGGTATATAAACCCTCTACCATCACTACCACCTCTCAAAGGAGCATCAACATCACACTGAAAAGGGCAAGAGGGATAGGAGATATATATATATATATATATATATCCTCCATATCTGTGGGGAATTGGTTCCAGGACCTCCTGTTGATACCAAAATCTGTGGATGCTCAAGTCCTTTTATAAAATGGTGTGTGTAGTATTTGTGTATAACCCATGCACATCTTCCTGAATAACTTTAAATAATCTCTAGATTACTTCTAAAACCTAATGCAATGTAAATGCTATGTAAATAGTTGTTAGGCTGTATTGTATAGGGCACAGCGACAAGGAATAAAACTGTACATGTTCAGTACAGAGGCAATTTCCCCCAAAATATTTTCAATTCATGGTTGGTTGAATCCCTGGATATGGAATCTATGGATACTGAGGACCAATTACGTGTTGTAGCCCATCTTTGGAGACTAGTCTACTACAACTAGTATTTGTCAAATATCTGCTAGCAGTCTGGTACAACTTGCCTTATCTATTTCCCAGTAAAGTGAAAAGGACTTCCTGGGAAGTGATGTGCTCCCTCTTGCACGATGATGGGTAAGCTGGGCATGATGGCAAATGCCTATAATTTTAGCTACTCAGGTGACTGTTATAGGATAGCAAGTTTGAGGCATAGGCAATTTAGGAAGACCATGTCTCAAAATAAAAAACAAAATAGATTGGGGATATAGCCTAGCATGCACAATCCCCAGCACCACAAAAGGAGGTGGGGATTGCTCTAGATAAATCAAACTGCCCCTTGACTCTGCACATCTGAGTTTAAAGGGCCTCTCAAAGTCAAGCTAGGCTTTCAGGGTTGGGGATGTGGTGAGGCTAGGAGGCCCTTCAATGGGTGGAAATCTCTATCTGCCAGTTCATCACAGCAAGAGCAAATCTGGTTTGCAACCCACAGCTTGAAGAGTCAGATCTGGAGGGGTCTTAGACCTGTGACCTAGGACTCCATAAACCTTGACACTTGGTTTGCCTCCACACTCCCCCCATCTCTATTGCCATGGCTTTCCAAGCTAGTGTGGGTTTCAACCACAGATCAGGGTTTAAAAGGCTATAAGGGGCTCTCTGGACAAGGGAAATTCTTTGGTTTCCCTTGCTTCCCGGCCCCTCAAGCCTTCTGTTATTTTTCCTTTCCCTCTACCACACCCTCTGATCTGGAGAAACTGTGTCCTTAAGGAACCAAGCTCCCTTTTTTTTTGTTCATGCTTATTTGTTCATGCTTCTGAAGCAGAGACAGCTATATTTTGGAGGAGAATCTGAGTGCTGTGGCTGCCTTGTTTTGACTTAAGGAGATATAAACAAAACCAAAGAGATCAACGAGTGGAGACAGAACCAGTCCACCTTCCCAGGAGGCTGAGATCTGAGAATGGCTAATGCCAGAGGGAAGGGGTAGGAAAGAGAGGGGTCAGGGGACTTGGATTAGACGAAAAGTCACTGGGGTTTGGAAGGAGAATTTTGGTTCTTCTACATCAGGTCAATGTTAACATTAGGAGGCAGCACTTCTAGGCACTTACTACACTTGCTAAGCTCTTGGGCTATGATTTGTGTGGATTCCTGTTATTATCTCTGTATTGCACAAATGAAGAGAAGCCTCAGAGAACAAGAGAAGTACCCTAGGAAACAACAGTGAGTTTGTAACAGAGTTGAAATCCAACTTAGAACTCTGTTCTCAAGGCTTGAAGCCCTCATTATTTTTTCAGTGCACACTGTATGCATTGATTGAAATGTCATACTGAATTTCATTAATATGTATAATTAATATGCTAATAAAAAATAAAAATAACTAAATTCTAAAAACAGATTTTTAAATAAGGAGCTTCAGTTTACTCTTCTGTAAAATGGGGATGTCTGCTGGGTGTGGTGGCGCATACATGTGATCCCTGCAGTTCAGGAGGCTGAGGCAGGAAGATCGCAAATTCAAAGCCAGCCTCAGCAACTTAGCAAAGCCCTAAACAACTTAGTAAGACCCTGTCTTATAGTGGGGATATGGCTCAGGGGTTAAGGACCCTGAGTTCAATCCCCAATGCAAAAAAAGAAAAAGAAAAAGAAAAAAGAAAAAAGTATGTCTGATGATATCATCCTCAATGGCTAAGATTCTGGGAACTTGCTTAGAAACATCTAAAGTAGGCCTTCTTTATGGAAATGAAATTATGGAATCATTTCCTGTTCTTTCCCGTTTCATGAAACTTAGGTCAGGAAGCTAATATTTAATTTGGGCAGGTGAAGGAAACAGATAAAAACATTTCAATTTTCAAGACTCCAGCTTTGGGGGGAAATGTTGGGTATGATGTCCAAAGCTTGGGTTTGAATCCCAGTCTCATGACTTAATACCTTTGTGATTTTGAGCATATTGCTTTGGTCTCCAGATTCCTCATCTCTAGAAAAGAGATGAGATTGTATACGTATCTTAGGACTGCTGTGGGGACTCAATGAAATCCAGCATGTGAGTCATTCTTGGCACATAGTAGGTACTTAATAATGGTTCAATCATTCATTCACCCAGGAAATAAATAAACAATGGAATTAGAAAGAAAGATTATTTCTTTTAATTGCTTCTGACAGAAATGGTCAAGAATGTTGCCTTTAACTGTACTCTCCATAAAAGTTCACTCATAAACTATTGATATTTTAATAATACGCATTAGCATCTTGCCCTTTGACAAATGAATATTGAATGAGCAATAAAGAGGCGAAAGAATAGCCAGGTGCACTGGTTTGGAGGAGTTGGAGTCTTAGGTAGTTGTCCAAGGAAATACCAACTTTTCCAGAGGTCTTGAGACTCACCCCTCTCCCTAGTGGATCCTAGAAAAACAACTCTTAAAAGGAACTCAGAATTCAGTCAGCCTGGCCTAGTCTAAGCAGGATTTTTCCTTTAGCTTGGCTGAAGGGTACTTGGAAGAGGAGAAAACAGGTCATTAAGGAGTAGAGGTTTAAACCCCCATGTGCAATACTTTGGACCTCCCATCATTTTTGTTGAAAGGTGCAGGTTTTACCTTTACATACTCTCCCCCACTCTGAAAATTAAAAGTCTACAAACAGTTGGACAATGTGCCCACAGAAATGAGACAAACCCCTAGAAAAAACAGACCAGTTACACCCTCTCTTTCGCCTTGCACCACTAGTTCTTATTGGGAGGCTGTGCTTTGGGGGAATATGCTCAGGTTTCTAAGATAGAATTCCCTGCCTATTCTAGCATCTGCCTCCAGCCCTTCCGCCACAGCCTCCAATGTCTCATAGCCTCTGTCTGGGCTAGGAGTCCTTGAGTGTACAGAGAGCGGTGACAGGGGCTCTTCGTGGGTCCAGCTTAATTGGTGTGATTTAATGGTGTTTCTGGCGGATTCAGATTTATACGGCTTTCTGAGCTGCAAATCTGCTTTCTAAATGTAGAATTTTTTGTGGAGTGGTAAAAAATAATGGCTGTTCTGTGATTCCTGCCTCCCGAGCTAGGAGATTGCAATTTACATTATGCAAATAGACATTATGCAATCAAGGCACTTTAGCGGGAATCTGGCAGCGAAGAGGCCGCTGATGAGATGCCGAGGTCTGCAGCCTTAACTGGAGGGGCCCCGGAAGAGTGGAGATGAAGTGGGGAGGAGGTGGGCCAGGCAGGGGAGGAGGCCAAGAGTCTGTTCCCCTGGCCCAAGGAGGCAGAGTGGAGCCTGCCTGGAGATGAACGCATCCTGGGAGCTGCCAAAGCGACTCTCTCAATTAATGGCTTTGTTTAATCATACCCCCTGTCCAGAAGAGTATTGTCTTACGGATAATTTCGTTTGCCTAACGAGATTTTGCTAATTAAATCTCCTTTCAGTTGGTGTGACTATGCCTGCAGGAGAGGGGGCTATTTGGAGCCTTCTCCATAAACCTTTCTGGAGAGGGGCTTGGAAGAAGGATGGGGGGAGGGGAGAGAAGAGACAGAAAAGGAGGAGAAGCTGTCCTGCTGTGAACCACTTTGAGCAGGGTTTGGAAAAGGCAGGGTGCTAGCCACCCAACCTACTCACTTTTCCCCTATCCCTGGAAACGCAGAGGGTTGGTCACAAATCTTTGTCCAGTGAAAGGGATTTCCCTCTTTTCTCTTCCTCCTTGGCTCCTGGAACTTCCATCAATTTTCTAAGTGCTTTCAAATCCTCAGAGAGAGCTATGAGGCTTGGAAGGAGATTGCAAAGGGTTTCCAAGCACTATTTCCAGCAGCCCTGGCTGTGGGGGGTTAGTGGTACTGGTGGGACCCTTACCCTTGCCTTCAAAGTTAGCCAGCCAGTCTGGCTCTTCAGAGAGGAAAAATTGCTCTGAAATTGGTCATTTCTCCAGGGGTAATTAATTGTACAAATCCAAGAGGAAACTCAGATTTATTTGTTATCAGAGCTAGCCAAAGAGCCCCCTACATGCAGAGGAGCCCAGCTCCGTGCCTACAACAGCTGGAGCTAAATTAACACTGTGTAAGTAGTAGTCTCCCCTTATCCACTACTTTGTTTTTTGTGGTTTCAGTTACTCATAGTCAACCATAGTCCAAAAACGCTAAATGGAAAATTCTAGAAATAAACAATCCCTAAGTTTCAAATAACTTACTATAGTATATGGAAATATACTGTAATTAAAGTTATAATTGTTCTATTTTATTATTAGTTATTATTAGATTATTATAATCTCTTACTGTGCCTAATTTATAAATTAAACTTTATACTAGGTATGTATGTATAGGAAAAAAACATTTTATTATTGTGTTTGGTACTGTTTGAGGCTTTAGGCATCCACTTGGAATCTATTACCTGCAGATAAGGAAGGACTACTTTATATGACGGTGCCACTTCCATGCTGGAATATCCCGTGACTCTGTACTATTGACAGGCTGAAAGTCAATTGCCTTGGCCCACCTGACCATGGGCTGCAAGTTCAACCCTGATCTTTTTTTCCAGTGTCTCTACTGTTCTTCCACTGCTTGCTGCGCCTTCCTCCCTGTCCACTCGGACACAGAAGCACACTCCTGCACCTGAGACCCAAGCAGGCTGGATTATGCAATTTCCCCTGTGAACTCCATATACTTTGTGTCTGTGTGTGTCTGGTACTGGGGATTAAATTAAGGTTGATCTACCTCTGAGCTACATCCCCAGCCTTCTGTATACTTTTATGCCTTTGCATGTGCTTCTTCTCTGCCTAGAATATCCTTGGTCTGGGTAGACCCTGCTCCTCCTGTCATATCCCCTCTGTGGCTGTCTCCTTCGGGTCTTCCTGCCTTTCCCACCCTGTACTGCTGTCTGTACTTCTTTCTGCTGTAGGCCATCACAGGACTTCTTATGGATATCCAAGTTAAGGACTGAATCTCATTCTTTTCTTAATCCCACTATCCAGAATCATGGCTGGCTGTATCAGGTACTGTAAGTATATGCAAGGGTTAAGTGAAAGGATGGATGGATGAGCCCAGGAGAAAAGAGTATAGTAATGGAGAGATGCTCTCTAATGAGGTTCCCAGCTTGGGATGGATAATGGTGGAGGTTCAGGAACTGAATCCTATTGAGGTCATGCAGGGTCACCTGCCTTTCCATCATCTTTACTTCCCAGTTGGAAAGATGTTTTGTCCTTCCCCTTCTGTATGCTGGCTTTGCTATGCCAGTATCTCATTTCACACATGTTCACATGGACCCCATGAGGTGAAGAGGGTATTATTTTAGCAGAAGAAACTGAGAGTCATCAGTCCTCATCAGAGGGTGAAGCATTGTTGGCCTGTGACTATGGAAACTTGCCCATGGGGGCCTTGAGGATCTACCCAGGTGAAAGCTCCTGTTTCCCCTTCCCCATCTACCCACCCACCCCTTTACTCGTCCATTCTGGCTGGATCACCAGCCACCCTGGAAGGTGGACTCCTTTATTCACCATGACTTCAGGACCCACCCATGAGCTGGGCTGCCTCTGTGTGCCTGTGGGTGGGTTGCTGGGGCCAGAGGGAAGCCTAGGACTCAGGGGTGGCCTCCAGCTGCTCCTTCTGACAATTGATGGCAGCGAGATGTCAGGAATGGAGAAGAGTCTGAGTTCTACGCTGGGAAGGGGGCAGCCCAGGAGAAATGGCACAGATCTTCATGTGGGGGAGGCGTTTTTGTTTGTTTGTTTTTTAAAATTCTGTGGCTTTGTGTCTTACACGAGTTTTAGGACTCCACTTATCATCTTTTGGTCCAGGGTTGTCTGTCCCTGGCTGCTCTGCATCTGGGCTTAGGATCATCCCAATATCCCAAACATGCTTTGCTCTAAGTCTGTGTTTCTAGGTACACCACTGGTGCTCATACTCATGAAATGCACCACCAAAAGGCTGAACGATGTGTACTTTGGTGTCAGACAGGCTGGGTTCGAGCCCTGGTTCTGTTGTGTACTCAGCAGAGATGTTGGGATTTAATTTCCTCATCTTGAAAGCAAGAATAATCATACTCCCTGTTTCATCTTTCTGGAAGGGTTGTGGTGGAGGATTATAAGAGATATGTGAAAGTGTTTTATAAACTATAAAGCACTGCACAAGTATAAGAGGTTATTATTATAATGGTTATTACACTTGAAGTGATCATTGTGTTTGAAAATTAGGGATTCTGTTTTCAGGAATATAAAATCATCCAGGCCTGATTTGAACTCTGAGACTTAGAGAGCAATCATTATAGGAGCTGATTCTAGATTTGCCCGACTATGGAAACTTGCAGGGACGGGAGCCTCGGCCCAGAGAGCCCTGCCCTCTCCTCTTCCCTGCTTGACTGTCACAGGGCTCATCTTCATTTATGCCACCTGTCCCTCTCTTGAGTGGGCATGAGACCAGTAGTCTCTCCTGAGTCTCATTCATTGCTTGGGCTTCCAAGCAGCATTATCTTTGCATATGCTGTTCCCTCTGCCAGGAGTACCTTTCCCCCTTTCTCTACTGGTCTTTTGACCTCTCATGCCAAGCTGCTGTCCTGTCTCCAGGCTCCCAGGTTGCCAAGTCTACCTTCCTCCAAGAATTGATCACAGCTAAATGCCTGTGACTATTAATTCCTACCTCCCTCACCACAGTGTGTACTGCCAGGGCAGGTACTAGGGACTTTGGTCCCATACAGGTGGGTGACTGGCCTCAGCTAGCCAAGCAGAGGCCTCTAGGTTGTACCTCTGTCCTGTGGCTGGGGAGCAGCTGCGAGTCGCTGACCCCTATAGGTGAGCAGCTGCCCACCTGAGGAGGCAGATGCTGCCTACCTCATCCCTGGCCCTCCAGATTCTACCTCTAGGCGGGGTGGGCCCCAGCTGGTAGAGGATCTGCTGGAAGCCCTCCCAGAGGCCTACCTTCCTTGCCTTCCCCTTTGGTTTCAGGCATCATGTCTCCTGCCTACTCTCAGCCTCCCCTCTCCCCTCCCACTCCCAGCCCCAGGCAACCTCAGCAAAGTGCCAGGGGGCTGGGAGGCTTTTCATTACCGAATGCACTGAACCTATTTGTGAGTGTTTTGCAAAGTGTTTAATCCAAGGTGTTCCCTCAATTAAATTAGTGCAAACATCTGTGTCCCACATCCACCTCCATTTGCATTCTGTGCCATTTATTACAGCGGGAAATTGGAAGGCACCTTAGGAATACTTAGGACCGAATTAGGCTAGGTTGGAGTGGGTGTCTGGGGGAGGGTGGGGTTGGCCCACAAGGCAATTCTAGCTCTAGACTGAGACTCATGATGAGCCACTTCCTGGTGTAGAAGACCATGAGGATAAGTGGGGGACAGTGTCTGGGCTCAGGACCACCTGGTCTTATGGGAGAGGTTGAGTAAGGTTTTTCATCAATGCCCCTGATTCCCACCTGGGGCCAAGTGCCTGCCGAGGCAGGAGGAATTCACTGTCATTGTTTTATAACTTTAAACCCAATTTAAAAAGCCAAAAATGTATCACACTCAAATGACCCACCTGAATCTCTCCCTGGGGGAGCCCTTGCCTGCTGGAAGGTGGGATCTTTCCATCAGGAAACTGTTCAGCCTTAGTGACTGGCTGAGCAGGGGTGGCAGCTTTTCATCCTTATGTAGTTTACATGACTCAAGTACTTTAGGAGTCCTACTATTGTACTAACTTTGGAGGGATGGATTAAAAATAGTTTGTGTGTGTGACATACATTGTGAGCGGAATATCTGCTGTAACCCTCCCACCAGCCCTCTGAAACAGGACAGGATTAATCAAGGAGCTGGGGCTCAGAAAAGCAAAGCCATGTGTTTATGGGTCCACAGCTAGAAAGTGGAGCCTGTGGTATTTGGACCCAGGGATGCATGACTCCAAAGACTTGTGCTTTCTATTGCCCTGGGGATGTCTCTCTCTCTCCATTGACACATTTGGGATTGGCTTTGAATCAGGACCCATGCTGCCTCACCAGAAACCCTGACCTCCATCCCTAGCTGGATTGTGTAGAGCCTGCCTTCTCTTAGTATGGCTTAGCCTAGGATCCCGGCAGCTGTGATGGCCAGGCTCAGCCTGAAGCCAACGCAGCAGAGGGGAGAAAACAAAAACAAAAACAAAAACAAAACTCTGGCTTTTGAGGACTGGGGCAGGGAAAAAAAAAGGAAAAGAAGTTTGGGAAATGAAGAAGAGTCTCATGGGTTGCTGAAGGTACTTTGGAGGTCACTGAATTTCTCAGTACCCAATAGGGAAACTGCAACTTGGAAGAGGTGGTGACTTAGAGTGCCCAGAGTGGAGGCCAAACTAGAGCCTGGGTTTCCTAGCTCCTGGAAAGGGCACTATATCGGAGCCTGGATGGTCTCAGAGGGTTACTAGAGTGGCTGTTGCTTTTCGAGGCTGGAGCAGGGAACTGGGGTGGGAAGGGGAATGTCAGGTTGCTATGGACTCACTGACTAAGGATCCTTCTGATCTGCCCTTAACACAGAACCTTCAAGGTCCTAGAGGGCAGCTTCCATCTCCAGGCTTGACTCCTGAGCCCCCATACTCTGGGGGCAAGGTCCCCATCAGTCCCTGGGATTTCATCTACAGATATCTAGAAGGGTTCACAGGACCCAGGTTGGGCACTTCCTGTTGGCACATGTGCCACCTTCCCCAGTTTTCCTGCATCTGGAGGAAGAGTCAGAGGAAGAACAATGAATTCAAAATCAAATCCCCTCTCTCTGACTTCCCCCTTTCAACAGATATGACCCTGTCTTAGCCTTAGTATTCCCATCTGTTAAAGAGTGATAATAATCTCATCTCAGAATTATTGAGAAGTTAAAAGAAATGATAGGCATGCTTGGGTTAGGGATGCAGGACATCTGTATGAATTCTCCTGATTTTTTTTTTCATGCTTCTGTCCCCCTTCCCCTCTTAGAATGTGGCTTTGATCCAGGGTACTGGGGGTGAGGGTGGGCCACCCCTGTTTCAGATCTCCCTTCTTTTTTTCCTCTCCTCTCCTTCTCTCTCTCATTAAAAGACTTTAAAAATGCATCTCAGCATGTGGCACTGCCAAGGGCTTTCTAGGAAGGAACTGCTTATTCCCAGGCTTTACTTCTACAATCAAAATGCATTTATTAAGCACTGACTGTATGTAGTACCCACTGCTTGGCCCAATGGGGTCAGCCGGCGAGTCACTACCCACCTGCTCTGCCCTGCCCCAGGGCCTCTTCTCTCCTCCGGGGACCATGATACTTCCTGCTTTCTTTGGAATTTCCAGATCCCAGGACCATCTGCCTTACCTAACAGGATTTTAGGCTTCTGCACCCTTTTGTGCCTCTCCACTTATACCCATGAGAATCTCTCTACCTAGAATGCTTTCCCTACCCCATTTAGCTGGTTAGAACTCAGTGTCCAGGTGATGAGAAGGTCTGAGCCATGGTTTACCTTCCTTGAGTGTCCAGTGCACACTGGGTATCCTGTGTGTTTGTCTTTACTAGTGATGCTTTAGCTGCAGGAAGGGGTTCTAGAGGCAAAAGCACAAAATGCTTAGAGTCTGCAAGGGTCTGGCGTCATCTCTTCTGTCCCTCCTGCAGAGAAGGCGCATCATCCCTCCCCAGCAGTGGAGAGCTTGCTCAGTTATTAGAATGCCTTCCTCTCTCATTAGCCTTTGGCACTCAATAAATGCTTGCTTTGTTGAATGACTTCAGCAGCCTCCTTCACCACTGGCGTGTTTGGCTGTCAGAAGAGCAGCCTTGGTCTCTAGTTTCCTAGGTACTCATTTTAAGAGCCCTTCCCTGCCTCTTTTGTCTGCTATTCTATTAAGTAAGTGCTCGCTCTCTCCTGCCCAGCCTCAGCATATGGGACCTTCAGAGGGAGGCAGGACAGGCACAGGAGAGTGACTCTTAATGTATTGCTCCCTGTATCTTTGCCAAGGACATTTCCTTTTCCTGAAGTCTTTCTGCATGGCCAAATCTTGCCCATCCTCACTACCTCCCATGACACCTCCTCTGTAAAGTCCTCCTAGATCCTTTGGGAGAAAGCAGTTTCTCCCTCCCACAGCTCCTGGCTTGAAACTCCTGGCTCTAACTACTGTCACCTGTATCCCAGGCTTCGTCCTTCCCACTGAATTGGGTTGGTTCAGGGTCCATGGCCGGAACTTCCGTTGCCCTCGCTCCACCTTGTGTGGCACCTGGCACATTCTGATGGATGATACACATATGCTGACTTAACAGGAGGGCTACTCCCAGTTTATCTGAGAGGGAGGCATTTGGCTTTCTCTCCCATCTTCAGCTTTGAGTTTTCTGTCCTCAGATTCTAGGACCTAGAGGCACATTTGTCACCAGTTGCTGGAAACTGGATGCTGTGGCCAGCAGAAGAAAAACAGGTGTTAAATTCACTTGAATACTAAGCAGACTGGAATTACTTCTTCATGCAGGCCTGTCAGGTCCCAGGATACTAGTACTGTGCATGCAAAGTCTCCAAAACCCAGTAAGCAAAAAGGGCCATTGGAATAAGAAAATAATTCAACATTATTTATTTGTGTTTTTAAAAAATCTCATTCTGTCCAGACTTCTATTTTTTAATGTGTTCTGTAAGACACATCATATTTAGCATATCTAATAATATGTGTACATGTGCATCCATGTCCATTTACATATATGTATATTTGTGTTTATCTTGAGGGTGTTTTAAAATTTGTTACTGATAGAGTTGTAAAAACTGCTGAGAACCATGGACTTAGGTCACTGGGCTACCCTGTAAGTGGTGGGACTAGTATGAATTTGCTAGTGTTGCTGAAAAGTGCCTCCGAGAGTGGCCTCACCTGGTGTTTAGAGCTTCACAACCTGAATCTTATTAGATAGAAAATTCCTTAAGAAAAGAAACTTTGAGATCTACTCCCCTGTGAATCTTTGGTGCCTGGCATTATAGCAGGCACTCACAGATAAGTGTGGTTGGAATGATACCAATTTGAATTAAGACTAGCAGAGAATCTTCTAAAATTTTAAAATTTGATTTTGGTTGACTCCTCCATTGGTTACTTCCAAACACTATACTTGATGAGTTTACTAGAGAACCATCATGTAGCAAATGAACAAGTTTGTGCCTGCTATGTACCAGGTTCTAGCGAGGTTCTAGGGTGACAAATTCAAGGTCCCTGATCTCAGGTTACTTACGTTCTTTTTTTTTCCTCAAAAAGCAAACAAGAAATTTTCCTAATGCAAATTTTTAAACAGATTTTTTTTTTAAAAAGCAAAACCCAAACCAAAACAAACAGCACATCATGAACTGCATGTGTGCACTACCTAGCTTCAGCAACTCTCAGCATTCCCCTACTCAATGGGGTCATTTGGAAATGAATCCCAGGTCTCATATCATTTCCTCTGCAAATGCTGCAGCACTCACAGCTTTTTAGGAAGACACAGGCCTCTCAGCAAATGCAGTTATGTTGTAGGGACTATGCTAGATCCCACTGGGCCTGGCCAGGACCCAGAGCAAGCCAGGAGGGTCAGCACTCTCTGGAGAAAGAAGAGATGGATCAGGAATGACTTTTATCAATGGTGCTTAGGCTGGGTTTCTGAGCTTAATTTCTAGGCTCCTGTGTTGAAATTTCAGAACCAAAGCGGGAACCCATCAGATAAGGAGTGAACATGAGAGGAAGACAGACTGACAGAATAAGCCGGGTATATGCCAAGATGAGAAAACTGAGGCCCAGAAAGCAGGGGCTTCTTGCCCACGGTTGCACCTCCAAGGCTTGGCAGTGGCAAACCAGGCTTGGACCGAGGCTCCTCCCTCTCCCTCCTCTGGCATATGGGAGACCCCCAGCTGTGCTAGGCTGGGCCTGCCTTTTTCATACATCCAGATTTCTGTGGCCAGGAATAGCACACCCTGAGCCCCTAATAGGCTCTGGGCTGTGGGCACCCCCTTCACCTTCCAGCAGCTTCCAGGAGGGGGCCGGCAGCCTGCAGCCCCCCAAATCATGGTCGATGGCATGTGACTTCTTCTTTCTTCCTGTACGAGTTGAGCACTTGCCACCCTGCTGTCTGTTTTTCCTTGCTAAGGTTCAGTTCTAATTATGTTGATTTTCTTCATCCCACCCCCTCCTGGAAGCTTATTAGGTTGAATATTTTTATTTATTATCATTTCGCCCAACTCCTGCCAGCATTTCCAATTACTCTCCCCGCTTCCTTGTAATTGTCTTTCTGTAATGGCTCTGAAACAATTGCGCTAAATGAGGTGTCTCCTGCAAGATGAGAGTCTCACTTCATTAAAGGCTAATGTATTCTCAGCTCCAGCTCTGTGGGGCTAGCTTGGAAGGAAGACATTTAAACAGCTTCTTTTATTTTATAGGGAGCAACTTTTCAGCGACGAAGATGTCTGTGGGGTATATGTGTATGTGTGTGTGATGCCTGGATTTTAATTTAAAGAAAAGTTTATGAAATAGTAGAAGTCCCCTTATTGACAAGACTCTGTTCTCAGGTAGTTGGGATTTATGCAGATGAGGTGCAAGGGAGCTGGATGGAAAGGGGCAGCTCTCAATGCACATGCCTGCCCCCTGCCTTTTTGACAGTCCCCCCACACCCTCCCTTCTTCTCTTGCTCTGTGCCTGCTGGATGAAACCTCAAACCTCTTCATGCCTCTAGCCTGTCTCTACCACCTGCGTTATGTGTTTAAATTCCACCATGGGAGATGCTCTCCTGTTATGTATTATTTTGTATGAATCAAGTCTTTTTGGGTTTATGTGTCTTGACTCATTCATTCATTTGCTTGTTGTTTCTTAACTTTGTCCTTTTGTCATTCATTCAGCACATGCCTATTGCCCACTGTATTCAGGCACGATTCAGGCTGGGGAGATGCCCTTTTGGAGAAGTAGAGCTAATTCTCAGGCAGACACCTCTGCTGCAATACATTAAGTGCTGTCTGTAATCAGGCACAGGCAGACACGGTGAGCAGCCAGCGGGCACTTCAGAAAACCTCATGGGACCAAAGAAGGCTCCTGGAGGCAGGGTGGTCTGGGCTGATACTTGGAGGCTGTGGACTTAGGCAAGTGTTGAGGGAGTGGGTGGAAGAACACCAGGCAGAGGGAACTTCATGAATCAAGTCCTGGTAGCCAGAGATAGCTTGGCAGGTGAGGGGCAATGCAAAATCGTCCATCTGGCAGGTGCATCATGTGGGACAAAGGTTGTGGTGAGAGGTAGGACTGGAGATTGTGGAGGGTCTTGAAGGCCACGATCCCAAGGGACCACTGGTGGGACATCAAAGAGTTCTAAGCAGTGGATTGATTTGGCCAGATTTGCATTTCAGAAAGATCATTTCTGTTTCAGTAGGTATAATGGATTGGAAGAAGGGGGGAAAAAAAAAAGAGGGCAGGAGTCCTTGAGGGAACTATTGCAAGACAGAATGATGACCTGAAGGCGGTGACTATGGAGATAGGGAGAAATGTAAAAATTTGTGAGATGCCCAGATGGAGAAATGACAAGCTTGGAATGGGGAGTGGGAAGGAGAGGGGACATGGAGGTGAGATCTAGGTTTCTGGCAATTGGGTAAATTTGTAGGAGGGTCCTGGGTCCTGGAAACTAGGACAAGGTGTGATTCAATGAGAGGTGTAGCCCTCCACAGGACATGAGACCACTAGGCTCAAGTCCCAGGCAGATGCTGGCATCTTGACCACTGTCACCAATAACCACCAAGGACCCACATCACCTTCACCAGCAGAGCCTGTGGGTTGCATGTGGGTATCAGCTCACTCTTTCAAGTGGTCATAGACAATTGCCTTTGAAGAGTTCTTAAAAGTGCTCTGTTCTGAGCTGCACAGGTCACTTATTGGCCCCAACTTTGATTCCCACAATGAACTTATGCCAAGGTGGCTCTCGCAGCTCCTCTTTTAAAGGAGTTTTCAGTTCATAGTCAAGAAAGAGTAGGGGGGTCTTCCCTGATTTATTTGGTTAGGAAGTGAAGAATTTAATTTTTGTAGAACCAGAAGTGTCTTGAAGTCTCTGAGGCATTTTCCTTAGGATCTTTGAAAGCTTGCCAGCAAGAGTGGTATAATAGTAATAAGAATCATACCAAAACTTTGTCATGTTGATCAAGGCTTTCCCAGACATTCCACACCCCCCCTTTTTTGTTTGTTTTTTGTTTTTGTTTTTGTTGTTGTTTTCCATTTTGGGAAATAGAACCCATGGGTACTTTACCACTGAGATACACCACCAGCTCTTTTTTATTTATTTTGAGACAGGGTCTTACTAAATTGCCTAAGCTGGCCTTGAACTTGAGATCCTCCTGCCTCAGCCTATTGAGTTGCTGGAATTATAGGCATGCACCACTGTGCCCAGCTTGCCAGGCACTCTTTCATATACTTAATGCAGTCTCACATTTAGCTCTTTCATGTAGATAATTACTGTGTCTGTTATAAAAAGGAGGAAACTGAGAAATTATTAGGCCACCAGGACACCCCAGCCTACAATTTCCTTCTTAGAATAAAGAAAAGAGGGAGTCTGAGCAGACCTGAGCTGGCTCTAGTGCCTCTGACGCCAGGCACAAGTGGCATGGCTCTGTATGCCCCCTTGCTATCTTCATGCCCACAGGTCCTTCTAGCCCTTGCACAAATGCCAGTGACTGTCCCAGGCAAAGATAGTATTCCTTCCTCCCAGAATACATACATTGCTCAGTTCTAGCTTTGCCAATTGTGGTTATTTCTTTGCATGTCTGTCACCTTAGACAAGTCAGCTGTACTTTGAATTTTCCCAAGAAAGGGATCTTGGCTTCCTCTTCTTTGTATCCTGGGTACCCGGCACAGGAACTGGCACACAGTAGGTTTTCTATGAATCAATGAATGCTCTCAGGGAGGCCTGGATGTTGGGGTAGGGGGCAGGGCTTGGAGGTCAGAGTAAAAGCTAAACTGCCCAGATAGGCTCTAGATTGGATTCAGTGTCCCCCTGGAGCCTGCCTGGGACTAAGGGAGCAGTTGTCAGAAGCAAAATCTCTCTCTGCACTTTGGGAAAACATGGGGGCTGAGGTAGGTGCTCCTCCCCAGTGGGAGGACCAAAGAAAGCAGAGTCTGGCTGGATGTTTATTCTGATGAGGTGCTTATGTAATACCAGGCTCCTCCAGCTCCCAGGGACTGAAGAGAGCACACACCAAGGAAACAAAACAAATGGAGACACACACCACTTGGGCCATTAGGCAACTGGAGTGAAGAGGTGTACACATCTGACGTCTTCAGCAAAAACGTAGCACCAGGGCAATTTCCAGACAGCATTTTACAAACAATAAAAATGTGTCTTTAAGTATCCAAGTGTAAAAAAATTCTCCAATAGTTTCTCATCTCCCCAAAGCCCGAATCATACTCTGATTGCTGCTCCTCTAAGATCATCGTGAAATGCAGCAAGTCTCCCTTCAGAGAGGCTGGAGTCACCTCTTCGGTGGCTCCCTCCTCAGCCTGTGGGAGCAAGGCTTTGGTCACAGTTCCAAGAAGACCATGTGGCACAAGGGAAGAAAGATGGGAGGAAGAAAGTCCAGTTGGCCCCAGGTATCCACGGCTTCCACATCTGCAGACTCAACCAAGGGTGAAAAACCTCAGAAAAAAAAATTATATCTGTATTAAACATGTATGTACAAGCTTATTTTTCTTGTCATTATTCTCTAAACAATAGATTTTAACAGCTATTTACATAACATTGACATTGTACTGATACTATAAGTAATCTAGAGGTGATTTAAAGTATACAGGAAAATGTGAATAGGTTGTGTGCAAACACTATGCCATTATATTTATAGAAGGGCCTGGAGCATCTACAGATTTTGGTGTGATGCAGGGTCCTGGACCACTTTCTCAGCTTTACTGATGATTGTACTACACAGGCTCTGAGAACCAGGGGTCTTGGTTTTGAGACCTAGTCATTAAATAGCTTTCTGACTTTGGGCAAGTGACTATCCCTTTCTGAGCCTCAGTTGTCACTTCTGTAAAATAAGGAGAACAGCCAGTTCTGTCCTGCCTAACTCACGAGCTTGTTTGGAATATCTATATCCTGTGCAATGTAGGGGATCATGATCATTTTGTGATACTGCCTCTCATCCAAGTTGGGTCACAACTGAAAGAGCAGTAGGTATGGTTGGATGACACACAGTCCTCTGCTTGCTCTGGCCAGTTCTCTGTTCCTCATGCTCTAGAGTTGAGCCCTGTCTGTACCTTGCTTTCCATAACTCTGAGAATATTGTCAGGTCAAAAAAGTCTGAGGTCCCTTGGGACTCTTGGATACAACAAATAAGACCTTCTGAGTTCAAGGAAAATTGGAAACTGGACTGCCTACTGCAGAGTGATGGTCAATTTAGGATAAAAAGTCTTTTAGAATCCTGGAATGAAGCTAGACAGAATGTCACTTTGTTGGGCTGGGCGTATAGCTCAGTGGTAGGGTGCTTGTCTAGCATGTGTAAGATTCTAGGATCCATCTCTAGCACCACCAAACAAACAAAGTGTCACTTTGTTCATTTTCAACATTTATTGAGGTCCTACCATGTTCTCAACTAAATATTGAGGATGAAATGGTGAATTATACATAGTCCTAACCTCTCAGTTCTTTTTCAGCATACACTCTATATAGATGTTCACTAATCTCTACTTTGTAGATGAAAATATAAGGCCACCCAGGAAGGAAAGTAACTGTGCTAGGTCACATTTCAAGTTAGTAGACTTTGCAGAATCAAAAACCTACACTGTGAAGATGAAATGAGCTAATATATGCCAAGGGTTCAGAGCCATGCATGGTGCCACCTAGTGAGAGCTCTAGACCTGCTTTCAGTACCTTCCAGACTCCAGCGGTGTTTCCTTGATCCCTTGTGTGACCCCTCCCATTGGAGCTGAGCCTCAGCCTCCTTCATATCTTGAGGTCAAGAATTTGACATAAGCCCTGCCCACCCCAGGATGAAGCTGAAGGGAAAGACAGGAATGATTGTGTCCTGAGCCTTAGCTCTACTCTTATGGGAGCAGCCTGGACATTTTGTTCCTTTATTCAACCCTTGTTTATGGAGAGCTTTCCACATGCTAGGCCCTGGGGCAACACGAGGAACATGACCCCAGCCCCCAGGGAACTTATATTTTAGTGACAAGGGGAGTTGGACAACCAATAATGCATTTAAAAAAATACATGGGACATTTTCAGAAGGAGATAAGAGCTATGCAAGTCACATGCCGGGACATACTAGAGTGTAAGGGTGGTTGGTTAGCGGGTACAAGGTGGGGACTCAATTTGTTCACTTCTGGAAATTGCCCTGCCAAATGAGGTGGGATTTTTATTAGCTTCTTCCCAGAACAAACACACCAGAGTCTTCAGAGCTCAGCAGTCTGAATGGACATTATCAGTACTTAGATTGCCCCTACTCTACCCAGTCTCCACCCGCAGCTAGAAGTATGATATCCCATATAGACCACCTCAATTTTCAGCAGTATCTCCTTGGAAGGCTTAACTACCTTCCTCCATTGCAACCTGGTATCAAGAGTAAGGGAAATACAGAAAGACCAAGACTGTTCCCATGATGCTCCTTGAGCTAAGTGTTTCCCATCTGTGAAATGGGCAACTTGGCCTGCCCAGGAAGAAGCAGGGGATAGGCCCCAGGTCAGCTCTTGGAATGGCTGTGGTGAATCCTTCAGTCCTGAGTAACTGCAGCGTGTTTTCCATTCCAGACCAGAGGCAACTGCCAGGAAGCTACAACAGCATCCCCATCCTGGGCAGGAGGGAGCCCTTTACAGATGACACTGCAGGTGTCATCATTGCTGCCCTTCCTCCAGCCATCTGGGCACCTGTGTATTGGTTGTTTCTTTCAGAAATCAAATGTCTTTTGGTCTTGTGTGACCCTGCCCCCGGCCCCCAACCCCGCACCACCAGGTGAAACCCTGACCCCACATAAACAAAGCTGGCTGTGTAGGGGATAAGACAAACAGATAAAAAGATGATGATCTGAGCAAACTTGGGATGTGGGAACCTCATGGACCATAATTCTTGTTTCTCAGATTCCTGGGATCTCACGAGATCATCTTATCCATCCCCCTGTCTTCAGGACTGCACTTACCAACTAACCAAATTTTCACCAAGCAACCATGATAAGACCCCCGCTCCTAATATCATCTACTCACAAAGAGAGGAGCCCCAGGAAGAAAGGAAATCCATGAGTAGCTGAGCTACCACACCCTGGGGAGGTTCAGGAGAGAAAATGCCAGGTCCTTGAGAGATCTCTGGGGACTGGGTTTCTGGTCTGGCATCTGTTGAGCCTGCCTCTTCAGAAGCATCTTTAAAAAAGACGTATGACTTGCAATCAAGTGTCCACCTTCCTTTGGGTCTTTTGCTTACATCCTCAAGCTTTGAGCATGCCCCTTAGAGGCAAAATAGGAACAGAGACATTTTGCACCAGGAGGTACTCACTGTGTGTTTTGGGGGAAGGAGAGCACCCAGTTTTCATTCACAAGGTACCCAGTTATGGCTAAGCCAGTGCTGAGGTTGGCAGGCCCCAAGCTCCTAAGGAGACTTCTCCGCCTAGCTCTGGGGACTGGTGGTCAACTGACCTTTCCCCACAAAGCATTCTTATCCTTGGGTCTCTGATCCTCAGAGCTCCCTTTAGACTCCTGAACCCCATGGCTTGGTAGCTCCCAGAGAAGCTTTTTTCCCAGGTAGTTGGACACTTCAGGATTTTGCAACAAATCAATCCTGCTGCTCTTTTCTGGCTCAGCTGCTGTTGTGGCTACAGATTTCTTAGTAATAACCTTTCTCCAGGAGCAAAGGAGAGAGTCCTGCTGCTGCTGCTGCTGCTGCTGCTGCTGCTACTGCCGCCGCCGCCACCATCAAAGCTTTCTGTGTGGCTTTGGTAGAATGTTAAGAGTTGTGAGATAATTAAGTTGCATTTCTGTGCATTGTTTACTGTTGCTCTCAACCAATCACTATTCCATAGGGGCTAATCTGTGTAGGGTTTTTTCCTTGGCAGTGCCTGTTTGTACCACATTCTTCATTATGCTTCAGTTACAATTTTAATTTTACTATTATTAAATCTTCCCCAAAGCTGTATTATTCTGCACCTCTGAGCTGGAATTCCTGATTTGGGGACTGTTTGCATCTGGGCAAATGATTGTTCTTGTTTACAAAAGAACATACATTAAAACTCAGCACTGAAGGAATTCTGGTTCCCTTCCCTCCTCTTGCCCCTGGCCCACCAGGTGGTAGGATGTGGCAGAGAGGGGAGTCAGGGAGCCCAAGGGATCTGATACTCTCTGAGATTGTGGCGCCAAAATCATGGCTTCTGATGGTCAAGCCAGTGGAAAAGTTGAGGGCACCAGCTTGGCATCAGTTGGAGACTTAGTTTTTGAAGCCTGCAAGATATCAATAGTATTGCACTCCATGTTCCTTCCAGCAGTGATTAGGAGCACAGGCTTTGGAATCAGACAGATCTGGTTTTAAAATCCAATTTTTTCCTTTAGTAGGCTCCTGACATTATTATGAGAAGTGACAGTTATGTCGTTTCTCTCAGCCTCAGTTTCCTTACTACAAAAACAGGGAAAGTTTATGATGATACTGTCCCATGAACAAGGATGAAAAGGGATAAAATTTCAGAATAGTGCCAACCACATGATATGGACTTTGTTAAGGGTTGTGATTAGTCTGTTTTCTGCGAAGATTTAAGAGCATGGCGCCAGCTGCTGCTTGTTGTTGGTGAGGGCCTTCTGGCAGATGACACTGCAATGATGGGACAGGAAGCGAGAAAGATTCAGGCCCTAAGCTCATTCTGTAAAACAACTCTTGTATTTAGTTGTGTGTGTGGTTCTGGGGATTGAACCCAGGTATGCTGTACCACTGAACTACATCCCCAATCCTTTTTATTTTCTTTTTATTTTACTTTGAGACAGGATCTCACTAAATTGTTGAGGCTGGCCTTGAATTTATGATTCTCCTGCCTGAGGCTCCCAAATTGCAGGGATTACAGGAATCATCACAGTGCCCAGCTCAGAGCCAGAACTTGAGCCCACGTTGGTCTGCTCCACAGCCCTGTTCTGTCTTTCCACTTGTGCTTCTATCCTGTTGCTTACTGGTTTAAAACACACACCACCATATCCAGCTTTCAGGGTTGTGTGTGTTTTAAACTTTTTCAGGGATTAAGATCTAACTACCTTCCACTAGGCTCCACCTTTTAAAGGTGCCACCACCTCTCAGCATCATTACACTGGGGTGCAAACTTCCACTACAGGAAACATTGGGGGGACACACTCTAAGCGCATCCATAGCAGGTAGGTAAAGTGATATTGCTAATATCATCATAATTGTTGTTCATCATTCTATCTCCTGCCCATTTTGCTTCCTCAAACACCCATCTGGAGCTAGTTGCTCACTTGGTTTTGCATGATAGATGTGAGGTCCAGGCCTGCCTCTGGTCTCATCACTAAGCCAGTGGAGTGGAGTAGGAAGCACTTTCCATATGCTCTTGATGATGGCTAATGATAGGAATTAGCTACCTGGCTTCCCAAGGGCAGAATGGTAGATTCCAGGGGGCCTGGGCTTGTAAGAAAGAATTCAGCCTTGTCCCAGCCAAAGGTGGCTGGCTCTGAGATTTTGATAGTTGCTAGCCTCTATTACTGGATGCAGTCACCAGCTCTCCCACACATCCACCCCAGTGTCCCTACAACCCTTACTTCCTCCTCAACTTCCCTTTGCTGCTTTTTCTTCTGTCACCCTGTCCCCCCATGCTGCCACGCACACTAAAACCATAACTTTTTTTCCCCCCTTTCCCATTATCTCTAACCCATATACTCCGGGAAGTTTAATTTGTTCTCGGTAGTAATCACCATTAACTAGAAATTGTCTTTCTCTGTGTAAACACGTCATTAGTGAAGCTGGTTTTCTGCAGGGTCCAGATTTCATTTTTATTAAAATGAAACACTTTCAGGCGCCTCACTGTGTCCAAGGGAAGAGAGTATAATTTTAACCCATTGGGTTGGCCACAGATAATTGGGCTGGCATTTGATTGGACGATTAGGGAAATATCTTCTTTGCATGCAGTATAATTTGCATTTTTTTCCCACTTATATGAAGCTAAGTCATGCTTTCGTACACAGGCAGTTTTAATGAGCATTATAAATCCTAATGAATATATTTTCATGTTCATTTTATTGGCTTGTTTTTATTACTGGAGGTCTGAAAAACAGGGCCAGTGAGGGAACTGCAGAGGAAATGGCAGGGGAGAGAAGCACCATGGTAGGCTCCCCATCCCTCCCCTTCTGCCATCTGGGCTCAGGGATAGGAAGATGGGCAGGAGGGGGTCATCGAGGTTCTCTTTAACCAATCCAGAAGTTGCTTGGGACTCCACGGGACACAGACAGCATATTCCTCACTTGGGAGCCAGCACAGCCCCTACTGTTGTAGCCTCAGTATTAACCACAGCATCAATAGTACAAACCATGGAGATGGCAAACCCCAATGCTTTACAGTCTGCCATGGAAGAGGAGGCAAATATTTCTGCACGGCATCACGAATGTGGTAGGATCTCAGTGCAGGTTGATCAAATGGAACCAGACTGAATTCTGACTCCCAAGGAGCTACCATATATGCAGCACCTGTTTTCAAACCTGTTACCAAGCGTACGGAGCACAGTATTCTCCTGGATAATTTAGGAGTTTCACATATATCTTAGGGTTTTAGTACATCATTAGACGTATCAGTTATAGGTCTGAGTTCTGCTTGTCTCTAAAATAAGAAGATATTTTCATTCAGTAAATATTTGGGGAGCATTTACTAGATCGTGGATACTAGCAAATACAAGTGGTCCCTACATTTTCTGCAAGCTCCAACACTATAATAAAAAATCTGTAATAAGTGATCAATAAAGTAAACTCAGCAGTGGAACTAGTTAGGGCTCTGGTTATAAAATCACCTGCACTATGAGTTTGGTCTGTTTTCCTCAGGTACCCCAGGTACCTCTGTTGTGCCCTCCTGCCCCAGCACATAGCACCCAGGCATCTGCACAGACCAGGCCTCTTGTCTCTGCTCCCACACCCTGAGCCTGGCCCTGTGGGATTCTTACTTGATCCTTTACATCTTTGCTTCTAGCTGAAGGGCATCCTTTGCATCTTTTCCTTTCAGTAACCTGAGGAGCACTAACCTCCCTTTACTCTGGAGGCCTGATCAGCACTTGGCTGTGGACCTTCCTGTGAGGAACCTAGATGGGGGCCTGTCTGGACTCATAGCTGACCCACTGGCCACTGCTGCTTACCTCATAGCCTGTTCTCTGAAGACTGCCCAGCCTGAACCCATCTCTCCCTCTCACCCCCTCCAAATTTTGCTTTATTATTTTTATTATTATAAAGGTGTTTGCTACTAGCATAGGCTGGGGGTTTTGAGGATGTTTTAGATGTTAATTCAACTAGAAACTAACTCAGTTGCCTTTGCCACCCTCTCTTCAAAGTGGCAGCTCAGTGCTTGAGTGTGGTGTCCCTGTAACTGATGACTCATGCAGGCCCTTGCTTCATCATCTTCTCATGCTTTGTCCCCACCCTTGCCTCTCCCTACCCTCCTCCCTACTCTGCAGACAGGACTAAAACCATCTTTATGTCTTCCTGCTGTACAAGTTATGTTTACTGAACAACTACCAAGAGCTAGAGTCTATAAGAACTGGAAAAACTAAAAGAGAGGGCTTGCATAGAGGGAAAAGGGAGCCTTGGCTAAATTGGACATGGCTGATTTTCACTGTGTGACCCAGAGTAAGCATCTCACATCCCAAAGCCATTTTTCCTCACTTATCTCATGGGAGGTGGTAGGGATTTAAATGAGATAGTGAATGTGCAAATGATTTAGAAATCGTAAAAGCTGGTCAAGATTCAGGTGGGATGCAACAAAGTCCCCAAGAGATTTGGACCATGGATCCTGGATCCTGGCTGGTGAGTGGTACAGAGATGCTTGCTGTCAGGGTGGGATGTTGCTGCTAATTGAAGTCAAATATTTATATATTTGTCTTTTCCAAAGAGGAGAAACAGAAGGAAGCTCTAGGTGGAGTTTACCACTTGTATGGTTTCATACATCTGGTTTCATCCTCTCCTCTACACTTTGCTTGAAGACCGTTACTGCCAAAAATGTGTCATACTTTGTCTTAAGAAATGGGCAGGGTGTCTCTTCTCTGGTTTGTGCCTCTACTGCTATTGTATCAGCGTTTGAAGTGCTCTAAGTGCTCTGCTATGAGTACCGATCATCTGTATTGGTAGGTCAGCCTTGGGTTTCTTTTAAGACTGCTCACTTCATCTATTTAGGGACTCTTGCCTGAGGCTCCTCCTCCTCCTCCCGCACAGTGCCTAGGTATGAAGTTGGGGATGGTTTGTTCCATGAAAGCTTTCAATGACCCCATTAGCCAGAGGGCAGGGGGTGGGGCATCAGTGATCCACTCAGCCAGGGCATCTCCTCTCCAAGTTGAAGAGTGTCTGCATCTGACCAGTTGGTCTTACACACTGAGAATGGCAACCAGAGGAGCATAGCATCAGTTCCAATGCTGTCCTGCAAAAACATAACAGAAATGACTCCTCTTAGGCACCAATTTTTTTTGTCAAAAAATCAGAAAGGTGGTGTAATTGCACAAGAAATCTGCTGGACTATTGCAGAGCCAGGTCTTCAATTAAGGAGTGCAATGGTGTCTGCACATTCCTGAGCTGTTGCCGGAGTTCCTGTGTCCATGGGGTGAAACCTTCATAAGGAGAACAACTTCCCAACAGCTCAGAAGGGCAGGAGGATTCAGAGCAGCCCTCTAGTCACCTGCAATGAACTAGATTGGGGCAGCTGGATGGAGGGGAAGAGAGTTTAAAGGGTGTTAATTCATCGTGAGCAGTTCTGAAGTGAAGGAGGACCACTTGCTCCCAAGACACCTTTGATGTCAGACCCAGTTCTAGATGATAAAGGGAGGAAGGATGAGGGCCAGTGTCATAGAGTGTTTCAGGAAGGTAGAGGCATGAACTGGGGCTTTTTTGTGTGCTTCATCTCCTCTTGGGTGAGCAGAAGGGATGACACCTGAGGGTGGGGAAACAGACCCTGGGGAAGGGAAGAGGCTTGTGTTCTGACCTTCTCGCAAGAGGATGGCTGGCTAACAGAGCGGCTTAGGAAGGGGAAGATATCTCACCTTTTGGGTTGAGGGGGTGTTTGTTTAGTATCCCATCGCAGATTAGTCTGGCCTGAGTCCCCGAAGCTCCACGTTGCAGTGGGGAAGCAAGCTGGTATGTTTGCATTAGGTCGCCTGGGGAAACTCAAGGCATTATGGGATGGCAGGAGATGCCTCCCTGAAACTGATTTCCATGCCCCTCCACCTTTGCCCCCTCCTCCTGCTTTCGGATTCAATCCTCCTGACCCTAGGCTTTGCTTGAGGGGGAGGGGCGCCAAACCTAGCAGGAGAGTGCAATCCTGCCCTTTCCCTCTTCCACTCCGGGTACATCCTCACCTTTAAGCTCTTTTCTCTTATGTCTTTCCTTACCTCCCAGTCTCCTTCTCCCACTCTTTCCCTCCTGCTTGCAAACTCTCACACCTTCTTCTTTTTGTGTGTTCGTCTATTTTTGCGATCAGTTTTCTGGGGCTCCTTTTATTCATTCATTGATGCTCCCTTTCTCCCTTTGGTGATGTCCGGGAACGACGTTGGTTAAATGCCCCTACTAGCAAGGACAGAAGTCTGGAGAGAGTTATCGCCAGAAGGGGCTAAAAGCACTGTGCCGCGGGGCAGAGCCCGGGGTGCCAGTCCCAGCTATACCATGACCTGGTAGTGTGGCTGGGTAAAATTTTTCTTCTTCCCTGAGCCTCAGTTTCCCTAGAAATACAATGGGGAGGCCGTCGCCCTACTCTTCAAAGATGTGCTATGCTTCAAAAAGGAGAACTCTCCCGAGAGTCGAGCTCTGCTCTGCACCCCACCCCCATCCTGTCCGGGCTGACTGTGAGCCTCTCCCAGCCCGGGCTGGAGCAGGGGGGAGGCTGTGCGAGGCTTGGGGGTGGGAGCTCACGGAGGGGCTCTGCAGCCGGGCCTAGTTTAGGCAAACAGCAGGGACTGCTGGCGACGGCTCCAGCCCCCACTTACGCTGTAACAGCTGCAGTCCAGCTGCTGGCATCCCTGCTGGGGGAGCGTGCTAAACCTCTCCGGGGTCAGCACTGTGGTATGTCGGTTTCCATAGCAACCAGCCAACGGGCCACTTTCTCAGAACAATTCCCCTACTCAGCCGGGTTCTGGACTTAGCTCAGCCCAAGGGCATGTGGCTGAGGAGCAGAGCGGGAGGGGGAGAGGGCGCAGAGGACCCACTGGGCCCCACGGAAAGTAGCTATCTCAGTCTTGTCTTCTTCTTCGCGCTGGATCAGAGCTTGAGACGGCAGACTCTCTTCCGGTCGGGGCTGGACCAGGTCTCCTTGGTCTCTCCACTCCCGCCCCCACCTCCCATCCACAGACCGCCTGGCTAGGCCTGATTGGAAGAGGTATCAGGTCTTTGTCTGATTCTGGTCAACAGCTGCCTCCGCTGGGCTCAGAGCCCGGAGGAGGAAAAAGTCCTGGGTGGTGTACTTGTATGTGTGTGTGTGTGTGTGTGTGTGTGTGTGTGTGTGTCTGTCTGTCTGTCTGTCTGTCTGTCTCGGGGTGGGGTGTGGATGGGGTGTTCCCTGACTTCCATTTCTGCGCCCTTCTACCCAATGCTTCTAGCACCTTCTGAATCCCACCGGCTCTACCCCTGGAGACTTCATGGGAAGCAGGGAATTTGGTTCTAACTAGTCATATCCCCACTTTCAAAAGTGGGAAAGGGTCACCTTTCAAGCCTTATGGCTGAGCTGAGCAAGTTGCAAGTTGGTGCTATCCCTGACATTAGGATCCACTCTAGGAGCTACAGAAGGTTGGGTACATTTTTCTGGGTGAGAAACTGATTCCAGGCGAAAACAAGGTGCCTGGGGGGCACGGGTCTCCATGACACATTCCTGGTCATGGTCTCTCGCTGTGTGCCTGCAAAAACAACAACAAAAAAAAAAAAAAAAAAAAAAAAAACGTGGTCAGTGCCAAATCTCCTTCCTCAGGTTTCTTGGAATGTAGCTTGGGCTACCATGGACTGGGGGCCCTGGGGACTTTGTCAGTAGAAGGGAGTTCATTTCCAGAAGGGACCCATTAGCAAATGGGGAAACTGGGGTAAGGAGTAGTGTCTCTGAGTTGGGCTCTGGGTCTGAAACCTGGCTCCTGAGAAGCCACCTGGGTGGTCCCTCCTAAGACCTAGGAGGCTGAGAATGTGCTTAGAGTGGCTTGTCCAGCTGTCTTGATCTACTGTTCTCTTAAATGGTTCCTCACTTTCAAGTGGCTTAGTTCTTCCTTCCCTGCACTCTTCCCCAGTTACCACCCCCACTCCCTTAAAATGAGGGGACAGATGTCATTTCTTTCATGCACCACAGCTGCAGCCAGGCACAATTTCTCTAAGCCCTGGAAACAGGTGTGAAGTAATTCTCAGCCCCTTAGGGATGAGGATTCAGGAAGGTGGCCAATTTTAGAAACTGAATGAGTTCCCCTCAGTGGCTCCGCCTGTGAAATGGGAAGGCAGCTCTAGATTAACACTCCCTAAAGTGGTCTCTACAGCAGAGGGCTCTGCAGGGTAAAGGAAGGATTCTACAGTCAAGCAAACTGGGCAATGCTGCAGAGACACCTGCTCTTGAAGAAATATAGGACTCATCACATCTCAAAACACCTTAAGAAGTGCAGCACTAAAGAAAATCCCATTTCTCCTATGGCTTCTTCAACATAGGTAGCCATGATACCCTCATTTCATATGAACAAACAAACCCACCCAGGCCGATACCAGCCTCTACAAGAGGTCCCCAGCCTTCTCCATGTTCTTCACAGCTCTGTCCCTCAGCCCAGCTGTTTCTGGGTCATCTGTGGCTTTTCTGCTTCTAGAGTGGAGCAGTGTCTCTAGAACAAAGTGGAAGGATCTTGAATGGGGGAACTTACAGGGAAAACATGCTTCTTTCCTCTCCACCATCCAAACTCTCAGAGAAATAGCCCCTCACATTCTCCGGCTTTTAAACTCTCCAAAGACATTCTGTATCCATGATCTAGTGGGGGAACAGTTATGGAGTGGTGAAAAGAATGTCAATCATGGAAAAGACCTGGGTCTGGCCAGTCCTGTTGCTTTTCTGAGGCAGGTCACTTCACTCCTCTGCACTGGCAGCTCATCTCTTGGAAGGAAGGGACAGTCCCCTTCTCATAGGGTTCTAGCCAGAATTGAATGATAAGATAAATATGACAATGGCAGGCATGCAGGAGGAGCCCAGTAAGCATAAGCTGAGGAGAATTAACCCCTTGCCATGAGGCAAGATTTCTCCTGACTTAGAAGGGAGAGAACTGAAGCTCATACAAATTAAGTCACTTGTCCAAGGTCACATAGTGGATCAATCACCTTTGCTTTTTTTTTTAAACCTTACCTCATTTCCAGGAAGATGCCTCTGAGGAAGGTAAATGTATTGCTGTTTTGGGGGGGCCATTTATCAAGGGTGATTTTCTTTTCACTTGAAACTTCCATCCTCCCTGAACAAGTAAAATGCTTGCAAGAGAGAGGTTGGAGGACAGACCTGCTTTTCGAAGGGGTGGTGTGGGGATATGTGGAGTGAGAAGGGGGTGCTAGTTCTCCTAAAATAGATTTTAAAAAATAAAAGTAAGCTTGTGAATTTCAATGATCCCATTTCAGTTGGCAAAGCACTCCTCCTCCTAGGAAGGAAGAGCATTTTCTTCTTAAAGTAGTACCCTCCATCCTAGGGAGACATTTTCCAAGATTCCCAGTGGATGTCTGAAATCACACATAGTTCCAAATCCTATATTTATTATTTTTTTCCTGTA